>NC_089016.1:25477452-26077452 GCF_963932015.1 Anas acuta | reverse complement strand
TCTTTATTCGAGGACCCCAACAGCCTAGCTGAACAATTAGACCAGTTCCTACGACCTGATTTATACTCTTGGGGGAGGGAATTATGTCTATAAGTATGTTGTTTACAGGGAAAGAAATGGGAATGATCAGGAGGAGAGCTGCTATACAAGAATGGGAAAGAGCTCATCCTCCAGGACCAGGGGTAATACCGGCAGGGCAGAAATACCCACTTGCCAATCCTGGCTGGAATAATAATAGTGTGCAACACAGAAATCATATGAGAGACTTGGGGTCAGAATGAGAAAGTACTCGGGGATGAGTCCCAAGGATCCGGTATCCTAAGGGCTCTTGAAAGGTCATTGTGTGATTAAAGCCTGGCAGAATACGCAGAAAATGCTTCAGAAGGTGGGGGGATGTAGTGAACAGTCACTGGGGGACCCTCCTGCGGGAGGCCCTGGAGGTGTGTGTCTGGAGGGGAGATGAGAAGGAAAAGCAGAGAGCAAAACTAATGGTATTGACAGCGCAGCAGGTAGTGAGGCAGAAGGTTGGAGAAAGAGGAAGAAAATCTTCAGGGGGAGTCAGGGCCAGGATGGAAAGGAGAGGAAGAGAGATGAAGGAATGGCAGGCAAAGAAGGCTGCCTGTGTTGTGGCCTGAGTCCTAGCAGGGACAGGCTTTGATAAGATGTTTTAAGTGTGGCCAGGCTGGCCACTTTGAATAGGAATATCCAGAGTGGAAGAAGGAGAAAAGAAGGAAAATGGGATGAAATGTTGTATACTGATATGTTGTTTTAGCATCCTGGAGGGAGAAAGGAATGGAATTAAGTTGGCCCTTGACTGAGACTGTGGTGAAAGTACAGGCTGTAAAAAGAAAGATAGAAAGAAGTGTTAAAAAGGTTACTGAAGGTGTTAAAGGTGTGGTATGTAGCATTTGACAGAGCTGTTTGAAGTTGAATGAGCAGGGAAAGGGGATGTAAGCATTATCTAAGTAACAGTCTAGAAGTTTTGGTATATTTGCATATTTGCTGTGGTGTTTGGTGAGTTTCCCAAGCATCGGGGAGGGGGATGGGAGGGGGGAACAGCCTGCTCCACCATGGGCCTCTCCAGCGGCCGCAGGGGGGCTTCGGCTTCAGCGCCTGGAGTGCCTCCTCCCCCTCCTTCTGCACTGACTTTGGTGTCTGCGGGGGGGGGGGGTTTCTCGCTCTCCCAACTGCTGTTGAGCAGCAGGTTTTTGTTTCTTTGTTTGTTTGTTTTTGTGGATGTGCTCTCACAGAGGCACGGACTGTATTGCTCATGGCTTGGCTCTGGGCAGCAGTGGGCCCCTTTGGGGTGTCCTGGTTTCAGTTAGCACAGAATTAATTTTCTTCCTAGTAGCTGGTGGAATGCTGTGTTTTGGCTTAGGATGAGAAGAGTGCTGATAACACCCCGATGCTTTAATTGTTGCAGAGCAGTGCTTATACTAAGCCAAGGACATCTCAGCCTTTTGCTCTGTCCTGCCAACGGGCAGGCTGGGGGTGCAGTAAGAGCTGGGAGGGGACAGACCCAGGACAGGTGACCCAAACTAGCCAAAGGGGTATTCCATACCATCTGACGTCATGCTAAACAATATATAGGGGTGGCTAGCCGGGGGGAGGGGGCCGGACTGCTCGGGGTTAGGCTGGGCATCGGTCAGCAAGTGGTGAGCAATTGCATTGTGCATCACTTGTTTGTACATATTATTATTATTTCCCTATTATCACCATATTATTATTATTGTTATTATTGTTATTATTATTTTGTTATTATTATTTTCCTGTCTTATTAAACTGTCTTTATCTCAACTCACGGGCTTCACTTTCCATTTCTCTCCCCCGTCCCAGAGAGGGAGGGGGGAGGGTGAGCGAACGGCTGCGTGGTGTTTAGCTGCCGGCCGGGTTAAACCACGACATGGGGCCAGATGAAACTGTCCCTTAAATGCCACGGGGAGGCTTTTGGGTTTTTCTCATGGGGGCTGCCACTGCAGTTTCCCACCCCCCACTCAGAGCCCCCGAACCTTGCCATCAAACCCAATATACTGGGGAACAGCTAGGTCATGATATTGTATAAACTCACTTTAGGATAGAATAAAACTTGTGGTTAAAAGTTAGCAAGGACAAAGTAAATGACATCTTGTTATCTGTAGACCTTCTGTTATGCTTAAGCATCTTGTTATTTGAAAACATCCCAGTATCTGTTAACCATTAGTCAGGCTGAGACTTGAGATAACTTGAGTCAACTGTCTTGTCTTGTTAACTGAGACTTCCTGTTATCTGCCGACCCTCAGTTAAACTGAAAGCCAACTCAGCCTTTTTACAGCTTGGAAAACAACTGATTAAGCAAAGGTGAAAAGTGCATTACAAGGAAGACCTACGGCCTTCCTCCCAAAGACCACTGCCCACATCCTGGAGACCCCGGCCCACAATTCTTGGAAGGCTTTGCGCAAGCGCAAGGACTGATAAGCTAATTAGCATACGAAGTGAGGGTAGGCGGGGTTAGGTAATGAATATGTATAGGCACTAATAGAATATTCATTGTTTCGCTGTATAAATATGAGATATTTTGTCACTTCGAACATGCACGATAGGCGGAAGGATCCCCCGTGCATCCAGAGCTGCAATAAAGAATATACCACTTAAAGGAATTTTGGCTTTGATCTTTAAATCAATTTGGCACCCCAGATGGGACAACCTCTCTGCCGGTCCGCAGGACCCGCTGGGGACAGGACTCCCTAGGGTACCCCCGGGATTTCCCGGAGGGACTCCTCGACTCACCGGATCACTGCGGAGGCAGACAAGGACCCCATCATTGTAAGTGAGTATATTCTTTATTCTGGTTTGGTTTTCTGGTAGACCGGTCATCTGGAACTGTCCGTTAAGTCAGAAGGTGATGAATTTATGAAATTATGAATGGTTAAGTAAATACTAGAATCTGGACGAATTGGGAATTGAGAATATGCTTCCAACAAGGTCTAAAAGAAACCCCTGTGGAATTTTTGGACCAACTCTGAAATGTAATGGGGAAGAAAGAAAAAAAAAAACAAAAAAAAAAAAACGGTTTGGACCTGGCTTCAGAGGACAAATCGACTAGCCTTTTTCTAGGGTAATCATCGGCCCCTGATTTCAACAGGTCTAATGGGGACCTGGGGAATCTACCCTAGCAGATCCTCCACTGATTATAATGAAGTTAGGAGAGGAACAGAAGTGAAATTTCTTATTGATATGGGGCAACGTATTCAGTTCTAAATCAAGCATTAATGCCTTTACGGAATGATTATGTTAAGGTAAAAGGGTGCAACCGAAAAGGCTTATTTTTGTGAACCTTTGAAATACAAGTTGGGGAAATGTTATATATGGAGTGGTAATTCGTGTCGAGAAAATGGTTGATATTAACAAAGAAGGGTGATTCAGGAGACTCCATGCAGTCTGGGGTTTCTTGTTCTCCAGGTGGTTTCTTGTTCTCCAGCCATTAAGGCATGGATGTTTCTGGGTGTTTGCTGTTGTTGTTACATTCAAAGTTCTTTGACCAATTAAAAAGTTGTTTTGAAAAGAACTGCTGTGGAGAGAAGGGTATTAGAGGGGAGCCTGCCCTCAAGAAAAAAAAAAAAAAAAAGCAACACTATGAAGTTACATCAGTACAGAAGCAGGAAAAAGAAGTGAAGAGGAACAGGCTGGCAGAATGGGGACTGTTAAGTTATGGAACTCAAAGGATTGTTTGTTACCTATCCTGATTGTATGTATGTATAGGCATACTCGGGTTATTATGTAAAGCAATGTTCTGTATACATGTATTTAGAACGTTTGATGTTTGTGTGTGCGTGTTGGTGGAGCGTAGACTCCCTGCACACCCAGCACTGTTGCCTTTTATATACCTTTTAGAAATATTTGTTTTATAAATATTACAAAATTCAGACCTCATTTATAACAGGAAACAAATGGGGATACATAGGTTTTTATATCTACCTGGATCTCCAAAATCTCTATTAGGTTGAGATTTGTTAGAACAATTAGAAGCAGAAATTATCTTTGAAAAAAGGAAAATGGAATTAAGGATAGGAGAAGAACAACTAATAAATGTGTTAAGCCTGGCACTAATACAAACCGACCCTAAAAGTGAAATACCCTTAGAGATCATAAATCAAGTATATCCAGGAGTTTGGGCCACTGAAGTCTCTGGAAGAGCTAAAAATGTGACCCCAATAATTATTAAATTAAAGCCAGGAGAGAAACCCGTTAAGGTTAAGCAATATCCTTTGAGGATAGAAGATAGGAAAGGAATTAAAGAGATAATTGATAGATTTATACAGTATGGATTAT
Organism: Anas acuta; assembly: GCF_963932015.1. Taxonomy (NCBI): domain Eukaryota; kingdom Metazoa; phylum Chordata; class Aves; order Anseriformes; family Anatidae; genus Anas; species Anas acuta. The sequence continues at coordinate 26,073,144 of NC_089016.1, read as the reverse complement.
TGATTGAATGCGAATCAGAATACAATACACCCATATTGCCAATTAAAAAGGCAGATGGAAAAAGATATAGGCTAGTTCAGGATCTGAGGGCCATAAATAAGATCACCGAGGATATACATCCAGTAGTGGCAAACCCTTATACTTTGCTGACTAAATTAAGGAATAGTCAAGTCTGGTTTACCGTACTGGATTTAAAAGATGCCTTCTTCTGCCTACCTTTAGCCACTGAAAGCCAAAACCTATTTGCCTTTGAATGGGAAAACCCTGACTCAGGCAGAAAGACACAGCTTACGTGGACAGTGCTACCTCAAGGATTCAAGAATAGCCCCACTATTTTTGGAAACCAATTAGCAAGGGAACTCGAAACTTGGATGCCTCCGGACACTGAAGGGGCTTTGTTACAATACATAGATGATCTCTTAATAGCTACCAAGACTAAAGAGAGTTGTATTCAATGGACTATAAGTCTCCTTAATTTTCTGGGTTTAAATGGATATCGAGTCTCTCAACAGAAAGTCCAGCTGGTTCAACAACACGTGACCTACTTGGGATTTGGAATTTCGGGAGGTCAGCGAGAACTAGGAACTGAATGTAAGGAAGTCATTTGCTGGACTCCAGAACCCCAAACGGTAAAGGAGCTACGAACCTTTTTAGGAATGACAGGTTGGTGTCGCCTTTGGATTTATAATTATGGACTAATGGTAAAGCCTCTATATGAATTGATAAAGAGTAATCAGTCAAAGTTAGTCTGGACTGGAGAAGCACGAAACGCCTTTAAACAACTTAAACGAGAATTGATGCAAACTCCGGCTTTGGGATTACCGGATCTCTCAAAACCCTTTTGGTTGTTTTCTTATGAGAGACAAGGGATAGCTTTGGGAGTACTAGCACAAAGATTGGGTCCCTATAAACGAGCAGTAACTTACTTCTCTAAACAATTAGATGAAGTAAGTAAAGGATGGCCCGGATGCCCTCGAGCTGTTGCAGCTGTTGTTATCAATATACAAGAAGCTCGGAAGTTTACAATGGGACAGAAAATGACAGTGTTAGTCTCCCATACGGTCTCAACAGTTTTGGAACAAAAAGGAAACCATTGGCTTTCACCACAAAGATTTTTAAAATATCAAGCAATATTAGTAGAACAAGATAATGTGGAAATTGTGGTCACTAACGTCTCAAATCCAGCTTCTTTCCTTAGCGGAACTCTGGATGAACCTATAACCCATGATTGTATAGAAACAATGGAGACTGTGTATTCTAATCAACCCGATCTTAAAGAAGAACCTTTAGAAGATGCTGATGAATCTTGGTATACTGATGGGAGCAGCTTTGTAAAACAAGGACAACGTAAGGCAGGATATGGTGTTACAACTGCTCAACAGGTAATCGAGTCCAAACCATTACTCCCTGGGACATCCACCCAGAAAGCACAGGTAATTGCACTTACGTGAGCACTGGAACTGGCAGCAGGAAGGGAAATAAATATTTGGACAGATTCTAAATATGCATTCGGCATGATACATGCTCATGGTGCGATTTGGAAAGAACATGGATTGCTGACTGCTCAGGGAAAACAAAAAAAAACATGCTGAAGAAATTTTAAAATTGTTAGAGGCTGTAAAACAATCAGAAAAGGTAGCTATCATGCATTGTCAAGGACTCCAAAAGGGAAACTCTGATTTTGAAATTGGAAATCGATTGGCAGATCAGGAGGCTAAACAGGCAGCTGAAATAACTGAGGTGAAGGCATTGTCTTTAATACCAGACAGTAAAATCCAAACTATATACATGAACCAAAAAGCCAAATTATACAAAAGAAGACTTAAAATTAATTGAAGATTTGAAAGGTAAAATGAAACCAGATAGATGAGTATATTTGAAAGATAACTGTGTAATAATACCCTCTAATTTGATATGGCCCATAGTTCTTACAGAACACAATAAAACACATCGGGGAGCTGACACATTGCATAAGAGCATGAGTCAGACATTAGTGGGATGAAATTTATACACAACAATAAAACAAGTAACTTAACGATGTAGCATCTGTTTACGTAATAACCCCAATACCAGGAATAGAATAAAATTTGGAATAATCGGTAAAGGAAATTATCTGGGACAACAGTGGTAAATTGATTTTTTCAGAACTCCCTAGAAAAGGGGGGTATTGTTATTTACTGGTTCTGACTAACACGTTTTCAGGATGGCCCAAAGCTTTTCCTTGTCGAACAAACAAAGCAAGAGAAGTGGTTAAAGACTTGTTAAATGAAATAATACCATGCTTTGGGATTCCAGTAGCAATGTCTTCTGAGAGAGGTTCACATTTTTGTGTGCAAGTGGTACAACAGATAAGTAAGATTCTAAAGATAGATTGGCAACTGCATACTCCTTATAGACTGCAGGCAAGTGGACAGGTAGAAAAATGAACCATTTAATTAAACAACAAATAGCTAAAATCGGACAAGAGGCTAATTTGTCATGGCCTCAATCCCTCCCTTTAGCATTACTTAGAATTAGAGTTAAACCTATGTTGAGGGATTTTTGAAACAGCAAAAATCCCATGGCCTGCTGTAGCTGAGCAAACCAAGCTACCAGAATAACTGTGAGAAGCTCCCACGGCAATGACTCCCACATCGCCCAATTAAGGAATTCAGAAAAATATTGTTACCAGCAGCTGGCCTCAAGGACAAGGTCTACATGAATGCTAATCACAAGGGGGGTTCTTTTCTTGCAGGTGGGGTTGTTTTCTTCTAGTTGTTTGTCTGAGTGCTTTTGACCAATAATCTTGTGTGAAACACTGTCCGCCCCTGTTAAGTTCACTATAAAAGTTAGGCTATTCGGGCAATAAAATGGAGCATGATCTGACTCTGCTGGTGTCTGTCGTGCTTTCGGCCGTGCTTCCTGCAACAAACCTAGAGTAAAGGAGAATTTGAGCCCCTTTGAAATTTTATATGGAAGGCCATATCAATTTCTATTTAGTGGAGAGGATCTAATGCAGCTGGGATCAGAATATTTATATACTTATATAACTGAACTTCAAAAACAATTAAATAAAGTACATAAATTTGTGTTAGGGACCAGAGCTAGAGGGTTGGATCAACCAATCCACCCCTTTAAGCCTGCGGAATATATATAAAGACTTTTTCAGGACAACCCCTACAGGAAAAATGGAATGGACTGTATCAAGTGTTGCTGACAACTCACACTGCTATCAAGATTAGAGAACAAGCCGCTTGGATCCACTATTCCCGAGTGAAGAAGGCTCCAGGAGCTCCTTGGAAAGTAACACTAGGTGACAATGAACTGAAACTAAAGCTTAGTCGAACAAAATGAGGACATTATGGTCGGGAGTATTTGGTAATATGGTTGGCAGAAAATTTGTTCATAGAATTGTTTTGTTTTTATGGCTTATAGTTGTAATTGTGATTCAAGAAGGTGCTTCTGTGATAACAGAGAATGGTGGGTGGCCTTGAACTAAAGCCGTAACAACAGAGGATAAAAACTTTAATGGAAGGTTAGCAGTTATGGTCATCTGGCGAACAAATGGTAACTATTTACATAAACCATCAGAATGGTGAAAACTAGGAGAAGAGTGGACACAAGATAATGTATCCTTAGCTCCTAGTTGTATGCAAGCACAGTTATGGTTGCAGGCAACGGCTGCCTTGATCATTAGGGAAGGAAGTGAAGGCATTTTTCCAGCTGAAGTCCGAAAGGCAGTTTGGGACAATGCCAATGATTTTGAGATGAAGTTCCAGTCCTTGTGGACCCTGGTAAATTGTACTTATGATCCCATTGCTAACATGGCTACTACCTTCGTGCTTACTATACGTATTGCCACAGTTTATGTTATCCACCTGATCATTGCACTAGGATTAAACCATGAGAAGACAGTGCTCTATCCTTTGGAGCATAGAACATGGGCATGGATGGAGAATGGGAAATGGCAGTCTGTAAATCTAGAATCATGTGTTACCGGGGAACAAGAAGGATTTATTTGTGAAAGCAATACAATTGAGGCTCAGGATGTATGTTTTGACACAGAGCAAGGTATCTGTCACTTTGAAATTCATCCAAAGACTAGTCAAAAGACTGCACTTGTATATGTTGGTCAAGGTTGTGTGTGTTTAAGAACTGCTTGTGATTTTGTAGAAGTAGATAAGGAGAACATAACTCTCCATAGCAAAAATCATTCTAATTTCTGTATTTGTAACTTTGTTAGAATCGTCGGGTGTGATCTTCTATATTTGGCACCAGTGGTATCCCACCAGCTGATCAAGTCTAACAACACAATGTATCATAAGTTACTAACTACACCTATTGGGATGAACCTCACACTAGTGAAGCAACTAGTTAAAAAAACAAGACACAAGTCACAACTGGTGGGATACACTCTTTGGATGGTCGCCAACTGCAACTGGGATTTTGAACACATCGTGTCACCCAATATATTTATTGATATTAGTTGGTATAAGTCTAATATTGTCTTTTGTATTACTTGTTTGGAATTGGAAATTGTTACAACGAATGTCCATGTTAGCCTCCTTGACAAATGTGCATGGCAAGGTATTGAGGGGTACATATCATAAAGACTGGGAAGAAAATCTTCATATTAAGTAAAAGAATTTACTAGACTTTCCAGAAAAGGGGGGAATGATATAGTATAAACTCACTTTAGGATAGAATAAAACTTGTGGAATGATATTGTATAAACTCACTTTAGGACAGAATAAAACTTGTGGTTAAAAGTTAGCAAGGACAAAGTAAACGACATCTTGTTATCTGTAGACCTTCTGTTATGTTTAAGCATCTTGTTATTTGAAAACATCCCAGTATCTGTTAACCGTTAGTCTGGCTGAGACTTGAGATAACTTGAGTCAACTGTCTGTTATGTCTTGTTAACTGAGACTTCCTGTTATCTGCCGACCCTCAGTTAAACCGAAAGCCAACTCAGCATTTTTACAGCTTGGAAAACAACTGATTAAGCAAAGGTGAAAAGTGCATTACGAGGAAGACCTACGGCCTTCCTCCCAAAGACCACTGCCCACATCCTGAAGACCCTGGCCCACAATTCTTGGAAGGCTTTGCGCAAGCGCAAGGACTGATAAGCTAATTAGCATACGAAGTGAGAGTAGGCGGGGTTAGGTAATGAATATGTATAGGCACTAATAGAATACTCATTGTTTCGCTGTATAAATACGAGATAGTTTGTCATTTTGAACATGCACGATAGGCGGAAGGATCCCCTGTGCATCCAGCGATGCAATAAAGAATATACCACTTAAAGAAATTTTGGCTTTGATCTTTAAATCAGTCATTACTGACTTGTAAAGTATCAGGGATTAAATTAACTAATGAAACGCTAAAAAGTGATGGGGGCAGAAGGGGCTGGGATAACAGTGCCACTTTTGGGGGATACCAAGCTGAGACTAGGGGATAAAATGATCACTGGGTAATTATTGTATGTACCCAAGGCAGGAACTAACTTGTTGGGAAGGAATTTGATGATTAAATTGGGCATTCAACTAGTAAATTGTTAGACTGGAATAACAGTGCTATTAATGGAGTGCTCTCAGGCCCTGAGAGCAAAGATATATTCACCTCTGACTGGAAAGACCCTGAAATGGGGGTGGAAGCAACAATATAGGTGGACAATTTTACCTCTGGGGTTTACAGGGCAACCTATCTATTTGGGTAAGTTCTAAAAAAAAAAGATTTTGGAGCAATTACAACCTCCCAAGGAGGTATTAATGTTAACAAATATGTGGATCGTTTTCTATTGTCAGGACAGGAGAAAAGAGTTGTGAAGAAAGCTACTAACAAGCTATTCAACTTTCTGGGAAAGCAGGGCTTGGGAGTATTGAAAAATAAATTACAATATGAAGAAAGAGAAGTCAGGTATTTAAGGCATCTAATGTCTGAAGGAAAACAGAATAAATGCAGAGAGGATTCAGGGAATTGTTGAAAATTAAGAAAGAACTAAAAAGTTTTAAAAGAAAGATTTTTTTAAGGAATCAGGAGCCACAAAGTCTGAAGGAAAATTGATACTCCCTGATGGGAGAGAAATACTGAATAAAGTGATAATGAGGCAAATATTAACTGTTTTACATCAGAAGAGTCATTGGGAGGTGCAAGCAATGTGTGATGTTGTGCTAAGAAAGTATGTCTGTGTAGGAATATACACTTCAGTGAAGCAAATATGCAGAGGATGTACCATATGTCAAAAGGTAAATAAAAAGTCTTCTGTAACCCATCTAGAGGGGGACGGGAGCCAGGGCTTTGACCTTTCCAAAGTATACAGGTAAACTTTACTGAGTTACTTGTTTGTCCTAATTGACCACGTGACTGGATGGGTGTAAGCTTTACTGCAAGGGTTAAAGCAGGCCTTAGAGATTGAGTGGGATTTTCACAGCCCCTGGCACCCCTCCTCTTCTGGGAAGGTGGAGCGAATGAACCAGACATTAAAGAAGCAATTAACTAAACTAGTGTTAGAAACCCAACTTCCTTGGGTAAAATGCTTACTCCTACAGGTTCAAACAGCACCAAGAAAGGATATAGGAATTTCACCATATGAGATGCTGTTCGGATTAACCTATCTGGGCAGAAGGGATGAGATACCACAATTCAAAACAAGAGAGTTTTCTTAAGAACTGCATTCTGGGGTTGTCCTCTTCTTTGTCATTTCTCAGGACCTGTGGGTTGTTGGCTCAAACCCCACCTTTGGAATTCCCCATTCACCACCATCACCCAGGAAACCAGGTCCTGATTCAGACCTGGAAAGAGTCAACTCCGGCCTGAATGGGAAGGACAATTACTAACCACTGAAACAGCTGTAAGAACTGTGGAAAAAGGTTGGACTCACTATACTCGAGTGAAGGCATCCGTCGATGCTAGTACCTGGGAAGCTGTTCCTACAAAAGACTTGTTGGAAGTTGAAATCAAAGAGAAAAATCTCATAATGGACTCTGAGTAGGATAAGAGCTTACAATTGTAATCTAACCTTTTATTTTCACAGGTAACTAATGAGTGTGACTTGTGATTGAGAGAAAGGACAGACCTATAGCGAATTGCAGTGCTCCCAAGGGGGGGGTTGTTATAGTAGTAGTGTACATCTTATTCTTTGTATAGATAATTATTTGGAAACCTAAGGTTTAAAAGTAATGACAGGGAAAAATCGATTACTAATTTTGTTTTTAGTGATTCTAGGCCTTAGAGAAGGCCTCAGTCAATTGGCAACTTGGAAAAGACATGACCAGATAATAGCAAAAACGGGATACCCCATCAAAATATGGGTGACTGTGATAGAGGGTTATGTACCACAAGCCGTCACGTTTGATGCCTGTGAGGTGTTAGCTTGTGGATATTTAAATGCCCAACGACAATCGAGCAGAGAGAACAAATAACTGGGAGAGACCCAACAGCCAGATTGAGAATAGCTGTATGGAATCGATCCTCTATTGCCATCAGAGAAAGGGAGAAACTCAAGGAGAAAACAGGAGAGAAAACAGGAGGCCCTCTGAAATGTGGCAGTTCAAACATTTGAGATTCAAACAAGGTATGGGGATGTGAATGCCTGGACAGAATGGGTCAAATATACTGTCCAGAGTCTCAACCGTAGCTACTACTATGCTTGTGCCTCGGGACGACAGATTGCCCAGATAGTGCCCTTCCCATGGGGGTGGACCAAAGACTCCCAAGGGATGCAGTGTATGATTGCATTGTACCAAGAAAAGACTGCCTGGGGAAATGAGGCCTGTAAGTCTCTCTTTGCTGTTTCTTGCATGATAACAATATCACGGTTCCCCCTGCATTCTCTACAGCCATAGGTAACCATACAGCTTGCCTCTCACGGCAGGGTGTGAGTGCTACGTGGCATCTGGGAGAATTTGCCTTGTGCTACCAAGGACTTAATGGGAAACTGCTCAAGACTTGAGATCCCCAGGGCAGATCTCTGGTGGTACTGTGGAGGGAAGATCTTACGGTCCACCCTACCATCTAATTGGGGAGGCACTTGTGCACTTGTTCAATTAGCTATACCCTTCACCCTGGCATTTGAAAGAGAAACATCACAAATACCCAGAAGAAGTAAAAGAGGCTTAGGAGTATCATTTGATGATAGAGTATACATAGATTATATTGGGTTACCTAGAGGAGTTCCAGATGAACATAAAGACAGAAATGAAATTGCTGCAGGGTTTGAGTCACTGTTCTGGTGGGTAACAAACAATAAAAATGTGGCTTGGATTAATTATATCTATTATAATCAACAGAAATTAATCAAATATACCAGGGATGCATCGCTGAACAACTAGATGCCATCAGCAAAATGGCTTGGGAAAACAGGATAGCATTAGATATGATGCTCGCGGAGGAAGGAGGTGTGTGTGATACTGAGCAACCATTGTTGCACTTTTACACCCAACAATACTGTCCCAGATGGCTCAGTAACTAGAACATTGCAAGGGCTTACCGACCTTGCCAGTGAATTGGCAGAAAAAGTAGGCATATTTACATCCTTGATCGTAGTTGTAGGAGTTTTGACAGCCATTGGTTGCTGCATTATCCCCTGTGTAAGAGGACTAGTACAGTGGTTAACTGAAACCGCACTATTGAAACAAATGACCATGGAGCCACCACCTTACTCAGATAAGGTGATAATGAGGAGATAGAAAGCAAAGAAAGCAAAGAAGAAGAAGAAGAAATCTACCAAATTACACCTTAGAGAAAGGTTTTGCAAAAATCAACAGTTTATAAAAATAGTTACTGTCTGCAAAAGCAAGCTAGCATGCATGAAATACACAGGTGACACAGGTGCGCAGCCTGGAAATTAACATGTTAAAAGGCACAAAGACTCTATAGAGATTTCTAAGTTTCCGCGGAGACACACAGTATAACCAACTGTTCAAATCTCACCCAAAGGCATCTCAATTGGGGGGGAAGAGAGGCTCAGCCCATCAACTGATCCCAGGGGTCAGGAGGTCCTTGGGATGGTATCTCCCCTGACGGTGGTATCTCCCCTGACGGTGGTATCTTCCACAACATCCCCTCTCTCTTAGGCCAATGCATATTATTTTCTATCTTTTAGGTGGAGCTTGAGTGACTCTAGTCAAGCATATCTTAGTTATGATTGGTGAAAGGTTTTCTCATCTCTGTTTAAAGTAATAGGCTCCGAGAAATTCAGAGCACATGCTCGGTGAGGGGTGGTCGCACCTTGGAGGCAGGTCGCTTTTGGGATGGAGGTGTGTTTTGGTATTATAATGATATTATAATGAGCAAAAGTACACTAGAATACAGCATTTGTCAAAACATGACAGGTCGTTGGCTCAGGGTAGCAAAAAGTGCAGCTTATCGATTTTGGTGTGCACAAGAACAATCAAGTCCCCACCTGGTCACAGAGCCTAGCCGTGGTGTCTCCACTCCACTCTATGCTCCGAACTGTTCCTTAGAGTTAGCATACCAGGTTTCCCCAGCGCGATAGCATCTAAGGTTGGAAGCCTAGGGAACGCTTAGGTAATGCAGCTATGCCCTACCCTGAAAGCCTCTTCAATGCTGTACATTTTCTTTAAAATGTGAATGTTAGTTTTATTTTCCTAGTTACTTCAGGCAATTGCGCCACACTTGTCTCAGTTAACCTTTTCCTAGGTCTGGAGCACAGCATGGGCTGTACTAGCTTTCACTCAGTTATTTACTATTAGCTGTCTTTTTTTTTTTTTTTTTTTTTTTGTAAATACTAGGTTTTCTGCATTTCTTCATCTTCTGCTTATGCCAGTGTAATTTAAGAACCTTTTCTATGCAGCCATTCATGTATCTCAGTACTTTATAACCCTTTTCATGTACTTTAGCCTATCTGAATTGATCCTTGCCCGCCTGGGCTTTTCCTTCATGTTCATCATTACTTGTATGATAGCATTTCCACTTGTAGAACTCCTTTCTGATTCCCAGATCACCAAATGGCGTCTGATGCAGTCACTGTAATTTCTTACTGTACTTACTCTTTTCTCTCTGCATCAGGACAGTTTGCCTTTGTGCTTAACTAAAGGCATGCTCATGTGATTGCAAGAGAATTAAGCCAACACATCAGAAGAAGTTATTACCTGTCAGCTGAAATATAGTAACTGACTCTCCTTGTGTTGGAGCCTGTTCTGATTGTGAAATTAAATGGAGTAGTTTAAGCACCTCCATGTCTGGGTTAAGCAAACCCATTCAATTTCATTTGCAAGGGTCTAGTCTTTTGCATATAGTCAATTGTCACATCAGCTTATTGGCAGTAATGACTTCTGATGCACTAATTAATCACTTGTGATGATGTAAAACCATCCATAATGTCTTCTGTTAGCACACAAGCTCTCTTGCACTTGCTTTATTGACTTAGGTGTGTTTTTGTTGTTGTTGTTTGTTTGTTTTTTCCCCTAAGGTAAATTCCCCAAGTTTGCTCATTGCTCCTTTTTAAAAACCCATTATCCATTTTTTAAATCCTCTCTTTGGAGCTGTCTGCCCTTATTCTGCTTCTGGCATACAAGATCCAACAGTACAAGTGATACGGGAGGGTTGGCAGAGGACAATATGTCCATTTGAATTGACAGATGTATGGAGAAAAACAAAGACCATGTTGTCTTTTCTGCCATTGCCACCTCCAGCCTGCAGAACATGCAGATGACTTTCTACCTGACACCCTGAGGGTGGCTGTCAGTCCCGTCTGTTTTGACAGAGGCATCTTCCAATGTGGAGTCATTGGTCACAGCCAGGAGAAATCTCATAGAGGAGGAAGTTGCGGGATCTGATAGATGGTGGAAGATGAGGATTAAGTGGCCTCAACTTCACAAGACAATGTTGGTATTTCCTTTCTTCTTTCCTCCTCTTGGCATGTATTTACTTTGTAACTTTCACCATGGCAGGAAACCCAGATAGAGCAGAGATATGTGCTGTGAGTAGTTCAGCTATGTGCATGCTCCCAACCTACCCAAAGGTCTAGGACAATTTGCAGGTGTCGTTTGCTAAAATAAGGCAAGGTCTGGTCTGACCTCGTAAGCAGATATGGCCTGGGGAACAAAGAAACACTAAAAGGAGGTCCACTGTTATGACTGAAGCACTGCTGAGACCTCATTTCTGGTGGGATCCCTGTACTAGAGGTGGTGGGGTGTCCTAGCTTGTCTGCAGTGAAGTAAGGTCAGTTGTTTGGAAAATGTAGAGACAGGGAACAAGATAAGATGGAATGGGGGCTGTGAAAGAGTGTAATAGTAGTGAGTATAAGAGTCAGGACAAATGAGACAGTAGATGCAGATGGGGTGGAGTTGTTCAGATGGAAATCTATCTCTTCTCAGCTGAAGAAGCATAAACAGGAAGATGCTGTGACTCATCATTTATTTATTGTTTCTTCTTGTTGGACAGTAAGAGACAGATTGGATGCCTGCAATTTACTTTTTGACTCTGCATTCATTGGGGAATCAGGCAAGATCCACACCCTGGAGTCTGAAGTGTTTATGGCCACTGGTATGTCTCCTCTGAGGACCTCCAGGCAGAACAGACAGAAGAAGAACAGACTCCAGGCCTAGAATTGGGCATGACACCTTGTCCCGGTTTCAGTTAGGACAGAGTTAATTTTCTTCCTAGTAGCTGGTAGAATGCTATGTTTTGGCTTAGGATGAGAAGAGTGCTGATAACATGATGATGTTTTAATTGTTGCAGAGCAGTGCTTACACCAAGCCAAGGACGTTTCAGCTTCTCACTCAGTCCTGCCAACAGACAGGCTGGGGGTGCAGCAAGAGCTGGGAGGGGACAAACCCAGGACAGCTGACCCAAACTGGCCAAAGGGGTATTCCATATCATCTGACGTCATGCTAAACAATATATAGGGGTGGCTAGTCGGGGGGAGGAGGGCCAGACTGCTCGGGGATAGGCTGGGCATCGGTCAGTGGGTGGCGAGCAATTGCATTGTGCATCACTTATTTTGTACACATTATTATTAGTAGTACTATTATCATCATTATTGTTATTATTATTATTGTTATTATTATGTTCCTGTCTTAATAAACTGTATCTCAACTCACGGGCTTCACTTTCCCATTTCTCTCCCCCATCCAAGAGAGGGAGAGGGGAGGGTGAGCAAACAGCTGTGTGGTGTTTAGCTGCCAGCCGGGTAAAACCACAACACACCTACTTCTTAATACATTTATTTCTATTTCGCACTGTTTAGTCCTATTTAGTCCTTCTATGACAAAGTGACGCGCTTGGTGGATGAGGCTGTGGATGTGGTCTACCTTGACTTCAGCAAGGCTTTTAACACTGTTTCCCACAGCATTCTCCTCGAGAAACTGTCTGCTTGTGGCTTGGACTGGCGTACATTATTGGGTTAGAAACTGGCTGGATGCCGGGCCCAAAGAGTTGTGGTGAATGGAGTCAAATCCAGCTGGAGGCCGGTCACTAGTGGTGTCCCCCAGGGCTCAGTGCTGGGGCCGGTCCTCTTTAATATCTTCATCAATGATCTGGACGAGGGCATTGAGTGCACCCTCAGTAAGTTTACAGACGACACCAAGTTAGGTGCGTGTGTTGATCTGCTCGAGGGTAGGAAGGCTCTGCAGGAGGATTTGGATAGGCTGGACCGATGGGCTGAGGCCAACCGCATGAAGTTCAACAAGGCCAAGTGCCGGGTCCTGCACCTAGGGCGCAATAACCCCAAGCAGAGCTACAGGCTGGGAGATGAGTGGTTGGAAAGCTGCCTGGCGGAGAAGGACCTGGGAGTATTGGTTGATAGTCGGCTGAATATGAGCCAGCAGTGTGCTCAGGTGGCCAAGAAGGCCAACAGCATCCTGGCTTGTATCAGAAGCAGTGTGGCCAGCAGGTCTAGGGAAGTGATTGTCCCCCTGTACTCGGCTCTGGTGAGGCCACACCTCGAGTACTGTGTTCAGTTTTGGGCCCCTCGCTACAAGAAGGACATTGAGGTGCTTGAGCGAGTCCAAAGAAGGGCGACGAAGCTGGTGAGGGGCCTGGAGAACAAGTCTTATGAGGAGCGGCTGAGGGAGCTGGGCTTGTTCAGCCTGGAGAAAAGGAGGCTCAGGGGCGACCTTATCGCTCTCTACAGATACCTTAAAGGAGGCTGTAGCGAGGTGGGGGTTGGCCTGTTCTCCCATGTGCCTGGTGACAGGACGAGGGGGAATGGGCAAAAGTTGCGCCAGGGGAGTTTTAGGTTAGATGTTAGGAAGAACTTCTTTACCGAAAGGGTTGTTAGGCACTGGAATGGACTGCCCAGGGCAGTGGTTGAGTCACCATCCCTGGAGGTCTTTAAAAGACGTTTAGATGTAGAGCTTAGTGATGTGGTTTAGTGGAGGACTGGTTAGTGTTAGGTCAGAGTTTGGACTAGGTGATCTTGGAGGTCTCTTCCAACCTAGAAATTCTGTGATTCTGTGAAACCTCCCACAAATGACTGACATGTCTTATTTCTTCCCAGTGGCCCATGCTGCAGTATCCCACCAAGTTTTCTCTGCCTCTCTGTCCTGATTTCACCATTTTCCACCCCCACATGCCAGGAGGAGGGATGGATGAGCAGGATTGTGGCTGTGCCAAGCCCCAATCCTTCTCATGCACATCATCATTTCTGCCAGCTGAGCGTATTCATTGTGGGAGGGGTGGGAGAGCATGTGTGGAGCTTGGGTTGGTGCCTCTTCATGAGGGTTTTGCAAGGCTGAGCCAATGCTCCATCTGGGTGCCTGCAATAGATAGTCCCCAAACCACAAGCGGGAGGAGTGTAAATGATCTTATCTCAACATTCAGTGACAGGTATCCAATTTGCTGACTCCAGTTGCTCAACTCAAGTCTGATTCAGGTCCCCATGGGCTTCCCGCAGATGTGATGGCAGGAGTGGTAGGTATGATGTCTGAGTGGCGGGCTTGGGAAACGGGGGTGGACATGAAAGACCTGCACCTCCCAGGAGGTCCTGGGGGGTTGATAACCCAAGCCCAGAGCTGAAGAATGTGTATATCAGTGTGTAGGTTAACAGGAAAAGCTGAAGAGATGCTGCCTGTCCCCAGAGGATGGAGAGAGCCTGCATGGGAAGCCCCATGACTTTCATTAACAGATTTTGCTGGTAAATATCTCCCCAAGCAGTGTGTGGCATGATACCAGCTGTTTCAGAGCTGTAGAAGGTCATTTTTGTACCATGGTAGCATTGCCCTGCTCTTACCACCCCACAAAACACACAGTACAGCAAAGCACATGTGTTGAGTGATTTTTGAAACAGCAAAGATCCCATGGCTTGCTTCAGCTGAGCAAACCAAGCTACCAGGGCAACTATGAGAAGTTCCCATGACAGTGTTCCCACGTCGCCCAATTGAGGAATTCAGAAAAATATTGTTGCCAGCAGCTGGCTTCAAGGACGGGATCTACGTGACTGCTAATCACAAGGGGGTTGTTTTCTTGCAGGTGGGGTTGTTTTCTTGTAGTTGTTTGTCTGAGTGCTTTTGACCAATAATCTTGTGTGAGACACTATCCGCCCCTGTTAAGTTCACTATAAAAGTCAGGCTATTTGGGTAATAAAATGGAGCATGATCTGACCATACTGGTGTCTGTCGTGCTTTCGGCTGTGCTTCCTGCAACACACATGGAGCCCTTCTATGATTCTATGAGGGGGAGACCCAGAGCTGCTCTTGTCTCCTTCCTGGTGTTCCCTTCTTTCTAGTCTGCAAATGAACAGGAGCTGTGGTGGGGACAGAACTCCACTATTGGGATTTGCTGGGAGGGCTGGGGCTGGGAGCTTGGGGCCACAAGGACGAAGTGAGCTATTCCCTCTGCAGCCTGGGGTGGGGGGAGATGTAAGGCCCCCCAGGGTGGTGGGAGAGGACCCCTTGCTCATCCCTTCAGTACGCTGCATGCTTGCTCCACCTGGTGCTGCTTTCAGGGCTCATCTTGCCCTCACCGGGCACTGGCAGCCAGCAGGGCTGTGGGAAAAAGGGTTTTCTGATTCTGATTCCCAAATCCATTCCCAGGAAGACTGGATTTGGGAGCTGCTGCCAAATGTTGGCTACAAATACACAAGTGACTCACTGGCTCCTGTCTGCTCATTTCTGATCCCCAGACTCCTTGTCCTGCCCCAGGGGGAGCAGTGGGGCTCCTATGGCCTTGGTTCTGGTGGTCTCAACACCCAGCCCTGCCCTCGGCCGTAAGGGAGGCATGGGGAGGTAAGGGAGGTCAAAGCTGCACTGTCTGTTTGGGGAGGGATTGCCCCTGTCATGTCCTCCCCCCGCTTTCACACACCACTCTGGTTTGACAGTGTGTTTCTCGAGATAAAACCCACCCTTGTCTTGGGTCTTGAAGCAACCCAAGACTTGGGCTTCCTGTGCCCCCACATGGGAATTATTGTATGTATTCAGTGCTCTGGCTTAGGACTGAAATTCTAAGTATCTCCTACATCCTATTTTGGCATCTACGTTTGCTGACTCTTCTTAGGGCTTCCAGTGTGTAAAGCCCTGTTTTTTCCCCTTCTGGGCAGGCCAAGAAAAATAGGTCAAGATATTTTTCTAAGGAAATGTTGGCTCTTCGCCCTTGGGATATTCCAGGTCAGTGGTAGGATCAGTCAAGCCCCAATATAGCTCCATCCAAGGGAAAGGAGAAGAAGACAGTAGCTCTCATCAGAAAGCCATTAAAGTACTTTGATTTTCTCCACCCATGAGATGGAGCCTTAGTTGAAGCCTCCAGATCCAGTTTAAAAGCTACAGCCCCAAACCACCCCGTGTCCTGTGACTGCTGATGTCTGTACAGGAGCGACCTTATCACTCTCTATAAGTACATTAAAGGAGGCTGTAGTGAGGTGGGGGTTGGTATGTTCTCCCATGTGCCTGGTGCCAGGACGAGGAGGAATGGGCTAAAGTTGTGCCAGGGCTGTTTTAGGTTGGATATTAGGAAGAACTTCTTTACCGAGAGGGTTGTTAGGCATTGGAATGGGCTGCCCAGGGAAGTGGTGGAGTCACTATCCCTGGAGGTCTTTAAAAGACGTTTAGATGTAGAGCTTAGGGATATGGTTTAGTGGAGGACTTGTTAGTGTTAGGTCAGAGGTTGGACTCGATGATCTTGAGGTCTCTTCCAACCTAGACAATTCTGTGATTCTGTGATTCTGTACATGCTCATTATGAGGGACACTAACAACCATCCCTAAATCAGAATCTCCTGGAGTCATGGAATGCCTGACTGAACAAGCCACTGCAGGATAAAAATCGCAAAAGAAGAGTTGTGCCAAGAAGTTGCAGTAACAGTAGAGCATTGTCAAAATGGAGGTTGATGTGATGAATGTGTAGATCTCAGGAAGAGAAGTAGTCTCCACAGCCATCACCTGAAATCCAGAATAGCTCACAAGGTACTCACAAGCCAATCAAGCTATTTAATGAAACAAGTTTTCTAGTAAAATGTTAAGGCTTTTTTTTCCCCCTGTGGCCATGAACATGAGTGCCCCCTGACTCAAATGGTGTTCCTGATTCGACTCAGTAAAAGTTTTTCTGCTAAGATTTAAAAGTAACATTATTCTTCAAGAGTGGGTCCTTGACCTTGCCATAGAAGGCACCGACTTGCTTATTTCATTGCGAGAAGTCCTCCATCTGAAGTTTTAGGGCAGACACTTTCATCAGACTTACTATAAATTGACAATCTTCAGCTAAGGTACTGATATTCATGACCCAACTCCAGAAAGTACAAGGAGTTTTTGAGGTTACACATTGGAAAATAGAATCCACCCTTAAAACTTGCTTGGTGTGCTCAAGCCCAACAGAATTACTGCTGCTAATGGAGAGGAAAACAGATGGGGAAAGACAACATAGAATCACACATATCTATTACAGATTGACTAAAAGTGACTATGTATTTTAAGGCAGAGACCAACCTCTGGGTAATCCAGACCTCAGAGATGGGTCAGAGGGCATCACTTGTTTTCCCTTACTTTAAGGCTTAGGAAATAGCACTGTCCCCTGAGAAGCCACGTATCTATGCAGTTAGCTTTGACAGCATCAGTTTCAGATTGGCAGCTTTTCTGCATAGACAAAAGAAACTAATTTATCCCCATTTGTGCTGATGGTACTATGAATCACCATTGGTTAATGATAGTCCTGAATATCTGCATGGTCTTTGTCTGCATATGCACCAAACTGAAATCATAAGAGCGAATTTCAGTGCAGGACCCAGAGGCAGACAGGATTCAAACAGAATTGTTCTTTATGGACACGAATTGTTAAAACATTCCTCACAAGGGGGAGAAGTAAAGCAAAGAACAACTCACGGGTTGAGATAAGGATAATTTAATTAAAGGGAAATAATTATAATAATTAAATAAAGACTACCATGAACTAAACAATTTAACTAAGGGGAAATAAAAAGGGAAAGGGGAAAAGGGAGGGGAAAAGGGAAAATAAAAAGAAGGGAGGAAAACAAACAAAATAAATGAAAGCTATATGGAAGTGCAGAGGAAAGAAATTACTCTCTACTTCCCACAAATGAGCGATGATTGACCACGTCCTTGAAGCAAGGCCTCAACGCACGCAGCCGGTGTTCGAGAGGAGGACCAACGTCTTCTCAACAAGAGCCCACCCCTCCCCTCTTCTTCCTGTTTCCACCTTTTATTGCTGAGTGTGACATCATATGGTATGGAATATCCCTTTGATTGGTTTAGGTCAGCTGCCCTAGTGATGTTTCTCTCCTCACTTTTTGCCCACCCCCTAGGAGGGTTAGAGAAAGGCCCAATGCTGTGCCACTGCTGCTCAGCAATAGACACAACACTGGTGTGATAACACTGCTGTTCCAGCTACAAGTGCCGAGTACGGCACTGTATGGGCTGCTGCCGGGAAAGTTAACATTCCAGCCAGACCCAGTACAACCTCCTTCCCTTTTTTTAGCTTTTCTTTCATCTCCACTCATGGAGCAAAATTCTCAGTGCAATCGGTCACAGCAGTTCATCTGGGGACAGAGAGGGGCATGAGGAGAGGAACGAAACACACAGGAAGGCCCTTCCCACATTTTCAGACACAAACTGTGTTTTTGTCTTTCCCTCAGGCTCTGTCATCTTACTTTCCATTCCTGCAAGTAACACTTGGAGAGCAAAGCAAGTGGGGGAGAGATGTGAGAAAGTGCCCAGGCTGAACTATACGCCTGGAGGAGAACAGGGATCTGGGGCACTGGCAGATGAGCTCTGCAGCATCGCCATGGAGTCCTTAGGCTTCACCACACGTTACTGTGTCCTGGGTTCCTGCCACAGCAAGGGTGGTGGAGGAGGGTCCTGGGCTGCTGACGGATGCAAGTTGATGAGATGCCAGAGGGCCAGAAGCAGGCGGAAGCTTCCTGCTGCACCGCAGGAGTGAAGGGCTGGTGATAAACTTCTGGGGATAAATGGCAGCACCTTCCATCACCACAGCTGTCTACTTCATGAGCAGCTGTTGGACCGTGACAGCGAGGGCAGAGAGAGGGATTTAGTGAACAGCTATGGCCTCCCTGACAGCATGCATCAAAAACACCGCCTCCCCTATGCCAAGCATCTGCAGACAGGACTGGTCCTGCTCTGTGGTTTGTCTGGCTGTAGGATGTTATTTCTCTCTCTACCTCATGCTTCCCAACTCGACAATTTCCTTTTAGCAGGAACCTCTTTCCTCTACCTCCTTCTCCCCATTATAAATATGAGTGCGTGTGTTTCTTATTTTTTTATGTGATCTCTCATAACTGCCAAGAAAAAAAAAATCTTGATATAAATCCTTTTGGCTCAGGTTTCTTGACAAATATGCACTGGTTTTTCTTTATCCCTCACACCTCTCTTCTCCCCACAAACTCTCAGCAAGTTTCTGCAAACTCTCAGCTCTCGAGAGCTCTTTGAGAAGATCCTCCTCAGGAGGAGTCACTGTGCTGGAGCAAGGGCAAAGGGATGCTTCCTCTGATGTGCAGAGCGTGTAAGACAGGGCACGGGTGCCTGCCCGTGTATTCTGTCTCTATAGGTGTCCTGGTTTCCTCCACCGCATACATCCCTCCAAGAACAGTTCTGGGAATGGTCCCATTTGGCTTTCAGTGCCTCCATCTGAGTCTGAGGTCTATGCCCCCATTTGGGTCAGCCGAGCTCTAGTCAGTGGACCCAGCTGCCATGTCCGATGGCACACACGACACCTGTGACAGAGAACAGAGTCCCGAGCCCCAAAAGTTCACATCCTCATTGAGTGCTGCAGCCAGGAGGCTGTTCCCTTCTGCTCTTCCTGGCATTTCTCTCTTCCTGCTCTTTCCTGGCCTGGAAATCTCCACCTGAACTGACCCTCAGCTGGGGGACTCGGCACCAAGTTGGCCCGTTGTGTGTGTGAGCAATCAAGGGCTTCTCTCAGTGCTCCACATGGAGGATAAGGCTGCTCACAGGTTGGGGTGGCAGCAAAGCTGAGGAGAGGTAGAGAAACTACAGCATATGAAGAGAGGAAAGGAGGTCCTTGCCCCTGGAGGCTTGGGCTTAACAGAAGTACTGGGTCAAAATGGATCCAGTCATCAGCTCTAAATCCCCTACTGAACTTATAGACCTCACTGAAGCAAGGAAGGAAGCAGGGGAAGGGCTTTGCTGAGACTCACCTGTACCTAAATTCTGGACAGTAAATGAAGGAAATGCCCAAATTTTCCGTTCAGTCAACAGGAAGAGACAGGTAGTTTTCAAGGCTTCAGAGAGACTTTTGCTACTTAAGCGGATGGATAGGATCTTGAAAAAAACACCCTCTCAGATGGCTGGATAACAAACATCAATGCCTCCATCAGGGCAACGGCCTCAGCATCTGCCTAAAGTACAGATGCAAGTCTGGTGCCTAAGTTAGGCAGAACTGCTCATACCTAGCTTTGTGTCTTAACCTCACTAGAAGCTCCAGTTACGGTGAAATATATGGGGCAGCATAACATGGCAGCAGAGCTAAAGCCCATAGATCACAGAGTCAAATATCCTACTGCGGGCTAAAAGTGAGTGCGTACAGTTTCAGCCCATGTGTTGGCTGAAGTTATGAGCACACAAGAAAATGGGATTTATAAAGAGAATGGCAATTCAACCTCAATTATAGTGCGTGACTACACACTGTAAACTGGAGGTTTAATAATGAGGCAAGTAGGCTGAAGGAGAGAATTTCATTGTATGTGTTTCACAGTCTGGAATTCTTACTAAATTCATCAGATCACTTGAGTTCTCCTGACAACTGTAGCAGTATAACTAATTTTAAAGGGGTTTATTGTACATTAAGACTGCAACAAAAGATAGAGGCAGAGAAAACATCATAGTGAAAGAGAACTCTAGATTGAGGACTATAATGTATATGAGATTTGAAAGAGGCAAGTGCTAAAAGATGTTGACAGCAGTTTTTCAGGGTCCTTAACCTTGATGAATAAATGAATAAAATCCCTTTACAAATTGCAGTGTTTCTTTCAAGTGATTTTCAGCATGTTAATGATCAATAGAAGCTGAGAAAATTACTGGGAAAGGATGTGACTTTCCTCAATATGCACTTACCACAGAGACTGAGACAGACCTGAATTGTAAGCAAATAATATGCAATGCAAAATATGAGAGGAAGGGAAGAACAGAGGCTCTTTAGCTGTCCATGATGCATTTGCATACAGGTGTGTTGACTGTAGGACTTTGTGATGTTGCCAAATCAAAGCTTTAATGGAGACTTGTAGCTTTCCAATTCTTCCATATCCAGATGCTTAGACACAGATCTCCTTTACTGTATTTGCTTAACTTTCTACCCCAAAAGACAATAGAAACCCAAGTAAAAGAGGGCTCAAAAATAAACAGAAGCTTTAATCTGCCACCTTAAGCATTGCACTCACCAACCTCCCCATCAGATACTGAATGTGAAAGAGGTTTGAATTGCCCACCTCTATCAGAGAAGTCTCCTTGGTACTGATGGAAAAATACAAGACTCAACAACAGAAAGCACAGCAGCTCACCTCTCAGTGCAGTCCAAAAAGGAGGCATCTCCCCACCTTCTCCACGACAGGAAGGGAAATCTCTGGGGTCCTGGTGCCCCAGGAGACAGGGAGCCTTGGGCTCTGATGGGGAACTTCGCTGCTGAAAATGTGGGTGCTCCCAGACTTCACAAGCTGTCGAAGGAAATGGCAGATGAGAAAGGGGCACTGAAAACTGAAATTGTGAAGGTATCATCTCCAGCAGTGTTTTGAGCTTAAAGTTTTATGTGTAATAGTGTTTTCAGACAATGCTCGTCTCTCCTTCTGTCTTTGAACCCTGCCGGCACCCCCAGCACCCACACACCCCTTTTTGCTCTCCCAGCCTTACCAACCTTTAGCTAATAATGTAGCTGATTAGATCTTTCATCATTTTTATTGTTATCTACCCGCAGAATAATAACATAGAGCCCTGCCTGTTTCTGGCTGACCACATTCCCTAATTTATCATAAAGGCTTCCCCTGAAATACTTCAGTGACATGCGGGGAGAGCCGCAGTCCCTCCCAACCAAACATGTCTGCAAGTGAGCACGGCACAATGTCCCAGACTGAAATCATCTGTATTCTCACTACCCAGAGCAGAAGTTAACACTCCACAGCCAAGCTGCTAAAGCAAAATTACCAGAAATCGGTACCAGAGGCACGGAGGTGGAAAAATGGGGAGTTAACTCCAGATCACTGGAGCACACTGCTTCATACCTACACCATCTCTTAATACAAGGGAATCTGCTTTTAAAGCATTCAAAATTTTCTCTTTAAAGACAGCAATTAAAAGGGTGACATAACATGGCCTCAGGGACTATCCTGCAAGAATTGATCCCTTAAAAGTCAAGAAGCTGAAGGAATCATGAGACGAGCAATGGATTTTTTTCCTTCCCTTCCCTTCCCTTCCCTTCCCTTCCCTTCCCTTCCCTTCCCTTCCCTTCCCTTCCCTTCCCTTCCCTTCCCTTCCCTTCCCTTCCCTTCCCTTCCCTTCCCTTCCCTTCCCTTCCCTTCCCTTCCCTTCCCTTCCCTTCCCTTCCCTTCCCTTCCCTTCCCTTCCCTTCCCTTCCCTTCCCTTCCCTTCCCTTCCCTTCCCTTCCCTTCCCTTCCCTTCCCTTCCCTTCCCTCCCCTCTCTCCTTTTCAGGGTACAGATTTAAACATAGAAAAAATATGAAGCCCAAATGCCTTGCAACCCAAAGGAGTATTTGAACCCCCAAATTCAGAAACAATGCTCCCAAACAGCTCTATCACACCCAGCTCTATTGAGCTAGTGGTAACTTTTTCCTTTTTTGTATTTTGAGAATGACATTCACTAGACAATAAGTTAATCTTTGCATGTCTAGAGTTATACTGGAGACAACTGAGAAGTTTGCTATTTTCTAAACAAAAGTAAGAAAAAAGTGAAAAAAATCTGTAAGTTAAACATTTTTGTAGGATTTTTCTTGTTTTAAATGAACAACAAAGGCAATTTCAGTTGCTGCATTTTTTCAAAACACTAACAGAGGAAACAAAACCAAAAAGTTAAATAACTTTTTATAACTTTTTATTAAATAAAGAGAAAAAATGCAAAATTCCTACAAAGCTGATACTGTTTCATAGAAAAAATCAATTTAATGAAAAAGGCCCATTTTCTGCTGAAAAATATTTTCAGGGGACACATTTCAATCAGGATTGTCAGCTGTTATTTGCCTTTCAATCACCAGCTGATGCCCTTGCTCTCATTCCCTGTGCTAGATGCTGTGCAAAGATACAATAAGCAATCTCTGTTTTACAGAGCTGGGATCTCATTTTGGGAACAGCCAAGTGTAACAACCAATGGGTGAAGGTGCAATAACAAGATCGCATGGATACAGCAGGCAACATGTGGGAACAACCCAAGGGTACAGAACTGCTTGAAACAAACAGCTGCCTCCCGGGCAGCCATACCTTGGCTGGCTCCACACAGGCAGCTTTGTCTGGGACAGTTTTCAGTGGGATTCTAAGAGGAGAGCAAACCAAGAGGTGATCTGTGGTCTTTCAAGGTAGCGCCGTGGCAGCGATGTAGAGAAGGATGTGGAATGAAGATGGAGCATGAACTAAAATACTGTGCCCTGATAGCAGTCGTTGGATTTGTACAGCTCTGGGCAGGTAGGGGAGATGTAAGCTGTCTCCTCCTCCCAGACACACATCCAGTTGACTTGCTCCAATCCCTAGTAAATCCTTGTGTTCTCATTCCCTGTAATGCAAGGCCATAGAGGCCCACCTTGATTGCTGGCCTCATTTTGGAAAGATGAACGTATCTCTATGGGAGCTGAGAACAACCTGGAGAAGTACAGCATTTTTCCAAGGAAAAACACTTTTTACTCCTCTGATATCTAAAATATTGCCTTCACAGACACAGAATGGTTAAGGTTGGAAGGGACCTCTGGGTCCTTCTGGTCCAACCCCTGCTCAAGCAGAGCCACCCAGAGCAGAAACACTGTTCCTGTGTTTCCTCATTTTCATCTGAACTACCCAAAAATAAGACCAAAGGAAACCATGACAAACCCAGCCTGCGACGAACGAAATGCAGCTTGACTTAGCTTCCCCCAGCCAGGGAGGACTTGGGTCTAATTCACGACTCGCAGCCCAGCTCTGCAGTGACAGATGCTGCCTGAAACTGAAGGAGAAATGGTGATGCAAGGCCATTTCATGTAACATGAAACGTTTCAAGTAACATGAAAATTCCTCACAGCAGGACATATTTGACAGGATATGCCTAAAACAGCTTTATAAAAAGGTTTCTTCAAATGCTTCCAAATCCCATGCATCTTTTTCTTGCTTTATTATCCTTTTCAACATCCTTCTTACTCTCTTTTTTTTTTTTCTAATACCTCCACAAGGCACATTTATCAACATCAAAGCACATTCTCATACAGCTCAGTTTTTCCCTGAATCCACCCTTGCAGAGTCCAAGCCTACTACTACTCTCCACACCCAGCAACTTCATCAGGTTGCTGGTGAAAAACTTACCTCTGTGCACAAAATCTTCAAAGTCTGGGTAGTATTGACAACTTCATGTAAGGACCAAGATCCTTTACACCTAGGTGAATTTCTCTGAGGCAGAGCATTTTGTTGTGATACTCCTACAGAGAGAAAGAGACAATCAGCTGTGCCTGGGCTAAATTTTGGTGACTGTCCCCTAGTGCATTTTTCCTTCCTCCCCAACCAAACCAGATGTGCATGCCAGAGTATGCTCTGATTATTATCCTCTTCTGATAGTCCAGGCGGGCAGTGACGACATTGAAGACAGAAGCCTGAAGGCAATCAAAAGAGACTTTAGGGGGCTGGGACGGTTAGTGGACGGAGCGGGAGTGCAGGTAGTGTTTTCGTCCATCCCTACGGTGACAGGGAGGGGTACGGAGAGGACAAGGAAAGCCCACCTGTTAAACATGTGGCTCCGCGGCTGGTGCCAATGCAGAAATGTTGGGTTTTTCGACCATGGGGCAGTTTATTCAGCACCTGGTCTGATGGCCGTAGACGGGTCCCTATCCTTTAGGGGAAAAAGGATCCTTGGCCAGGAGCTGGCGGGGCTCATTGATAGGGCTTTAAACTAGGTAAGAAGGGGGATGGGGGTGAAGCAAGGATTGTTGGAGCTGTGCCAGGGGGAACAATAGCAAGGCCGGGGAATAAGGTAATGGCCCAGCTGAAGTGCATCTACACCAATGCACGCAGCATGGGTAACAAACAGGAGGAGCTGGAAGCCATCGTGCAGCGGGCAGGCTACGACTTGGTTGCCATCACGGAGACGTGGTGGGACCAGTCTCATGACTGGAGTGCTGCAATGCCTGGCTATAGGCTCTTCAGAAGGGACAGGCAGCACAGAAGGGGTGGCGGTGTGGCTCTCTATATTAGAGAGTCTTTCGATGTTGTAGAACTCGAGGCTAGGAATGACAAGATCGAGTCCCTTTGGGTTAGGATCGGCAGGGACAACAAGGCTAGTGTCCTGGTCGGGGTCTGCTATAGACCGCCGAACCAGGATGAGGAGACGGATGAGGAGTTCTACAGGCAGCTGACAGAAGTTGCGAAATCTTCAGCGCTTGTACTCGTGGGGGACTTCAACTTCCCTGACATATCCTGGAAGCACAACACAGCCCAGAGAAAGCAGTCTAGGAGGTTTCTGGAGAAAGTGGAAGATAGCTTCCTGACGCAGCTGGTTAGTGAGCCTACCAGGGGTGGCGCCCCGCTAGACCTTCTCTTCACAAACAGAGAAGGACTGGTGGAGGATGTGGTGGTCGGGAGCTGTCTTGGGCAGAGTGACCACGAAATGGTGGAGTTCACTATTCTTGACGAGGCCAGGAAGGGAACCAGTAAAACCACTGTATTGGACTTTCGGAGGGATGACTTTGGGCTGCTCAGGACACTAGTTGGTGGAATCCCTTGGGAGGCGGTTCTGAAGGGCAGAGGGGTTCAGGAAGGCTGGGCGCTCTTCAAGAGGCAAATCCTAATGGCGCAGGAGCGGTCTGTCCCCATGTGCCCAAAGATGAGCCAGTGGGGAAGAAGACCAGCCTGGCTCAACAGAGAACTGTGGCTTGAGCTTAGGAGAAAAAAGAGGGTTTATAATCTTTGGAAAAGTGGGCAGGCCACTAGGGAGGACTATAAGGATGTAGCGAGGCTGTGCAGGGACAAAATTAGGAAGGCCAAAGCTCATCTGGAGCTCAATCTGGCTACTGCCGTTAAAGATAACAAAAAACGCTTTTGTAAATACATCAACACAAAAAGGAGGACTAAGGAGAATCTCCATCCTTTACTGGATGCGGGGGGAAACTTAGTTACAAGAGATGAGGAAAAGGCGGAGGTGCTCAATGCCTTCTTCACCTCAGTCTTTAGCGGCAATACCAGTTCTCTGGATACCCAGTACCCTGAGCTGGTGGAAGGGGATGGGGAGCAGGATGTGGCCCTCACCATCCACGAAGAACTGGTTGGTGACCTGCTACGGCACTTGGATGTGCACAAGTCGATGGGGCCGGATGGGATCCACCCAAGGGTACTGAGAGAACTGGCAGAGGAGCTGGCCAAGCCCCTATCCATCATTTATCAGCAGTCCTGGCTATGGGGGGAGGTCCCAGCTGACTGGCGGCTAGCAAATGTGACGCCCATCTACAAGAAGGGCCGGAGGGCTGACCCGGGGAACTACAGGCCTGTCAGTTTGACCTCAGTACCAGGGAAGCTCATGGAGCAGATCCTCTTGGGAGTCATCATGCGGCACTTGAAGGGCAAGCAGGCGATCAGGCCCAGTCAGCATGGGTTTATGAAAGGCAGGTCCTGCTTGACGAACCTGATCTCCTTCTATGACAAAATGACGCTCTGGGTGGACGAGGGAAAGGCTGTGGATGTGGTCTACCTTGACTTCAGTAAGGCTTTTGACACCATCTCCCACAGCATTCTCCTCAAGAAACTGGCTGCTCTTGGCTTGGACTGGCGCACGCTTCGTTGGGTTAGAAACTGGCTGGATAGCCGGGCCCAAAGAGTTGTGGTGAATGGAGTCAAGTCCAGTTGGAGGCCAGTCACTAGTGGCGTCCCCCAGGGCTCGGTGCTGGGGCCGGTCCTCTTTAACATCTTCATCAATGATCTGGATGAGGGCATTGAGTGTACCCTCAGTAAGTTTGCAGATGACACCAAGTTAGGTGCGTGTGTCGATCTGCTCGAGGGTAGGAAGGCTCTGCAGGAGGATCTGGATAGGCTACACCGATGGGCTGAGGTCAACTGCATGAAGTTCAACAAGGCCAAGTGCCAGGTCCTGCACCTGGGGCGCAATAACCCCAAGCAGAGCTACAGGCTGGGAGATGACTGGTTGGAGAGCTGCCAGGCAGAGAAGGACCTGGGAGTATCGGTGGATAGTCGGCTGAATATGAGCCAGCAGTGTGCTCAGGTGGCCAAGAAGGCCAACGGCATCCTGGCTTGTATCAGAAACAGTGTGACCAGCAGGGCTAGGGAGGTGATTGTCCCCCTGTACTCGGCTCTGGTGAGGCCGCACCTCGAGTACTGTGTTCAGTTTTGGGCCCCTCGCTACAAGAAGGACATCGAGGTTCTTGACCGGGTCCAGAGAAGGGCGGCGAAGCTGGTGAGGGGCCTGGAGAACAAGTCCTACGAGGAGCGGCTGAAGGAGCTGGGCTTGTTCAGCCTGGAGAAGAGGAGGCTCAGGGGCGACCTTATCGCTCTCTACAGATACCTCAAAGGAGGCTGTAGTGAGGTGGGGGTTGGCCTGTTCTCCCACGTGCCTGGTGACAGGACGAGGGGGAATGGGCTTAAGTTGCGCCAGGGGAGTTTTAGGTTAGATGTTAGGAAGAACTTCTTTACTGAAAGGGTTGTGAGGCATTGGAACAGGCTGCCCAGGGAGGTGGTTGAGTCACCATCCCTGGAGGTCTTTAAAAGATGTTTATACGTTGAGCTTAGTGATATGGTGTAGTGAAATAATAGTTAGTGTTAGGTCCGAGGTTTGACTAGGTCATCTTGGATGTCTCTTCCAACCTAGATGATTCTGTGATTCTTTAGAGTGGAGAGGAACAATGGAGGGGAATGGGTTAAAGCCATGGAAGAAAAAGTTGAATTAGCCAGTGTAACTCAGTTGAATACTAGTGTTTCAGCATTAGGAAGGGAAAGGAATGGGATAATCTGGCAGTCTTTTAAAAGAAACAATAGGAGGACTTCAGAAGAACGCTTATTTCAATATTATTTTCATGTGGTAACTGCTGACAGCATCCCACAAGATTTTGCAATACTTGAGCCATTTCCTACATGCATGCATTATAATCACTATGGAGGAATATATCATTCTTAATCCCAGCCCTGGAAGTCTTTAAAAGACGTTTAGATGTAGAGCTTAGGGATATGGTTTAGTGGGGACTGTTAGTGTTAGGTTAGAGGTTGGACTCGATGATCTTGAGGTCTCTTCCAACCTAGAAATTCTGTGATTCTGAGATTCTGCTGTTATATTAACTGGCCAGAAGCTAGTGAAAGACAGAAAAACAGGCAGTCCTGTGACTTGGTGTTAAATAGCCTTGATAGTTAAAAATTAAAGTCCTTGATATGAGTCAAATCAGAACCACTGGCACTTCACCTCTCCACATTTCAAAAAAGTGTATATCCCACATATCAGAAAACAGTTCTCTAAAGGCATAGACACTGACTGCTCACTGTCTCCTCTGCTTTGAGACAACAGCTTGCACGCTTTTACCCCGCACTATCCCGCAGTAAACACAAGATGGCATATATCATGTAGCTTATGTCTGTCACTAGGAATGAAGCTAAGAGGTAAAACAGCCAGTCCAGAGCAGCTGACATGTAGAAACATGCTGCCATTGCCAAGGTAACTAAACTACCAGGAACAACTTCTTTAAATAAGGGAGTAAGGGAAATACAAGTTAGCCTGCTAGAGTATGCAGAAATGGAAGCACAGACTATTTCTATTTTATAGTGACACTGAGAAAAGGCATATGTTCTCAGCACACTGAAATGTAGAATGCAACATATGGATGGATGAACTGGTAGACAGGTAACTGTGGAGGTGCTGCCAAGGGGCTTAAAAGGCTGTCTTCTCTGGATGGTGACGGAGCTCCATCATGGGCAGGCGTTACACATATGTTTCCAGTTCCTCCTTCAGTCCTTCCATAGTTCATACACCTGTTTAATGAGAGAGCTGTCAGATTCTCTTGCATTAACAAGTACTGCATTTCTATTGGAAAGCAACATCTCAGTTTGCAGTTATACTGCAATATACAGTTACATATTTCTATAATTATATAGGAAGTCCATGGAAGTGCAAAGGGCACCCTGCAAATGGGTGGACATGGACATTTTTGACTAAGAACATGTGTATCCAGAAGTTTTGTGCAAAATACGACCCCCTGGAGAAGGTTCCCCCAAGCTGATGCACAGCATGATACCTCAATCTGTTGCCTAATTTGAGTCTCTGCATTGAACAGGTGTGCCCTGAGACCTCTGAGCAACAGAGGCAAACTGTCTCACTTGAGTCTAGGAGGTTCAGCTCTCTGAACATAAAAGTTCATTGTCCTCTTGGCATACGGGCTGTGATTTCAGTGAGAAATTAAATGTTTTCTATTTGGCAGACTTGCAATATCTCAAACAGATACATACATTGACTAATGAAAGACTGTAGGAGAAGTTGAATCAAGGAACAAGAACAGGCACAGAACAAATAGCAATCTCCCATTCCCTGGTGGTAAGCCAGTTGTTTCCTTTTGTAGCCCGCCATGCCTCAGAATAGCCTCAACACACCTGAAACACTACGTAGGATGTCCTAGAAGACTTTCCTTCTGTGGCTGAGATTCCTTAAGAGCTGAGGTCATTCTGCTGTGGGTTTAGTACTGCTGCAGGTAGACAGCTGACAGCAGCAAACGACCTCTGATATATCAAGCTACAAAGATCAACTTCCTCTTAACCAGCGGAAATGATCTTTTATAGTCCTGCTTGACACCGTAAAGTATAGCAATGGTATCACTGTTATTATTAGCATAAAATAATCCTAGATGTGGTGTAGAGCAGTTTGACAGTCCATCCTGATGGGTTTCAGCTGCAGAATATTGATATAAAGGTTCTACTATCGTTACCATAGGCCATTAGGTTATCTGAATGCACATCCATCACTACCAGCTTCTGTGAAGGAGAACATTAAGTTAAAAGGGCATGACCAAGCATAAATTGAGAGGCCTTCCACTACTCCAGGACAGCAGTGACCTTGTGAGGCAATTACCTCCATTCTGAGATACTGCAGTCTGGACAGACCAAATAATACCCATCCAGAGGTTTACTAGAGGTAGTTTAGTATAGAAAAGCTCCTAAGTGTCAGCATTTTCAACAGCCTGAATGAAAATCCTTGCAGAAAGCCAGCATTTGTCATAAGCACACAAAAATACGCAGAAGAACTGAACATTTTCAGAGCCTTACATTAATAGTTAACAAAACGCTATGCCCTGCTTGCAAGTCTTAAGGACAGGGGGCAGGGAAGGACAGTTTCCAACTCTGAACCTCTTAGTACAGTTTCTGCAAGTTAGAATGGAGATTTAGAACTTCCTTATTCCATCTGAAAGAGCTGCACTTCAGCTCTTCTTCTGAAACTCTGGATTCAACAAAGAATAGCAAAGCTTTGAGGCTGAAAATCTCTAAAACCACTCACTGCCAACTTTGATGGGAACAGAATTAGGACAACAGTAAAATTCACTCCCTCCAGAAACAGAGTTGAACCATCCAATTGAACATGTGATATACGTTCATCTGATTCATGTCAGTATGGAACAGTGCTGGGGCCGCATGGTATGATGAATGTGACCTTCTGTCTTACATACCCTTGTATAACCACAAGTCTAAGAAAAACAGAATGGTTAATGTATATAGTTCTTGTACCTTGCAAAGGAATATTTTAACAATTCGTGTCAATAGAGAGCAGTTCTGTCTGTCTCTGGGTCCTGCACTGGCAATTTAATTCTTCCACAGATGTGGTTTCTTCCCCTTCCTCCCAGAGTCCCAGTCTCCCCCTCATTATAGTCAATTTATCAAATCTTCAGAAATATTCCTCAAATCCATGAGCCTATTTGCTTTTGTTATTCCGAACTCTTATTCCTAACAGTTACAGCCTTTTTGCCTTCTTTGTGGTTGATTTATCACTGCTATAGATGTGACTGGAGTGTCCCTGTGAATGGCCTGTGAGGAATGTTTTAACAACACTTGAAGTGTCAATAGAGAGCTATTTGTATTTGTATGTTCTTTCTTTGAAGGCTCTGATGTCTGGGGGTTTCAGAACAACTGCTAACAACTAGTAACTGTTATGGCTTCTGAATGGGACACTATGCAAGCCCCTGATATCTGGCCAGGTGGCCAGGAGATTAAGGAGAAGAAAGAAGCTGAAGGATGGCTAGAAGACGAAACTTGCAGGGGACGCTGTGTAAACTTTTGACATGCTGCCAAGGAGTACAAAGGGGAAGGACAAGAAAAAAAACCTGAGAGGAAGACCTGTATGTGTAAGAGTGTAACTGAGACTTCCGAAGTCACTGTGGAGGTCTTCTAACTGTGGTTCCAATCTCCTGTGAGGGACTTGGCCGGTGAAGGAAGTGATTCCTATAGGATTCGTGGGTGGGTGATAGGTCCTAAACCCCCTGCAAGACACTCTTACTAAGGTAACCGAGGGCTGTGGGGAATTGCCATAGAAAAATTCCTAGATGGGTCAGAGAGAATTGATGACCAAGGACCAGAAGAAAGGGAGCAAATTACCAGAAAGTCCATTAGGAATAATGATTAGAAATTGGAACAATAGGGGCCCCAGAAAATTAGAGAGTAAATTAAAAATGATACAGTATTATATGATAGAATGACCAAAAGAACCCTTAAGACCCCATGTATTTTGAATGATATTTGGGTCCACAGAGGATGGGGTCTGTCAGGCTTTTAACATTAATGTTAATAGTAGAATACCCGTGGATCCGGAAGAGAGCAAGTATGCTGCAGCTGACACATGGAATTAGAAATTAGAGAGCAATTGATTAAGAATGAATATGTGCTACATTTGTGATGTACTGTGCCTGTCCTGTGCTTAGACCTCCAGATAACAGGAGCCTCTCGGACCCCGAGAACCAGATCAAAACAACCTCATGGTTCGGACTTTAATCAAGGGGTCTGAGATAAGGA
The DNA here is from genome assembly GCF_963932015.1 of Anas acuta. NCBI lineage: Eukaryota > Metazoa > Chordata > Aves > Anseriformes > Anatidae > Anas > Anas acuta. The sequence goes on along the minus strand of NC_089016.1, from coordinate 26,041,565 downwards.
GGACTGTTCACAAAGGGACAGGTTATGCATATGTATAGGAATGTTGGGAAATTTCATGTATATGTAACTCTTTGCTAGATATAACCAAAGCAAGTTGCCACGTTAGGCATGCACGACTTTGGTGGGACTACCCACCCCGTGCTGCCCAGAACTGAGTAAACATACCTACTTTACAATCTTGCTGATTGTGGAGTCAGCTTTCTGTGAGTCATTTTGGTGAGCCAGGCAGGAGACACTCTGCTCGGCTGCGGGATTGGCTGCGGAGCAGACGCCCCTAGGTGCACCCTGAGTGTTTTGCTCGGAGGGGACTCCACTCTCAGCTGCTCACCGCAGGAGCAAAGATCTCCTGAAGCTGCAGACAAATGGTATGTTTTCAGCTGCTGGAGGGATGCTAACTGGAGTGTTAATAATTGTATGTCTTATTCTTAAATGTCCAGGTATTTTGTGCTGAAAGTATTTGTGTAAGTGTAAGGGTTTGAAACAAAGTGGAATAAGTCACAGAACACAGTCAGAGACAATACTTGTTTGGCTGGTTATCATTCTAAATTATATTCTTGTGGTATGAATGAGATGTGCTGGAGGCCTCTCTGTGTGATTGCGCGATTGTGCTGTGTGAGTGAGACGCAGCGTTGCTGCAAAGCGAGTCCAGAGTTCCAATCTGCGGTTCCGTATTCTCTGCGAGGGGAGCGGCCGGGGATGAACAAAGTGCGTGACTGACTGAAAAGAAGTGCTGTTTTATCCAAGTTTTGATTGATGGTGCCCAATATATGGGCCTGGCTGTGTATCTTGTGATCCTATTTTTGCTCTTAAATGCTTTGAGTGTGACAAGAAAAAGGCGGAAGCATTATCTAAGTAACTAACAGTTGAGAAGTGTTGGTGTATTTGCTGTGGTGTTTGGTCAGTTTCCCAAGTACTGGCGGGGGGGGGAAGGGGGCTGACTGATTATCAAAGCAGAACGGAGAGAGTCATTTCTTTGGTGGTTCGGGCTTGAGCCCTGGGAATTTGGTAAGAAGGGGGAGAGCGAGTTTATTTAGGCGTCAGTACTTTTTAAACCCACATATTGACGGATACACAGGAGTGATTCCTTGTTTTGTATGGGCTTACTAACAAAGTGCATGAGAAAAATTGGCATTCGGCTTGAAATTCGGTCCTGTTGAAATGTAAATTGTTGTGGAAAAGGTGGTAATGTCCTAACTGAAACCAGGACATCTATCCACCCCTTTTTCCATACCATTTATGTAATGATAAGGTTACACTCTTTCCCATACATTCTAATTAATCACCATTTTCATCTAGGGTATATAGCAATCATGGTAGTGATGACATACAGTATTATATAATAATTAACACGATACAATTCAACTCGGGCTATTCTCACCCAGTATTAAATCCCCTTGAGGTACACACCGGACCTCTCCGTTCTTTTGCATTACCCACCAAGTGTATCCAGGTCCCTGAGCAAAAGCAATCCCAAGAATGGGTTTGCCTTTTCCTGAGGCAGGAGTAGCCCAGACTGTTTTACCCAGCATATTTTTTACATGCACTACAGGAACTTTATCCCCTTCTACAGTACGTAACAGGTTTGATTGGGCAGGTCCAGCTCGGTTGGCAGATCCCCTAGTATTGACTAACCAGGTGGCCTTTGCCAAATGCGTGTCCCAATTTTTGAATGTTCCAGCACCCATTGCTTTCAAGGTAGTCTTTAACAGGCCATTGTATCGTTCAACTTTCCCGGAGGCTGGTGCATGATAGGGGATGTGATACACCCATTCAATACCATGTTCTTTGGCCCAAGTGTCTATAAGGTTGTTTCGGAAATGAGTCCCATTGTCTGACTCTGTTCTTTCTGGGGTGCCATGTCACCATAGGACTTGCTTTTCAGGGCCCAGGATAGTGTTCCATGTGGTGGCATGAGGCACAGGATATGTTTCCAGCCATCCGGTGGTTGCTTCCACCATTGTAAGAATGTGGCTCTTACTGTTGCTGGTTTGCGGGAGTGTGATGTAATCAATCTGCCAGGCCTCTCCATATTTATATTTCAGCCATCGTCCTCCATACCAAAGAGGCTTTGACCGTTTGGCTTGCTTGATTGCAGCACATGTCTCACAATCATGAATAACCTGTGCTATAGCGTCCATGGTCAGGTCCACCCCTCGATCACGAGCCCATCTATATGTTGCATCTCTACCTTGATGGCCTGAGGTGTCATGGGCCCATCGGGCTATAAATAATTCACCTTTATGCTGCCAATCCAGGTCCACCTGAGCTACTTCAATCTTAGCAGCCTGATCCACCTGCTGGTTGTTTTGATGTTCTTCAGTAGCCCGATTCTTGGGCACATGAGCATCTACGTGGCGTACCTTTACAACAAGGATCTCCACCCAAGCAGCAATATCTTGCCACAATGCAGCAGCCCAGATGGGTTTGCCCCTGCGCTGCCAGTTGTTTTGCTTCCATTGCTGTAACCATCCCCACAGGGCATTTGCTACCATCCATGAATCAGTGTAGAGATAGAGAACTGGCCATTTTTCTCGTTCAGCAACGTCTAAAGCCAGCTGAATGGCCTTCACTTCTGCAAACTGACAGATCCTCTGTATCCCCGACTCCAAAACCCCAGGGGTCAACCTCGAGTTTCCCCAGGTTCTTTCTGCCAGAGGCTCCAGGTGGGGCCATTCTCCCCGGCTGCTGTGTAGAGCACATTCTTTACATCTGGTCCTGTTCAAACTGGCCCAAGGGCTCAAGGGCTACTGCATGGACTATTTCCTGCTTAATTTGTTCAAAGGCTTGTCTTTGCTCAGGGCCCCATTCAAACTCATTCTTCTTACGGGTTACTTGGTAGAGCAGGTTTACAATCAGACTGTAATTTGGGATGTGCATTCTCCAAAACCCCACAACACCTAGGAAAATTTGTGTTTCTTTTTTGCTAGTTGGTGGAGACATAGCTGTTATTTTGTTGATCACATCCATTGGGATTTGACGACGTCCATCTTGCCATTTTATTCCTAAAAACTGGATCTCTCGTGCAGGTCCTTTGACTTTATTTTGTTTTATAGCAAAACTGAATTTGAAAAGGATTTGGACTATTTTCTTCCCTTTCTCGAAAACTTCCTCTGCTGTGTCACCCCTCACAATAATGTCATCAATGTACTGCAGGTGCTCAGGAGCTTCCCCCTGCTCCAGCGCAGACTGGATCAGCCCATGGCAAATGGTAGGGCTGTGTTTCCACCCCTGGGGCAGCCGATTCCAAGTATATTGGACTCCCCTCCAAGTGAAAGCAAACTGTGGCCTGCACTCTGCTGCTAGAGGGATGGAGAAAAATGCATTAGCGATATCAATTGTGTGGTACCACTTGGCTGCTTTTGATTCCCATTCGTACTGAAGTTCCAGCATGTCCGGCACTGCAGCACTCAGTGGTGGCGTCACTTCTTTCAGGCCACGATAGTCCACTGTTAGTCTCCACTAACCATTAGACTTTCGCACTGGCCATATGGGACTATTGAAAGGGGAATGAGTCTTGCTGATCACTCCTTGGCACTCCAATTGACGAATTAGTTTATGGATGGGAATCAGGGAGTCTCGGTTGGTGCGATATTGCCGCCGGTGCACAGTCGTGGTAGCGATTGGCACCCACTGTTCTTCGACCCTCAGCAACCCTACAACAGAAGGGTCCTCTGAGAGACCGGGCAAGGTAGACAAATGTTTAATGTCCTCTGTCTCTAAGGTAGCTGTGCCAAAAGCCCAGTGGAATCCTTCCGGGTCCTTGAAATATCCTCTCCTGAGACAGTCATTGCCAAGGATTCACGGTGTAATAAATGGCTCAGTCTTCAAAATAGGACTATAATCAAAGTTTACAATTTATTAAAGGAATAGAGGTAAGCAAACAGCGCTGAGTGCGCCGGGACTCTCTGCTCCACCAAGACACGCACCAGTTACATCAAGCAGCTTTTTATGCTCCTAGGCTGATACATATTCATTACTACTTCTAAAAACAACAGGGTTATTATAATTAGTTTCCGGAATCCAAACCCTCCTACTGGAGCATACGTATCAGTCTCCGGTGGTCCCTCTGGGGGTCTCTCGTGCTGAAGGCTCATAGTCTTCCTCCCTCTTGTCCTTCTCCATTGTCCAACTTGGCTTTATGTCAGAGACTTGTGCAGCATCCGCTGCAAGCTTTGTCTTTTAGTCGTTCTTCAGATTTCCGGGAGACGGCAGCGGGAGTCATTTGCCGAGGCGATCGGCTCCGGGGCAGACGCGTTCTGCAGCGGAGCGGGGGATCGGGCCAGGCAGGGCTAACTTTCTGGCATCGAGCCGCCTTCAGGGAGCCGCCAGGACCCGGCAGCCCTCGTGAGGGAGGCTGACGAGGCGAAGGCGGAGCCAGCAGCGTCAGCGGCGGGCTATTTAAACCGGGAGCCACCGCCATTTCACTGCCATTTGCCGAGGCGATCGGCTCCGGGGCAGACGCGTTCTGCAGCGGAGCGGGGGATCGGGCCAGGCAGGGCTAACTTTCCGGCATCGAGCCGCCTTCAGGGAGCCGCCAGGACCCAGCAGCCCTCGTGAGGGAGGCTGACGAGGCGAAGGCGGAGCCAGCGCCCCCTCCCCGGCCGTTCAAAAGCAGCCCCTAGGGAGCGCGAGCGACCAGGAGCGCGGCGACCAGGACGGGCAAACAGGGCGTGGTGCGTCAGAAGGGAGTGGCGTGGCAGTTAGCGCGGCAGTTCGCGCAGGAAGGGCGGAGAGGAACCCCCTCCCATACGAACACCTGTTAACGACAGTCTTTAGCTAGGCGATAATGGTCTCCACAAGGCACGGAGCGCTCTCCAGGAGGTCGGTACACACCCAGACCGACTGCCCGTAAAGAATGCAGCGGTTCAGGTCACCGGATGCAGGGAGTGCCTGAGCCTGCTGCTGCCGTCGGCGGGAGGCAGAGACGCTGCGTGCGTGAGGTGTGAGCAAGTGGATGACCTGATCCGCATGGTGGCGGAGCTCAAGGAGGAGGTGGAAAGGTTGAGGGCCATCAGGGAGTGTGAGCGGGAGATAGACTTATGGAGTAACTCCCTGCAGGGCCTCAAGGAGAGGTATCGAGGTGAGACACCCCAAATGGGGGTGGACCCCCTGCCCTGTCGCCGTCGGGCAGAGGGAGGGGATCTGGGAGTTGAGGAGGAATGGAGACAGGTCCCTGCTCGACATGGCAGGCGATGCCCTCCCCTTCCGGTCCCACCTTCCCAGGTGCCCTTACGAAACAGGTTTGAGGCCCTGGAGATTGAGAGATCAACAGCAACTGAGGAAGAGGTAGAAAGTGTTCCCAGGAGGATTCCTAGGGTGAGGAGTTCGACTCCACGCATCAGGACTGCCTCCACCAAGAAAGACAGGAGGGTGATTGTTGTGGGAGACTCTGTCCTTAGGGGAACAGAGGGCCCTATTTGTCGGCCTGACCCTACCCGTAGGGAAGTCTGCTGCCTCCCTGGGGCCAAGGTCAGGGACGCTGCCAAGAAAGTCAAGCGCCTGGTACGGCCCACTGACTACTACCCGCTACTGGTCTTTCAGGCTGGTAGCGATGAAGTAGCAAAGAGAAGTCCGAAGGCGATCAAAAGAGACTTTAGGGATTTGGGGCGACAACTTAGAGGTTCAGGTGTGCAGGTTGTGTTTGCCTCTGTCCTTCCGATAGGGGGGATTGAAGCTGAAAGGTGTGCTGTTCGCATAAACTCGTGGCTTCGAGACTGGTGTGACCGGCAGAACTTTGGGTTCTTTGATCACGGGAAGGTCTATGCTACACCGGGCCTGATGGCACCGAATGGGATGGGCCTCTCTCGGAGAGGGGTAAGGATCTTTGGTCAGGAGTTGGCAGGGCTGATAGATAGGGCTTTAAACTAGAGTCGAAGGGGGAAGGGGCTAAAACCAGGCACGCCGGTGAAGACCTAAGGGATGGTACGCTAGAATCAGAGGGGCTGTGTGCCAGTGAGGTCCTTCGGTCAGATCCACAAGGTGCTGAGTGTAAGGAGACGCACCTGAAATGCTTCTACACGAACACACGCAGCATGAGGAATAAAATGGATGAGCTAGAAGTACTGGCCCAGTCCCGCAACTACGACATCATCGGCATAAGCGAAACCTGGTGGGATGAGTCCTGTGACTGGGGTGTTGCGATAGATGGTTACAGGCTCTTCAGGAGGGACAGGCAGGGTAGGCGAGGTGGTGGGGTGGCGATGTATGTGAAGCAGGGGCTGGACTGTGTGGAACTCCAGGTCGGCGATGGCAAAGTTGAGAGCCTCTGGGTAAGGATCAAGGGACGAACGAATAAAGGGGATGTCGTTGTGGGAGTCTATTACAGACCGCCTGGCCAGGAAGATAGCGCCAATAAATTATTCTTTACAGAACTAAGAGAGGCCTCGAGATTAACTCCCCTTGTCCTTGTGGGGGACTTCAACTTGCCAGACGTTAACTGGGAGTGCCACACGGCTGACACGAGCAAGTCCAGGAGGTTCATGAAGCACCTAGATGATAACTTCTTGGCGCAGGTGCTAAGGGAGCCAACTAGGAAAGGTGCCCTCCTAGACCTGTTGCTAGAAAACAGAGAGGGTCTGGTGGGAGATGTGGTGATTGGTGGCCGCCTCGGTCATAGCGACCATGAAGTGGTTGAGTTCAAAATTTACGGTGACAGAAGGAAAAGTGCCACCAAAACCTCATCCCTAGATATGGGGAAGGCGGACTTCAGGCTGCTCAGGGAACTAGTCAGCAAGGTCCCCTGGGAAGCTGCTCTTGAAGGCCTTGATGTCCACCAGTGCTGGTCATTCTTTAAGTGATGCCTCCTAGAAGCACAAAATCAGGCAATTCCTAAATATCGCAAGTCAGGCAGGCGCGGCAGGAGGCCGGCGTGGCTGACCAGGAACATTCTTATGGAGATTAGGCGGAAACAGAGAGTGTTTCGCTACTGGAAGGAGGGCCAGGTGACATGGAAAGAATACAGGGATGCTGTTCGTGTTTGTAGGAAGAAAATTCGTGTGGCTAAAGCACACCTAGAGTTGAAGCTGGCTGTGTCTGTGAGAGAAAATAAAAAGGTTTTTTTTAGATATGTGAATGGAAAAAGGAGAACTAAAGAATACATAGGGCCGCTCCTTGATAGGGAAGGTCTTCTCACAGATGATGACATAGGCAAAGCAGAGACGCTTAACGCCTTCTTTGCCTCTGTCTTCAATGCCGATGATGGGCTTCGGGACCCAGGGTGCCCTGAGCTGGAGGACCGGGACGGTGGGGATGACAAACTCCCAACCGACCCTGAACGTGTGCGGAATTTGCTACTCCACCTGGATCCCTACAAGTCCATGGGTCCGGATGGGATTCATCCCCGGGTGCTGAAAGCGCTTGTGGACGTCATCGCGGAACCTCTCTCAATTATTTTTCAACGATCCTGGGAGTCTGGAGAGGTCCCAGTAGGCTGGAAGCTGGCAAATGTTGTGCCGATTTTCAAGAAGGGTCAGAAAGAGGACCCTAGCAATTACAGGCCTGTCAGTCTCACGTCAGTGCCTGGTAAAATCATGGAGAAGATGGTTCTCAAACTTATTGAGGCGCACCTGGGGGACAAAGCAGTCATTGGTCCCAGCCAGCATGGGTTTGTGAAGGGTAGGTCCTGCCTAACTAACCTGATTTCCTTTTATGATAAGATCACCCGTATGGTGGACCAAGGGAAACCAGCTGATGTGATTTTTTTGGACTTCAGCAAGGCTTTTGACACGGTTTCCCATAGGATCCTACTGGACAAAATGTCCACCATACAGCTAAATAAAAACATCATACGATGGGTGAGCAATTGGCTAACGGGCAGGGCCCAAAGGGTTATGGTGAATGGCGCTGCGTCAGGCTGGCGGGCGGTCACCAGTGGGGTCCCTCAAGGCTCCATTTTAGGGCCGGTACTTTTCAATATTTATATAAACGATCTGGATGTAGGAATAGAAGGTATTTTGAGCAAGTTTGCTGATGACACCAAACTTGGAGGAGTTGTGGACTCTGTTGAGGGTGGAAAGGCCTTGCAGAGGGATCTGGATAGGTTGGAGAGCTGGGCGATCGCCAACCGCATGAAGTTCAATAAGAGCAAGTGCCGGGTCCTGCACCTGGGACGGGGAAACCCTGGCTGCACGTACAGACTGGGCGATGAGACGCTGGAGAGCAGCCTAGAAGAGAGGGATCTGGGGGTCGTGGTAGACAGCAAGTTGAATATGAGCCAGCAGTGTGCCCTGGCAGCCAGGAGGGCCAACCGTGTCCTGGGGTGCATCAAGCACGGCATCGCTAGTAGGTCAAGGGAGGTGATTGTCCCGCTCTACTCTGCGCTGGTGCGGCCTCACCTCGAGTACTGTGTGCAGTTCTGGGCACCACAGTATAAAAAGGACATGAAACTGTTGGAGAGTGTCCAGAGGAGGGCTACGAAGATGGTGAAAGGCCTGGAGGGGAAGACGTATGAGGAACGGCTGAGGGCACTGGGCCTGTTCAGTCTGGAGAAGAGGAGGCTGAGGGGAAACCTCATCGCAGTCTACAACTTCCTCGTAAGGGGGTGTCGAGAGGCAGGAGACCTTTTCTCCATTAACACCAGCGACAGGACCCGCGGGAACGGGGTTAAGCTGAGGCAGGGGAAGTTTAGGCTTGACATCAGGAGGGGGTTCTTCACAGAGGGGGTGGTTGCACACTGGAACAGGCTCCCCAGGGAAGTGGTCACTGCACCGAGCCTGCCTGAATTTAAGAAGAGATTGGACTGTGCACTTAGTCACATGGTCTGAACTTTTGGGTAGACCTGTGCGGTGTCAAGAGTTGGACTTGATGATCCTTAAGGGTCCCTTCCAACTCAGGATATTCTATGATTCTATGATTATATGATTTCCCCTTCTCCTTAATCTTCTGACCAGATATCAGAAACTTGCATAGTTTTTTTTTTGCCATTGAAGCTTCCCAACATTCCACATTGCCAGGAAGCTTCCCAACCTGGTACGCCCCTCTGATTATTATCCTCTTTTGATAGTCCAGGCGGGCAGTGACAACATTGAAGAGAGAAGCCTGAAGGCTATCAAAAGAGACTTTAGGGGGCTGGGACGGTTAGTGGATGGAGCGGGAGTGCAGGTGGTGTTTTCATCCATCCCTACGGTGGCAGGGAGGGGTACGGAGAGGGCACGGAAAGCCCACCTGTTAAACACGTGGCTCCGGGGCTGGTGCCAACGCAGAAATCTTGGGTTTTTCGACCATGGGGCACTTTACTCAGCACCTGGCCTGATGGCCGTAGATGGGTCCCTATCCTTTAGGGGAAAAAGTATCCTGGGCCAGGAGCTGGCGGGGCTCATTGAGAGGGCTTTAAACTAGGTAAGAAGGGGGATGGGGCTGAAGCTGGGATTGTTGGGGCTGTGCCAGGGGGAACAATGGCAAGGCCGGAGGATAAGGTAAAGGCCCAGCTGAAGTGCATCTACACCAATGCACGCAGCATGGGTAACAAACAGGAGGAGCTGGAAGCCATCGTGCAGCAGGTAGGCTACGACTTGGTTGCCATCACGGAGACGTGGTGGGACCAGTCTCATGACTGGAGTGCTGCAATGCCTGGCTATAAGCTCTTCAGAAGGGACAGGCAGCACAGAAGGGGTGGTGGTGTGGCTCTCTATATCAGAGACTCTTTCGATGTTGTAGAACTCGAGGCTGGGAATGACAAGGTCGAGTCCCTTTGGGTTAGGATCGGCTGGGACAACAAGGCTAGTGTCCTGGTCGGGGTCTGCTATAGACCGCCGAACCACGATGAGGAGACGGATGAGGAGTTCTACAGGCAGCTGACAGAAGTTGTGAAATCTTCAGCGCTTGTACTCGTGGGGGACTTCAACTTCCCTGACATATCCTGGAAGCACAACACAGCCCAGAGAAAGCAGTCTAGGAGGTTTCTGGAGAGCATGGAAGATAGCTTCCTGACGCAGCTGGTTAGTGAGCCTACCAGGGGTGGTGCCCCGCTAGACCTTCTCTTCACAAACAGAGAAGGACTGGTGGAGGATGTGGTGGTCGGGAGCTGTCTTGGGCAGAGTGACCACGAAATGGTGGAGTTCACTATTCTTGGCGAGGCCAGGAAGGGGACCAGTAAAACAGCTGTATTGGACTTTCGGAGGGATGACTTTGGGCTGCTCAGGACACTAGTTGGTGGAGTTCCTTGGGAGGCGGTTCTGAAGGGCAGAGGGGTCCAGGAAGGCTGGGCGCTCTTCAAGAGGGAAATCCTAATGGCGCAGGAGCGATCTGTCCCCATGTGCCCAAAGATGAGCCAGCAGGGAAGAAGACCAGCCTGGCTCAACAGGGAACTGTGGCTTGAGCTTAGGAGAAAAAAGAGGGTTTATAATCTTTGGAAAAGTGTGCAGGCCACTAGGGAGGACTATAAGGATGTAGCGAGGCTGTGCAGGGACAAAATTAGGAAGGCCAAAGCTCATCTGGAGCTCAATCTGGCTACTGCCATTAAAGATAACAAAAAATGTTTTTATAAATACATCAACACAAAAAGGAGGACTAAGGAGAATCTCCATCCTTTACTGGATGCGGGGGGAAACTTAGTTACAAGAGATGAGGAAAAGGCGGAGGTGCTCAATGCCTTCTTTGCCTCAGTCTTTAGCGGCAATACTGGTTGTTCTCTGGATACCCAGTACCCTGAGGTGGTGGAAGGGGATGGGGAGCAGGATGTGGCCCTCACCATCCACAAAGAACTGGTTGGTGACCTGCTACGGCACTTGGATGTGCACAAATCGATGGGGCCGGATGGGATCCACCCAAGGGTACTGAGAGAACTGGCAGAGGAGCTGGCCAAGCCACTATCCATCATTTATCAGCAGTCCTGGCTATGGGGGGAGGTCCCAGCTGACTGGCGGCTAGCAAACGTGACGCCCATCTACAAGAAGGACCGGAGGGCTGACCCGGGGAACTACAGGCCTGTCAGTTTGACCTCAGTACCAGGGAAGCTCATGGAGCAGATCCTCTTGGGAGTCATCATGCGGCACTTGCAGGGCAAGCAGGTGATCAGGCCCAGTCAGCATGGGTTTATGAAAGGCAGGTCCTGCTTGACGAACCTGATCTCCTTCTATGACAAAGTGACGCGCTGGGTGGATGAGGGAAAGGCTGTGGATGTGGTCTACCTTGACTTCAGCAAGGCTTTTGACACCGTCTCCCACAGCATTCTCCTCAAGAAACTGGCTGCTCTTGGCTTGGACTGGCGCACGCTTCGTTGGGTTAGAAACTGGCTGGATAGCCGGGCCCAAAGAGTCGTGGTAAATGGAGTCAAGTCCAGTTGGAGGCCAGTCACTAGTTGCGTCCCCCAGGGCTCAGTACTAGGGCCAGTTCTCTTTAATATCTTCATCAATGATCTGGACGAGGGCATTGAGTTGTCCCTCAGTAAGTTCGCAGACGACACCAAGTTAGGTGCGTGTGTCGATCTGCTCGAGGGTAGGAAGGCTCTGCAGGAGGATCTGGATAGGCTGCACCGATGGGCTGAGGTCAACTGCATGAAGTTCAACAAGGCCAAGTGCCGGGTCCTGCACCTGGGGCGCAATAACCCCAAGCAGAGCTACTGGCTGGGAGATGAGTGGTTGGAGAGCTGCCAGGCAGAGAAGGACCTGGGAGTATCGGTGGATAGTCGGCTGAATATGAGCCAGCAGTGTGCTCAGGTGGCCAAGAAGGCCAACGGCATCCTGGCTTGTATCAGAAACAGTGTGACCAGCAGGGCTAGGGAGGTGATTGTCCCCCTGTACTCGGCTCTGGTGAGGCCGCACCTCGAGTACTGTGTTCAGTTTTGGGCCCCTCGCTACAAGAAGGACATCGAGGTGCTTGAGCGGGTCCAGAGAAGGGCGACGAAGCTGGTGAGGGGCCTGGAGAACAAGTCCTACGAGGAGCGGCTGAAGGAGCTGGGCTTGTTCAGCCTGGAGAAGAGGAGGCTCAGGGGCGACCTTATCGCTCTCTACAGATACCTTAAAGGAGGCTGTAGTGAGGTGGGGATTGGCCTGTTCTCCCACGTGCCTGGTGACAGGACGAGGGGGAATGGGCTTAAGTTGCACCAGGGGAGTTTTAGGTTAGATGTTAGGAAGAACTTCTTTACTGAAAGGATTGTTAGACACTGGAACAGGCTGCCCAGGGAGGTGGTGGAGTCACCGTCCCTGGAGGTCTTTAAAAGACGTTTAGATGTAGAGCTTAGGGATATGGTTTAGTGGGGACTGTTAGTGTTAGGTTAGAGGTTGGACTCGATGATCTTGAGGTCTCTTCCAACCTAGAAATTCTGTGATTCTGTGATGATGGATTGTGGTACATAACCCTCTATCACAGTCACCCATATTTTGATGGGGTATCCTGTTTTTGCTATTATCTGGTCATGCCTTTTCCAAGTTGCCAATTGACCGAGGCCTTCTCTGAGGCCTAGAATCACTAAAACCAAAATTATTAATCAATTTTTCCCTGTCATTATTTTTAAACCTTAGGTTTCCAAATAATTATCAATTACAACAGTCAGGAATGACTGGGACCTGAGGCATCTACCCTAGGAGGTCCACTAGTTGAAATAAAGCTAGGAAACTAAGATAGAGTCTTGAAATTTTTGTTGGTTATGGGAGCTTCTTTCTCTGTGTTAAGTAGTCTGTAAATGTAATAGGAGCAACTGTCCAACGGGAAAAGGCATTTTTTTTTGCAATGCTTGAAATTTAAATTAGGAAAAATGATTGGAATTATAAAATGAGAAAAACAGTCAAGTTTGGTTCATGGTACTAGATTTAAAGGATGCCTTTTTCTGCCTGCCTGTGGCAACTGAAAGCCAGGAACTCTTTGTCTTTGAATGGGAAAATTCTAATAGAGGACGAAAAACTCAGCTTACTTGGACAGTGTTACCACAGGGGTTCAAGAATAGCCGTACTATATTCGGGAACTGTGATCTTGAAGCTTGAAAGACCCCTTCGGGAAAAGGGGACGTTGTTGCAACACGCAAATGATAGCTACTGAAGAAGAAAAGGAATGTGTATAATTTTAAACATGCAGAAGAGATACTGAAATTGCTCTGAGCGGTATACCTGCCTACTAAAGTTGACACTAAAGGTCATCAAGCAGGGGATATTGATATTGAAAGGGGAAATAGATTGACTGATGCAGGATCCAAAGGGGTGGCAGAATAGGCATCTGAAAGTCAAATTTTGGCACTAGTACCAGGAACAGAAAACCAGGCATTAATAAAAGCTTTAGAAAATGAAGTGGAATATTCTAAGATGTAAACAGAAAATCTTACCTGTTGGGAATTGGCACAAAGGGCGTGGACATGAGTCCGTGGAACAATTGTTCGATCTGAGCTTGCTTTAAGCAACCAGGAGTAGGCCTTAGCAAATCCCATGGCCTGCTGTAGCTGAGGAAACCGAGCTACCAGGGCAACTATGAGAAGTTCCCATGACAGTGTTCCCACATCGCCCAATTGAGGAATTCAGAAAAATATTGTTACCAGCAGCTGGCTTCAAGGACAAGATCTACGTGACTGCTAATCACAAGGGGGTTGTTTTCTTGCAGGTGGGGTTGTTTTCTTGTAGTTGTTTGTCTGAGTGCTTTTGACCAATAATCTTGTGTGAAACACTGTCTGCCCCTGTTAAGTTCACTATAAAAGTTAGGCTATTTGGGCAATAAAATGGAGGAGCATGATCTGACTCTGCTGGTGTCTGTCGTGCTTTCGGCCGTACTTCTTCTAACACTTACCTACAGGTTTAATATAAGTAATTGATGGGAGAATTAACCCTGTCAATACAGGTGATACCGTATTGAATTGAATAGTAACTGGAGAACATAATAAAGCATGCTGTGGAGCTGAAGTAGCATAAGAGTTTTAAAATAGAAAATGGATAGGGCCTAATTTGGATACCACAGTAAGACAGGTAACTCAGCAATGTGATCTTTGTCTCCAGACTAATCCTAAGAACACTCCCAAGCCAAAAATGGGCCAAATTGGAAAAGGTAATAGGCCTGGACAACAATAGAAGATTGATTTCACCAAACTCCCAAGAAAAGGGGGGTACCGGTATTTATTGGTATTAACTGACACCTTTTCAGGATGGCCAGAAGCATTTCCAACCAGAACAGCCAAGGCTCGGGAGGTAACTAAGATATTACTACAAGAAATAATACCATGTTTTTGAGTTCCAGCAACTATATCCTCTGACAGTGGTACAACAAATTATTTGCCATTTGGGTATAGACTAGCAACTTCATACCACATATTGCCCTCAGTTGAGTGGCCAAGTAGAAAAATGAACCACTTAATCAAACAGCAAATTGTGAAACCGGGACAAGAAGCAAGTTTGGTCTGGCCTCAGTCTCTTCCTTTAGCCCTTTTGCGTATACCAAGGGCAAAGGAAGGGCTAAGCTCCTTTGAAATCTTATATGGACGACCCTATGGAATACAAAGAGGAATATCCATGCAAGCTGGGGATGAACCCATGACCTCCTATATGGTGGTCTTAGGTAAACAGCTTAATGAAATTGGAAAGCATGTGAGTGGGACTCTGGGTAGAGGGTTAGATGGACCAGTGCACAATATACAACCTGGAGATTATGTGTATGTAGAGAAAACCTTGAAACCACAGTGGGAAGGACCGTTCCAGGTACTCCTTACCTCTTTCACAGCGATCAGAATCAAGGAGCAGAATGCCTGGATCCATCACACTAGAATGAAAAAGGCAAGAACACTAGAATGGAAGGTTACTCAGGTGTGACCTGGAAGGTTACGTTTCTCACGGTCTTAACGGTATCATTGGTCAAAGAAACTGAACAGTGGGTGCACAATACCTATGTGAAACTCACCAAGGCAGTGAGTGATAGTTTCAACCTTTCAGTTTCAACACTGTGCACAGTGCTGCCTAGAGGCAACCTAGAATTATGAATTGGACATTGACCTTTGCGCACCCAAGAAATGGAACATGTCAATTTGGCAAGGATGATTGTGAACATCTAGGGGAGAGATTTGAACTACTCCCACGTGAAAATGTTAACATATAACTTTTAATCTTACTAAAATTTGAGATTATGGTGTAGGTGTCACAATATGTGCTGATAAAAAAGATATGAACTCAGGATCTCACAGCCTCAATTCTCTCATGCAAATTTGCAAGCTACAAAAAGGATTCTATTGGCTATGTGGAGATGGGCATGCTAGAAAAAGCTTACACTTAAATTGGAAGGGTCATTGTATCGGGGGCTATCTTAGTCCTAGAGGGGGTATATTCACTGAACCACCTCTGGGAATAGTCCGGACCTTATGGAGACAAACACGTACTGTTTCGAATAACCCCCTCATGATGAGACCCACGGGATTCCATAGTTTTCTAAGGTGGTTGATTCCATCCCTGAGAATAAGTGAATTATGAAAAGCTGTTGTAAATATCTCAGGCACATTAGATTTTTGATTGATATTTGGGTCCATGGAGGACGGGGTCTGTCAGGCTTTGAACATTAATGTTAATAGTAGAATACCCGTGGATCCGGAAGAGAGCAAGTATGCTGCAGCTGACACATGGAATTAGAAATTAGAGAGCAATTGATTAAGAATGAATATGTGCTACATTTGTGATGTACTGTGCCTGTGCTGCGCTTAGACCTCCAGATAACAGGAGCCTCTCGGACCCTGAGAACCAGATCAAAACAACCTCATGGTTCGGACATTAACCAAGGGGTCAGAGATAAGGAGGACTGTTCACAAAGGGATAGGTTATGCATATGTATAGGAGTGTTGGGAAACTTCATGTATATGTAACTCTTCACTGGATCTAACCAAAGCAAGTTGCCACATTAGGCGTGCACGACTTTGGTGGGACTACCTGCCCCGTGCTGCCCAGAACTGAGTAAACATACCTACTTTACAATCTTGCTGATTGTGGAGTCAGCTTTCTGTGAGTCATTTTGGTGAGCCAGGCAGGAGCCGCTCTGCTTGGCTGCGGGATCGGCTGCGGAGCAGACACCCCTAGGTGTACCCTGAGTGTTTTGCTCGGAGGGGACTCCACTCTCAGCTGCTTACCGCAGGAGCAAAGACCTCCTGAAGTTGTGGACAAACGGTATGTTTTCAGCTGCTGGAGGGATACTAACTGGAGTGTTAATAATTGTATGTCTTATTCTTAAATTTCCAGGTATTTTATGTTGAAAGTGTTATGTATGGAGTGGTAATTCGTGTCAGAAAAATGGTTGATATTAATAAAGAAGGGGGAGATTTGGGAATGTGGCAATGAGGGTCGGAAAGCCTCCTGGTTGGTGATAACATTAAACTCTTTAACGATGAGGTCATCAGGAATGTAAAGAGTTTAGAGGAAACAAAGAAGGGTGATTGAGGCGATGCCCTGCCATCTCGGATTGCTTGCTTTCCCCTTATTAAGGGCATGGAAGTAGCGGGGGGGTGGGGGGGGGGGGGGGGGGGGGGGGGGGGGGGGGGGGGGGGGTTGCTGGTTAGAACTGTTAACATTTATTATTTAATGTTATATGATAATAATATTATTAGTGTGGTTTCAAGCGTTACAAAATGCAATCACGTTTTGTTGATTTCAGGAACCTTGTGGTGGGCAGAAGCATGTGCAGAAGAAGAGGGAGATGCTCGAAGCCGCTCCTGCAGTCTGGAACAAAAGGTTGCTAATGGTGATGGGGAAATCGTGAGCCTTCACCCACAACGACCCACCACAAAGGGAAGATAATATGAAGCGGGGATAGGATATCCATATGTATAGGCGTACTCGGGTTTCTTGTAAATATGTAACAGCAATGTCCTATACATATTTGGAAAGTTTGACGTTTGCGTGTGCGTGTTGGTAGAGCATAGACTCCCCGCATGCCAGTGCTGTTTACTTGCCTTTTATAATATTCTTTTATGTTACTAAATTCAGAGTTGAGACTTCGTTTATAACAAATTGGTGACCCCGACGTGATCTTGGACTTTTGATCTGCGACCGGTAAATGGAGGCGCCCCACCTAGTGGCCCTTGCTGATAGCGGTGCTAGAGTTCAACAAGATTTCAAACATAAAGGCAAGTAAAAAAAAAAAAAAGAGTTCTCCGTCAGTGACCCGTAATCTTGCGCGCAAAGACCCGTACGAAGAGGATTTGTGCGTATACCGTTCAGTTGGGTGGGATTTGGCTGTGTGACTGTGTGTAAGGGTGTGACTGAGACGGAACGTAAGTTCTGAAGCGAGTGCGGAGGTCTTCTAACCGCGGTTCCAATCTCCTGCGAGGGACTCAGCCGGTGAAGGACCGAAGCGACTGGTCTAGGAATTTGTGGGTGGGTTAACCACTTGCAAGACACCTCTACACAAACACAGCCAGGGATTTGGAACCTCTTTAAGGTTTCCAGGGATTCGGAACTTATTTAAAGCTCCAGGGATTCGGCCAGGAATTCAGAACCTCTTTGAGGATTCCAGGGATTCGGAACCTCTTTAAGGGTTCCGTGGATTCGGAACTTATTTGAAGGTTCCAGGATGGGTCTGGGGGAAAGTAGATTCTCTGACCTGGGAGACTCAAGCCCATTAGGGATAATGTGGAAAGGGAGGAAAGGCCTTGCAGAGGGATCTGGATAGGTTGGAGAGCTGGGCGATCACCAACCGCATGAAGTTCAATAAGAGCAAGTGCCGGGTCCTGCACCTGGGACGGGGAAACCCTGGCTGCACGTACAGACTGGGCGATGAGACGCTGGAGAGCAGCCTAGAAGAGAGGGATCTGGGGGTCGTGGTAGACAGCAAGTTGAATATGAGCCAGCAGTGTGCCCTGGCAGCCAGGAGGGCCAACCGTGTCCTGGGGTGCATCAAGCACGGCATCGCTAGTAGGTCAAGGGAGGTGATTGTCCCGCTCTACTCTGCGCTGGTGCGGCCTCACCTCGAGTACTGTGTGCAGTTCTGGGCACCACAGTATAAAAAGGACATGAAACTGTTGGAGAGTGTCCAGAGGAGGGCTACGAAGATGGTGAAAGGCCTGGAGGGGAAGACGTATGAGGAACGGCTGAGGGCACTGGGCCTGTTCAGCCTGGAGAAGAGGAGGCTGAGGGGAAACCTCATCGCAGTCTACAACTTCCTCGTAAGGGGGTGTCGAGAGGCAGGAGACCTTTTCTCCATTAACACCAGCGACAGGACCCGCGGGAACGGGGTTAAGCTGAGGCAGGGGAAGTTTAGGCTTGACATCAGGAGGGGGTTCTTCACAGAGGGGGTGGTTGCACACTGGAACAGGCTCCCCAGGGAAGTGGTCACTGCACCGAGCCTGTCTGAATTTAAGAAGAGATTGGACTGTGCACTTAGTCACATGGTCTGAACTTTTGGGTAGACCTGTGCGGTGTCAAGAGTTGGACTTGATGATCCTTAAGGGTCCCTTCCAACTCAGGATATTCTATGATTCTATGATTCTATGATTCTATGTTGTCAGTCCTACTACCTATGTCCTTGCTTGTTTACGTCTGCTGACCCGCAGACTGCTAACCATGAGGATAGGTACCAGTACCTTGTGTACCAGGTAACAGGTCAGATGGGCTTCTTTGAAAAATTGTTGCTGGTGACGCATATCTCCAGTTATTTTGTGCTTAGGTCCTGTGTCCCTGGAGTCCAGCTGCTTGGTGTGGCAGGGCAATTCCTGCATTGGCAGAGAGAAGCTCCAGAATTGGCACCTTTCAGCCCTTATTCACACTTCAATTAATTATTGCTTCTGAAAAGATCTTCCACTTCCCCAGCATTGCATCACTGTCCCTTCCCCAAGCTCCTTCCTAGGTATTAACATGGCTCTTGGGAAAGCAATTGCATAAGTCTCTATTGCTTAGTTTAAGTCACTGGGTCTTGCGCTGTAGTGATTCACCCTCACGATGCCCCAGGAAGGGAATCCACTGTCACTCTTTCCAATTTACTTCTGGAGAAGCTGAGGTGTGGAAAGGTGAAGATTTTGCTCAGGGTCAGGCAGTGTAATTAATGGGCAGTGAGTCAGCCACGGCTCGCGTCTGTCTAGACTTTTCCAAGCATCAGCTTTGATGCTGGTGTTGCCACTATCTTCTATCATCATCCTGGGAGCTCAGACATCTCCCCTCCCTTCACCAGCCATGAGGAAATTTCTGTACCCTCAACTCTTACTTGTAGCCAGTGGGGATTGTGTGCTGAACTTGTGAGAGACACGTATCTGCTTATCTGGAGAACATTGCATCTCCACGTCCCTCCTGCTCTTCTGTAGGCTCTCTGGTCTTATGGCTTGCACCCAGCATGGCCCTGTCCCCACCATGGAGGAATGTACGGGATCCAGGACCTAGTCTAAATAAATTATAAACATACACCACAGCATCTGCCCACCAGTGGCTCAACAAATGGCAAAAAAAGCCCACAGATCTTAGCTTAGAAACACACCACGGCTTTACTTCTGGCTGCAGTGGCTTCAGACAAAGTCAGGGTGAAAAGGACAGAGGGGAATATAAAGGAGATGGAAAGTGCAGGAAGAACTGAGGCAGAGGAGCAGCTGTGGGTCCTCCATGGCTTGGATGATGCACAGCGAGAGGAATATGGGGAGAGAGAGGGAGAGAAAGGAAAAGTGGGTGTCCTTGGGACTGGTTTGCAAACCCCATGTTGCTGGAGTGCTTGCTGGAGGCTGGAGCTGATGCTTGTGTTACCAAACCAGGCCCAGGCCAAAAGTAATGAAGGATGTTTTCCATCCCTGTAATTGTATTTGGACCCAAATGTTCCCCTGCTTTTGATTCCTCACACCTTATTGCTTTCCTAACTGCTTTCCTGACTTGGATCCTTGGACTGGCTGTGGCTTCTGCAGGGAATAAAAGCCCATTCATCACCACAGTGGAGAGCCGTGCTTTTCCAGCAGGAAAGTCAATGGTTAAAGAAGAGGAAAAGCTGTCAATCTGTGGTTTGCAGAGGAGGTGAGGGAAAAAATCTAGGAAAGGGGTCCCCTCAGTCCTGTGCATTCATCCTGCTGTGCTGTGTTGTCCTGGTTTCAGTTAGAACAGAATTAATTTTCTTCCTAGTAGCTGGTGGAATGCTGTGTTTTGGCTTAGGATGAGAAGAGTGCTGATAACACCCCGATGCTTTAATTGTTGCAGAGCAGTGCTTATACTAAGCCAAGGACATCTCAGTCTTTTGCTCTGTCCTGCCAACGGACAGGCTGGGGGTGCAGTAAGAGCTGGGAGGGGACAGACCCAGGACAGGTGACCCAAACTAGCCAAAGGGGTATTCCATACCATCTGACGTCATGCTAAACAATATATAGGGGTGGCTAGCCGGGGGGAGGGGGCCGGACTGCTCGGGGTTAGGCTGGGCATCGGTCAGCGAGTGGTGAGCAATTGCATTGTGCATCACTTGTTTGTACATATTATTATTACTTTCCTATTATCACCATTGTATTATTATTATTATTATTGTTATTATTATTTTGTTATTATTATTTTCCTGTCTTATTAAACTGTCTTTATCTCAACTCACGGGCTTCACTTTCCATTTCTCTCCCCTGTCCCAGAGAGGGAGGGGGGAGGGTGAGCGAACGGCTGCGTGGTGTTTAGCTGCCGGCCGGGTTAAACCACGACAGTCTTTTTGGCGCCCAATGTGGGGCTCGAAAGGTTGAGATAACGGCAGATCTGACCAGAGTGTGTTAAACTAAAATTGGTGTAAGGATTAGACCTGCTTAATAGTCACTTGTCATGATGCTGATTGCTTTAATCTCAACTCTACTGCGCCTGTTTTCCAAATTGAGTATTATAGTACATTATTTTCCGTATTTGCTCTCTGTCATGTTGTTTATCCTCTCCGGGCCCTCGTTTCAGATCATTATGGTACTGAGTGTTGTAGCAATGGCTTATGAGACGATAAGATATCTGGTCATGACTCTAACTTGGTATTTATACTCAGTAACATCGTCGACTCTGTACTTTGGAAACTGTATCTTGGGAACTATTAGCAATTATACCTATTGTTTTTCTCCATTAGAGAGTCAATCTGTGGAGGGGAAAGGGGAAGATATTTTTTCTTACTTGATTACTCTCCCTTTCTCCTTCACCACCCCTGTATCCTCTTGGATCTCTCTGCCTTCCTCCTTCACCACCCTCTTATCCCCCGAGCTTGTCACAATAGCTCTCCAAGATATTGAATATTCTTGGGATACTCAGACCAGCATAGTCCTGTTGTTCTGCCTCCTGAATGCACTTCAGATTCTGCTTAAAGTTAAACAACTACTTAGGAAGCTCATCCGGAGATCTGCCCGGAGGCAGTATAGTTGTGGGTGGCAGGGAGTATGGGAGGATATGGGCAGGCATCTAGAGCAGTTGGCACCCCCAGTGTTTTGGAAATTCACCCCTGAACAACTGCAAAATCCTCAAAAACTGGCAGAATGTTTGAAAAAAAGGTGTCATGATTCTGGCAGTTCCAAAGTAACACAAATCATTATAACGTGCTGGGGCCTGGCTCACGCCTATGGAGCTGCCATTGATACTGCTATCAACTTAGTGACAGACTGTGGTGGTTTTACCCTGCTGGGCAGCTAAACCCCACAACCGCTCTCTCACTCCCCCTCCTTTAGATGAGGAGGGGGAGAAGTAAAGCAAAGAACAACTCACGGGTTGAGATAAGGATAATTTAATTAAAGGGAAATAATTATAATAATTAAATAAAGACTACCATGAGCTAAACAATTTAACTAAGGGGAAATAAAAAGGGAAAGGGGAAAAGGGAGGGGAAAAAGGGAAAATAAAAAGAAGGGAGGAAAACAAACAAACAAAATAAATGAAATCTGTATGGAAGTGCAGAGGAAAGAAATTACTCTCTACTTCCCACAAATGAGCGATGATTGACCACGTCCTTGAAGCAAGGCCTCAACGCACGCAGCCGGTGTTCGAGAGGAGGACCAACGTCTTCTCAACAAGAGCCCACCCCTCCCCTCTTCTTCCTGTTTCCACCTTTTATTGCTGAGTGTGACATCATATGGTATGGAATATCCCTTTGATTGGTTTAGGTCAGCTGCCCTAGTGATGTTTCTCTCCTCACTTTTTGCCCACCCCCTAGGAGGGTTAGAGAAAGGCCCAATGCTGTGCCACTGCTGCTCAGCAATAGACACAACACTGGTGTGATAACACTGCTGTTCCAGCTACAAGTGCCGAGTACGGCACTGTATGGGCTGCTGCCGGGAAAGTTAACATTCCAGCCAGACCCAGTACACAGACCCTGCGGCCACTCCAAGCCCTGTGACAGATCCAACGGCCACTGTGACCCCTACGGTGGACTCTGCAGCCGCTCCAGTTCCAGCTCCTGCAGCCGCTCCAGTCCCAGCTCCTGCAACTGCTCCAACTCCAGTTCCTGCAGCCGCTCCAGCTCCGGTTCCTGCAACTGCTCCAGCTCCTGCAGCCGCTCCAGTCCCAGCTCCTGCAGCCGCTCCAGTCCCAGCTCCTGCAGCTGCTCCAGTCCCAGCTCCTGCAGCCGCTCCAGTCCCAGCTCCTGCAACTGCTCCAACTCCAGTTCCTGCAGCCGCTCCAGCTCCGGTTCCTGCAACTGCTCCAGCTCCTGCAGCCGCTCCAGCTCCTGTGGCTGGGTCAGAGAAAAGAGCTGTAGCAGTGCAAGTTGACCCTGCAGAGGGTATTCCAACCCCTGTGGCAGACCCTGTAACAAGGTCAGAGAAACGAGCAGTAGCAGTGCAAGCTGCCCCTGTAGAGAAGGTGAAAAAATGGTATAGAGATTCAGGTCGTTTAGAACGCAGAGAGTCTTCTGCCAAATCTAGGTATAGAGACGACGGAGACGACGATGACGCTGGGCCATCAGGGATTCAGGAGGAGGAAGATGAGGATGCTGAAAAATCAACAGTAACTACCCGAAGCCTAAACGAGCGCGAGCTACGAGATGTGCGAAAAGATTTTGGTCGTTGTATAGGTGAGCAGCTTGTCACCTGGCTGCTCCGGTGCTGGGACTCTGGAGCCAATTGTGTGGAATTAGACGGCAGGGAAGCCAAGCGGCTGGGATCCCTTGCTCGAGACGCCGGCATTGACAAAGCAATTGCAGATGGAGCACAATCCACCAGCCTCTGGAGGCGTCTCCTCTCAGCTGTGAGGGAAAGGTATCCCTTCAAGGAAGAACTTTTATGTCTACCAGGCAAGTGGACCACTATGGAGAAGGGAATCCAGTACCTGAGGGAATTAGCCGTACGGGAAGTGATTTATGAGGATCCAGACCTCAGACAAACATCCAAAGATCCAGATGAAGTCAGGTGTACACGACCCATGTGGCGGAAGTTTGTACGGAGTGCACCATCATCATATGCCAGCTCATTGGCAATAATGGCCTGGAAAGAGGATGAGGAACCCACAGTGGATGAAGTGGCTAAACAACTCCGGCAGTACGAAGAAAGTCTCTCCTCTTCCTTACAGGCCTGCATCTCAGCTGTGGAGAAACTTTCTGAAAAGGTTCACCAACTTGAAGAGAATCTATCTTCCTCCCCACCTGAACCAACCAGTGTCCAACGACCGAAAGAGAACACCTGGGAGAAACTTTCTGAAAAGTTTCACCAACTTGAAGAGAGATTATTCTCCTCCGCACCTGTACAGAGCAGTGTCTCAGCTATCAGGGGTAGGCGTTCATCCACACAAGGAAGACGATATGGTGGGTACTCACCCCGTGCCACCCTGTGGTTTTACTTACGAGACCATGGAGAGGACATGAGAAAATGGGATGGAAAATCTACCGCAACCCTAGAGGCACGGGTACGTGAGTTGCAAAAGAAAACAATCAGGAAAAAAGGATTCTCTGAAAAGTTTGCTGCTCCAACTTCCAGCAGACAGTCCTTCAGACACAGAAACGAAGAAGATTCTGACCAGGATTAGGGGGGCCCTGCCTCCAGCCAGGGGGAGGAAAGGGACAATCGAGTTTATTGTACTGTGTGGATTCGATGGCCTGGCACATCACGCGCACAGAAGTATAAGGCTTTAGTAGACACCGGTGCACAATGTACTATAATGCCATCAAGCTATAAAGGACCAGAGCCCATCTATATTTGTGGAGTGACAGGGGGATCTCAGCAGTTGACTGTATTGGAGGCTGAAGTGAGTCTGACTGGGAATGAGTGGGAAAAGCACCGCATTGTGACTGGCCCGGATGCTCCATGTATCCTTGGCATAGACTGTCTTAGAAGAGGATATTGCAAGGACCCAAAAGGGTTCCGGTGGGCTTTTGGTATAGCTGCCTTAGAGACAGAGGGCATTAAACAATTATCTACCTTGCCTGGTCTCTCAGAGGACCCCTCTGTTGTGGGGTTGCTGAGGGTCGAAGAACAGCAAATGCCAATTGCTACCACAACTGTGCACCGGCGGCAATATCGCACCAACCGAGACTCCCTGATTCCCATCCATAAGCTAATTCGTCAATTGGAGAGCCAAGGAGTGATCAGCAAGACCCATTCACCTTTCAATAGTCCCATATGGCCAGTGCAAAAGTCTAATGGTGAGTGGAGACTAACAGTGGACTATCGTGGCCTGAACGAAGTCTCGCCACCACTGAGTGCTGCAGTGCCGGACATGCTGGAACTTCAGTACGAACTTGAGTCGAAGGCAGCCAAGTGGTACGCCACAATTGATATCGCTAATGCATTTTTCTCCATCCCTCTAGCAGCAGAGTGCAGGCCACAATTTGCCTTCACTTGGAGGGGAGTCCAATATACTTGGAATCGGCTGCCCCAGGGGTGGAAACACAGCCCTACCATTTGCCATGGGCTGATCCAGTCTGCGCTAGAGCAGGGGGAAGCTCCTGAACATCTGCAGTACATCGATGACATTATTGTGTGGGGTGACACAGCAGAGGAAGTTTTTGAGAAAGGGAAGAAAATAGTCCAAATCCTTCTGAAAGCTGGTTTTGCCATAAAACAAAATAAAGTCAAAGGACCTGCACGAGAGATCCAGTTTTTAGGAATAAAATGGCAAGATGGACGTCGTCAAATCCCAATGGATGTGATCAACAAAATAACAGCTATGTCTCCACCAACTAACAAAAAAGAAACACAGACTTTCCTAGGTGTTGTGGGGTTTTGGAGAATGCACATCCCAAATTACAGTCTGATTGTAAACCCGCTCTACCAAGTAACCCGCAAGAACAATGAGTTTGAATGGGGCCCTGAACAACGACAAGCCTTTGAACAAATCAAGCAGGAAATAGTCCATGCAGTAGCCCTTGGGCCAGTTCGAACAGGACCAGATGTAAAGAATGTGCAGACCCAGGACAGGTGACCCAAACTAGGCAAAGGGGTATTCCATACCATCTGACGTCATGCTAAACAATATATAGGGGTGGCTAGCCGGGGGGAGGGGGCCGGACTGCTCGGGGTTAGGCTGGGCATCGGTCAGCGAGTGGTGAGCAATTGCATTGTGCATCACTTGTTTGTACATATTATTATTACTTTCCTATTATCACCATTGTATTATTATTATTATTATTGTTATTATTATTTTCCTGTCTTATTAAACTGTCTTTATGTCAACTCACGGGCTTCACTTTCCATTTCTCTCCCCCGTCCCAGAGAGGGAGGGGGGAGGGTGAGCGAATGGCTGCGTGGTGTTTAGCTGCCGGCCGGGTTAAACCACGACATGTGTCAAGTCCCACAGAGTCAAAGAGCCTGGGGAATTTTTACTGCTGGCTTAACAGAAACCAGATGCCCCAAGTGGCACATGTCCTGCCAGCAGCTCCAGATGCTACAGACTGGGACAGCTTTTCATTCAGGTGGTCTCATAAAATCAGCCCAGGGTGATGCAGGATGTCACTGAGAACAAGGAGGCAGCGACAGTCGATTCTTGCGGGGCTCTGTGAATCGATGGTCTCCTTGCTGAGGTTGTGCTGGGGATCTCTTGTGGCTTTTCTTCTTTTCTTTCATGGGGACTCGGCTGTGAACGCGCTCCCATAGCCTTGGGAAGGGGAAGCTGTAACTTCACCAAAGGTTTGGACCCAGCTGCGGCCCTTCAGCTGGGATGGGGAGCTGGGGGGAGGTCTGGCCTTGCTCTGCAACACCAGCTGCTGCTGGGGGTGTTACTGGGGGCAGGAGGTGCCTGGTCCTGGCCCATAGCACAGCTGTGGGTGCCAACCCTCCTGCCCCACTGCTCTGCTGCAAAAACATCCATGGCCTCTGAATCAGAGGCAGCAATGCCCTTGCCATCCTGCGGTGGGCTTGGGAGGAAAAGCAAGCTGGAAGCAGGATGCTGCGATCACACAAATGGGCAACGATGTTGTTTGTTCAGCCCAGCTTTTGGACGTCAGCTGAAGAGAAGCAGCTACAGCCCCACTTATTAGGTGGTGAAAGCAACAGGGTTTTAGGCAGGACATCTTTGCCACCTTTAATTCCTCCTCCTTCTGAAAATCCTGAATCTTTTGCTCACCTATGTGAACAATAAAGAAAGTGAAGAAAACAGCTTGGTCTGTCTCATGCTGAAAAGGAGAAGAAAAAAAAAGTTTTGAAGATGCTGGAAGGGGTGTGGTCACTGGGAGGTGTGTCAGGCATCACAAACTTATAAGCAAATGCAGCTCTGCTGGGGAAGAAATCTTGCTGAGACTGTGTTAATTGCTGTTCCCTGATACTGCTGGTAGGGCACCTCTGCTGCAATGGGGAGGCAAAAGGATGTTCTTGCTGTATTGAGGAGCACTTGAGCATCAGAAATAAATTAGTGCAACAAGGTCTGGCTGAGTGCTTGGGGACACTGATCTTGGTGGTGAGTCTGTGTTGGGGTGAGGGGGATGTTGTCCTGGCAAAGGCGCTGTGCTGCTAGGATTTGTCCTGTGGATGAGTCTGGCTCCAGTGCAACCTGCCCTGTGGGCACTAGAGAAGTCCTCATCCACGGAGTGGGGAAAAGCTCATGCAAGTTGCTGTAGGGTGAGCTTCAGGGTTGCTGGCAAAGGGTGGGCTCTGCAGTGCTCGGCAGATGCTGGGGTGCTGTGTTGTGCCTGTGGAGTGCAGGGAGCAAAGAAGGCTCTGTGTAAGAGCAGGAGTTTTCCTGGAGATTGTGCAAAGCTTCCTTTCCCTCTCTGCCCTGAAATATTTTCTTGACACTGAAATAAATAGTACAACTGCTATCACCTGGGCAGTGAAAGCTTTTTCCTTGCTTTCTTCTATTTGTACATCCTATGAAGAAGCCAGAACTTAGTGCTGCAGTATTTTTTTTTTTCTGCTGCAGGTCTCTCAAGCCTTATCAGTGTGACTGCATGATGTCATGGCAGCCTTTGCTGGCAGCTGATCTTGTGTGCGTGGCAGTACTCAGCTGTTGCTCCGTGTGTCTTTTGAAGTGCTGAATGGCAACAAAACTCTTCTGCTTGTGTAGTACTTGGTTCACAAAGAGATGGGGTATGAGGAATAAAGTGGGGTGGATATCTTTGAGGTAGAAGGCAAAACATCTGAAGTGGTGGGGATCCAGAGCAGTCCTCCAGGCTTCTGTGGAGTGACAGCAGGGTTGTTTAGGGAAAACACTGATAGCTGGAGGGGCTGAAAGCAGGGGAAGGCTTAATGAAGCTGCCTGCCCTCTTGGGGACAACAGAGGGTCTGACACACTGTCTTATGCTTTCATAGCATGTACTTTTCTGATGAGGAAGAGGGGACTACTGAATCTGGTGCGGGAGGATAAATGCTACCATAAACTGTTAATACTCCTGAAAGAAAACAGCTTTGCACAGTGCAATGGCTTTATCTCCAGAATGACCCAGCTCCGGTTGTTAAGGAATTTTTGAAACAGCAAGGAGGCTGTGACTTCCTGCAGCTGAGCAAACCAAGCTACCAGGATGACTACGAGGAGTTGCCATAACGATGTTCCCTTATCACACAATTGAGGAATTTAAAAATATTGTTGCAAGCAGCTGGCATTTCTTCAAGGACAAGATCTACATGACTGTTACCACAAGGGGGTTGTTCTCTTGCAGTTGTTTGTTGGAGTGCTTTTGACCAATAATCTTGTGTTAGAGGCTGTATGCCCCTGTTAAATTTGCTATAAGAATCAGGCTATTCAGGTAATAAAGGGAGAGCATGATCTGACCATATTGGGGTATGCCATGACTTTGGCCGTTCTTCCTGCAACATCTGGTGACTTGCAAACCTACTGGTCCCTTAGGGAAGGGTTACTTAGATTAAGATGCATAGAAGCTGATAGGAAAGTAACCAGCAGAAAGCTGCTGTTTGTGAAACACTGATGTTGCTGTGCTTAGTTTCAGGATAGCAGCAAGGTAGTGTTTTTGAAGAGGAATAATGTCTCCTGCTATCCAAGTTAGTATTGTGAAATGTGTTCGTCTGATTCGTGTCAGTATGGAACAATGCTAGGGCCGCATGGTATGATGAACGTGACCTTCTGTCTTACATACCCTTGTATAACCACAAGTCTAAGAAAAACAGAGTGGTTAATGTATGTAGTTCTTGTATCTTGCAAAGGAATGGTCTAGCAGTTCATGTCAATAGAGGGTTTGAAAGGTAAACCTTGAAACTCAGGTCTACGGGATAAGAGAACAAAGGGGTTTCAAAATAACTGAAAACTATCGCATGGGGCGCTGCATGGGTCTCTCATATCCGGCTAAGAGATGAGCAAATAAGGAAGGGGGGGGGGGGGAAGATGAAGAATGACCGAAAGACAAAGCCTGGAAGGAAGACTATGAGCCTTCAGTATGAGCGATCCCCAGAGGGACCACCGGAGACCAATGCGCATGCATCCATGTGATGGATCCTGGGAAACTAATTATAGTAACCCTGCATTTTCAAAAAAGTGGTGTGGAATATGTATTAGCCTAGGAGCATAAAAATCAGCTGCTTGATGTAACTGGTGTGCGTCTTGGTGGAGCAGAGACTCCCGGCGCACCCAGCGCTGTTTGCTTGCCTCTATTTGTTTAATAAATTGTAAACTTTAATTATAGTCCTATTTTGAAGACTGAGCCATTTATTACACCACCATTTGGTGGCTCCTGTTCGAGTCAGGTCAGGAGTAATGCCATCTTGAACCTGAATAAAGGTAAGCAAAGATTTTAATTTATTTTTTTTTTGAGCTCCCTAGCTGACTGCAGCACTGTATTTTGCCCGTAATTCTGCACGCGAAGATCTGAACGAAGACGACGGAGTCGTAAGTGTATATCGTTCGGTTGGGTGGGATTCGATTGCCTGTGTGTGTAAGAGTGTGACTGAGATGGAACTCAGTTCAGAAGCGAGCGTGGAGGTCTTCTAACCGTGGTTCCAGCCTCCCGTGAGGGACTTGGCCAGTGAAGGAAGTGATTCCTATAGGATTTGTGGGTGGGTGATAGGTCCTAAACCCCCTTCAAGACACTCTTACTAAGGTAACCAAGGGCTGTGGGAATTGCCATAGTAAAATTCCTAGATGGGTCAGACAGAATTGATGACCAAGGACCAGAAGAAAGGGAGCAAATTACCAGAAAGTCCAATAGGAATAATGATTAGAAATTGGAACAATAGGGGCCCCAGAAAATGAAAGAGTAAATTAAAAATGGTCCAGTATTATATGATAGAATGACCAAAAGAACCCTTAAGACCCCATGAATTTTGGTCGATATTTGGGTCCACGGAGGACGGGGTCTGTCAGGCTTTGAACATTAATGTTAATAGTAGAATACCTGTGGATCCGGAAGAGAGCAAGTATGCTGCAGCTGACACATGGAATTAGAAATTAGAGAGCAATTGATTAAGAATGAATATGTGCTACATTTGTGATGTACTGTGCCTGTGCTGCGCTTGGACCTCCAGATAACAGGAGCCTCTCGGACCCTGAGAACCAGATCAAAACAACCTCATGGTTCGGACATTAACCAAGGGGTCAGAGATAAGGAGGACTGTTCACAAAGGGATAGGTTATGCATATG
The DNA here is from genome assembly GCF_963932015.1 of Anas acuta. Lineage (NCBI taxonomy): Eukaryota > Metazoa > Chordata > Aves > Anseriformes > Anatidae > Anas > Anas acuta. The sequence goes on along the minus strand of NC_089016.1, from coordinate 26,011,763 downwards.
TATAGGAGTGTTGGGAAACTTCATGTATATGTAACTCTTCACTGGATCTAACCAAAGCAAGTTGCCACATTAGGCGTGCACGACTTTGGTGGGACTACCTGCCCCGTGCTGCCCAGAACTGAGTAAACATACCTACTTTACAATCTTGCTGATTGTGGAGTCAGCTTTCTGTGAGTCATTTTGGTGATCCAGGCAGGAGCCGCTCTGCTTGGCTGTGGGATCGGCTGCGGAGCAGACGCCCCTAGGTGCACCCTGAGTGTTTTGCTCGGAGGGGACTCCACTCTCAGCCACTCACCGCAGGAGCAGACAAAGACCTCCTGAAGTTGTGGACAAACGGTATGTTTTCAGCTGCTGGAGGGATACTAACTGGAGTGTTAATAATTGTGTGTCTTATTCTTAAATGTCCAGGTATTCTGTGTTGAAAGTATTTCTGTAAGTGTAAGGGTTTGAAACAAAGTGGAATAAGTCTAACCATGAAGAACACATTCAGAGGCAATACTTGTTTGGCTGGTTATCATTCTAAATTATTTTCTTGTGGTATGAATGAGATGTGCTAGAGGCCTCTCTGTGTGATTGTGTGATTGTGCTGTGTGAGTGAGACACAGCGTCTCTGCAAAACGAGTGAGGAGTTCCGATCCGCGGTTCCGTATTCTCCGCAAGGGGAGCGGCCGGGGATGAACAAAGTGCGTGACAGACCGGAAAGAAGTGCTGTTTTATCCAAGTTTTGAGTGGTGGTGCCCAATATATGGGCCTGGCTGTGTATCTTGTGATCCTATTTTTGCTCTTAAATGCTTTGAGTGTGACAAGAAAAAGGCGGGAGCATTATCTAAGTAACTAACGGTTGAGAAGTGTTGGTGTATTTGCTGTGGTGTTTGGTCAGTTTCTCAAGTACTGGCGGGGGGGAAGGGGGCTGACTGATTATCAAAGCGGTAGAACGGAGAGAGTCATTTCTTTGGTGGTTCGGGCTTGAGCCCTGGGAATTTGGTAAGAAGGGGGAGAGTGAGTTTATTTAGGCGTCAGTACCTTTTAAACCCCCATATTGTCGGACACACAGGAGTGATTCCTTGTTTTGTATGGGCTTACTAACAAAGTGCATGAGAAAAATTGGCATTCGGCTTGAAATTCGGTCCTGTTGAAATGTAAATTTTTGTGGAAAAGGTGGTAATGTTTGTCTAGAAGACGGAAGGCTGAGTGCTTCAGCTCTTTTCCTGAAGTTCTGTGGATTTATGATTGAAACGGGGCTCATTAATAAAATGAAATAGTAAAGTTTGTGTTATAAGTTAGACCACAGAATTTACTGGTCTATTGAAATTATTTTATTAATCAAGTAAGCAGACACAAGCAAAACAGCGCTGGGTGGCTGGGGAGTCTCCGCTCCACCACGGCATGCAACTTCCCCTTTCCAGTGTCGCTGTTTTATAGCATTCAAGTTCTGGCTTGTCGAGACTTGACCTGTCGACTTGTCGAGACTTGTTCTGAGGCTGTGCAGTCTGTTTTTGGGGTCGTTATTCTTCCTCCAGTGATCATGTGTTGTGCTTGTGTTCAGGTGGGGGCAAAATAGGATGTCTTGCGGTGGGTGGGTGGTATCTTACAAAATCTTTGTTTTAACAAGGATGTTTACCCAACCCCCCTTCCCCATTTGTCCCCATGTTACAATGCCGTGAGTTGTGAAACCTTATCTCCTCAGTAGATTCTTTAAATTCTCAAGGACAATGAACAAACCCCTACTAATTTATCAGTTTGTATGTGGGAAGAAGAGTTTAATCCCAGAGGACATTTGGGAAGAAGATTAGGAAAAGATACTAAAAACCTGCAGTAAAAAGGTTTGGGTGGAAATTGAAATAAAGGACAGTAACTAGTAAGGAATAGTAATAAATAAATAACAAATAAAAGGGAATGGGAAATCAAGGAAATGAGTAATATCCAAAACAAAGACGTTTTAAAGAAAGCCTCCTTGGGTGCATATTGTCACGTTGGAAGGATATTGTTAGAACTGGGGGCACAAAAAGCAAGAGGACTTTCACTAAGTATTGCAATCAATGGTGGCCACTACATAAACTAAATGGCCACTTTATGGATCAATCGACTATAACACTATCTTGCAATTAATGTTGTTTTTGAGGAGAGAAGGAAAATAGGATTTAATGTCTCATAATGATATGTTGTTTCAGCATCTTAGAGGGAAAAGGAGTGGAATTAAGTTGGCCCCTGACTGAGTCTTTGGTGTTGGCATGAGAAAAGTACAGTCTGGAGAAAAACACAGGAAGGGTTAAAAGAGTTGTTGAAGGTGTTAAAGGTGTGGCATGTAGTATTTAACAGAGCTGTTTGAAGTTGAATGAGCAGGGGAAGAGGATGTAGGAATGTTAATAGTTCTGCCTCTACAGGAGGCTGTGATCTCAAAATCACTGGTGTGAGCCCTTTGGGGCAGAGGGACCATGATGGGTCCGAGAGAGTTGTCATGGAAACAGAAAAGCAGCTAACCCTTAAAACAACCTGAGTTTATGAGTGAGCTCAGATTGTCAATGGGACCGCTCAGGGAACTGTTGACGATTGCATTCCCCTGACCGACCCCACGCTGAGACTATAGTCACCCCGGAAATAATGAACGGTAAATACCAAAATCTGGTTAAATTGGGAATTGAGAATCTGTTCCAACAAAATCCAAAAGTCCAGGAGTGGAAAATGGAGACTGTTATCGTGGATCTTGGAGGATTGTTTGTTACCTTTTCTGATTGTTATAAATTAGGTCGCAACTCAATCTGGATTTTGTAATATTTATAAAAGAAATATTTCTAAAAGGTATAAAAGGCAAGTAAACAGCGCTGGGTGTGCGGGGAGTCTGCGCTCCGCCAACACGCACACACAAACATCAATCATTCTAAATATACAAAACATTGCTTTACATACTAAACCCAAGTATGCCTATACATACGTACAATCAGGAAAGGTAGCAAACAATCCTTTGAGTTCCATAGCTTAGTAAAATTGAGTACGCCTATACATATTCACGATCAGAAAAGGTAACAAATAATCCTTTAAGTTCCATGACTTAACAGTCTCCATTTTCCATTCCCTTTGAACAGTATGTCTCGCTTTAAGTTGTCAAGCAACTCGGTCTTCAGGCCTTATGTATCCCCTTCTTCCCGGATCGAAGAAAAGCATATCCATCTCCTTTTCAAGGCCAAAAGGCCTGGGTCAAAAGGCACGTTCAGGTCACCAGGGGGCGTAACAGCAAAGGCCTGCGTTGGCTGTAGCAGCAGAGGGGCCCATGGCGTAGCAGTCGGATCAGTAAAGGAGCCCCCAGCTCCCTCACTATCTGGCAAACCACATGCTTCTGACTGTGGTCTCACATGGCTCTTTAAGGCCTCAGAGACTGCTCGCCAGTTGCCGAGCAATCCCACTGCAACCTTGTTTTTAGTTGCAGAGTCCCACACCTTGACCTCAGTTTGGTCCTATATTTCAGGCTCATAAACTGTCCAATTGTTAATAAGGAGAATAAGCTGTAAGGTTACCAGGACAGTCTTTGTTCCTAAGGACGTATGATTCCCCATAATGCGCCACTGCTTACCAGTGAGGGGCAGTTGTGTGCGTGGGTCCGCTTCTCTCAGCTCAAGCTTCTCTCCAGCTCCAGTGTGCCTGTTTCCAGCGACATTCTGTACGAGCTTCTCTGAGCAGTTTGCTGAGTCTGGCCGAACCTATCTTCATGAAGCAATCAAAGTGCCTGTTCCTGTGCTGGTCTCCGTTCTGCTAGCCTGTTCCTCTTCACTTCTTTTTCCTGCTTCTTTATTGATGACGTAACTTCATCGTGCTGCCTTTTTTTTTTATTTTTTCCTCTTTCTTGAGGGCAGGCTCCCCTCTTATACCCTTCTCTCCACAGCAGTTCTTTTCAAAACAACTTTTAATTGGTCAGACAACTTTGAATGTAACAACAACAGCAAACACCCTGAGACATCCATGCCTTAATGGCTGGAGAACAAGAGAACCATCTGGAGAACAAGAAACCAGAGACTGTATGGAGTCTTCTGAATCACCCTTTGTTCCCTCTAGACTCTTAATGACCAGGCCATCAGGAATATAAAAGTCTAATGTTATCTCAACCATGGGGCTTTCCAACCCCCATGGCCACATTCCAAAATCTCCCCCTTCTTTATTAATATCAACCATTTTCTCGACACGAATTACCACTCCATATATAACAATCCCTCCTCTTCCTTTGAATATAATTGATTCGTGTCTTGTTTTCAAATTTGGCAAAGGCCAATTGAACCACAAGAGAATGCTTTCACAGTATTCTCTGCAAGATTTATAAACAAGTTTTTAGCAATGGTTGGAATCCTCCACTGCAGTGTGTATGGTCTACCAAGGGAGGCAACCCCTATGGGTATTGACTGCCGAGTGAGAGGGCCTCGAACGGACTTCTCCCACACCAAGGTCAGGTTGTCCCGAGAAAATAACATAAGAACCTCTTTTTTTTAAACCTATATAAAATTGTGATTCGTTTTCCAGGAGCTGGATCACCGCAACAGGCTGAATGGTAACACAAGCCCGAATCAACCCTGAAAGCGGGCCCAACCCTTTGACTGAAGGCGTTTGCCTATTATGATCCAGCTACGTGGGCAGAAGACAGATCCTGGGGCTATAGGACCCCAATATATATGCTTAATAGAATAATTAGGTTACAAGCTGTAATAGAAATAGTTATAAATAAAACCGGAGATGCACTTGGATTAATTGCATAGCAAAATACCAAGATGAGAACTGCTTTGTATCAAAATCGCTTAGCTTTGGATTATTTACTAGCACAAGAAGGAGAAGTCTGTGGAAAATTTAACTTTAGTAATTGGTGTTTAAAGATTGATGATGAGGGTGTTTCTTCCTAGTAGCTGGTAGAATGCTATGTTCTGGCTTAGGATGAGAAGAGTGCTGATAATATGCTGATGTTTTAATTGTTGCAGAGCAGTGCTTACACCAAGCCAAGGACGTTTCAGCTTCTCACCCTGTCCTGCCAGCGGGCGGGCTGGGGGTGCAACAAGAGCTGGGAGGAGGGCCGGACTGCTCGGGGTTAGACTGGGCATCGGACAGCAGGTGGTGAGCAATTGCATTGTGCATCACTTGTTTCGTACACATTATTACTAGTAGTACTATTATCATCATTATTGTCATTATTATTATTGTTATTATTATTATATGTTTTTTTTGGTCTTTATCTCAACTCACAGGCTTCACTTTCCTGTTTCTCTCTCCCATCCCAGAGAAGGAGGAGGGGAGGTAAGCAAACAGCCGTGTGTTGTTTAGCTGCCTGCTGGGTTAAACCACAACAGAAGGAATAGCTGTAAATGAACTTGTAAAAAAAATGAAGAAAATTGCACGTGTCCCAGTTCAAATTTGCAATGGAATCGATCGAAGAGGATTATGGGAGGGGGCTTTATGGGTGGTGATTGGTTCCCTAAAATAAGGGTGGTTGTATTGGGGATATGTGGAGGATTGTTAATAATTCTATGTTTAATACCTTTTATTACCAGACTAATACACTCGGTTATACAAGGAATGCAAATATCTGCGGTACCTGTTGACCCAGCACCAGGGAAAGAGAAAACCCACTCCCTGATGATGATAAAAACAAACAAAGATCCAAAATTGGTATCAATTGGTATCAATTCGACAAGTATTGACTTGATTAGAAAGGAAAACACGAATCAATGCCATGAAAAAGGAGATGGGGGATTGTGAGATATGTTCGTCTGATTCGTGTCAGTATGGAACAATGCTAGGGCCGCATGGTATGATGAACGTGACCTTCTGTCTTACATACCCTTGTATAACCACAAGTCTAAGAAAAACAGAGTGGTTAATGTATATAGTTCTTGTACCTTGCAAAGGAATGTTTTAGCAATTTGTGTCAATAGAGAGCTTGAAGGGAAATGTATTTGTAGGCTTTTCCTTGAAGTCTCTGATATCTGGGGGGTTTCAGAATAACTAACTAGTATGACTATTGCATGGGACACTATGCAAGTCTCTGATATCTGGCCAGGAGATTAAGGAGACGGGGAGAGCTGAAGAACGACTAAAAGACAAAGCTTGCAGGGGATGCTGCACAAGTCTCTGACATACAGCCAAGTTGGACAAAGGAGAAGGACAAGAGGGAGGAAGACTATGAGCCTTCAGCATGAGAGACCCCCAGAGGGACCACTGGAGACTGATACGCATGCTCCAGTAGGAGAGTTTGGATTCCGGAAACTAATTATAATAACCCTGTTGATTTTTTTTTTAGAAGTAGTAATGAATATGTATTAGCCTAGGAGCATAAAAATCAGCTGCTTGATGTAACTGGTGTGCGTCTTGGTGGAGCAGAGACTCCCGCCGCACCCAGCGCTGTTTGCTTATCTCTATTCCTTTAATAAATCGTAAACTTTGATTATATAGTCCTATTTTCACAGAATCACAGATTTTCTAGGTTGGAAGAGACCTCAAGATCATTGAGTCCAACTTCTGACCTAACGCTAACAGTCCCCACTAAACCATATCCCTAAGCTCTACATCTAAACGACTTTTAAAGACTTCCAGGGATGGTGACTCCACCACCTCCCTGGGCAGCCTGTTCCAGTGTCTAACAATCCTTTCAGTAAAGAAGTTCTTCCTAACATCTAACCTAAAACTCCCCTGGTGCAACTTAAGCCCATTCCCCCTTGTTCTGTCACCAGTCACGTGGGAGAACAGGCCAACCCCCACCTCACTACAGCAGAATTTTGAAGACTGAGCCTTTTATAACAGTATTGATGGAGAAATGAGGCAAGCCTTTAGTCATGTGGATGTGCGTTTTCAGAAGGGGTTATGGTTGAAAAAATGTTATTCTTTCTTCCACCTGCTACGACTTGTCCCTACAGCATTGCCACTGTGAGGCGGAGAGGAGTCGGGATGTGCTCAGAGCATGGAAGGGTTTGGTCCAAAATCATAACCAGCTTCCAAAATGAGTGCCCCTCAGCCAGGGACAGCCCCTGGGAGCACCATGCTTGTGTTTTAGTGTGTGTGCACAAATCTTGTAGGAGTGACCTGGGATCTTCTGCATCTCTCATGCAGAGGATGAAGGGCTGTGGGAGCTCTGTGCCTGTATGGGAGAAAATGGGGCAGGTGGTGGGAGAAATAGTAAAATCCCAGGCATGGCAAACACTGCCTGCTTGTCAGCAGGCAGAAACAGGGTATGCAAAGGGGGAAATGAATCCCTTGGAGCTGTCCTAGTCTATTCTTCTGTTAATGAAGTGCAACTTTGAGATTTTGTTTCTTTTAATAAGAAAAATCACTTTTTTTCCTTGTTCTCTACCACCCAGATTCCTGTGTGTCTCTTATCAGCTGCTTGAAACAGAAAGGGCTTTGAAATTGACTCTTTTTCCCCCCTGTTTCAGAGGACCTGGATAGCGGTTTAAACTGCATAATCCTAGGACAGAGGATATCCCTCAGTAGTTCTTGCTGCCTGCCCTGCCAGCAGGCTGAGCTGGGTGTGAATGCATTTATCTGCATCTGAGCCCAGTAAACATCTGTTATGGGCTTCAGAGAATAAATACCTGAGGAAGGCCATGGGATCCAAGAAGAGAGATTCATTCACAGGAGATGGTATTGACTGAACATGAATGTATTAGAACTGAGCAGTACTGAGGATGGATTTAAGGCTTGGTACTATTCACACTGAAGTCAACTTCCTGAGCCCAAAGGGAGGGAGAATGTTTGAAGTTTGCAGCTTACTTGAGATCACACTGTGTAATGTAAAACTTGTCCCACTGTAGATATTGGCATGGCTTCAGCTTCTCTCCTCCCTCACTTGCGTAACTGCAACTCTCTAAAACTCTTCTAGAGCAAAACCATTTCAGACCCCTGCAAAGCCTCTTTGCTGGTAAGAATGGACCTGGTGCTTGATTCTTGCTCTCTTTTAAAGAGGTTGTAAAGGTAGCAGAACATTGCCTAAAAAAGAAAGTGCCTTTTTATTTTTTTTTTGAGAAAAATAATCCAGCTAAGCAGCCAAACCCTGAGCAGCGCAAAGGTGAGGTGCTCTTAACTTGCAAGCAGCTTCCTCTGTGCACAGCACCTTGCACAACAAAGTTGCAGTTTGTGCCTGGTTTCCCTCCTGCTACAGGAATGGCAATGCTGATTCTGTTTCTTTTGATAATTAAGATGACCCTTCCCCTTCAAAATACACTTTCTGAATGGTGCATTAGGTTTGAACTTTATAGCTGTGTTGGAAGCACCCCTTGCTGACAGTGGTTAAGCAATGCAAATGCTGAAGGTATTTTCCAAGTGACTTGCTGTTTGTGTTATTGCTGTAGCAACTCGCTAAAGCGAGATTTCTAGTGGCAGGTCTCTGTGCTTTCCTTAAAGGCTAGGTATGTTTGCTTTGCTCTGCTGGTTGTAAATACCAAAGGTGACTCTGTTAGGTTTTTACATTTGCAAGAGAAGTAACTTGCTGCTGTAACTGATTTTCCAAGTTGGACTAACTATGATTCACTACTGTTGAGGCATGAGGAAAGAACAAAACTATTCTTAACTGCTTTTCAGTCAGGCTGTCCTGGATTTGTGGCCAGGTGGGAGCTTTTTGGGATATGAGTGTGCTGCAGACCACAGAAACCAAAATAGCAAAGTGGTTGGGATGGTCAAGGTGAGGGGAACCTCATTTAACTGTTGGCAGTGCAAAGCTTAAAGTCTGTGCTTGTGCTGCAGCCATCCAGGGTGGCACAGCAATTTCTAGCGTTGCTTGCTTGATTTGTGCCAATTTTCTTAAAGCCAGCTTGTAGCACTTGGAGTTTTTATTATTATTATAACTGTTTTGGTAGGATTTAAAAGGGAGTGGAAATCTTTCTTTTGAAAACATCACTTGGGATGCAGCTTTCCCCCAGCAATGCCCAACTCTGTGAGCAAAAACCCCACCAGAAACTCAGGTCTTTCTGAGAGCTGAAGCCTCCTGATCCAAGGGACATCAGGGATATCAGAATGTGTTCTTGCTTCAATGTGTGGGAGACAAGCTAAAGTAACGAGTTTCCTCACTAATGCCCAAATCCTCCACTGATGGCTGATCTTTTTTTGCTTTTTTTTTTGTGTGTGTGTGTGTGCTGAGAGCAGTCTCTCTCCATCTCTGAGCAGCATTATTGTAGCACATGGTACATGTATGGCGCAGCTCCCCTCAGACTCCCTCTTCTCTCTCAAGTCCTGCTGCCCCACCTGGCTCTGAGACAGCTGGTGATGAAAAGGGTTGTTAAGCATTGGAATGGGCTGCCCAGGTTGAGTCACCATCCCTGGAGGTCTTTAAAAGACGTTTAGATGCAGAGCTTAGTGATATGGTTTAGAGGAGGACTGGTTAGTGTTAGGTCAGAGGTTGGACTAGGTGAACTTGGAGGTCTCTTCCAACCTAGATGATTCTGTGATTCTGTGAAAAGAGCTGTAAGACTACAGACCATCCACCTCTGCTCTTCCCTGCTGGGCTGTTTCTGCCCAGGCTGACTCCAGCTGTGCTGGACAAAAGTAGCCAGACTGGGATCCGATGTTTCTCCCCTGCTTTGCAAGCTCTAAATGATGACCCATCTGTTTGAGAGATATTTTGAGGAAGGGCATAAATGGTGCTCTTTGTACTGTCCCTATGGCTTGTAGAGGTCCCCTCTGGCTGTGTGGGCTGTGGAATTGAGGAAGGTCTGTGGATGCTGGAGATGGATCTACCTTCAGATCCACCCAGCTGGTCCCGATACATGGGGAGGGCAGCAAGAGGTCATGGTTGGGGTTTGCACTGTATTAACTTAGTCTCACATTGAGCTGCAGGGAAGGAGTTGGGAGGTGGCTTTAAACTGGCTGTAGTGAGAGCCCTCCCTCCTCTTCCTCCTTGGGGAAGACTTTGGGAAAGTCCTAGGTTTTGAGTTCCCCTCTGATATGAAGAAAGGGGTCTCTGATACTTAAAATCTTTCATCAGTAGCTCAGGTTCCCTTCCTTCAGAGTATCCCCTGGGTTTGACTGCCCTTCTGGCATCTTCCCCACCTAACCAGAGGGCAGTGAGGGCTGAGCAATGTTTCCCATCCACCAAGGTGATTAGGGTGCAACAACTCATGCAACAAAACTTTCCCATCTTGATTTAGAGATCAGTCTGTCTGAAGTCCAAGTGCAAATGCAGACAGGCCTTTTGTGTTGCACCTGGAGGCGTGAAAGAGCACTGACAAAGAAGGAGGGAGAGGGCGAGTGAGGGAGGGAACCTGACTGCTGTGCAGAAGAGCGCTGAGTGCTACCCTCCTAAGTTCACCTACAGAACTGCTTTGCACAAGAGCTGTCTGTGAACCCAGGTGGCCTTGCTTCTTCATTAGCTCTTTCAACATTTTATTTTTTTGTTCTCCAAGGTTCTTTCATACTAGCTCTGACTAACTCCAGGCCTGTTGCAGGAAGCACGGCCGAAAGCATGACAGACACCAGTAGAGTCAGATCATGCTCCATTTTATTGCCCGAATAGCCTAACTTTTATAGTGAACTTAACAGGGGTGGACAGTGTTTCACACAAGATTATTGGTCAAAAGCACTCAAACAACTACAAGAAAACAACCCCACCTGCAAGAAAACAACCCCCTTGTGATTAGCACAAGCTGTAAATGAACTTGTAAAAGAAATGAAGAAAATTGCACGTGTCCCAGTTCAAATTTGCAATGGAATCGATCGAAGAGGATTATGGGAGGGGGCTTTATGGGTGGTGATTGGTTCCCTAAAATAAGGGTGGTTGTATTGGGGATATGTGGAGGATTGTTAATAATTCTATGTTTAATACCTTTTATTACCAGACTAATACACTCGGTTATACAAGGAATGCAAATATCTGCGGTACCTGTTGACCCAGAACCAGAAACCAGGGAAAGAGAAAACCCATTCCCTGATGATAATAAAAACAAACAAAGATCCAAAATCGGTATCAATTGGTATCAATTCGACAAGTATTGACTTGATTAGAAAGGAAAACACGAATCAATGCCATGAAAAAGGAGATGGGGGATTGTGAGATATGTTCGTCTGATTCGTGTCAGTATGGAACAATGCTAGGGCCACATGGTATGATGAACGTGACCTTCTGTCTTACATACCCTTGTATAACCACAAGTCTAAGAAAAACAGAGTGGTTAATGTATATAGACTAAAAGACAAAGCTTGCAGGGGATGTTGCACAAGTCTCTGACATACAGCCAAGTTGGACAATGGAGAAGGACAAGAGGGAGGAAGACTATGAGCCTTCAGCACGAGAGACCCCCAGAGAGCCCCAGAGGGACCACCGGAGACTGATACGCATGCTCCAGTAGGAGGGTTTGGATTCCGGAAACTAATTATAATAACCCTGTTGGTTTTTTTAGAAGTAGTAATGAATATGTATTAGCCTAGGAGCATAAAAATCAGCTGCTTGATGTAACTGGTGTGTGTCTTGGTGGAGCAGAGACTCCCGGCGCACCCAGCGCTGTTTGCTTACCTCTATTCCTTTAATAAATTGTAAACTTTGATTATAGTCCTATTTTGAAGACTGAGCCATTTATTACAAAGCCTTTGCTATAGATGACTTCCTTTCCACAGCAAAGTTTACTGACAACAGCTTAGAAATACAACTGGCACTAACATTTTACAGTGTGGGTATTGACATTTTATTTTTTAGAAAGGCAAAAAAAAATACATAATTTCAGTGACTGGAAATGTATATAAAGTTACATATTTCAAGGAATTCACACATTAAAGAATCTTTTAAAGCCTGTTTCTTTAACACATTGCAATTCCCCCCTTTTTTTTCTTTTTTGAGCAAACAATGCCCAATATAACATTTTTGCAAGTAACCCTTTAACCACGTTTATCACAATACCACATGCAATGATGATTGACACCACAGCAAACAGAATCCTTAATCCCTCTTTGACTAATCCCAGTAACCATCTATGCATCGTTTCAAACAAATCAGTGAACCATTGATTGAAAGGGTTGATACTATATTGAATCTTTCTCATGTGCTCTTTCAGGAAAGTAATGGATTTGTGAATTGACTCATTATGATCAAAAAGGTTTAAACAGTACATTCCCTTAAAGTCCTCACACCCATTCCTTTGAGCCAAAAGCAAGTAGTCAATAGCAGCTCGATCCTGTAAAAGCACATGTCGCAGACTATTTTGATCTGGAGAGTGATTTTTAAGGAGGAGGATGGGGAATAATCTCTTGAGGAATGGCAGAGCTGGAATTCCTCCGGGTTGAGAGAAGACCCTTGTGGGTAAATGAGGCGGTAGATAACAGGGTGGGGAATTTTTACTTTGTGGTTTCTGTGGCTAATGATCCAACCACCATCCATCCACTTGCAGAACTGTCATTTCTTTCAGTGTGAATAACACAAATACCTTCATCAATAGGAATAAGCTGGGGCCAACCCTGACAAACTCAGGTGCCTACTGCAGCTTTTTGTGGGCTCGTCTCTCTCTGGTCAGACTGATGTGCTTGCTGTGTGGCCTTAGAGGTGAACACCATGGCCAAATACTCTGTTGAAACTTCTGTCTGAAGTGTGCTGGGGCTCCTCTGGGGTAAGAGAAAGAACAGATGTCACCCTGGTCATTAGCCAGTATTTATTTGTTCGGTTGGAGCTACATTCCTGTCAGCAGCTTGGACGTGTCTGGGAGTGATGTCTGTTTGCTGCACAACAAATAAGGCTCATCCCTTCTGCCTTCAGCTGGGCAGAAATAATGTGGTAAGAGTGCTGTGAGTAGTGCTGTGAGATATCCCAGCAATTCTGCAAGGTAGAAAATGAAATGTTCCAACAACACAGTTCCATGATCTACGGCTATCCTGTGAAATTCCAACAGATCTCAAAGCTGTCAGAGACTAGGCAGTTCCCATACATCTTTAAATTAACTTAACTCATCCCAACCCTGGTACGTGGTAACAGCTTTTTAAGGAGTACATTTATATACCTATTAAAAAGATACTATTGTGAAATTTACATGAACACACACAACTTTAACACCATGTTTTCGGTGGAACTTGGCTATTAGCTGCTTGCAGTATATATACAAAGCTGATTAATTAGAAAGGCTGCTACAGGAAGCCAAGTTTTCTTTCCACATTAACCCCTGACTAAAACAAGAATTTCCTGTGTTACCTTCCATGAGTTGGCAATATTAAAAATTGTGATTAAAACACCAGGGTGCAGTGGTTTGCAAACACTGACTTTGCATTATATTAAAATCCAGTGCATTCTCACTCTCCACTCTAACATTATGGATCAAATGGATTGATATGATCTTCTGGAAGCTCATGGGAGATGTAAAAAGATTAGCCAATTAAAATCTTTTAGACAAGTCCATTCCTAGTGTCAAGTCATTGACTTCAGAGCAACACCAAGCACAGATTTGGTCCATCATAGAACCACAGGGAATTTTTTCCCAGGATGTCAAATTTTCCATTCCATGATCAAAAAAACAATTTATATTTTGCATGGTCCCCACTCTGAAGAGTGGGATACAGGTTTAGAGGGAAGCAGTTTGTCAAACTCACAGGCCAGGCCAGCAGTTCAGCCCAGGAGAGCCCTAAATTCCTGAACACGGGGCCTGTGCTAGAGGTGTTGGATAGCAATGCCCACCTCTCTCCTGACTCCTACAGTCCTCTTTCCTAGGGAAAGACTACATGATACTGGATGTGGGGAAAAGGCTCACAGGAAAGCATCTAAAGCAAATGCATCAGGGGTATAGAAAAAGCTAGAATATTTCAAGACATGAAAATAAAAATCTTCCTGTTGTTCTTGAAGCTCTTCTTAACTCCTTCCTCCTCTTGGCCGACTGCAGTCCTGAGTAATAATATCTGCCAGACCTGGGTGGCAGCTTCCTCAGACCCTTTCCTTGTGCTTCACGTTGGCTAATTTGACTGTTTCCTGATCAGAGGCAGGTGGAGAAGGCTCGTCATGGTATCCAATCATCAGCTGATAGACCATCACTCCTGCAACAGCCCCAAGGAAAGGAGCAACAACTGGAACCCACCATCACTGCTTACTAGTCCTGGGAAACACAAAGGAAATACACAAGGTTAACAACAGGCATTAGGGTACTTTTGTTTGGATATGGAACAGTGCAAGATCTAGTCAATGGGATATTTGGAGACAAAAGACAACAGCAACCCCATGTCCACTGCAACATGGAAGACGGATGTTGCCTCTTGCTGCAAGCTGGGGTGACAAATATTTCAGAACAGCTGCTTCCAGGACTTCCAAAAGTGTTTCCCCACAAGGAAAGGAAAGAAACTATTGCAGTGTCTGAACTAGGCACCTTCACTTCCTTCCCACTACTTGCAGGAAAGCATCCCTTGACAACACAGCCTGTATTGTTCATGACTCTTAATTGGATTTTGTTATACCTGGAGACAGTTATAACAGAGACCCTACGTTTCCTACTACTAAAAAAAAAATCATGTTCAAGGTGCACCTGAACTTCTCATAGATGCTCTAAGGTTTCATTCTTGATAGCAAAGTTAAGTCATTTGCTGGAAACTTCCCTACTTGCACAATTTCACAATTTCTTAAGCAGCAGCAGAGCTAACAGTCTTCTTTAAAATGTCTATACAGTCCAAAGATACCTCATGGATGCTAAGACTTTCTGTGATACCAGAAGTATCACCTACTTGGATTTATATGTTTTTTTCCCCTTGATGCCTGAAGTCTTCATTGGCAAGCACTTACCAGAACACTTCAGAGCCCCAGCCATCAATGGCTGTGAAGAGACAAGGCCCAAAGTCCCTAGCAGGGTTGACAGCGTAGCCAGAGTTGAAGCCCATAGAGGTTCCAATAAGAAGGACAACAAAGCCAACTGTGAAAGCTTCCAGACCCATGGGGACAGGGTTGTTGTAGGGATCCACAATAGCCAAGATGCAAACAATCAGGGAGGCAGTGCCAATGAACTGGGGAGAGAGGGGAAAAAAAGAGAAAGAATTTATTCCAGACCAATCTTTTAACCAAGTTACTTAACTCCTCTGAAGTTTCATGGGTTTAGGATTCATTCTTGTACTGGGTCTGTCTGGGATGTTAACTTTCCCTGCAGTAGCCCATACAGTGCTGTGCTCTGCACTTGTAGCTAGAACAGCAGTGGTATCACACCACGGTTGTGTCTGCTGCTGAGCAGTGCTGGCACAGCATCAGGACTCTCTCTAACCCTCCCAGAGTCAGCAGGCTGGGTGTGGGCAAAAAGCGAGAAAGGAACATCACCAGGGCAGCTGACCTAAACCAACCAAAGGGATATTCCATACCATATGATGTCACACTCAGCAATAAAAGGTGGAAACAGGAAGAAGAGGGGAGCAGTGGGCTCTCTTTGCGAAAACATCTGTCCTCCCAAACACTGGCTACGTGCATTGAGTCCCTGCTTCAAGGACGTGGTCAAGCATTGCTCATTTGTGGGAAGTAGAGAGTAATTTCTTTCTTCTGCACTTCCACACAGCCTTTACTTGTTGTTTTTCCCCCTTTCATTAAATTGTTTAATTAATACTATTTTTCCTTAATAATTATTTTTCCCTTTGTTAGAAATGGCTCATTCTTCAAAATAGGATTAAATAAAAAATAGGATTTATTAAAAGAATAGAGGTAAGCAAACAGCACTGGGTGCACCGGGAGTCTCCGCTCCACCAGGACGCACACCAGTTACATCAAGCAGCTGATTTTTATGCTCCTAGACTAATACATATTCATTACTACTTCTAAAAAAAACAGGTTATTATAATTAGCTTCTGAGGTCCAGTCCCTCCTACTGGAGCATGCGCATCAGTCTCCTCTGGGGGTCTCTAGGGGTCTTTCATGCTGAAGGCTCGTAGTCTTCCTCTCCAAGTTTTTTCTCGTCCTTCCCCTTTGTACTCCTTTGGCACCGTATCAACTTTATAGAACATTTCCTGCAGGTCTTGTCTCCCAGCCGTCCTTCAGCTTCTTTTTTCTTCTTCTTAATCTCTTGGCCACCTGGCCAGATACCAGAGGCTTGCATAGTATCCCATAACAGTCACTAGTTGTTATCAGTTGTTCTGAAACCCCCAGACATCAAAGACTTCATACAAACACAAATAGCTTTCTTATTGACACTTCACCAGTAATTAAAACATTCTTCACCAGCCATTCACAGGGACAGTCACACCTATAAGTTAAGTTAATCTCGAAGAAGACAAAAAAAAAGGCTGTAACTGTTAGAAATAGAAGTCCGGAATAACAAAAGCAAACAGGTTCATAAATTTGAGGAGTATTTTCTGAAGACTTGATAAATTGACTAGAATGAGGGGGAGACTGGGACACACTGCATCTGTGGTTCAAGAATTAAATTGCCAGTGCAGGGCCCAGAGGCAGACAGGACTGTTCTTTATGGACACGAATTGTTAAAACATTCCTAACACCTTTAATTAAATTATCCTTATCTCAATCCATGAGTTGTTCTTTCCTTTACTTCTTCCCCTCCTCTTCTGAGGAGGGGGAGAGCGGTTGTGGTGGAATTCAGCTGCTTAGCAAGGTAAAACCACCATAATTCTCTAAAGAGCTGCACAAAGTCATCCCATGGCATTATCAGACAGCATCCCGTTGGGAAAGGAACAGCGGAGCTCACTCCTTCTAGCAGCTAACAAGCTCCATCACACCTACATCTTTTTCCCCTGCTCACAGGAGAGCTATGAACAACCGTCCAAGCAGCCAAAAGCAGCTGAAGACATCTTCCTGAACCTGCATCCAATCTGCCACAGCTAAGCAGTTGCTCTGTCTTTGTGGTTGGTAGCAACTTCAGGGAGGAGACAGACCCCTCCACCACCCCACACCCACTTGACCTCCAGGTTGTGCAACAGCCACAGTAGTGCAATGGGAGTGAGGAAGAGACATCCTTCAGGAGCTGAGACCAAGTAATGTCCTTTCCACTGGTGTCCTGGTAAGCATTGGGACTAACACTGGTTAGTGCCTTTAGGACAAGTTTCCTTGCTTTAAGTCTTTCTGACTCTTTAAGTCTTTCTACTCTGTGCTGGGGCAGCCTCACCTCGAGTACTGTGTGCACTTCTGGGCACCACAGTTTGTACTAAGGACAACTGTTGGATAGTGTCCAGAGGAGGACGATGAAGATGGTGAAGGGCCTAGAGGGGAAGACATATGAGGAGCGGCTGAGGTCACTGGGCCTGTTCAGCCTGGAGAAGAGGAGGCTGAGGGGGGACCTCATTGCAGTCTACAACTTCCTCGCGAGGGGGAGTGGAGAGGCAGGTGACCTCTTCTCCTTAATCACCAGTGATAGGACCCGCAGGAACAGTGTTAAGCTGAGGCAGGGGAGGTTTAGGCTGGACATCAGGAAAAGGTTCTTCACAGAGAGGGTGGTTGCACACTGGAACAGGCTCCCCAGTGAAGTAGTCACTGCACCAAGCCTGTCTGAATTTAAGAAGAGATTGGACTGTGCACTTAGCCACATGGTCTAAACTTTTGGGTAGACCTGTGCGGTGCCAGGAGTTGGACTTGATGATCCTTATGGGTCCCTTCCAATTTGGGATATTCTATGATTCTATGACTCTTACCTTCCTACAGGCTAGTGAGGGACCAATACAGCAAGGGTTTCAGAGCCAATATATCTCCTCTTGAAGTTGCAATTCATTCTCTAACCAAATGAGAGGCCCAGAACCATCCCAAAAGATACCTCTTCAAGTTCTGGCATCCTCCCAGCACCCTCTTACCTGGTCAAAGAATCCATTCACAACATTCAGATGCTGAGATGGGTAGGTAGCAAAGATACCAGCAGTGGCATTCTGTCCCGTTACATACAGCTGGTTGTTGCCAAAAGCCCAGATGGCAACTGGAGGTGGGGAAAAGGCACCAGAGTTAGAGCCCAAAAACAAAACACTAATCCAAATCCTATTTCCCCCCCCACAATGTGCCTAAACACCTGTGGTGCTACAGAAGTCATAAGATATTGTTATGGATCTGATCTGCAGCAAATATGATTTGGGCTAATCTTGCACCTTCCTCTAAACCAATATGCAATTACTTTCACCTCTTGGGACTGTCCTATAGAGCAGTTGGCCCTTCACCTACTGCTGTATAGAAGCTGGATAACTACCCTAAGCACATTGTATAGGTTCCCTCCGCGGTCAGTTAAGAAGAAAAGATGCTCAACCCTGTTTTAGGCAGCTATTTAGGATGGGGTTAGTTCTCTTCTGCAGAGAATCTGACTTCAGCCCACCAACTACTGGAACACTGCTTAGCTCTAACACCCATTAAATCCTGAGCAATGGTAAGTGCTGATCACTTTTGCTTGTTTATGTTACAGAATTACAGCAGTACTGTTTTTTTTGTTTTGTTTTGTTTTGCTTTTTTAAATTAGAAGCATTAAACCTTTCCCTGATCAGCAGGAAGAGTGTTCAGTTCTTGTCCACTGAATATTGTTGTATCAAGGAGCACCATGACAGAGGAACTGGATTTTTGGGATGTTTTCCAGGATGTACAGTCATCCTGATAAGGGTTTAAGGGCTGCCAATGCTGCTAGAGTTTTATTGTCTCACACTAGCATCCAGATAATGCAGAAAAATTCAGGTGAAGTTTTTTTTTTTTTTTTTTGACAAGAAGGATAAAATGGCTCTGGAACAAGGCTCATATTGAAAGTCTCCATTACTACTAGTGTTTCATCAACATTTCTGGAATATACGTTTTAATCTGGATAATAGACACATGTGTGCACACATATACACACTATCTGCACATACCATAGTAGAACCCAAAGACTATGCCAGTTCCCAGGAAAGCCCCAAGAGTCTGGGCCAGGGCATAAATTGGTAGCTTGATCCAGGGCTCCCAGGCCAAGAAGCACATGGCAAAAGTGACAGCAGGGTTCAGGTGTCCACCTGCAGAAAGACTGGAGATTAGTGCACTTCTGCAAGCAGAACTTGGGTCCCAGAGATGAGCCAAAGCACACCAGTCTCCATACCAGTGCCACACAGGAAAAGTGCAGCCATCTAGGACTACACACCAGTTATCACAAGTGAATTCCAGCCCACATAAAATCACAACGTACCTGACACGTCCTGAGATCAAAATGCCAAGCATCACAGCAAAGCCAAAAGCCAGGTTAACAGTCAGGAAGCCTCCATGAGTCCCTCTGCTGAGCACAATCTGTGCAACAGAGCCACAGCCAAACAGCTGAGGAAGAAAGAAAAAAAGATTGAAGTTACCCTGTTTCACATCAGGGCCAGTTGCTGACTGACACCCTTGACTGCTCTGCTTACACCACTGAAGGCCTCAAATCATGGGTGCGTTGTAAAGCTTCAACCCTCGGTCATTATAACCAGCAACAGCAAGGAAGGAGAAAGGACACAAGGCAAGCCTAGCACCTGGCTGGAGAACTGATACAAGGAACAAAAAATCTGAAGAAAGATCATCCCACAGCTCACACCTCTAAGAGACTTAATATCTCTATCCAAACATCTCAATTTAAGGCAGCTAAAGGTAGGCAAGAAGAATCAGTGAGACAGCACCCTGAACCAAGGTATTTACAGTACAACTTGTTCACACAAGGGAACTGGGCACCTTACTGTTAAAAATGGCTAATAATAGTCTGACCCAGTAGCACATAGATTGGCAGGGCACTATTTTGCTATTGCATGAAAAAGACGTGGCTGAAGAAGGGCATGATCAGCCTGGCATTCACAGACACTCCTTCAGGCAGCCCTGGCTGAGGGATCAGGGCTGTCTCCCTGAGCTGAGCTACCTGCAGTTGTCCCAAACCCAAGGCATGCTCCCTGCTGTGGGCACTTGGAGCACAGCCCACACCACCCCAAGCCAGCCACATCCCTCCTATAGCAAAACTATATAGGAAAGGACCAGGACAACACAGCTGGCCTGTCACTACAGTACCAACATGCATCAAGCACTTTGGGCAACAAAAGTTATTTCTGTTGAGTGATAAGGGGTATTGCCTAATAGCTAAAGGAGGCACATGCTCATGTTCAAAGACATTTGCTCAAAATGTGTGATCTTTATGTTCCCAATCACATCCAAAAGCCATGCTTCCTATGGCCTGGGTTGTTAAGAGTGAGCAGTTTCCCCAGGTGGTTCAGTTCATCACTTATCCAGCTGGATGTCTTCTGCCTGGCCAAGTCTTTCCACCACCTACCATGTACTTTAAGGGGCCCTGGTCCCAATCTTCTGTTTGCTTGTACCTTCCACTGACTCTACCTGAACTGATTCTCAACATGTACCAGGGATTACTTCACCACCAGGTACTGCAAGCATCCTTAAACAAGGACAGAGATTAGAGTTTTCTCCTGTCCTGCTCCCAGAAGCCAGAGATCCTCCAGGTTAAGATCAAAGCTTTCCTTACTTCCACTGAATGTGTGCTCGTATCTACCCACCCATCAAGTTTTTCTGCTTCTGTGAACTCCATCATTCTAGAATTGCTCAGTTGCCACACAGGCAGTATCTGCTCTTAGGGGATAAGACACCAAATAGACACTGGGAGGCAGGGGTAGATCTCTTCACCTCTCCTGCCAACGCTGGACATGCTGTTGAGCAACACAAATCTGAGGAAGGGCAAAGCCAAAACACAGCTAACTCATCCCCCTGATAACTGATGAATTACTAACAAAGCAAACACTGCACTCAGCCTGCTGGGAAAGGGGTGGCCAGATAATCTGGAGGCGAACTCACAAGGTGGACACTGTACACAGGTACCTCCTGACAAGAAGCCAGGTCCCCAACACAGGATTTTGTTTAGAAAGAACAAAGGAACGTGCAGAACTTGTTAGTTAACAGGAGGTGACATCCAGCACTGCTCTCTACTGGGTAGCATCAGAACAGCCCCTCCGATGTCCTAACCCCAAGATTATCCACTGGAAAGCCGCGGCAGAGAAGATGCCCAGCTGAAGGCAGAAGGGATGAGCCTTATTTGTTGTGCAGCAAACAGACATCACTCCCAGACACGTCCAAGCTGCTGACAGGAATGTAGCTCCAACCGAACAAATAAATACTGGCTAATGACCAGGGTGACATCTGTTCTTTCTCTTACCCCAGAGGAGCCCCAGCACACTTCAGACAGAAGTTTCAACAGAGTATTTGGCCATGGTGTTCACCTCTAAGGCCACACAGCAAGCACATCAGTCTGACCAGAGAGAGACGAGCCCACAAAAAGCTGCAGTAGGCACCTGAGTTTGTCAGGGTTGGCCCCAGCTTATTCCTATTGATGAAGGTATTTGTGTTATTCACACTGAAAGAAATGACAGTTCTGCAAGTGGATGGATGGTGGTTGGATCATTAGCCACAGAAACCACAAAGTAAAAATTCCCCACCCTGTTATCTACCGCCTCATTTACCCACAAGGGTCTTCTCTCAACCCGGAGGAATTCCAGCTCTGCCATTCCTCAAGAGATTATTCCCCATCCTCCTCCTTAAAAATCACTCTCCAGATCAAAATAGTCTGCGACATGTGCTTTTACAGGATCGAGCTGCTATTGACTACTTGCTTTTGGCTCAAAGGAATGGGTGTGAGGACTTTAAGGGAATGTACTGTTTAAACCTTTTTGATCATAATGAGTCAATTCACAAATCCATTACTTTCCTGAAAGAGCACATGAGAAAGATTCAATATAGTATCAACCCTTTCAATCAATGGTTCACTGATTTGTTTGAAACGATGCATAGATGGTTACTGGGATTAGTCAAAGAGGGATTAAGGATTCTGTTTGCTGTGGTGTCAATCATCATTGCATGTGGTATTGTGATAAACGTGGTTAAAGGGTTACTTGCAAAAATGTTATATTGGGCATTGTTTGCTCAAAAAAGAAAAAAAAGGGGGGAATTGCAATGTGTTAAAGAAACAGGCTTTAAAAGATTCTTTAATGTGTGAATTCCTTGAAATATGTAACTTTATATACATTTCCAGTCACTGAAATTATGTATTTTTTTTTGCCTTTCTAAAAAATAAAATGTCAATACCCACACTGTAAAATGTTAGTGCCAGTTGTATTTCTAAGCTGTTGTCAGTAAACTTTGCTGTGGAAAGGAAGTCATCTATAGCAAAGGCTTTGTAATAAATGGCTCAGTCTTCAAAATAGGACTATAATCAAAGTTTACAATTTATTAAAGGAATAGAGGTAAGCAAACAGCGCTGGGTGCGCCGGGAGTCTCTGCTCCACCAAGACACACACCAGTTACATCAAGCAGCTGATTTTTATGCTCCTAGGCTAATACATATTCATTACTACTTCTAAAAAAACCAACAGGGTTATTATAATTAGTTTCCGGAATCCAAACCCTCCTACTGGAGCATGCGTATCAGTCTCCGGTGGTCCCTCTGGGGCTCTCTGGGGGTCTCTCGTGCTGAAGGCTCATAGTCTTCCTCCCTCTTGTCCTTCTCCATTGTCCAACTTGGCTGTATGTCAGAGACTTGTGCAACATCCCCTGCAAGCTTTGTCTTTTAGTCTATATACATTAACCACTCTGTTTTTCTTAGACTTGTGGTTATACAAGGGTATGTAAGACAGAAGGTCACGTTCATCATACCATGTGGCCCTAGCATTGTTCCATACTGACACGAATCAGACGAACATATCTCACAATCCCCCATCTCCTTTTTCATGGCATTGATTCGTGTTTTCCTTTCTAATCAAGTCAATACTTGTCGAATTGATACCAATTGATACCGATTTTGGATCTTTGTTTGTTTTTATTATCATCAGGGAATGGGTTTTCTCTTTCCCTGGTTTCTGGTTCTGGGTCAACAGGTACCGCAGATATTTGCATTCCTTGTATAACCGAGTGTATTAGTCTGGTAATAAAAGGTATTAAACATAGAATTATTAACAATCCTCCACATATCCCCAATACAACCACCCTTATTTTAGGGAACCAATCACCACCCATAAAGCCCCCTCCCATAATCCTCTTCGATCGATTCCATTGCAAATTTGAACTGGGACACGTGCAATTTTCTTCATTTCTTTTACAAGTTCATTTACAGCTTGTGCTAATCACAAGGGGGTTGTTTTCTTGCAGGTGGGGTTGTTTTCTTGTAGTTGTTTGAGTGCTTTTGACCAATAATCTTGTGTGAAACACTGTCCACCCCTGTTAAGTTCACTATAAAAGTTAGGCTATTCGGGCAATAAAATGGAGCATGATCTGACTCTACTGGTGTCTGTCATGCTTTCGGCCGTGCTTCCTGCAACAGGCCTGGAGTTAGTCAGAGCTAGTATGAAAGAACCTTGGAGAACAAAAAAATAAAATGTTGAAAGAGCTAATGAAGAAGCAAGGCCACCTGGGTTCACAGACAGCTCTTGTGCAAAGCAGTTCTGTAGGTGAACTTAGGAGGGTAGCACTCAGCGCTCTTCTGCACAGCAGTCAGGTTCCCTCCCTCACTCGCCCTCTCCCTCCTTCTTTGTCAGTGCTCTTTCACGCCTCCAGGTGCAACACAAAAGGCCTGTCTGCATTTGCACTTGGACTTCAGACAGACTGATCTCTAAATCAAGATGGGAAAGTTTTGTTGCATGAGTTGTTGCACCCTAATCACCTTGGTGGATGGGAAACATTGCTCAGCCCTCACTGCCCTCTGGTTAGGTGGGGAAGATGCCAGAAGGGCAGTCAAACCCAGGGGATACTCTGAAGGAAGGGAACCTGAGCTACTGATGAAAGATTTTAAGTATCAGAGACCCCTTTCTTCATATCAGAGGGGAACTCAAAACCTAGGACTTTCCCAAAGTCTTCCCCAAGGAGGAAGAGGAGGGAGGGCTCTCACTACAGCCAGTTTAAAGCCACCTCCCAACTCCTTCCCTGCAGCTCAATGTGAGACTAAGTTAATACAGTGCAAACCCCAACCATGACCTCTTGCTGCCCTCCCCATGTATCGGGACCAGCTGGGTGGATCTGAAGGTAGATCCATCTCCAGCATCCACAGACCTTCCTCAATTCCACAGCCCACACAGCCAGAGGGGACCTCTACAAGCCATAGGGACAGTACAAAGAGCACCATTTATGCCCTTCCTCAAAATATCTCTCAAACAGATGGGTCATCATTTAGAGCTTGCAAAGCAGGGGAGAAACATCGGATCCCAGTCTGGCTACTTTTGTCCAGCACAGCTGGAGTCAGCCTGGGCAGAAACAGCCCAGCAGGGAAGAGCAGAGGTGGATGGTCTGTAGTCTTACAGCTCTTTTCACAGAATCACAGAATCATCTAGGTTGGAAGAGACCTCCAAGTTCACCTAGTCCAACCTCTGACCTAACACTAACCAGTCCTCCTCTAAACCATATCACTAAGCTCTGCATCTAAACGTCTTTTAAAGACCTCCAGGGATGGTGACTCAACCTGGGCAGCCCATTCCAATGCTTAACAACCCTTTTCATCACCAGCTGTCTCAGAGCCAGGTGGGGCAGCAGGACTTGAGAGAGAAGAGGGAGTCTGAGGGGAGCTGCGCCATACATGTACCATGTGCTACAATAATGCTGCTCAGAGATGGAGAGAGACTGCTCTCAGCACACACACACACACAAAAAAAAAAGCAAAAAAAGATCAGCCATCAGTGGAGGATTTGGGCATTAGTGAGGAAACTCGTTACTTTAGCTTGTCTCCCACACATTGAAGCAAGAACACATTCTGATATCCCTGATGTCCCTTGGATCAGGAGGCTTCAGCTCTCAGAAAGACCTGAGTTTCTGGTGGGGTTTTTGCTCACAGAGTTGGGCATTGCTGGGGGAAAGCTGCATCCCAAGTGATGTTTTCAAAAGAAAGATTTCCACTCCCTTTTAAATCCTACCAAAACAGTTATAATAATAATAAAAACTCCAAGTGCTACAAGCTGGCTTTAAGAAAATTGGCACAAATCAAGCAAGCAACGCTAGAAATTGCTGTGCCACCCTGGATGGCTGCAGCACAAGCACAGACTTTAAGCTTTGCACTGCCAACAGTTAAATGAGGTTCCCCTCACCTTGACCATCCCAACCACTTTGCTATTTTGGTTTCTGTGGTCTGCAGCACACTCATATCCCAAAAAGCTCCCACCTGGCCACAAATCCAGGACAGCCTGACTGAAAAGCAGTTAAGAATAGTTTTGTTCTTTCCTCATGCCTCAACAGTAGTGAATCATAGTTAGTCCAACTTGGAAAATCAGTTACAGCAGCAAGTTACTTCTCTTGCAAATGTAAAAACCTAACAGAGTCACCTTTGGTATTTACAACCAGCAGAGCAAAGCAAACATACCTAGCCTTTAAGGAAAGCACAGAGACCTGCCACTAGAAATCTCGCTTTAGCGAGTTGCTACAGCAATAACACAAACAGCAAGTCACTTGGAAAATACCTTCAGCATTTGCATTGCTTAACCACTGTCAGCAAGGGGTGCTTCCAACACAGCTATAAAGTTCAAACCTAATGCACCATTCAGAAAGTGTATTTTGAAGGGGAAGGGTCATCTTAATTATCAAAAGAAACAGAATCAGCATTGCCATTCCTGTAGCAGGAGGGAAACCAGGCACAAACTGCAACTTTGTTGTGCAAGGTGCTGTGCACAGAGGAAGCTGCTTGCAAGTTAAGAGCACCTCACCTTTGCGCTGCTCAGGGTTTGGCTGCTTAGCTGGATTATTTTTCTCAAAAAAAAAATAAAAAGGCACTTTCTTTTTTAGGCAATGTTCTGCTACCTTTACAACCTCTTTAAAAGAGAGCAAGAATCAAGCACCAGGTCCATTCTTACCAGCAAAGAGGCTTTGCAGGGGTCTGAAATGGTTTTGCTCTAGAAGAGTTTTAGAGAGTTGCAGTTACGCAAGTGAGGGAGGAGAGAAGCTGAAGCCATGCCAATATCTACAGTGGGACAAGTTTTACATTACACAGTGTGATCTCAAGTAAGCTGCAAACTTCAAACATTCTCCCTCCCTTTGGGCTCAGGAAGTTGACTTCAGTGTGAATAGTACCAAGCCTTAAATCCATCCTCAGTACTGCTCAGTTCTAATACATTCATGTTCAGTCAATACCATCTCCTGTGAATGAATCTCTCTTCTTGGATCCCATGGCCTTCCTCAGGTATTTATTCTCTGAAGCCCATAACAGATGTTTACTGGGCTCAGATGCAGATAAATGCATTCACACCCAGCTCAGCCTGCTGGCAGGGCAGGCAGCAAGAACTACTGAGGGATATCCTCTGTCCTAGGATTATGCAGTTTAAACCGCTATCCAGGTCCTCTGAAACAGGGGGGAAAAAGAGTCAATTTCAAAGCCCTTTCTGTTTCAAGCAGCTGATAAGAGACACACAGGAATCTGGGTGGTAGAGAACAAGGAAAAAAAGTGATTTTTCTTATTAAAAGAAACAAAATCTCAAAGTTGCACTTCATTAACAGAAGAATAGACTAGGACAGCTCCAAGGGATTCATTTCCCCCTTTGCATACCCTGTTTCTGCCTGCTGACAAGCAGGCAGTGTTTGCCATGCCTGGGATTTTACTATTTCTCCCACCACCTGCCCCATTTTCTCCCATACAGGCACAGAGCTCCCACAGCCCTTCATCCTCTGCATGAGAGATGCAGAAGATCCCAGGTCACTCCTACAAGATTTGTGCACACACACTAAAACACAAGCATGGTGCTCCCAGGGGCTGTCCCTGGCTGAGGGGCACTCATTTTGGAAGCTGGTTATGATTTTGGACCAAACCCTTCCATGCTCTGAGCACATCCCGACTCCTCTCCGCCTCACAGTGGCAATGCTGTAGGGACAAGTCGTAGCAGGTGGAAGAAAGAATAACATTTTTTCAACCATAACCCCTTCTGAAAACGCACATCCACATGACTAAAGGCTTGCCTCATTTCTCCATCAATACTGTTATAAAAGGCTCAGTCTTCAAAATTCTGCTGTAGTGAGGTGGGGGTTGGCCTGTTCTCCCACGTGACTGGTGACAGAACAAGGGGGAATGGGCTTAAGTTGCACCAGGGGAGTTTTAGGTTAGATGTTAGGAAGAACTTCTTTACTGAAAGGGTTGTTAGACACTGGAACAGGCTGCCCAGGGAAGTGGTGGAGTCACCATCCCTGGAGGTCTTTAAAAGTCGTTTAGATGTAGAGCTTAGGGATATGGTTTAGTGGGGACTGTTAGCGTTAGGTCAGAGGATGGACTCGATGATCTTGAGGTCTCTTCCAACCTAGAAAATCTGTGATTCTGTGAAAATAGGTAAACTTTGTAAACTTTGCTGTGGAAAGGAAGTCATCTATAGCAAAGGCTTTGTAATAAATGGCTCAGTCTTCAAAATAGGGCTATAATCAAAGTTTACAATTTATTAAAGGAATAGAGGTAAGCAAACAGCGCTGGGTGCGCCGGGAGTCTCTGCTCCACCAAGACACACACCAGTTACATCAAGCAGCTGATTTTTATGCTCCTAGGCTAATACATATTCATTACTACTTCTAAAAAAAATCAACAGGGTTATTATAATTAGTTTCTGAAATCCAAACCCTCCTACTGGAGCATGCGTATCAGTCTCCGGTGGTCCCTCTGGGGGGTCTCTGGGGGTCTCTCGTGCTGTAGGCTCATAGTCTTCATCCCAGGCTTTTTTTCTTGTACTTCTCCTTTGTCCAGCTTGGCTGTATGTTAGACTTGTGCAGCGTCCACTGCAAGCTTTGTCTTTTAGTTGTCCTTCAGCTTTCCTTGTCTCCTTAATCTCCTGGCCAGATATCAGAGACTTTCATAGTGTCCCATGCAATAGTCATAATAGTTAGCAGTTATTCTGAAACCCCCCCAGATATCAGAGACTTCAAGGAAAAGCCTACAAATACATTTCCCTTCAAGCTCTCTATTGACACAAATTGCTAAAACATTCCTTTGCAAGATACAAGAACTATATACATTAACCACTCTGTTTTTCTTAGATTTGTGGTTATACAAGGGTATGTAAGACAGAAGGTCACATTTCATCATACCATGTGGCCCTAGCATTGTTCCATATTGACACGAATCAGATGAACACATTTCACACTTAGGACCTTCTGACTCCTGGGACCAGTCGACGGGCTGAGCCTCTCTTCCCCCACATTGGGACGCTTTTGGGTGAGATTTGAACACTTGGTTATAAATCTTTCTAGAGTCTTTGATCCTTTTAATGCGTTCATTTCTAGGCTGCGCACCTGTAACACCTGTGTGTTTCATGCATGCTAGTTTGCTTTTGCAGACAGCCACTATCGCCGGCAATCCAAAGAACCTGTGTACCTGTTGCTGTAATAAATCACACTTGATTGAATTGTTACAGCTCTCATTAAACGCGACTAGAGTAAGGGTGGTTATACGTTATTGGTGAATCCGTGACCGTGATAGTTTTGTGTTTTGAATCCAACCAGACCCCTAACGGTTAATGCGTTATTGGTGAAATCTGTGATTGTGATAGTTCAGTACCCTGAATCCGATCGGGCCCATAACGGTTAATCAGCTACACCCCTTAATGCGACACTGTGGTGGTAAGAACTCTTCAGTAGGCGACAAGATCCTGGATGAGCCCCCAAATTGTGAGAAAACTCTCAATAATTTTCTTCAGACAGGACCTTCTGTGAAGCTATTTTATTTGTGATTGCATTGGTGGGCATCCTACCATTTAGGAGTGCATTATAATAAACAAATCATAACCTTTTATTCCCTATTACCCTACACCTGATTTCTCCTGTTTCCTTATTGGTTGGCTACTACAGGTTCACAAGCTACTCGACGTTCCTCAATACCATATATGTATATTTTTTTTTCTTCCACCCTTTAATTTCTCCTTTTTCCTTTTTTTTTCTTCCTTTTTTATGTTTTGAGAACTTGTGATCTTTGTTTTACTGTTCTCACACTGCTCATCCTGTTTTTCTCAAGCCTCTATCTTATTTTGGAACAGCGAGGCCTTCTACTGTGCACTTATCTACTTAGCATTTCTCCTTATTATGATTAGACAACTACCTTTGAATACAGAAAATTAGTTCTCTACTGCAAAAACACAACTTTGTTTCTCACACCAGTGGTACATCAGCGATACCTGTGGGAAGCAAGTGCGAAATATAACCAAACTGATTTATACACCTGTGGGAATGTGGTCCTATCCCTTTTCATGTGATTGCAAGTCACACTCCTACAAAGTATATTGGTAAATCTGGCCGCAAGTAGTGTGGGAGTCTAAGTAGTTGTAGGGCTTCTGATCCTGTTCTTCTGGAGCATGGACGATGGGCTCCATTCATCTACTGTTATACAGGCTGAGGCTGGGTGGCATTTATAGCTGAAGAAGGACAATTTTCCCTGAGAATTGTGCTGGGGGACAGACTGGTTCAGCTCATGCCCCACCAGCTGCAGCACATCTCCCCTTTGGCCAGAAAGATGTTGGAGAGTGGCAGAGGACATAAAAAGAGTCTTGCAGCCTTCACATTGAACTGCAGCTTTTTATTTTGGGTGAGATCACTGCAGAAGACCATGTTAAATTAAGTCTGAGTTGTTCTTCAGTGTGTATCTGGCAGCTGATCTGAAGATAAAGGGCTGTTAGCAATGCATTTCCCCACCAGAACCTGTCCAGTTGGGGCTGATCCAGAATCTGACAAAGGAGTCGAATGGACAACAAGGAGAGCAAGCTCTTGGACTGAAGATGCCAAATAGGATATACTTCTGAAAATTAACAGGAAACGGTGCCTGAGATGGTGGTTTTACTGGTTGCGGGATCATAAACTAGCTTAGCTCCTTGCAGGGGTTTTGCATAGTTCCCATCTATCCCCGTATTCTTCTCTTCCTTCCCAGGATATCCTATAGCTTTCTACTCATTTCTGATGCTGGCCTGGAACAGACTGAAACATCTTCCTTGGGATCTGAAAAACCTTCTGTATAACATCCTCTGCACTTTGCATGTCTCAAATGAAACTGTCTTTGACTTCTTTCTGCTTGCTTATATGAAACCTCATAATTTATGCACCTAGACACAGCTCATCTCCATCTAAGCCCACGAGTCCAGCCCAGGCCAGCTGGCTTGCAGGACCCCATGTGCCTAAGAGAGGCCAGCCTTCATAGCTAGTGGCATGTGAGGGACCAGGCTGCCTTTGACTGCAACTGACCATCCTGACCCCAGGGCAGGGGATGAGATTCCTTGCCTGGAGTATGGTGTGTGAACTGCTTCCTGCCTCCAGGACAGGTGAGGACACCTTACTTGTTGACCTGCTGACAAGCAGTTACCTGGGTGTTGTGAGGTGACTTGGTGCCCCTCTTGTGTTGCTCTGTTTAGTGGCTGCTGAAAAGCTCCAGTCCAGATATAGGATGTGAGGCTGAATATGGGACGGTTAGTGGATGGAGCAGGAGTACAGGTGGTGTTTTCGTCTATCCCTATGGTGGCAGGGAGGGGTACAGAGAGGACACCGAAAGCCAACCTGATAAACACGTGGCTCAGAGGCTGCTGCCAACACAGAAATTTTGTTTTTTTCTGACAATGGGGCGCTTTACTCGACACCCGGCCTGATGGCTGTAGACAGGTCCCTATCTCTAAGGGGAAAACGGATCCTAGGGCAGGAGCTGGCGGGGCTCATTGAGAGGGCTTTAAACTCGGTAAGATGGGGGATGGGGCTGAAACAAGGCTTGTTGGAGCTGTGCCAGGGGGAACAATGGCAAGGCCAGGGGAGAAGGCAATGGCCCAGCTGAAGTGCATCTACACCAATGCACGCAGCATGGGTAACAAACAGGAGGAGCTGGAAGCCATCGTGCAGCAGGCAGGCTACGACTTGATTGCTATCACGGAGATGTGGTGGGACCACTCTCATGACTGGAGTGCTGCAATGTCTGGCTATAGGGTCTTCAGAAGGGACAGGCAGCATGCATGTTTATGCAAGGATGTTAATGCAAGATCCTTCTGCATGCCAGCTCCTTGTCCCTGCTCAGGGATCCTGGGGCAGGCTGGATGCAACAACCCCAAGCAGAGCTACAGGCTGGGAGATGAGTGGTTGGAAAGCTGCCTGGTGTAGAAGGACCTGGGAGTATTGGTTGATAGTCGGCTGAATACAAGCCAGAAGTGTGCTCAGGTGGCCAAGAAGGCCAATGGCATCCTGGCTTGTATAAGAAGCAGTGTGGCCAGCAGGTCTAGGGAAGTGATTGTCCCCCTGTACTCGGCTCTGGTGAGGCCGCACCTCGAGTACTGTGTTCAGTTTTGGGCCCCTCGCTACAAGAAGGACATCGAGGTGCTTGAGCGGGTCCAGAGAAGGGCGACGAAGCTGGTGAGGGGTCTGGAGAACAAGTCTTATGAGGAGTGGCTGAGGGAGCTGGGGTTGTTGAGCCTGGAGAAAACGAGGCTCAGGGGTGACCTTATCGCTCTCTATAAGTACATTAAAGGAGGCTGTAGTGATGTGGGGGTTGGTGTATTCTCCCACGTGCCTGGTGACAGGACGAGGGGGAATGGGCTAAAGTTGCGCCAGGGGTGTTTTAGGTTGGATATTAGGAAGAACTTCTTTACTGAGAGGGTTGTGAGGCATTGGAATGTGCTGCCCAGGGAAGTGGTGGAGTCACCATCCCTGGAGGTCTTTAAAAGATGTTTAGATGTTGAACTTAGTGATGTGGTTTAGTGGAGGACTGGTTAGTGTTAGGTCAGAGGTTGGACTTGATGATCTTGGAGGTCTCTTCCAACCTAGACAATTCCGTGATTTTGTGAATCTGTGATAAAGACACCACTATACCATAGTAGGTATCAAAGATGGTGGCTGCTTCCAGAAGGGAGCCCAGGAACTGGCCGAGCAGATAAGCTGTAAGCTTTCTCTAGGGGAGGTTTCCTAAAATGCAGTGTGTGATAGTGATAGCAGCATTCATATGAGCTGCAAAAATCAGAACAAAGGAGAGTGATATTGGCCCTGATGCACCAGATTTGGAGCATGCCCCGTATCCCAGAGTAGACTCAGACCCTAGAGTAGCAAGCACCAAGGCTCTCACTGGGCAGGGTCCCCCTCCTGCACAGATGCCAAGCTGACCCATTTCCCTTGGGCAGTTGAATGGTGCAGGGGAGAGAGCTCCTAGCTTTAGTCCTTTAGGAATTAGATATCCTCTGCTTAGCTCTCTGTAGACCACAGACTACTTGCCGAGGCGATTGGCTCCAGGGCAGATGAGTTTTGCAGCAGAGCAGGGGATCGGGACAGGCAGGGCTTTTTTTTTCTGGCATTGAGGCAGCCGAGGGAGCCACCAGGACCCGGCAGTCCTCGCAAGGGAGGCTGACGAGGCATAGGTGGAGCCAGCAGCGCCCCCTCCCCGGCCGTTCAAAAGCAGCCCCTAGGGAGCGCGGTGACTAGGACAGGCAAACAGGGCGGTGTGCGGCAGTTTGCATGGGCAGAGCAGAGCGATCCCCCCCCCCCCCCCCCCCCCGCCCATAAGAACAACTCATCTAACGGCTGTCTACCACTAGCTAGGCCGCAATGGTCTATGCTAGGCTGAGAGATCTCCCTAGAAAGTCTGTAAACATTCAGACTGACTGCCCGCTCAAAAATGTGGCAATTTAGGTCTCTGGATGCAGGGAGTGCCTGAGCCTGTTGCTGCCCTCTGAGGGAGGCAGATACTGTGTGTGTGAGGATGACCTGGTCAGCCTGGTGGCAGAGCTCAAGGAGGACGTGGAGAGGCTGAGGGCCATCAGGGCGTGTGAGCGGGAGATAGACTGGTGGAGCAACTCCCTGCCAGGCCTGAAGGAGAGGTGCTGGGGTGAGACACCCCAAATGGGGGTGGACCCCCTGCCCTGTTGCAGTCGGGCAGAGGGAGGGGGCCTGGGAATTGAGGAGGAATGTAGACAGGTCCCTGCTCTACCTTGCAGGCAACGCCCCCCCCCCCCCCCCCCCCTTATCGGCCCTACTGGCCCCACCTTCCCAGGTGCCCTTACATAACAGATTTGAGGCCCTGGAGCTTGAGAGACTGGTGGGTGAGGTTGAGGCAGAAAGTGTACCCAGGAGGATGCCTAGAGCGAGGAAGTCGACACCATGCCTCAAGACTGCCTCCACGAAGAAAGATAGAAGGGTAATCATTGTAGGTGACTCCCTTCTCAGGGGAACAGAGGGCCCTATTTGTCAGCCTGACCCTACCCATAGGGAAGTCTGCTTCCTCCCTGGGGCCAGGGTCAGGGACATTGCCAGAAAGCTTCCCAACCTGGTTTGCCCCTCTGATTACTATCCTCTTTTGATAGTCTAGGCTGGCAGTGATAATATTGAAGAGAGAAGCCTGAAGGCTGTGGGAATAGAAATGTTGTTTTTCCACAGTTCCATTGTTTAAAGGAAAGTAATGTGGTATTGAGATATGCTTGCAGTGATAAGAAAGCTTAACAGGCAACCTTGTAAAATGCAGACAACCAGACTCCTTAGGAGAATTAGGTGAAAATCAGGGTGTCAAGTCAAGTCAGATAAGTGAAGAAACATTACCACTTCAATCAGTAAAAAATGTCAAAAGAAATTTGAAATTTAACAGGCCATCAACTGAAGTCCATGCATTGTTTGTGAAGCATGGGATAGGTTGTGAACCTAGATTACCCACCTAGTGGGGAAACAGGGGAGGGTCCTGTCATCAAAAAGTATATCAACTGTGTTTTGGAACTAGTAGGCGCTTTCCTGCTTGTGGGGCGCCCACCATTGCAATCGCGAATAAATTACTACTTCACTAAGATCCTCGCCTGAGCCTAAGTTATTGGCTACAGAGTGTTTCTCACAATTTGGGGGCTCCTCCGGGATCCAGTCACCTACCGGGGAGCATCACCGCCACAGCAGCAGGAAGGCATGCCCTGCTGATTTCAGGGGTCCTGTGCATCAACGGTGGAGGTTCTGAGGAGAGCTGACAGAGGGCCTGAGACTGATTAAAGAGGCAGGATCCGTGAACTAGTGGGGAAGGGAAGAAGGTAGGCACTCCGGGTTTAAGAATGGAACCGATAACTCTATGCACAGACAAAGGTAAGAAATATTAAGTATTGCCTTGGGGGTCAGGTGAGACTCTGTGTGATGTGTGATTAAGACGTACTTTTGTATGAAGCGAGTGTGGAGTCCTGATCTGCGGTTCCGTAGCTCCGCAAGGGGTGCGGACAGAGATGGACGAAGCGTGATATAAGAGAGAGAAAGGAAGAGTCTTGGGAAACTTGGTGTATGGTAATCCTTGCACAGGGAAGTGCTGAGTAGTACACCAGGGAATCTGGTAAACTCATAGGTGTGCGGTGACCCTTGCACGGGGAAGTACTTGGCAGTACACCCCCATTTTCCAGAATCGGAACGTTAGTGTGTGGTACCCTGCAGGAGGGAAATTTCTGTAGCAGCACACTGAGAAGGGCTAGGAAAAATGGGAAATATGAGTTCCAGGGGACAGGGAGATATCCCTGGGGGAGTGCCTACCAACAGTTCTTCCTGAAGAATGATAAGAAATTGGAAACATAATCCCAAAATTAGAGGAGATTGTAAAAGAAAAAAAATAATAAAAAGGTTAAATATTGTGTATCCGTCTGGACAAAAGAATCAATTAAGGAAACAGCAGTATTTTGGCCAAAATATGGGTCTGATGAAATTCAGGCTTTAAATTTATGTGTAAACAATAAGATTCCTTTTTCAGAGAAGGAGCCTAGTTATGCTCCCTATAATCCTAATATTGTACCCGTGGCAGCAGCAGTCACTCCAGGAAGGGTGACAGGGACTGCAATTAACACTGTCCCTCTAGGGAAGGACACCCTCTAGGGAAGGACACCCTCTCTCCTTACCAGCAGAGAGGTTAGGAGTTTTAAGAGGAGACAAAGTCTTTAACTGAGGACCCCATCAGGCTAGCTGAACTATTAGACCAGTTCCTACGACCTAACTTATACTCTTGGAGGGAATTATAAGTATGTTGTTTACAGGGGAAGAAAGGGGAATGATCAGGAGGAGACCTGCTATACAAAAATGGGAAAGAGCTCATCCTCCGGGACCAAGGGTAGTACCGGCAGGGCAGAAATACCCACTTGCCAGTCCTGGCTGGAATAATAATAGTGTGCAACACAGAAATCATACGAGAGACTTGGGGTCAGAATGAGAAAGTCGGGGATGAATCCTGAGGACCTGGTATCCCAAGTGCTCTTGAAAGTTCATTGTGTGATTAAAGCCTGGCAAGATACACGGAAAATGCTCCAGAAGGTGGGGGGATGTAGTGAGCAGTCACTGGGGGCCCTCCTGCGGGAGGCCCTGAAGGTGTGTGTCTGGAGGGGAGATGAGAAGGAAAAGGAGAGAGCGAAACTAATGGTATTGACAGTGCAGCAGGTAGTGAGGCAGAGGGGTGGAGGAAGAGGAAGAGAATCTTTCAGGGGAGTCAGGGCCAGGATGGAAAGGAGAGGAAGAGAGATGAAGGAATGGCAGGCAATGAAAGCTACATGTGTTGCAGCCTGAATCCTAGCAGGGATAGGCTTTGAGATGTTTTAAGTGTGGCCAGGCTGGCCACTTCAAATAGGAATATCCGGAGTGGAAGAAAGAGGAAAGAAGGAAAATGGCATGAAATATTCTATACTGATATGTTGTTTCAGCATCCAGGTGAGAGAGGGAGTTAGGAGAATCTTATCAAGTAAAGATAGAGCGCTGACAGCATTAAACTAGGATGCTACTTAGTACTATTGTGCAAATTAACTGAAGCAAGAAGCCTTGGGCCGCTTACCAAGGTCAGTCTCCTAATAAGTGTGAGCCTATCTTAAGAAACTGGCAGAAACTGGTCCTGAGGATGGACAAGAGCCAAGGAGCAACTGAGTCTGTGCAAAGACAAGAGGTCAACTAGTGGTGATGAGGAAGAGTCATCAATCTTCATCCCCATGACCCCCGACGACCACCACCAGAATACACTGTGCAAGCGCAGATGGGAGGAGTTTATGGAAATGACTCCTTGGAACTAATTTTAATACGAAGCGGGGACAGGTTATGAATCTGTATAGGCGTATTGTGAAACTTCTTGCATATGTACCTCTTTACTGCATATAACCAAGGCAAGTTGCTGCGTCAGGTGCGCACCACTTTGATGGAACTAACCCCCTTGCTGCCCAGTGCTGAATAAACATACCTACTTTACAGTCTTGCTGATTGTGGAGTCCGTTTTCCGCAAGTCACAGGAGGGAGAACGGTATGGAATTAAGTTGGCCAATGACTGAGACTTTGGTGAAAGTACAGGCTGGAGAAAGATAGAAAGAAGTGTTAAAAAGTGTTAAAAGATGTGGTATGTAGTGTTTGACAGAGCTGTTTGAAGTTGAATGAGCAGGGAAAAAGGATGCAGGCAGTATCTAAGTAACAGTCTAGAAGTTTTGGTATATTTGCTGTGGTGTTTGGTCAGTTTCCCAAGTATCAGGAAGGGGGGGGGAGGGGGAGGACAGCCTGCTCCACTGGGGCCTCTCCACAGGCCGCAGAGGGGCTTCGGCTCCGGCACCTGGAGCACCTCCTCCCCTTCCTTCTGTGCTGACTGGTGTGTGCAGGGAGGTTTCTGGCTCCTCGCTCTCCCAGCTGCTGTTGAGCAGCAGGTTTTTGTTTGTTTTCAAACAGGGTAGGGCATAGCTGCATTACCCGAGCATTCCCTAGGCTTCCAACCTTAGATGCTATCGTGCTGGGGAAACCTGGTGTGCTAGCTCTAAGGAACAGTACGGAGCGTAGAGTTGAGTAGAGACACCACGGCTAGGCTCTGTGACCAGGTGGGGATTCGATTGTTCTTGTGCACACCGAGACTGATAAGCTGCACTTTTTGCTACCCTGAGCCAAGGACCTGTCATGTTTTGACAAATGCTGTACCCTAGTGTACTTTTTCCCATTATATCATTATAATACCAAAACACACCTCCATCCCAAAAGCGACCTGCCTCCAAGGTGCGACCACCCCTCACTGAGCATGCGCTCTGAATTTCTCAGAGCCTATTACTTTAAACGGAGACGGGAGAACTTTTTACCAATCATAACTAAGATATGCTTGACTAGAGTCACTCAAGCTCCACCTAAAAGATAGAAAATAATATAAATTGGCCTAAGAGAGAGGGGATGTTAGGGAAGATACCATCGTCAGGGGAGATACCATCCCAAGGGAATACAACATCCTTAAGACCTCATGATTCCTGGGACCAGTCAATGGGCTGAGCCTCTCTTCCCCCACATTGGGACGCTTTTGGGTGAGATTTGAACACTTGGTTATAAATCTTTCTAGAGTCTTTGATCCTTTTAATGCGTTCATTTCTAGGCTGCGCACCTGTAACACCTGTAACACCTGTGTCACCTGTGTATTTCATGCATGCTAGCTTGCTTTTGCAGACAGCCACTATCGCCGGCAATTCAAAGAACCTGTGTACCTGTTGCTGTAATAAATCGCACTTGATTGCATTATTCCTAGTTGTGATAGCTCTCATTAGACGCGACTAGGGTAAGGGTGGTTATACGTTACTGGTGAATCCATGACTGTGGTAGTTCAGTGTTCTGAATCCGACCAGACCCCTAACAGTTAATGCGTTACTGGTGAATCTGTGACTGTGATAGTTCAGTACCCTGAATCTGACCGGGCCCATAACGGTTAATCAGCTACACCCCTTAACGCGACAGAGAAATTGGCATAGTCGGCAGGATTGCTATGGATAAACTGCTGCAAAAATACAAATGTGCCCCTTCCCAGGCAGGGAAGGAGTGGGCCCAAAAGTTTTGGAAAGATGAGGAGAAAGTGGTAGAGCACATTGAGCGGTTTCAGGCTTCATGAAAGATTGGTCAAAGAAAGGGTAAAGGCACGATTTGCGTTGTGTTTAGGAGCCTGTTTATCTTGTGCTCAGCAGGAAACTAAGGAAACTCCTGCTCCCAAACTGATCTCTGATGTGGAACATACAGCTTTCAAATCAGAGAATGAAGTATTGAAGTCATCATTGGCCTTTGAAAGGGAGACGGGAAAAACATTAGGAATCAGAGTGGATAAACATTTGGATGAAAATAATAAACTTGTGACTGAAAATGATAAACTTGTGAGTGAGAATAATCATCTTAAACAATTGCTGGAGAGGGTTAGTCATCTGTTAAATAAAGTACAGCCTTCCGCTCTGGTTAAGCAGATTCGTAGATTGCTGCATAGTGCAGGCCCATAACGGTTAATCAGCTGCACCCCTTAACGCGACAGAGGTGCAAGCAGTGTGTGATGTTGTCCTAAGAAAGTATGTCTGTGTAGGAATATACACTTCAGTGAAGCAAATATGCAGAGGATGTACCATATGTCAAAAGGTAAATAAAAAGGTCATCCATAACCCACCTAGAGGGGGACGGGAGCCAGGGATTTGACTTTTTCAAAGTATACTGGTAGACTTTACTGAGTTATTTGTTTGTCCTAATTGACCATGTGACTGGCTTTACTGCAAGGGTTAAAGCAGGCCTTAGAAATTGAGATGGATTCTCACCCCCCCCACCCCCGGCAGCCCTCCTCTT
Organism: Anas acuta; assembly: GCF_963932015.1. Taxonomy (NCBI): domain Eukaryota; kingdom Metazoa; phylum Chordata; class Aves; order Anseriformes; family Anatidae; genus Anas; species Anas acuta. The sequence continues at coordinate 25,973,428 of NC_089016.1, read as the reverse complement.
CTGGGAAGGTGGAGCAAATGAACCAGATATTAAAGAAGCAATTAACTAAATTAGCGTTAGAAACCCAACTTCCTTGGGTAAAATGCTTACTCCTACAGGTTCAAACAGCACCAAGAAAGGATATAGGAATTTCACCATATGAGACGCTGTTCGGATTAACCTATCTGGGCAGAAGGGATGAGATACCACAATTCAAAACAAAAGAGTTTTCTTAAGAACTGCATTCTGGGGTTGTCCTCTTCTTTGTCATCTCTCAGGACCCGTGGGCTGTTGGCTCAAACCCCACCTTTGGAATTCCCCATTCACCACCATCACCCAGGAAATTGGGTCCTCATTCGGACCTGGAAAGAGTCAACTCCGGCCTGAAAGGGTAGGACCATTACTAACCACTGAATCAGTCGTAAGAACTGCGGAAAAAGGTTGGACTCACTATACTCGAGTGAAAGCATCCTTCGACCCTAGTACCTGGGAAACTGTTCCTACAGAAGACTTGTTGGAAGTTGAAATCAAAGAGAAAAATCTCATAGTGGACTCTGAGCAGGATAAGAGCTTACAATTGTAAACTAACCTTTTATTTTCACAGGTAACTAATGAGTGTGGCTTGCGAGTGAGAGAAAGGACTGGCCTATAGCAAATCAAAGTGCTCCCAAGGGGTTTTTGTTCTAGTAGTACATATATCTTATTCTTTGTATTGATAATTATTTGGAAACCTAAGGGTTAAAAATAATGACAGGGAAAATTCAACTGTTAATTATGTTTCTAGTAATTGTAGGCCTTAGAGAAGGCCTTGGTCAATTGGCAAGTTGGAAAAGGCATGACCAGATAATAGGAAGACGGGATACCCCGTCAAAATATAGGTGACTGTGACAGAGTGTTATGTACCACAGTCTGTCATGTTTGATGCTTGTGAGGTGTTAGCTTGGGGAGATCTAAATGCCCAGCGACAATTGAGCAGAGAGAACAAATAACTGGGAGAGACCCAACAGCCAGATTGAGAATAGCTGTATGGAAACAATCCTCTATTGCCATCAGAGAAAGGGAGAAACTCAAGGAGAAAACAGGAGAGAAAACAGGAGGTCCTCTTTGAAATGCGGAAGTTCAAACATTTGAGATTCAAACAGGGTATGGGGATGTGAATGCCTGGACAGAATGGGTCAAATATACTATCCAGAGTCTCAACCATAGCTATTTCTATGCTTGTGCCTCGGTACGACCAATTGCCCAGATAGTGCCCTTCCCATGGGGGTGGACCAAGGATTCCCAGGGGATGTGATGTATGATTGCATTGTAACAAGAAAAGACTGCCTGGGGAAATGAGGACTCTAAGTCTCTCTCTTTGCTGTTCCTTGCATGATAGCAATATCAGGTTTCCCCCTGCATTCTCTACAGCTGTAGGCAACTATACAGCTTGCCTCTCATGGCAGGGTGTGAGTGCTACCCATCATCTGGGAGAATTTGCCTTGTGCACAAAGACCTTGAATGCTACCAAGGACTTGATGGGAAACTGCTCAAGACTTGAGACCCCCAGGGCAGATCTCTGGTGGTACTGTGGAGGGAAGATCTTACGGTCCACCCCACCATCTAATTGGGGAGGCACTTGTGCACTTGTTCAATTAGCTATGCCCTTCACTCTGGCATTTGAAAGAGAAACATCACAAATACCTAGAAGAAGTAGAAGAGGCTTAGGAGTATCATTTGATGACAGAGTATACATAGATTCTATTGGGGTGCCTAGGGGAGTTCCTGATGAACAGAAAGCCAGGAATTGAATTGCTGCAGGGTTTGAGTCTTTGTTCTGGTGGGTAACTATCATAACGGTTAATCAGCTACACCCCTTAATGTGACAACATGCACACAATTAAACAGGAACAGCACAGTTACTAGAACATGAGCTGCTGTCACCAGACTGATGTTACTAATTTAGAAGATAATCCCCAATTTTTATTACAGCAGTAGTCCTTTAATATGACTTGAAACAGATCCTTGTATGCCTATTAACATCTGAATTAAAGTTTCTTCCATGCCCATAATGTTTATTATAGGATCTCATCATTGGTCAAACAAAAGCTTTTTGTTTTTCTTAATTAGGCAAAAGCTCTGAAGCTTTTGCCTAATTAAGAAATATAAAGCTACTTTGCTTAGACTTGCCATTTGGAAGCATTTCTGTGAGACAGGAATGGAAGCTAGAGAAATCTAAAGTAGCGTGAGAACTGCATTACATTCACTTAAAGGGTAGTTTAATAATTCAAGATTTATTTGGAAGCTTGTTTGCAACTGTAGAAAAGGTCAGACCTTATATGAATACGGTATTAAAGTTTGCACATAAAGTCTAAGGTAAAGATAAGTAACAAGGCTTGTTTACCATCCAGTTACTCAGAGTGTGCAGAGAGTAAAGATTTTTAAATCAGCGTGCCAATAACAATACAGATTACTGGAAAGATTCTGCATAGAAGTCAGCACACGTATCTAGTTCAACTGGAAATCACAAAATCTGATAACACAGATTGTGTGAGGGAAGTTTTATTGTTTTAAGAGATGTTTGGCTTTGAGTCACATTTGGCAACCTTATAATAAATTTCTCATTGCTCTTTCTTGTACTTCTCAGATTTAATATTTTACCACGCAGACTCCCATGCTTTTGCATTAAACATTTCCCATTCTGTTTGGCGGCAGTCAGATACACAACAAATTGGTAACTTTGGAGCAGGCCTGTGCTGTTCAGGAAAAGCCTCGTTACACCAACCTGCATCTACTTTGGGAAACCAGAACTGGATGCAGAGACAGACAGATCCAAGGGGACACAGAGTTGTGTATATCCTGCTGCTCTGGGACCAGTATCCAAGTATTTGAACAGCTACCTGTGTATATTCAAATATACATTCAAGTACACATTTTCTACCTATGCTCAAACCAACTCCTACTAAAACGCTGTCTCAAACAAAACAGTGTGCAGTAAAAATAAAGATTCAGAGCTTGGTATAAGCAGCAACTCAGACATCATTTATTAGTTTCTAAAAGTAAGCAGAAATTTTCTACAGATGCAGAAAACACAAAAAGCGTTTTTCATGAAAAGTAAATTTGGGGTTTGTTCAGAGATTTCAGAGATACTTCCACACCATGTACTCTACCATGAAAGGAAAACAAACATGAAAGTTTATAATCCTTCAGGAAGAATTATCTTTGTTCTTCTAACCTAAGCTCCACTGATCAAATCTACAGAACTCTTTGCAGTGCAAGTTCCATTTCATTAACCCCTATTTATTTCATTTCATTCCCCCCAAGCTTATTGATCCAACAAACAGAAGTGTGACTACTTCTCCTGCAAACTCCTGCAGCCTACCAATAGCACCCTCTCCAGTATCTTATCTTAGGGAAGACGGAGACAGAGGAGGAGATCACATACTAAAAGAAGAGACCACAGAACTACACTGCATCTTCACCTCCTAGTAGGAGTTCTGTGACCATGATCAATACCTCTACCTCTCTTTAAGTTCTGATGCAAAAGCAAGGGATGCTCCATGACAGTTCAGGTAACTGCCAAGCTGCAGACCCGTGGTGGTTTTACTCAGGTGGGCAGCCGAGCACCACCACAACCGCTCTCTCACTCCCCCTCTCCTCAAAGAGGAAGGGGGAGAAAATACAGCACAGAGAACTCAAGGTTTGAGATGAGAAAGGTTTAATTAAAGGGAAAGGGAATGGGAATGAAAAAGAAACAAAAGAAACAATAAGGCCGCGCGGAAGCACAGACAGAAGGAAAAAAAATATTCTCTACTTCCCATCAACGAGCAATGTTCAGCTATGTCCTGGGAAGCAGGGCCTCAAAACGCATAGTGGTTGTTCAGGAGGAACAGCCCCCTCCCCCACGAGAGCCCCCCCTTTTATTGCTGAGTGTGACATCAGGTCTTATGGAATATCCCTTTGGTTGGTTTAGGTCAGCTGCCCCGGCAATGTCCCCTCCCCATCACTTGCCCACCCCCAGCCTGCTGTCTCCTGGGGGCTTGGAAGGAGTCCTGATGCTGTGCCAGCACTACGCAGCAATAGACACAACACTGGAGTGATATCAGTACTGTTCCAGCTACGAGTGCAGAGCACAGCACTGTGTGGGGCTGCTGCAGGGAAAAGGTGACTCCATCCCAGCCAGACCCAGTACAACCTCCACACCTTATTCCATAACATTTGTGTCACACTCAGGCACCACACAGTTTAGTATGTAGATATTCTCATTACCATTGTTCTCTGTCTATTGAAGCATTTATAGGTCTGTACTTCTTTTCATTCCATAGGTCTTTTCCCAAAATGTTCATAAAAACTGTTGATGATTTCAGCTTCATCTGTCAAAGTGATCACTCAGGGCAGGCAAAGTTGGTTTTCTTGATAACAGCACCAGCTTAGCTCACATCACTGTTGCACTTGTCTGGTTCCTTGTGACATTGACCTGTCATTGGATCTGCAGTGTCCTCCTACAACACATAACTTGGATTACAGATTAATTTTCTCCCAGTGTCAAATGTCCTTGAGGCACGCACTTGATATCCCCATCTTTCTGCATTACCCACCAGGTGTACCCTGGTCCATGGGCAAAGACAATCCCATGAGTGGGTTTGCCTTTTCCCATGGCAGGGGCAACCCACACTGCCTTCCCCATCCACTTCCCCACATGCACTACAGGGACTTTAGCTTCTCCCACAGTGTGCAGGGGTTTTGTTTCAGCAGGACCAGGACGGCTGTTAGACCCCCTGTTGTTAACTAGCCAAGTGGCCTCTGGTAGATTTATGTCCCAATGTCTCCACATCCAATGCCTGTAGCATAGTCTTTAACAGTCCATTGTACCTCTCAACCTTCCAGAGACTTGTGGGTGATAAGGGATATGATACGCCCACTCAATGCCATGTCTCTTGGCCCAGGAGGTAACCAAATTGTTTCGGAAGTGACTCCCATTGTTGGACTCAATTCTCTCTGTTGTACCTTGTTGCCACAGCACTTGTCTTTCCAGGCCCAATGTAGTGTTTCAGGCAGTGGCATGGTTTACTGGATATGTTTCCAGCCACCCAGTAGTTGCTTCTACCATGGTGAGTATGTACCGTTTGCCTTGGCGGGTTTGTGGGAGTGGTCCAATGTAGTCAATTTTCCAGGCCTCACCGTATCAAAATCCAAGCCATCTCCCCCATTCCAGGGAGACTTTACCCTCATGGCTTGTTTGATTGCAGCACAGGTCTCACACTGATGGGTAACCTGTGTGATGGCCTCAATGGTCAGGTCCACCCCTCGATCGAGAGCCCATCTGTATGTGGCATACCTCCCCAGATGTCCTGATGTTTCATGGGCCCATCGAGCTCCAAACAGCTCACCCTTACATCCCCACTCCAGCTCCACCTGAGGTACTTCAATTTTCGAAGCTCGATCCACTTCTTCGTTGTTCTGATGTTCTTCGGTGGTACGATTCTTAGGCATGTGAGCATCTACATTACGTACCTTTACAGCCAGGTTTTCTACCCGGGCAGCAATATCTTGCCACAGGGTAGCAGCCTAGACAGGTTTACCTCTGTGCTGCCAGTTACTCTGTTTCTATTGCCGCAGCCACCCCCACAAAGCATTTACCACCATCCATGAGTTAGTGTAGAGACCCAGAAGAAGTAAAAGAAACTTAGGAGTATCATTTGATTATAGATACATAGATTCTATTGGGGTGCCTAGGGGAGTTCCCGATGAACAGAAATCCAGGAATCAAATTGCTGCAGGGTTTGAGTGACTGTTCTGGTGGATAACGATCACTAAGAATATGGATTGGATTAATTATATTTATCAGCAGAGATTCATAAACTATATAAGAGATGCGATAAGAGGAATCACTGAACAACTAGATGCCACCAGCAAAATGTCTTGGTGTACTGGGTCTGGCTGGGATGTTAACTTTCCCTGCAGCAGCCCACATAGTGCTGTGCTCTGCACTTGTAGCTGGAACAGCAGTGGTATCACACCAGTGTTGTGTCTATTGCTGAGCAGTGCTGGCACAGCATCAGGACTCTCTAACCCTCCCAGAGTCAGCAGGCTGGGTGTGGGCAAAAAGCGAGAAAGGAACATCACCAGGGCAGCTGACCTAAACCAACCAAAGGGATATTCCATACCATATGATGTCACACTCAGCAATAAAAGGTGGAAACAGGAAGAAGAGGGGAGCAGTGGGCTCTCTTTGCGAAAACATCTGTCCTCCCAAACACTGGCTACGTGCATTGAGTCCCTGCTTCAAGGACGTGGTCAAGCATCGCTCATTTGTGGGAAGTAGAGAGTAATTTCTTTCTTCTGCACTTCCACATAGCCTTTATTTGTTTTGTTTGTTTGTTTTTCCTCCTTTTTTTCCCTTTCCCCCTCCCTTTTCCCCTTTCCCTTTTCTTTCCCTTCAGTTAAAATTGTTTAATTAATAATATTTCCATTATTATTATTATTATTATTATTATTATTATTATTATTATTATTTCCCTTTAATAAAATTATCCTTATCTCAACCCGAGTTGTTCTTTACTTTACATCTTCCCCTCCTCATCTAAGGAGGGGGAGTGAGAGAGCGTTTGTGGTGTTTAGCTGCCTAGCACGATAAAGCCACCACAGTCCTTTCTGGCGCCCAATGTGGGGCTCGAAGGGTTGAGATAACAATAGAATTGATTAAAACGCGTACAGCTAACACACTTACTTGCTAGTAACCATGTTCAGTGTCCTGTTAATACTGGCTTGTTTGTTCATATGTCATGCAATCCGTGTCATGTTCTCTTTCTCCTCTATATCCAATCCGAGAATGTGCTACAATCTGTGTTATTTTTTTTGAATTCACTGTGCTGCCAAGCACTGGCCTTGAGTTTAATCTGGCATTCAGGCTCTGCACTGTTATCATTTGGGTCTCATGGAAACTGTCTGTTAGAGAATATTCAGAACTACACTGCCTTCCTTTCCTCATGTGGATGTCAGTTTATGAATAATATCAGGAATGGTACCTCCTCCTTCTTTCACAGTGGGCTAATTACAACAATTTTTGAGTATTTTGAATATCCATGTGTAACTCATATATTGCTATTTCTAATTCTGAATAATGGGTTTCCTCTTTTCTCTTAGATTAGTTGATTGTTTAGAAAGCTTACCTGGGGATCTGTCTCGAAACAGTCTGGTAGCAGATGGCAAGGTGTGTGGGATGATGTTGGCAGGTACTTGTCACGGGTGTCTCCTCCAATAGTCTTGAACTTCACCCCTGAACAAGTGCAAAATCCTAAAAACCTGGTAGAATGTTTGAGAGTTGTATGTCCTGACCCTGATAATGCCGGAGAACGACAGCTTGCAGCATTGTGCTGGGTCCTGGCTTACTCCTATCAAACACTGTTTAACATCATCCAGCAACTTGAAGAGAGGGAGGAAGTCTCTGAATCTGATGACCAAGTAACACACGCTGTGGCTGACCCAGAGGACCAACCAACTATGGTATCAGTCGCCCCCATAGTCAAGTCAAAACAATGGAAATGGAAGTCAGCTTGTTTAGTAAGAGAAGAAGGCTCTCCTAAGAAGGAGGGAGAAGGGTGTGAGGAATGTTTTAACAATTCCAATTCGTGTCCATAAATTCGTGTCCATAAAGAATAATTCTGTTTGAATCCTGTCTGCCTGGGCCCTGCACTGGCAATTTAATTCTTGAACCACAGATGCAGTGTGCCCCAGTCTCCCCCTCATTCCAGTCAATTTATCACGTCTTCAGAAAACACTCCTTAAATTTATGAACCTGTTTGCTTTTGTTATTCCTGACTTCTAGTTCTAACAGTTACAGGTTTTTTTTCTGTCTTCTTCGAGATTGATTTAACACTGCTATAGATGTTATGTAGATGACTGTAAATAGCTGGGAAAGAATGTTTTAATTGCTCGTGAGTCGTCAACCTGTTTGGGAGTTTCAGAACAACTGATAATAACTGGTGACTGCTGGTGACTGTTATGAGATCCTTGGTATCTGGCCAGGGGGGGCCAAGAGATTAAGAGGAAGAAAAAAGAAGCTGAAGGACGGTTGGGAGACAAGACCTGTGGAGAGTGTACAGAGAGTGTTCCATAAACTTGGAATAGTGCCGAGTAAGTACAAAGGGTGAGAGGAAGACTACGAGCCTTCAGCATGAAAGACCCCTAGAGACCCCCAGAGGAGACTGATGCGCATGCTCCAGTAGGAGGAACTGGACCCCGGAAGCTAATTATAATAATCTATTTTTTTAGAAGTAGTAATGAATATGTATTAGTCTAGGAGCATAAAAATCAGCTGCTTGATGTAACTGGTGTGCGTCCTGGTGGAGCGGAGACTCCCGGTGCACCCAGCGCTGTTTGCTTACCTCTATTCCTTTATATTCTTCTAATAAATCCTATTTTTTTATTTAATCCTAATTTGAATCCTGAGCCATTTATAACAAGGGGAAATGGCAGGCACCTCTAAAGCAGAGCCATCACAAAAACAGCAGGAAGAAGAGATGGAAATCATAAAGGAATCAGAAACCACTGGATCCCTATCCCTGAGTGAGATGCGAGAAATACGAAAGGATTATGGTCGACGCCCAGGTAAACACATCCTCACCTGGCTACTTCGATGCTGGGATGCTGGGGCCAATAGCCAACAATTAGAAGGCAATGAAGCCAAGCAGCTGGGATCCCTCTCTAGAGAAATGGTAATTGACAAAGTGTCGCATTAAAGGGTGTAGCTGATTAACCATTACGGGCCCGGTCGGATTCAGGGTACTGAACCAGTCGGACATTCACCAAAAACACATTAACCGTCTGGGGGTCCAGTCAGACATTCACCATCAACGCATTAACAGTCTGGGGGTCCATTCAGACATTCACCAAAAACTCATTAACCGTCTGGGGGTCTGGTTAGATTCAGAACACTGAACTATCACGGATAACCACCCTCACCCTAGTTGCACTTAATGAGAGCTATCACAATGCAGTCAAGTATGGTTTATTACAGCAACAGATAATCAGGTTCTTTTGGATTGCCAGCGATAGTGACTGTCTGCAAAAGCAAGCTAGCATGCATGAAATACATAGGTGTTATAGGTGTTACAGATGTTACAGGTGTTACAGGTGCGCAGCCTAGAAATAAACGCGTTAAAAGGATTAAAGACTCTATAGAGATTTATAAGCAAGTATTCAGATCTCACTGAAAGGCGTCCCAATGGGGGGGGAAGAGAGGCTCAGCCCGTCGACTGATCCCAGGAGTCAGGAGGTCCTAAGGATGTTGTATGTCCTCTGGATGGTATCTCCCCTGACGGTGGTATCTTCCCTAACACCCCCTCTCTCTTGGGCCAATTTATATTATTTTCTATCTTTTAGGTGGAGCTTGAGTGACTCTAGTCAAGCATATCTTAGTTATGATTGGTGTAAAGTTTTCCCGTCTCCATTTAAAGTAATAGGCTCCGAGAAATTCAGAGCGCATGCTCAGTGAGGGGTGGTCGCACCTTGGAGGTGGGTAGCTTTTGGGATGGAGGTGTGTTTTGGTATTATAATGATATTATAATGAGCAAAAAGTACACTAGGGTACAGCATTTGTCAAAACATGACAGGTCTTTGGCTCAGGGTGGCAAAAAGTGCAGCTTTGTGCACAAGAACAATCGAGGCCCCACCTGGTTACAGAGCCTAGCCGTGGTGTCTCCACTCCACTCCACGTTCCGTGGTGTTCCTTAGGGCTAGCACACCAAGTTTCCCCAGTGCAATAGCATCTAAGGTTGGAAGCCTAGGGAACGCTCAGGTAATGCAGTTATGCCCTACCTTGAAAACCTCTTCAATGCTGTACCTTTTCCTTAAAAATGCGAATGTTAGTTTTATTTTCCTAGTTACTTCAGGTAATTACACCACACAAAGGAATTGGGAGAGGGACACAGGTTCTCAGCCTCTGGAGGCAACTCCTGGCAGCTGTGAAAGAAAGATATCCCCATAAGGAAGATATTGTATATCAAATAGGCAAGTGGACCACTATGGATAAAAGTCTCCAGCATCTGCAGGAATTAGCTATTCTGGAGATGATTTATAGTGATTTGTACAACACCCAGACACCTCAAGATCCCGATGAAGTCCAGTGCACAACATCCATGTGGCATAAATTGGTGCGGAGTGCACCATCAGCACATGCCAGTACACTGGCAGTAATTCAGTGGGATGAGGGGATGGGACCAACAGTGTATAATCTGTCCTGCCAGCTTCAAAAATACAAAGACAATCTCTCTGCTCTGCTACGGGCCTGTGTCTCAGCTGTGGAAAAACTGTCCAAAAGATTTGACCACCTTGTAGAACGAGCATATTCCTCCTCATCTAGACAGAGTGATATTTCAGCCATTAAGAATCAGCATTTTCCTGCTCAAGGGAGAGAGTACCCAAGACGCATACCACGTGGCACCTTGTGGTTTTATCTGTGTGACCACGGGGGCAGTAGAAGGGCTGATGTTATTCTTGACCCTGATGAAGGGACCTCTGCTTCTCATCTGCAAGAATTAAGTGGCAGACACTCCAGCCAGGACTAGAGGGTCCCTGCCTCTGGCCTGGTAGAGGAGAGGGATAACCGGATTGATTGGACTGTGTGGATCCGATGGCCTGGCACATCGGAACCACAAGAATACAAAGCTCTCGTGGACACTGACTCACAACGTACCTTAATGCCACCAGGCTACCAAGGGACAGAACTCATCTGTATCTCTGAAGTGACAGGGGGATCCCAACAACTAACTGTACTGGAAGCTGAAGTGAGTCTAACTGGGAATTAATGGCAAAAGCATCCCATTGTGTTGAGGGATTTTTGAAACAGCAAAGATCCCATGGCTTGCTGCAGCTTAGCAAACCAAGCTACCAGGACGACTATGAGAAGTTCCCATGACAGTGTTCCCACATCGCCCAATTGAGGAATTTAGAAAAATATTGTTGCTAGCAGCTGGCTTCAAGGACGGGATCTGCATCACTGCTAATCACAAGGGGGTTGTTTTCTTGCAGGTGGGGTTGTTTTCTTGTAGTTTTTTGCCTGAGTTCTTTTGACCAATAATCTTGTGTGAGACACTATCTGCTCCTGTTAAGTTCACTATAAAAGTTAGGCTATTTGGGTAATAAAGGGAGAGCATGATCTGACCATACTAGTGTCTGTCGTGTTTTTGGCCGTTCTTCCTGCAACATATGTCGCCCGAAGAGGCTGAGACCTGGACACGCTGAGAAACCTGAGAGACACTGAGAGACCTGAGAGACTCTGAGAGATGCTGAGAGATGCTAAGAGACCTGAGAGACGCTGAGAGACTCCGAGCACAGTCCCGAATATACAGATCGTGGTGGGACGCGGAGATTGATTAATAGAGATACACAGTGATTAATGTGCTGTGTGGTATGAAAACTGAACGGCAGCTGGCTATGGCGGCAGCGCAAGCTTTCTCAGAACGCCGAGTACGAAACCTGAGACCTCAGGAATGCGGCTGACACGATCTTTATCGTCGGTTCTTGCACCCACCGCAGTTCGGGGTATGACCTCTCCAATAAATCAGTCAGCGGCAGAAAGAACTGAGGGACTATCAGAGAAGAGTGCTGATGGGGAGTGGAGGCTGCCCTCCCCACGCCCTGTGCCAAGATTTTTATCAAAATCTTGATAAAGCTGTGCTGCCAGCATCTGTGCCGCTGCCAGGCAGCAATAAATCCACTCGGGATGCTTCGCCAATGAGAGGTGCAGCAGCAGCTTGTGAAAATTGACCTTCACTGGAGGAGTTGTTCCAAGAACTGCTAGTGAAATTCGAGAACTTAAAAATTACAGATTCAGAGAAGCTTCCTCTCTCGTCTGCCCCACTGGAGCCGACTCCCTCATTATCCATCTCTACAACACCATCGGCACCAAGGAGGGACAGGTGCTCCGACATCATATGCGATGCTTTCATAGAGGGGCATAGGCGTGCTACATCCTTGGCCTGCCCTATTATTATCGACCCTGTGCAAGGCACTGGGTTGTGGCAGCCACATGACTGCAAGCTTTTACAACAAGCTCGAAAAATGGTTTTGGACTATGGATTACAATCCCAGGAGGCTCGACAGATAATTCAATGGATTTTTCAGGCAAAACCAATGTGTCCACTTGACTGTCGAAACTTGGCACGCTTATTGTTAACTCCTTCCCCAATCATTGATCATCCTGATCTAACAGCAGAGTCTAAAAAGAGTATGTTTAGAATGCTTGCTTTTGACAACGCAAACGCAAAAACTCAAAATATCTTAGCCACACTGCCGAGAACTGCACCCTTAGAAGAGATGTTGGAAAGAGTAGAAAGAGTTGATCAGTACAGGCAAGCAGCTGTGGTGGCACAGGTTATAATGACAGCCATTGATGATCCCTCAATTGCTATAGCAAGGCAAAACAATGGTGCACCCCCAAGATGTACCCCCCGAAATCAGATAATATGTTATAGATGTGGGAGATCTGGTCATCTGAAAAAAACAGTGCATGACTACTGTCTGGTGTGACAATTGCCGATCTAACACGCATGCTACAGTACTTTGCAGGTGGCAGGGTGTCGTGGTTTAACCCAGCCGGAGGCTAAACACCACGCAGCCGTTCGCTCACCCTCCCCCCTCCCTCTCTAGGACGGGGGAGAGAAATGGAAAGTGAAGCCCGTGAGTTGAGATAAAGACAGTTTAATAAGACAGGAAAATAATACTAACAATAATAATAATAACAATAATAATAATAATGATACAATGGTGATAATAGGTAAGTAATAATAATATGTACAAACAAGTGATGCACAATGCAATTGCTCACCACTCGCTGACCGATCCCCAGCCTAACCCCGAGCAGTCCGGCCCCCTCCCCCCGGCTAGCCACCCCTATATATTGTTTAGCATGACGTCAGATGGTATGGAATACCCCTTTGGCTAGTTTGGGTCACCTGTCCTGGGTCTGTCCCCTCCCAGCTCTTACTGCACCCCCAGCCTGCCCGTTGGCAGGACAGAGCAAAAGGCTGAGATGTCCTTGGCTTAGTATAAGCACTGCTCTGCAACAATTAAAGCATCGGGGTGTTATCAGCACTCTTCTCATCCTAAGCCAAAACACAGCATTCCACCAGCTACTAGGAAGAAAATTAATTCTGTTCTAACTGAAACCAGGACATCTATCCAAAAGGAGGAACGTTGCACCCCCATGCTGCGTCTCGAACCCGTGACCTCAGATCTCTCTCCACGTCGCGAGGTCAGGGTTATGCAAGCGCCTCAAGCCAGTGAGCCACCGCTGCCTCCTCTGTCGTGCCAACGGGCAGGCTGGGGGTGCAGTAAGAGCTGGGAGGGGACAGACCCAAGACAGGGAGGAAGAAAAACAGCTTAACAGCCTTTCGAGAGAGTACAAGTTGATTTTACTGAATTGCCCAAAGTAGGGAGAATAAAGTATTTATTGGTAATCATGGATCATTTAACACAATGGGTAGAAGCTTATCCTGTAGCAACAGCTATGGCACAAGTGGTGGCAAAAATTTTATTGGAACACCTGATACCTAAATATGGGATAATCCAGTACATTGATTCTGATCAGGGCACACACTTTACTTCTAAAAAAATAAAATTATTATGGCAATCATTAGGTATTCAGTGGGAATATCATACTCTGTGGCACCCACAAAGCTCAGGGAAAGTAGAGAGAATGAATCAAACAATAAAACAGCAATTGGCTAAATTAATGATTGAGACACAAATGCCCTGGACTAGATGCTTACCATTGGCACTTCTAAACATAAGAACTAAACCACACAGTGAGACTGGATTATAACCATATGAAATGTTATATGGTATGCCTTATTCACAGGGAATGCCTCTGGGAGACAATGTAGTTGAGGATCGTAGTATCCAGAAATATATAATTACTATTGGGAAAAGATTGCAAGAACTAAGAGAAATTGGAATAATGGCTCAGACACCACCTTTAGGATTTGCTATTTATCAAATACAACCGGGGACAAGGTCTTAATAAAAGCTTGGAAAGAAGAATCATTACAACCCCGGTGGGAGGGACCGTATCTTGTTTTACTTACCACCGAAACAGCTGTGAGAACAGCAGAAAGGGGTTGGACCCATGCATCTAGAGTAAAAGGACCAATAAATACCAAAACTTGGAGGGTTGAGTCTGCTCCTGGGGAATTGAAGTTAAAGCTAAAAAAGAACTAATGTTCTGGCAATAAGGCTCGCTCTGCATAAATTAAGAATGCCAGAAGAAGGGGACAAGCCTGCAACGAAGAAAGGGGAGAAGGCAAGACCGGGGCAGGACTCTCTACTGCGGTGTGTATAGTGTGTATAGTCTACCGAGGGAGGCAACCCCTATGGGTATTGACTGCCAAGTGAGAGGGCCTCAACCGGACTTCTCCCGCACTGAAGTCAAGTTGTCCCAGAAAAAGAAACAAACAAGCAAACGAAAATGTATGTATATAGTAAGAGTTTTTTTTTTAAAGCTATTGTAATTAGTTTTCCAGGAGCTGGATCACCCTCAAAGGCTGAACAGTGACCGAAGCTCAAATAGATTTACAGAATTTCACAGAATTTCTAGGTTGGAAGAGACCTCAAGATCATCGAGTCCAACCTCTGACCTAACACTAACAGTCCCCACTAAACCATATCCCTAAGCTCTACATCTAAACGTCTTTTGAAGACTTCCAGGGATGGTGACTCCACCACCTCCCTGGGCAGCCCGTTCCAGTGCCTAACAACCCTTTCAGTAAAGAAATTCTTCCTAACATCTAACCTAAAACTCCCCTGGCGTAACTTTAGCCCATTCCCCCTCGTCCTGTCACCAGGCACATGGGAGAACAGGCCAACCCCCACCTCGCTACAGCCTCCTTTAATGTACTTATACAGAGCAATAAGGTCACCCCTGAGCCTCCTCTTCTCTAGGCTGAACAAGCCCAGCTCCCTCAGCCGCTCCTCATAGGACTTGCTCTCCAGGCCCCTCACCAGCTTCGTCGCCCTTCTTTGGACCCGCTCAAGCACCTCGATGTCCTTCTTGTAGCGCGGGGCCCAAAACTGAACACAGTACTCGAGGTGCGGCCTCACCAGAGCCGAGTACAGGGGGACGATCACCTCCCTAGCCCTGCTGGTCACAGTGTTTCTGATACAAGCCAGGATGCCATTGGCCTTCTTGGCCACCAGAGCACACTGCTGGCTCATATTCAGCCGACTGTCCACCATCACTCCCAGGTCCTTCTCTGCCTGGCAGCTCTCCAACCATTCCTCACCCAGCCTGTAGTTCTGCTTGGGGTTATAGATCCTGGAAGTGGGCCCAACCCCTTGATTGAAGGCATTTCTCACACCCCTACAATACCCTCTGGACGATGCAGAAGGATGTTATACTTCCTGGTACTATTCTTACAAGGGCAATTGAGCCATGGGAATAACTTTTTCATTCTGGGGGAGGAAGTGGCTTTTAATCTTAGCAATTGCTGGGTTTGTGGGGGACCAGGTGGAGCTGAAAGTTGGCCCTAGGTAGCTGGCCCAGTTGAACCTAAGTGGTGGGTTAGTAATTTGAGTGAAGTTCATAATGGTACACAATTCTGGGAAGAGGAAGAGGGCCCGTGGCAATTGCACTCATCAGAAAAAGGTATATACTGCTTAAACAGAACAGGAACAGTAAAGGTAGGAGAAAGCATTTGTAAATGGACTCTGTCTCCTGGATATGAATGTACTGATCCTGAATGTGGACCTATAAACTGTACAGCAAGTAAAGGAAAATGGAATGCTACACATGTCCAGCTGAAAAATGGGACTTGGCTGAAATGTTCTTATAAGGAATTTTTTGGACCTGGATGTAAAGCCATGGCAAGAGCACAATCAGAAGGACAATTCGACGTTCAAATCTTGAGTTGTCAGCGTGATAACACCACTAGGGAGCAGCATGTGGTAAGAGTCTACTGCTGGAGGTGGCAAAATGAGAACGGGGACGCAAGTGTGTTTTTAAACATTTCTGGTCAGCTCGTAATATGACAAGTCATGAAGGAGAACTCAGCTGTAATTGTGAGTGGGAATCTAGTGTGGGAGCTTGGAAGTGTATATATACGAGTATTAATGAAGCAAACATTGTAACGGGACCACTTGGTAATGAGAATACCTTGTATTTTCATGCCCCAAGGAATAAAAAGAAATGGGACAGTCCTTTTCCAAATAGGACGTGGGCTTTAAAAGGACATTATTGGGTATGTGGTAAACAGGCCTATAAAAGGCTAACAAAGGACTGGTCAGGAATATGCTACGTGAGGTACATAAGACCCTTATTCTTTTTATTATCACAAATACAAGGAATCATTTAGGAATAAAATTATATGATGATCTTAATAGGGAAAAACGATATATTGATGCCTCTTTAGCTGGAGGTAGTGCTCAAAAATGGAGAGAAAATGAATGGCCTCCTGAAAGAATCATACAGTATTATGTACCAGCTAACTGGAACCCGAATGAAGTAATATCTGGAGCCCGAGAACCTATTTATAATTTGAATCAAATAATTAGGTTACAAGCTGTCCTCGAAATAATAACCAATCAAACAGCGACAGCTTTGGATCTCTTAGCTGACCAGTCTACCCAGATGAGGAATGCTATTTTTCAACATAGAATGGTTTTAGACTATCTACTAGCAGAAGAGGGGTGTGTGTGTGGTAAACTAAATGATTCTAATTGTTGCTTACAAATTGACGATAATGGAAAAGTGGTTAAAAAGATAACAAAGGAAATTAGAAAATTGGCCCACGTCCCAGCACAAACCTGGAAGGATATGGAATGGGATTTATTTTCATGGCTGCCTGGTGGACCATGGGTTAAAAGAATGACTAAAAACTAAGGCCCGAAACACTATCTTGGGCCTGGAAAGACAAGTATTGTGGCGTCATGGTACACCAGAGAGAATTGAGTCTGACAATGGGAGTCATTTCCGAAACAATCTTGTTACCTCCTGGGCCAAGAGGCATGGTATTGAGTGGGTGTACCACATCCCTTATCACTCACAAGCCTCTGGGAAGGTTGAGAGGTACAATGGACTGTTAAAGACTATGTTACGAGCATTGGGTGCTGGGACTGGAAACAATGGGACATAAATCTACCAGAAGCCACTTGGCTAGTTAACAATAGGGGGTCTGACAGCCGTGCTGGTCCTGCCAAAACAAAACCCCTACACACTGTGAAAGGAACTAAAGTTCCCGTAGTGCATGTAGGAAGGTGGATGGGGAAGGCAGTGTGGGTTGCTCCTGCCTCGGGAAAAGGCAAACCCACTCGTGGGATTGTCTTTGCCCAAGGACCAGGGTATAGCTGGTGGGTCATGCAAAAGAATGGGGGTATCAAGTGCGTTCCTCAAGGTGATTTAACCTTGAGAGAAAACTAATCTGTAATCTAAGTTATATGTTGTAGGAAGATGCTGTAGGATCAACGACAGGTAATTTTGCAAAGAGCCGGGCAGTGCAACAAGGACTTGAGCTAAGCTGGTGCTGGTGTCCAGACATCCAACTCTGCCTGCCCTGAGTGACCACTTTGGCAGATGAAGACCTAATTGTCAACAGTTCTTATGAACATTTTCCAAGAAAGACCTATGGAATGAAAAGATACACCTGCCTATTAATCCTGTCCTGTTAAATCCTTGTCCTGTTAAAGAACAAGGAATAATGATGAGAATACTTGTATGCTAAAGTATGGGGATCTGAGTGTGACACAAATGTTATGGAATGTTATGGTGGAGGTTGTACTGGGTCTGGCTTGGATGTTAACTTTCCCTGCAGCAGCCCATACAGTGCTGTGCTCTGCACTTGTAGCTGGAACAGCAGTGGTATCACACCAGTGTTGTGTTTACTGCTGAGCAGTGCTGGCACAGCATCAGGACTCTCTAACCCTCCTAGGGGGTGGGTAAAAAAGTGAGAAGGGAAACATCACCAGGGCAGCTGACCTAAAGCAATCAAAGGGATATTCCATACCATGTGATGTCACACTCAGCAATAAAAGGTGGAAACAGGAAGAAGAGGGGAGGAGTGGGCTCTCATTATGAAACTGTCGGTCCTTCTCTTGAACACCGGCTATGTGCGTTGAGGCCCTGCTTCAAGGATGTGGTCAAGCATCGCTCATTTGTGGGAAGTAGAGAGTATTTTCTTTCCTCTGCACTTCCACATAGCCTTTATTTGTTGTTTGTTTGTTTCCCTCCCTTTTTTCCCTTTCCCCCTCCCTTTTCCCATTTCCGTTTTTTTTCCCCATTAGTTAAATTGTTTAGTTAATAATAATCTTTCCTTAATTGTTATTATTATTATTATTTCCCTTTAATTAAATTATCCTTACCTCAACCTGTGAATTGTTCTTTCTTTTACTTCTTCCCCTCCTCATCTAAGGAGGGGGAGTGAAAGAGCTGTTGTGGTTGTGATATATGGCATAATAATTCGTGTCAAGAAGATGGTTGATATTAATAAAGAAGGGGGAGATGTGGGAGTGTTGCCATGGGGGTCGCCAAGCCCTATGGTTGATGATAACATCAGACTCTTAAGGATGAGGCCGTCAGGAATGTAAAAGAGTTTAGAGGGAACAAAGAAGGGTGATTCAGGAGATGCCATGCAGTCTCAGGGTTGCTTGTTCTCCAGACATTAAGGCATGGAAGTTGCTGTTTGTTTGCTGTTGCTTTTACATTCAAAGTTGTTTGACCAATGAAAAGTTGTTTTGAAAAGGACTGCTGTGGAGAGAAGGGTATAAGAGGGGAGCCTGCCCTCAAGATTAAAAAAAAAAAAAAGAAGAAGGCAACACGATGTGATGATGTATTGATGTTACGTCATCAATAAAGAAGCAGAAAGAAGGAATGAATAGGGACCAGCTAGCAGAACAGAGACCAGGACGGGAACAGGCACATTGATTGCCTCATGAAGATAGGTTCAGCCAGACTCGGCAAACTGCTCAAAGAAGCTCGTACAGAAAGTAGCTGGAAATAGGCGCACCGGAGCTGGGAAAAAGCTCAAGCTGAGAGAAGCGGACCCACGCACACAACTGCCCCTTGCTGGTAAACAGTTGTGCATTATGGGGAATCATACGTCCTTAGGAACAAAGACTGTCCTGGTAACCTTACAGCTTATTCTCCTTATTAACAATTGGACAGTTTATGAGCCTGAAATATGGGACCAAACTGAGGTCAAGGTGTGGAACTGCAACTAAAAACGACAAGGTTGTGGTGTGATTCAAAGATTGAAGCCGAAATCTCCTTAAGTGGTGTATTCACGGGGGATCTCTCCACCTATCGTGCATACCCAAAGCGGAAAGCAGTCTTGAATTTATACAATCAATCTTTTAATATTCTACAAGTGCCTATACATATTCATCACCTATCCCCGCCTTCCCTCGTTTCTCATGCTAATTAGCTTTTTGGCACCTTGCGCCTGCGTAGAGCCTACCAAGAATTGTGGGCAGGGGTCTTCAGGACGTGGGCAGTGGTCTTTGGGAGGAAGACCCCGAGTCCTCCTCACACTGTACTTTTCACCTTTGGTCAGGATTCTGCTGAGTTGGCACGTTTCTTAATTGCAAGAGCTGGCTTTTGCAGATTCTTCTGTTTGTTGTATCTTTATCATGAATTCCAATGTTCTGTTTTGAGATTTATAGTCCTTACATCTGTTTCTCTGTCTGTCTGCCGCTTCCTTATCTGGGGATTGTCCTTGCCTCCCCAATGTCTATTGTCCTTGCCTCCCCAATGTCTCCTTAATCAATCCCCCCTTTTCTTTTTCCATACAAATTCTTTTGCATCAGATACTTTTATTATTTGCAGTAACACAACAAAGCAGGCATCTAAACAATGTGCACACAAATATTCCTAACACCACTAGCACGATTAGAGCAATGAAAACTTGTTTCAACCATTGGAAATTGGGCAACCAGGAGGTTAACTTATTCCTTATTTCACTAAAATTCCATGAAAGATCATCTTTACTGATTTCATGTATGATCTTTGTTTGCTTCCGTATTTCTTCCAGGTCAGCAGAGATCCTTCCGCTCTGATCTACATACATACAACAACTTGTGTTTATTACTGTACAGACTCCCCCTTGAGCAGCCAATAACAAGTCTAGGGCCATCCGATTTTGTAATGCTACCTGTGATAAACTAGATATCTCTTCTTGTTGAGCCTTTATAGCATCCAGAGTTTTGTTTTCTAACTTCTCTATAATTGCAGAAATATTAACTATCGCCTTTTCCAATTCACTCACTCCTAACCATGGGATAAACCATCGAACAAAACTATGAAAAGCGGTGGGTCTCTCTATCAACGGATTGTTAATTTTTTGTCTGATTCTCCGGATATGATTTCTCAAGTAACCTCGAGGCACTACATCATGTATCGTCAAATTGGGGACTACTGCTCCAAGAGTGCAAGTTCCCTTCCAATTCTCAGGCAAGATCTTACGGGCTGTATCATTGCATAGCCAATACCACTCTTTTCCTTCTGGAACTGGCCAGCTGGTTGAATTTGCCCAGCCGCTAGTCGTACTAATATCAATTGCTCGATTACAAGATGTCTGATTTCCCACATAAGTAGTATTCGTATTTATACAATCCTGTTTTCCCATACCCTTAGGCGGGTTACACCTTTGTACACATACATAGTAGGATTCCAACGGCACGAAGCTACTCACTTCTAGTTCCAAAACTTCTTCATATTTTCGACCCCAAGATGTGTTTTCCCACAAATTAGTCCAAGATAAATTTGCAGGCAAGGGAATCCCGATTAACGATACACCCTTATTCCCATTCTCTGGCAGATGGGTACATACCCAACATCTTGTCTTATTAATTACTTGAGATATTGTTTGTATCAGGGACAGGTGTAAGTTTTCATCCCAAATTGCCAACCCCAAATCCGAGAACCACACCCCCGCAATCATTAGGATCAGGAAAACTGCATTTTTTCTGGTCCGATTGGGGTGGTGGTCCATATCCTCGCCGGGGCCTTCTTCACCCTTAAATAGTGGATCCAAGCTGCTTGCTCCTTAATCTTAATGGCGGTGTGTGTTGTCAGTAATACCTGGTATAGTCCCCTCCACTTCCCTTCCATTTTTCCTGTAGGGGTTGTCCTGAAAAAGTCTTTATATATATATAATCCCTGAGCTTAAAGGGGTGGATTGGTTGATCCAACCCTCTAGCCCTGGTCCCTAAAACAAATTTATGTACTTTATTTAATTGTTTCTGAAGTTCAGTTATATAAGCATATAAATATTCTGATCCTAACTGCGTTACGTCCTCTCCACTAAATAGAAATTGATACAGCCTTCCATATAAGATTTCAAAGGGATTCATATTCCCTTTTATTCTAGGTTTAACTCTGATTCTAAGTAATGCTAAAGGGAGGGATTGAGGCCATGACAAATTAGCCGATTTTAGCTATTTGTTGTTTAATTAAATGGTTCATTTTTTTCTACCTGTCCACTTGCCTGCCGTCTATAAGGAGTATGCAGTTGCCAATCTATCTTTAGGATCTTACTTATCTGTTGTACCACTTGCGCACAAAAATGTGAACCTCTATCAGAAGACATTGCTACTGGAATCCCAAAGCGTGGTATTACTTCATTTAACAAAACTTTAACCACTTCTCTTGCTTTGTTTGTTCGACAGGGAAAGGCTTCAGGCCATCCTGAAAACGTGTCAGTCAGAACCAGTAAATCACGATACCCCCCCTTTTCTAGGGAGTTCTGAAAAATCAATTTGCCACTGTTGTCCCAGATAATTTCCTTTACTGATTATTCCAAATTTTATTCTATTCTTGGTATTTGGGTTATTGTGTAAACAGATGCTACATTGTTGAGTTACTTGTTTTATCACTGTATATAAATTTTGTCCCACTAATGTCTGACTCAGGCTCTTATGCAATATGTCAGCCCCCAATGTGTTTTATTGTGTTCTGTAAGAACTATGGGCCATGTCAAAATAAAGGGTATTATTACGCAGTTATCTTTTAAATATAGCAATCCCTCTGGTTTCATTTTACCTTTCAAATCTTCAATTAATTTTAAGTCTTCTTTTGTATAATTTGGCTTTTGGTTTATGTATATAGTTTGGATTTTACCGTCTGATATCAAAGA
The DNA here is from genome assembly GCF_963932015.1 of Anas acuta. Classification (NCBI taxonomy): domain Eukaryota; kingdom Metazoa; phylum Chordata; class Aves; order Anseriformes; family Anatidae; genus Anas; species Anas acuta. The sequence goes on along the minus strand of NC_089016.1, from coordinate 25,951,349 downwards.
CAATACCTTCACTTCAGTTATTTCAGCTGCCTGTTTAGCCTCCTGATCTGCCAATCGATTTCCAATTTCAAAATCGGCGTTCCCCTTTTGGTGTCCCCGACAATGCATGATAGCTACCTTTTCTGGTTGTTTTACAGCCTCTAACAATTTTAAAATTTCTTCAGCATGTTTTATCTGTTTTCCCTGAGCAGTCAGCAATCCACGTTCTTTCCAAATCGCTCCATGAGCATGTAACACGCCGAATACATATTTACATGTAGAATCTGTTCAAATATTTATTTTCCTTCCTGCTGCTAGTTCCAGTGCTCGCGTAAGAGCAATTACCTCTGCTTTCTGGGTGGACGTCCCAAGGGGGTAATGGTTTGGACTCGATTACCTGTTGAGTGGTTGTAACGGCGTACCCTGCCTTACGTTGTCCTTGTTTCACAAAGCTGCTTCCATCAGTATACCAAGATTCATCAGCATCTTCTAAAGGTTCTTCCTTAAGATCGGGTTGACTAGAATACACAGTCTCCATTGTTTCTATACAATCATGGGTTGTGGGTTCATCCAGAGTTCCGCTAAGGAAAGAAGCTGGATTTACGATGTTAGTGACCACAATTTCCACATCATCTTGTTCTACTAATATTGCTTGATATTTTAAAATCTTTGTGGTGAAAGCCAATGGTTTCCTTTTTGTTCCAAAACTGCTGAGACCGTATGGGAGACTAACACTGTCATTTTCTGTCCCATTGTAAACTTCCGAGCTTCTTGTATATTGATAACAACAGCTGCAACAGCCCGAAGACATCCGGGCCATTCTTTACTTACTTCATCCAATTGTTTAGAGAAGTAAGTTACTGCTCGTTTATAGGGACCCAATCTTTGTGTTAGTACTCCCAAAGCTATCCCTTGTCTCTCATGAGAGAACAACCAAAAGGGTTTTGAGAGATCCGGTAATCCCAAAGCCAGAGCTTGCATCAATTCTCGTTTAAGTTGTTTAAAGGCGTTTCGTGCCTCTCCAGTCCAGACTAACTTTGACTGATTACTCTTTATCAATTCATATAGAGGCTTTACCATTAGTCCATAATTATAAATCCAAAGGTGACACCAACCTGTCATTCCTAAAAAGGTTCGTAGCTCCTTTACCATTTGAGGTTCTGGAGTCCGGCAAATGACTTCGTTACGTTCAGTTCCTAGTTAGAATCATAGAATCATAGAATCATAGAATATCCTGAGTTGGAAGGGACCTTTAAGGATCATCAAGTCCAACTCTTGACACCGCACAGGTCTACCCAAAAGTTCAGACCATGTGACTAAGTGCACAGTCCAATCTCTTCTTAAATTCAGACAGGCTCGGTGCAGTGACCACTTCCCTGGGGAGCCTGTTCCAGTGTGCAACCACCCCCTCTGTGAAGAACCCCCTCCTGATGTCAAGCCTAAATTTCCCCTGCCTCAGCTTAACCCCGTTCCCGCGGGTCCTGTCACTGGTGTTAATGGAGAAAAGGTCTCCTGCCTCTCGACACCCCCTTACGAGGAAGTTGTAGACTGCGATGAGGTCTCCCCTCAGCCTCCTCTTCTCCAGGCTGAACAGGCCCAGTGCCCTCAGCCGTTCCTCGTACGTCTTCCCCTCCAGGCCTTTCACCATCTTCGTAGCCCTCCTCTGGACACTCTCCAACAGTTTCATGTCCTTTTTATACTGTGGTGCCCAGAACTGCACACAGTACTCGAGGTGAGGCCGCACCAGCGCAGAGTAGAGCGGGACAATCACCTCCCTTGACCTACTAGCGATGCCGTGCTTGATGCACCCCAGGACACGGTTGGCCCTCCTGGCTGCCAGGGCACACTGCTGGCTCATATTCAACTTGCTGTCTACCACGACCCCCAGATCCCTCTCTTCTAGGCTGCTCTCCAGCGTCTCATCGCCCAGTCTGTACGTGCAGCCAGGGTTTCCCCGTCCCAGGTGCAGGACCCGGCACTTGCTCTTATTGAACTTCATGCGGTTGGCGATCGCCCAGCTCTCCAACCTATCCAGATCCCTCTGCAAGGCCTTTCCACCCTCAACAGAGTCCACAACTCCTCCAAGTTTGGTGTCATCAGCAAACTTGCTCAAAATACCTTCTATTCCTACATCCAGATCGTTTATAAAAATATTGAAAAGTACCGGCCCTAAAATGGAGCCTTGAGGGACCCCACTGGTGACCGCCCGCCAGCCTGACGCAGCGCCATTCACCATAACCCTTTGGGCCCTGCCCGTTAGCCAATTGCTCACCCATCGTATGATGTTTTTATTTAGCTGTATGGTGGACATTTTGTCCAGTAGGATCCTATGGGAAACCGTGTCAAAAGCCTTGCTGAAGTCCAAAAAAATCACATCAGCTGGTTTCCCTTGGTCCACCATACGGGTGATCTTATCATAAAAGGAAATCAGGTTAGTTAGGCAGGACCTACCCTTCACAAACCCATGCTGGCTGGGACCAATGACTGCTTTGTCCCCCAGGTGCGCCTCAATAAGTTCGAGAACCATCTTCTCCATGATTTTACCAGGCACTGACGTGAGACTGACAGGCCTGTAATTGCTAGGGTCTTCTTTCTGACCCTTCTTGAAAATCGGCACAACATTTGCCAGCTTCCAGTCTACCGGGACCTCTCCAGACTCCCAGTATCGTTGAAAAATAATTGAGAGAGGTTCCGCGATGACGTCCGCCAGCTCCTTCAGCACCCGGGGATGAATCCCATCCGGACCCATGGACTTGTAGGGATCCAGGTGGAGTAGCAAATCCCGCACACGTTCAGGGTCGGTTGGGAGTTTGTCATCCCCACCGTCCCGGTCCTCCAGCTCAGGGCACCCTGGGTCCCGAAGCCCATCATCGGCATTGAAGACAGAGGCAAAGAAGGCGTTAAGCGTCTCTGCTTTGCCTATGTCATTGTCTGTGAGGAGACCTTCCCTATCAAGGAGCGGCCCTATGCATTCTTTGGTTCTCCTTTTTCCATTCACATATCTAAAAAAACCCTTTTTATTTTCTCTCACAGACACAGCCAGCTTCAACTCTAGGTGTGCTTTAGCCACACGAATTTTCTTCCTACAAACACAAACAGCATCCCTGTATTCTTTCCATGTCACCTGGCCCTCCTCCCAGTAGCGAAACACTCTCTGTTTCCGCCTAATCTCCATTAGAATGTTCCTGGTCAGCCACGCCGGCCTCCTGCCGCGCCTGCCTGACTTGCGATATTTAGGAATTGCCTGATCTTGTGCTTCTAGGAGGCATCGCTTAAAGAATGACCAGCACTGGTGGACATCAAGGCCTTCAAGAGCAGCTTCCCAGGGGACCTTGCTGACTAGTTCCCCGAGCAGCCTGAAGTCCGCCTTCCCCATATCTAGGGATGAGGTTTTAGTGGCACTTGTCCTTCTGTCACCGTAAATTTTGAACTCAACCACTTCATGGTCACTATGACCGAGGCGGCCACCAATCACCACATCTCCCACCAGACCCTCTCTGTTTTCTAGCAACAGGTCTAGGAGGGCACCTTTCCTAGTTGGCTCCCTTAGCACCTGCACCAAGAAGTTATCATCTAGGTGCTTCATGAACCTCCTGGACTTGCTCGTGTCAGCCGTGTGGCACTCCCAGTTAACGTCTGGCAAGTTGAAGTCCCCCATAAGGACAAGGGGAGTTAATCTCGAGGCCTTTCTTAGTTCTGTAAAGAATAATTTATCGGCGCTATCGTCCTGGCCAGGCGGTCTGTAATAGACTCCCACAACGACATCCCCTTTATTCGTTCGTCCCTTGATCCTTACCCAGAGACTCTCAACTTTGCCATTGCCAACTTCAAGTTCCACACAGTCCAGCCCCTCCTTCATGTGCATTGCCACCCTCCTCTTCTACCCTGCCTGTCCCTCCTGAAGAGCCTGTAACCTTCTACTGCAATGCACCAGCCACAGGACTCATCCCATCAGGTTTCGCTTATGCCGATGATGTCGTAGTTGCGGGACTGGGCCAGGACTTCTAGCTCATCCATTTTATTCCTCATGCTGCGTGTGTTCGTGTAGAAGCATTTCAGGTGCATCTCCTTACACTCAGCACCTTGTGGATCTGACCGAAGGACCTCACTGGCACACAGCCCCTCTGATTCTAGCGTACCATCCCTTAGGTCTTCACCGGCGTGCCTGGTTTTAGCCCCTTCTCCCTTCGACTCTAGTTTAAAGCCCTATCTATCAGCCCTGCCAACTCCTGACCAAAGATCCTTACCCCTCTCCGAGAGAGGCCCATCCCATCCGGTGCCATCAGGCCCGGTGTAGCATAGACCTTCCCGTGATCAAAGAACCCAAAGTTCTGCCGGTCACACCAGTCTCGAAGCCACGAGTTTATGTGAACAGCACGCCTTTCAGCTTCGATCCCCCCTATCGGAAGGACAGAGGCAAACACAACCTGCGCCCCTGATCCTCTAAGTAGTCGCCCCAAATCCCTAAAGTCTCTTTTGATCGCCTTCGGATTTCTCATTGCTACTTCATCGCTACCAGCCTGAAAGACCAGTAGCGGGTAGTAGTCAGCGGGCCGTACCAGGCGCTTGACTTTCTTGGCAAAGTCTCTCACCCGAGCCCCAGGGAGGCAACAGACTTCTCTGCGGGTTGGGTCCGGTCGGCATATCGGTCCCTCTGTCCCTTTCAAAAGGGAGCCCCCCATAACAATAGCCCTTCTTTCTTTTTTGAAGGATGATGTGGCAATGCGATGTGTAGGTCGCCTTGTCTTAGGCGCCCCCTCCAACTGGGACGGGTTTTTATCTACTTTGTCATTCAGATTGTCTTGTTCTAGTCCTTCATATCGATTATTTAAGGGTAGATGAGAAGGTGAGGTGGGCAGAGAGAGGGCTCGCCTACCACCCCGAATAGGCACCTGCCTCCATTCCCCCCCTTGATCTAGGTCTCCTCCCGCTGCCTGGCAGGAGGAGGGAACCTCCGTCTTCTGCATAACAGGAGACGCCTGTGCTGTGGCAGGCTCGTGAGCCTGCCTCAGAGAGGGTAGAGTGCACCTCCACCAGTCAATTTCCGTCTCTGATTCCCTGATGCTCCTGAGCCTGTTCACCTCCTCCCGGAGCACCGCTACCTGGCTGAGCAGTTCTTCAACCTGGGCACACCTCCCACAGGCATACCCACCACTGCTGTCGGAGACCGACAGAAGGCTGGGGCACACTCTGCAGCCCAGGACCTGGACGGCTGCGTGTTTCCCCGAGCCCTCCGTCTGAGTAGCCACACTGGTGACCATGGCTGGAGATGCCGCATGAGATGCGGAGGCCACGGTTTTCTGCCTGGTTGATACCATGGTCAGGTTCTACGCAAGCAGGTTACAAGTACCAAAGGGAGAGGCAGCTGCAACAGAGCGACGGTGGGCCCCCCCGCTCGCCCTGCCCGCGCGAACTGCCGCGCCACGCCCTGTTTGCCCGTCCTGTTCACTGCGCTCCTGGTCGCTCGCGCTCCCTAGGGGCAACTTTTAAACAGCCTGGGAGGGGGCGCTGCTGGCTCCGCCCGCGCCTCGTCAGCCTCCCTCGCGAGGACTGCCGGGTCCCGGCGGCTCCCCCGAGTGGCCTCGATGCCGGACAAAAAGCCCTGCCCGCCTCGGTCCCCTGCTCCGCTGCAGAACACGTCTGCCCCGGAGCCGATCGCCTCAGCAAAAAAAAAAAAAAAAAAAAAAAAAAAGAAAAAAAAAGTTCTCGTTGTCCTCCCAAAATTTCAAATCCCAAATAGGTCACGCTTTGTTGAGCCAGCTGGACTTTCTGTTGAGAGACTCGATATCCATTTAAACCCCGAAAATTAAGGAGATTTATAGTCCATTGAATACATTTCCCTTTAGTCTAGGTAGCTATTAAGAGATCATCTACATATTGTAACAAAGCCCCTTCAGTGTCCGGAGGCATCCAAGTCTTGAATTCCCTTGCTAATTGGTTTCCAAAAATAGTGGGGCTATTCTTGAATCCTTGAGGTAGTACTGTCCATGTAAGCTGCGTCTTTTTGCCTGAATCGGGGTTTTCCCATTCAAAGGCAAATAAGTTTTGGCTTTCTGTGGCTAAGGCTAGGCAGAAGAAGGCGTCTTTTAAATCCAGTACGGTAAACCAGACTCGACTATTCCTTAATTTAGTCAGCAAAGTATAAGGGTTTGCCACTACTGGATGTATATCCTCGGTGATCTTATTTATGGCCCTCAAATCCTGAACTAGCCTATAGCTTTTTCCATCTGCCTTTTTAATTGGCAATATGGGTGTATTGTATTCTGATTCGCATTCAATCAATAATCCATACTGTAAAAATTTATCAATTATCTCTTTAATTCCTTTCCTATCTTCTAACCTCAAAGGATATTGCTTAACCTTAACGGGTTTCTCTCCTGGCTTTAATTTAATAATTATTAAGGTCACATTTTTTGCTCTTCCAGGGACTTCGGTGGCCCAAACTCCTGGATATACCTGATCTGTGATCTCTAAAGGTATTTCACTTTTAGGGTCAGTTTGTATTAGTGCCAAACTTAACACATTTATTAGTTGTTCTTCTCCTATTCTTAATTCCATTTTCCCTTTTTCAAAAACAATTTCTGCTCCTAATTGCTCTAATAAATCTCTACCTAAGGGTGCCCATGAGGAGTTAGGCGTATATAAAAATCTGTGTATGCCCCATTGTTTCCCTAACTTGTACTTCAAAGATTCACAAAAATAAGCCTTTTCGGTTGCACCTTTTACCCTAACATAATCATTCTGTAAAGGCATTAACGCTTGATTTAGAACTGAATACTTTGCCCCATATCAATAAGAAATTTCACTTCTGTTCCTCTCCTAACTTCATTATAACCAGTGGAGTGTCCACTAGGGTAGATTCCCCAGGTCCCTGTTATTCCTGTTGAAATCAGGGACCGATGATTACCCTAGAAAAAGGCTAGTCAGTTTGTCCTCTGAAACCAGGTCCAAACCGTGTGTGTTTTTTTTTTCGTTTTTTTTTTTTTTTTTTTTTCCCCCATTACATTTCAGAGTTGGTCCTAAAATTCCATAGGGGTTTCTTTTGGACCTTGTTGGAAGCATATTCTCAATTCCCAGTTCATCCAAATTTTAGTATTTACTTAACCATTCATAATTATCGGGATGATTAGGGTCTTAGCGGGGCGTCGGTCAGGGAAATGCAATTGTCCACAGTTCCCTGAGCGGCCCCATCGGTAATCTCAGCTCGCACATGAACACAGGTTGTTTTAAGGGTTAACTGCTTTTCTGTTTCCGTGACAACTCTCTGGGACCCATCATGATCCCTCTGCCCCAAAGGGCTAACACCCGTGATTTTGAGATCTCAGCCTCGGGCTGAGGCAGAACTGTTAACATTCCTACATCCTCTTTCCCTGCTCATTCAACTTCAAACACCTTTAACACTTTCAACAACCCTTTTAACACTTCCTTTATCTTTCTCCAGCCTGTACTTCTCTAATGCCAACATCAAAAGCTCAGTCAGGGGCCAACTTAGTTCCCTACCTTTTCCCACCAAGATGCTGAAACAACAGCAGTATACAACATTTCATCCTGTTCTCCTTCTCAAAACCAACATTAACTGTAGCAAAATATTAGAGTTTAAAGTTCCATTTAGGGGCCACTTTTCTCCACATTCCAGCTTATAAAGCGGCCACCATTTATTACAATATTTTATCAATGTTTTCCTGTTCACACTTCCACCGGCAGATCCTCTAATATCCTTCCAATGACTCAAAACACATCCTAAAGTGCTTTTCTTTAAAATCCCACCAGTTTGCCTTCCTCCCATTTTCCCAGTTCACAATTTCAGAATACCCTTATCACTTACAAAATGCAGCACTCAGGTATCTTTCAATAGCGATGTCACGAAACTACTACTATTACCAGGAATATTGCCAAAAGCACAATAACAATAATCAGAGTCAAATTCCACATGTAATAAGTCAGAAAACCGAAATATGTAACACTGTAATGATATCTTTCTTATAACAACACCACAAACCCACTATTATCACCAAGAATATAGCCAAAACCACAGTAACAATAACCAGAGTTAAATACCACATTCCATGAGTCAGAAAACTGAAATAGGCAACACAATTCCAGATGGACCTTAAAGTCAGCTCTTCCCTTAAGGTCCCCAACATATACTTATGGTGCTAACCACAAAGTATATACCAAATACTGCCTTGCAGAAGACCACCTTCCGACCTACAGACAGTTCCAGATGACTGGTCTACCAGACAAACAAACCAGAATAAAGAATATACTCACTTACAATGATGGGGTCCTTGTCTGCCTCCGCAGTGATCCGGTGAGTCGAGGAGTCCCTCCGGGAAATCCCGGGGGTACCCTAGGGAGTCCTGTCCCCATCGGGTCCTGAGGTCCAGCAGAGAGGTTGTCCCATCTGGGGTGCCAGATTGATTCAAAGATCGAAGCCGAAATCTCCTTAAGTGGTATATTCTTTATTGCAGCACTGGATGCATGGGGGATCTCTCCACCTATCGTGCATACCCAAAGCGGAAAGCAGTCTTGAATTTATGCAATCAATCTTTTAATATTCTACAAGTGCCTATACATATTCATCACCTATCCCCGCCTTCCCTCGTTTCTCATGCTAATTAGCTTTTTGGCACCTTGCGCCTGCGTAGAGCCTACCAAGAATTGTGGGCAGGGGTCTTCAGGACGTGGGCATTGGTCTTTGGGAGGAAGACCCTGAGTCCTCCTCACACTGTACTTTTCACCTTTGGTCAGGATTCTGCTGAGTTGGTATGTTTCTTAATTGCAAGAGCTGGCTTTTGCAGATTCTTCTGTTTGTTGTATCTTTATCATGAATTCCAATGTTCTGTTTTGAGATTTATAGTCCTTACATCTGTTTCTGTCTGTCTGACGCTTCCTTATCTGGGGATTGTCCTTGCCTCCCCAATGTCTCCTTAATCAGGTGGGATTGCTTGGCACCTGGCGAGCAGTCTCTGAGGCCTTAAAGAGCCATGTGGGACCACAGTCAGAAACGTGTGGTTTGCCAGATAGTGAGGGAGCTGCCGGCTCATCTACTGATCCTTCTGCTACACCATCAGTCCCCCCACTGCTACTGCCATCGAAGGCTTTTGCTTTTACGCCCCCAATTGAACTGAACGTGCCTTTTGACCCAGGCCCTATTGGCCTAGAAAAGGAGACCAGATATGTTTGCCTTCGATCCGGGAAGAATAGGATACATAAGGCCCGAAGGCCAAGTTGCTTAACAACTTAAAGCGAGACATTGTTCCCACGACTAGCCCTGGAATTCTCTGGTGTTTGTAATCAAGAAAAGGAATGGAAAATGGAGACTGTTATATGATCTGAGAAAAATTAATGAAGTCATGAAATATATGGGAGCACTTCAACCAGAATTACCAACTCCAACTATGCTCCCCAGTCATGGACATTAATAGTAATAGATTAAAAGGATTGTTTGTTAAACACTTGCCTTTTAAAACTTTGCCATGTTTATGTTTCAATTGATACCTTTTCTGATTGTACATATTTATAGACTTACTCCAGTTTCGTATGTAAAAGCAATGTTCTTTATATTTAGAAAGTTTGATGTTTGTGTGTGCGTGTTGGTAGAGCATAGACTCCCTGTGCACCCAGCGCTGTTTACTTGCCTTTTATAAATATTACTCAATTCAGCTTGAGTTGGTATTTATAACAAAGCTATACTGAATTCTTTGTTATGTATTTAGATAAGCATATCTTTATTCAGGCAGTATTACCTGTGACTTTGAGGCTTTTTTGTTAATTGATCTTGAAGCAGGCTTAGTGGCTTTAGTTCAAATTAATTTTAAAATTGCTCTTTGTCTACTCTGCAGAAATTTCATGTACAGTGCTTTTTTCTGGTGGATGTGGCTTGTGTTTTTTGTTTTGTTTTGTAGAAAGAGTTTATTTAAAATATGCTGGTACATTTATTTTTAAGGATTGTGGAAAGCCATAAATATAAATTGAAAAGAATTTGGAAAGGCTTTGTTTTTTTCAAAATGAAAAAATCTAGGAGATACTAGTTGTGGAAGAGAACAGTCTGGATAATGCTCCTGAATTTTTTTTTTTCAGCCAGAGCTGCATTGCCATTATACGTGGACAGCACAGCATATGGCAGCATTAGACAACACGTGCTTTGTCCAGGTAGCCAGAAATCAAATGACTGCTTTTGGCGTTTCTTTTGTTTTCCCCCCTTCCCTCCTTTCTTTTATTTCTTCATGACACAAAGTGTGAGTTTTAAATTTGAACAAAGGTTTCATCCTTCTCTTACAAAATTAATTTGTGAAAGGATCAATGTTTCTGTGCTGTGTATGTTGTCAGTGTGAGAAGAAATTGTTCTCTGGAGCGAAAATGAAATTTCTTTGAAGGAGGGTGCAGAGTGAGGGAAGACTCTGCTATTTCACTTGACTCAGGAGGTTCTGTCTTGTCCCAAATCACATATATCCGTCCTTCCTCTACCTACTTACAGTACAAAATGTCATCTGGAAAAAAAAAAATTAGTCATAATGTAGTGGCAAAACTGTTGCCTGGAGAGTGTGCCTGCTGAGAGCCAGATGCAATTTGGAAAAAGTAATAAGTTTCCCTTGATATGATTATTTTCACTCTGCTTTAAGGGGGAGAGAGGATGGAGAAGTGTTTGTTCCTAATGGAAATGCCCTTGAAAGAACAAGTAAGCGCAATCAAGGGAAAAATATACATATTGTGCAGTTAAGATTGCAGTTCTTCTACAGACTAGAATAGATTCTAGTCAAATTAGAAAAGAGAGCTGGATTATGTGCCCCAGTTCAGTATAGCACTACTAGCCCTGCAGCAAATGTCAGCATCTCAGCTGCAATAACTGGTGTGTGTTGTTTGTGGCATGAGGTTATTTTAGGATGGATAGTCAAAGTCTTCATTAATGTGGTGAGAAATGCAAGATATTTCTACCAAATGTGTACAAAGAATCCATTAAGTATCTTCTCTCAATACTGCTTTGTGTGAATAAGGTTCCATTTTGGGGGAACAAAATGAAAAATGCTCCATGTAGCATTACCTGCTTTGGATGTTCAAAGTTGTCTTTTGTTTTTTGCTGTCTCCCTTAGCAATATGCGATCCCTCCTGCCTTAAGAGAACTGAATAAAGTACTGTTGTTCATTTGTGTTGGTTATAAGATTGCTGCAAAGAAAAATATTTTGAAATCCTAATTTGTGTACTTTAATTATATTTTCTTAACTTGTAATATACTTTTACACTTTAAATAATAATACGTGACAAGAGAGTCCTTGGTAAATCAGGGTTGTGTATTCCAAATTGCCTATTACATTAGTAGAAGTCTGATATGGTCTTCAAGCAAATCAGTAATAAAAGATTTAAGCCTTTGTGGGTTAGCTGTAATGACTTTCAGCCATGCTTCTTACTGTAGTCCACGCAATGATGTGCTGATCTGTCTTGTCCCTTCCTCTGGTATATGGAGGAAGAAAAGAACATAAGGAAAACAAATTGAGAAGATCTTCTCTGAACTGTTAGGAAGAAAGCAGCAGTACAAATGGAATCTGAAAGTATTTATACTGGTAATAGTCTGCAAAAGAAGCACATTGTGGTTTTGAGACTTTGAATTTGTCTCATGTATGGTACCTGGTGGCCATATATGAGCTGTTGAAGTCTTGGTTAGCTGATGTAAGGGAGTCTGGTTCTGCTTTCGTTATCTACTGCAGAAGTGCCAGCCTCCATATGTGTCCTTTGTCCTGGCAGTGTGAAGTTGCCCTAGCTTTCCTGCTAAATGCCATGTTCTTTCAGTTTGAGTGCAGACTAAAAGAAACAGGGAATTAAAACAAACAAACAAAATAAAAAACCCTTTTCAACTCAGGTCAATCTTTGGTTAGTTGAGATTTTATTTCATGGGTTTTGTTCTGTATTTATATATTTTTTGTTTGTGAATATGTTATCTTGACTCTTGCTAGGAAAGAGAAGATTGTTGCTAGTTCTATATTTGGGCTCAGACTCTTTCACATGATCATGTTATTTGCAAGGGTGGGAGTTTTATGAAGAACTGTAAGGAGAATTACATACTTTGGATAGCCAAAGTGGGGGAAAAGTCATTTAAATGAGAATTTATAAATGTGTTGGATTTGGCCGTAATTTGATGAATTTGGCTTCTGGGTTGCATGAGAAAAGCTTCAAGGACTAACACGACATCAGAAAAACTGGGCAAAGATATATAAATTATTTTTTTAGGCTTAAAAAAAAAAAAAAAGCTTAAAACCCCCCTTTTCCTGTGCAGCAGTATACAGACTTACCAGTGTAGATGAATATTGTTTTGCTAGTATATTTCTTATTTCATGCTTCATTTTCTCTTCTCCCAGAGCTAAAGTGTCATAAAGTGTTTTTGCATTATAAGTACCAGGGATATTGTGTAGAGACAGTATTTGTCAAGTTCTAAGAAATAGAAGGTGCATAGTGAAATCTAAGAAATTGGACAATTCCACCTCTACCATTTTCTCAAAAGAAAGAGGCAAGAAGTAAACATGTGGGCACTGGTAAAAAACGGAAGAAACTGCCTGTATACTGATACCCCCCCCCCCCGCCCCATGCAGCAAAACTAATAGAGGTGCTTGCTATGAGTAGGTCTGTACATCGCTTTGCATGCGAGTGCACAGCAGTTACCAATATTGAGGTTCAGTCTAGCTATCAAGAAGCAAGGAAGGGAAAAATGTGGTGGCTCAGCTTCTCTCAAATGGGTTTTAATTGAGCTTTTGAGAAGCTAATGCTCTCTGTTTCCTAGAGATGACTAATTGTGTTCCAGTGTTAAACCATGAAGATGGAGTCAGAGCAGGCTTGTAACAAAATACAGGAGCAGGCATTTGATTGACTAAATATTTTAAATACATTCAATTATCCTGGAGGAAAAAAGCAACCTATTTCTTTGTTACAGCTTGTACACTTAAGGGTAACAAATATGAGCGCTATGGTTGATGCTGGACAAATATCTTCTGTAACGGGGCAGTTTCCTGCTGTAGTTCTTTGAACAGGAAGTTAATATCTGTATTGGAGGATTGCTATTACCTCTGATAATCGCTATGAATCTCTTCTATGAAAGCTACTTAACTCCAACAACGTATTTAATGATGATGTGCATACAAATAAGCTGTATTTTTGTTAGTATTCTATACCTCTTTTCTGCACTGATCAGCTATAATACATTCTGAGTACTTCTGTATATCATTGAAATGAGAGAATTTACTGCATTTTAAGAATGCACATTTACATTTTTAATTTTGTATGTTTTTTCCCCCAAGGTTTCTTCCATCTAGATGCAGCGAGGTAAAGGAAAAAGTCCCAGAGAGCAGGGGTGTTCAAAATACCAGTGTCTGAAAACGTTGCTTCAGATTGGTAAACTTACTCATGCAGAACAAATGGGAACCAAAAATGCAGTTTCCATCAATAAGTCTGCACTTCATGTCTCACTGAAGTAGGGAACATTAATAGATCTCCTCATATTACTCTGATTAGCTATATGTGGATGTCGTGGTTTAACCCGGCCGGCAGCTAAACACCACGCAGCCGTTCGCTCACCCTCCCCCCTCCCTCTCTGGGACGGGGGAGAGAAATGGAAAGTGAAGCCCGTGAGTTGAGATAAAGACAGTTTAATAAGACAGGAAAATAATAATAACAAAAATAATAATAACAATAATAATAATAATAGTACACTGGTGATAATAGGTAAGTAATAATAGTATGTACAAACAAGTGATGCACAATGCAATTGCTCACCACCCGCTGACCGATGCCCAGCCTAACCCCGAGCAGTCCGGCCCCCTCCCCCCGGCTAGCCACCCCTATATATTGTTTAGCATGACGTCAGATGGTATGGAATACCCCTTTGGCTAGTTTGGGTCACCTGTCCTGGGTCTGTCCCCTCCCAGCTCTTACTGCACCCCCAGCCTGCCTGTTGGCAGGACAGAGCAAAAGGCTGAGATGTCCTTGGCTTGGTATAAGCACTGCTCTGCAACAATTAAAACATCGGGGTGTTATCAGCACTCTTCTCATCCTAAGCCAAAACACAGCATTCCACCAGCTACTAGGAAGAAAATTAATTCTGTTCTAACTGAAACCAAGACAAGGCCAAAAAAGGCAAGGCTTTCCTGCTGATGAGTTAGTTAGAGGTTTGTGCTTTAGCAGTCATAAAGGAAAATGTAAAGAAGCTAGGCAGTGTCTTCTAATTACTCTTATTGTTTCTGAGTCTTATTTTAATACATTCAAAAAGCATCGTAATGTTTATTTGTGTGTACCTTGTGCTTAGGGCCAGGGAATTTTTCTCCCCATGAGGGTCCCAGGGTAGGAAGTGGTAATGTTGACAATAGTGCTTAATATGTTCTTGTCCTCCAAACAGCAGGAAATATTTACCTCCTAGAACACCACGTAAACTTTGTGTGTTTTCCTCCCTGCCTTCATTTTCATCTTGGAAACTGAGGTAATTTAGTAGGGGCGAAACAGTCACATGAGCATAGATTTTATTCAGTGGGGTGTAAATGGAAGTGACTCTTAATAAAAATGCAAAACCCAAGAAAATCTTTGTATCAGTTCCTATATGGCCAAGCCTGTACTGATCTTCATCTGATGGAAATGATGACATGAAGAAAGTATTCAGTGTGGAAGATCACGTAGAGATCAAGAGAATTGGAAATGAAGTCAGCAAAAATATCTCTAAAGAAAGACTTGTATAAGAGAGAAAATAGAAGATAAGTTGGAAACTATGTCTAATATTAAAGGTTTTAGGAACAGAAGACTGAATGAAGAAGAATGAAGGTGAGAGTTCAAGGAGGAACCAAAAGGAACAGTTGAGGCCATAAATACGTGATGACGACTGCAACAGGATATGAAGTAAGAGACTGTGAGGAGTGGATCATGAATTTCTGTGTAAGGTACTGGGAAGAGAACCACTATATTGCTGACAAGGCGAGGCTATTGCCAGCATTTATGGTGTGAAATCTGAGGGTTCGTATTTGTACTGGGGGCAGTTCTACTGTTCAGTTTCTTGTTTCTCTTATTAGGAGAGGTGTACCCAGCCTTTCTGATTGGTGCTGACAGAGTAGAGTCTGCATTTCTAAGTGAAACTCTGCATCATCGGTCTTGTTATAGCCTCACTAATAGATGTATTTCTAGCTTCTAGCCATGAAGAAGATAGTCCTTCCTCTCAGCCAGTATGATGCTGAGTTGCACAGGCTGTGACTAGGCAGACTGAAAAAATACCGAGTAAGTCTGAACTTAGAATCATAGAATATCCTGAGTTGGAAGGGACCCATAAGGATCATCAAGTCCAACTCCTGGAACCACACAGGTCTACCCAAAAGTTTAGACCATGTGGCTAAGTGCACAGTCCAATTGTTTCTTAAATTCAGACAGGCTCGGTGCAGTGACTACTTCACTGGGGAGCCTGTTCCAGTGTGCAACCACCCACTTGGTGAATAACCTTTTCCTGATGTCCAGCCTAATCTTCCCCTGCCTCAGCTTAACACCATTCCCGCAGGTCCTATCACTGGTGTTTACAGAGAATAGGTCACCTGCCTCTCCACTCCCCCTCGCAAGGAAGTTGTAGGTCTCTTCTCAGCCTCCTCTTCTCCAGGCTGAACAGGCCCAGTGACCTCAGCTGCTCCTCATATGTCTTACCCTCTAGGCCCTTCACCATCTTCGTCACCCTCCTCTGGACACTCTCCAACAGTTTAACGTCCTTTTTGTACTGTGGTGCTCAGAACTGCACACAGAACTCGAGGTGAGGCCGCATCAGCACAGAGTAGAGCAGGACAATCACTTCCCTCGACCGACTAGCGATGCCATGCTTGATGCATCCCAGGATATGATTGGCCCTCCTGGCTACCAAGGCACACTGCTTGCTCACATTCAACTTGCAGTCGATCACAGCCCCCAGGTCCCTCTTTGTGGGGCTGCTCTCCAGCGTCTCGTCAACCAGTCTGTATGTAAAGCCAGGGTTTCCCCGTCCCAGGTGCAGGACCCGGTACTTGCTCTTGTTAAACTTCATGCGGTTGGTGATCACCCAGCTCTCCAATCTGTCCAAGTCTCTCTGCAAGGCCTTTCCACCCTCAGCAGAGTCCAGTACTCCTCCAAGTTTGGTGTTGTCAGCAAATTTGCTCAAAACACCTTCTAGTCCTACATCCAAATCATTTATAAAAACATTGAAGAGGACTGGCCCTAAAATGGAGCCTTGAGGGACCCCACTAGTGACCATTCACCAGCCTGATGTGGCCCCATTTACCACAGCCCTTTGAGCCCTGCCTGTCAGCCAATTGCTCATCCATCATATGATGTTTTTGTTAAGTTGTATGCTGGACATTTTGTCCAGTAGGATCCTATGGGAAACTGTGTCAAAAACCTTGCTGAAGTCCAAAAAGATACCATCAGCTGGTTTCCCTTGATCAACTAGATGGGTGATCTTATCATAAAACGAAATCAAATTTGTTAGGCAGGACCTACCCCTCGTGAACCCATGTTGGCTGGGACCAATGACTGCATTGTCCCCCAGGTGCACCTCAATAACTTCAAGAATCATCTTCTCCATAATTTTACCAGGCACTGACATGAGACTGACAGGCCTGTAATTGCTAGGGTCTTCTTTCTGACCCTTCTTGAAAATTGGCACATTTGCCACCTTCCAGTCTACTGGGACCTCTCCAGATTCCCAAGACCGTTGAAAAATAATTAAGAGAGGTCCTGCGATGACATCAGCCAGCTCTTTCAGCACCCTGGGATGAATGCCATCCGGACCCATGGACTTGTATGGATCCAGGTGTAGCACACGTTCAGGGTCAGTTGAAAGTTTGTCATCCCCACCGTCCCGGTCCTCCAGCTCAGGGCACCCTGGGTCCCGAAGCCCATCATCGGCATTGAAGACAGAGGTGAAGAAGGCATTAAACGTCTCTGCTTTGCCTATGTCATTGTCTGAGGAGACCTTCCCAATGAAGTAGCGGACCTATGTTTTCTTTGGTTCTCCTTTTCTGTTCACATATCTAAAAAAACCTTTTTTATTGTCTCCCACAGACATGGCCAGCTTCAACTCTAGTTGGGCTTTGGCCACAAATTTTCTTCCTACAAACACGAACAGCATCCCTGTATTCCTTCCTCATTGCCTGACCCTGCTTCCAGCAGCCATACACTTTCTTTTTCTACCTAAGCTCCAGTAGAAGATCCCTGGTCAGCCAGGCCGGCCTTCTGCCCCACCTGCCTGACTTCCAATATTTTGGAATTGCCTGATCTTGTGCTTTTAGGAGGCAGTGCTTAAAGACTGACCAGCACTGATGGACATCAAAAGCAGTTTCCCAGGGGACCTTGCTGACTAGTTTCCTGAGCAGCCTGAAGTCTGCTTTCCCCTTATCCAGGGCTGAAGTTTTGGTGGCAGTTTTCCTTCTGTTGCCATAAATTCTAAACTCAACCACTTCATGGTCACTGTGACCGAGACGACCACCAATTGCCATGTCTCCCACAAGGCCCTCTGTGTTCTCCAGCAACAGATCTAGGAGGGCACCTTTCCTAGCTGGCTCCCTTAGCACCTGCACCAAGAAGTTATTATCTAGGTGCTTTATGAACCTCCTGGACTTGCTCGTGTCAGCCGTGTGGTGATCCCAGTTGACGTCTGGCAAATAGAAATCCCCCATAAGGACAAGGGGAGTTGATCTAGAGGCATCTTGTAGTTCTGCAAAGAATAATTCATTGGCGTTGTCATCCTATGAAGGGGGTCTGTAATAGACTCCCACAACGACATCCCCTTAATTTTTTCGTCCCTTAATCCTTACCCAGAGACTCTCAACTTTGCCATTTCCAACTTCAAGTTCCACGCAGTCCAGCCCCTCCTTCATGTGCATTGCCACCCTCCTCTTCTACCCTGCCTGTCCCTCCTGAAGAGCCTGTAACCTTCTACTGCAATGCACCAGACACAGGACTCATCCCATCTGGTTTTGCTTATGCTGATGATGTCGTAGCTGTGGGACTGGGCTGTCGTGGTTTAACCCGGCCGGAGGCTAAACACCACGCAGCCGTTCGCTCACCCTCCCCCCTCCCTCTCTAGGACGGGGGAGAGAAATGGAAAGTGAAGCCCGTGAGTTGAGATAAAGACAGTTTAATAAGACAGGAAAATAATACTAACAATAATAATAATAACAATAATAATAATAATGATACAATGGTGATAATAGGTAAGTAATAATAATATGTACAAACAAGTGATGCACAATGCAATTGCTCACCACTCGCTGACCGATCCCCAGCCTAACCCCGAGCAGTCCGGCCCCCTCCCCCCGGCTAGCCACCCCTATATATTGTTTAGCATGACGTCAGATGGTATGGAATACCCCTTTGGCTAGTTTGGGTCACCTGTCCTGGGTCTGTCCCCTCCCAGCTCTTACTGCACCCCCAGCCTGCCCGTTGGCAGGACAGAGCAAAAGGCTGAGATGTCCTTGGCTTAGTATAAGCACTGCTCTGCAACAATTAAAGCATCGGGGTGTTATCAGCACTCTTCTCATCCTAAGCCAAAACACAGCATTCCACCAGCTACTAGGAAGAAAATTAATTCTGTTCTAACTGAAACCAGGACATCTATCCACCCCTTATTCCATACCATTTATGTCATGCTCAGGTTACACTCTTTTCCATACATTCTAATTAGTCACCTATAGTAGTCATGGTAGTGATAACATACAGTATAATATACTAATTATGGTACATGGTACAATTCAGTCCATGGGCTATTCTCACCCAGTATTAAATCTCCTTGAGGTACACACCGGACCTCTCCGTTCTTTTGCATCACCCATCAAGTGCGAAAACAATTCCATGAATAGGCTTGCCTTTTCCTGAGGCAGGAGTAGCCCAGACTGTTTTACCCAGCATATTTTTTACATGCACTACAGGAACTTTATCCCCATCTACAGTACGTAACAGGTTTGATTGGGCAGGTCCAGCTCGGTTGGTAGATCCCCTAGTATTGACTAACCAGGTGGCCTTTGCCAAATGCGTGTCCCAATTTTTGAATGTCCCAGCGCCCATTGCTTTCAAGGTAGTCTTTAACAGGCCATTGTATCGTTCAACTTTCCCGGAGGCTGGTGCATGATAGGGGATGTGATACACCCATTCAATACCATGTTCTTTGGCCCAAGTGTCTATAAGGTTGTTTCGGAAGTGAGTCTCATTGTCTGACTCTATTCTTTCTGGGGTGCCATGTCGCCATAGGACTTGCTTTTCAAGGCCCAGGATGGTGTTCCGGGCGGTGGCATGAGGCACAGGATATGTTTCCAGCCATCCGGTGGTTGCTTCCACCATTGTAAGTACGTGGCGCTTGCCATTGCGAGTTTGAGGGAGTGTGATGTAATCAATCTGCCAGGCCCCTCCGTATTTATATTTCAGCCATTGTCCTCCATACCAAAGAGGCTTTGACCGTTTGGCTTGCTTGATTGCAACGCATGTTTCACAGTCATGAATAACCTGTGCTATAGCGTCCATGGTCAGGTCCACCCCTCGATCACGAGCCCATCTGTATGTTGCATCTCTACCTTGATGGCCTGAGGTGTCATGGGCCCATCGGGCTATAAATAATTCACCTTTATGCTGCCAATCCAGGTCCACCTGAGCTACTTCAATCTTAGCAGCCTGATCCACCTGCTGGTTGTTTTGATGTTCTTCAGTAGCCCAATTCTTGGGCACATGAGCATCTACGTGGCGTACCTTAACAACCAGGTTCTCTACCCAAGCAGCAATATCTTGCCACAATGCAGCAGCCCAGATGGGTTTGCCCCTGCGCTGCCAGTTGTTTTGCTTCCATTGCTGTAACCATCCCCACAGGGCATTTGCTACCATCCATGAATCAGTGTAGAGATAGAGAACTGGCCATTTTTCTCGTTCAGCAATGTCTAAAGCCAGCTGAATGGCTTTCACTTCTGCAAACTGACTCGATTCACCTTCTCCCTCAGCAGCTTCTGCAACTCGTCACGTAAGACCCAATACAGCAGCCTACCATCTCCGATGCTTCCCCACAATACGACAGGACCCATCAGTGAACAGGGCATATTTCTTCTCATTCTCTGGTAACTGGTTGTACAGTGGGGCTTCTTCAGCATGACCCACCTCCTCCTCTGATGATATCCCAAAGTATTTGCCTTCTGGCCAGTCCATGATCACTTCCAAGATTCCTGGGCGACTGGGGTTTCCTATTCGAGCCCGCTGAGTAATCAGTGCAACCCACTTGCTCCATGTAGCATCAGTTGCATGATGCGTAGAGGGGACGCTTCCCTTGAACATCCAGCCCAGTACTGGCAATCGGGGTGCTAGGAGGAGCTGCGCTTCAGTACCGACCACCTCCGAAGCAGATCGAACTCCTTCATATGCTGCCAATATCTCCTTTTCAGTTGGAGTATAGCGAGCCTCAGATCCTCTGTATCCCCGACTCCAAAACCCCAGGAGCTGACCTCGAGTTTCCCCAGGTTCTTTCTGCCAGAGGCTCCAGGTGGGTCCGTTCTCCCCGGCTGCAGTGTAGAGCACATTCTTTACATCTGGTCCTGTTCGAACTGGCCCAAGGGCTACTGCATGGACTATTTCCTGCTTGATTTGTTCAAAGGCTTGTCGTTTTTCAGGGCCCCATTCAAACTCATTCTTCTTACGGGTTACTTGGTAGAGCGGGTTTACAATCAGACTGTAATTTGGGATGTGCATTCTCCAAAACCCCACAACACCTAGGAAAGTCTGTGTTTCTTTTTTGTTAGTTGGTGGAGACATAGCTGTTATTTTGTTGATCACATCCATTGGGATTTGACGACGTCCATCTTGCCATTTTATTCCTAAAAACTGGATCTCTCGTGCAGGTCCTTTGACTTTATTTTGTTTTATGGCAAAACCGGCTTTCAGAAGGATTTGGACTATTTTCTTCCCTTTCTCGAAAACTTCCTCTGCTGTGTCACCCCACACAATAATGTCATCGATGTACTGCCGATGTTCAGGAGCTTCCCCCTGCTCTAGCGCAGACTGGATCAGCCCATGGCAAATGGTAGGGCTGTGTTTCCACCCCTGGGGCAGCCGATTCCAAGTATATTGGACTCCCCTCCAAGTGAAAGCAAATTGTGGCCTGCACTCTGCTGCTAGAGGGATGGAGAAAAATGCATTAGCGATATCAATTGTGGCGTACCACTTGGCTGCCTTCGATTCAAGTTCGTACTGAAGTTCCAGCATGTCCGGCGCTGCAGCACTCAGTGGTGGCGTCACTTCGTTCAGGCCACGAT
Organism: Anas acuta; assembly: GCF_963932015.1. Lineage (NCBI taxonomy): Eukaryota > Metazoa > Chordata > Aves > Anseriformes > Anatidae > Anas > Anas acuta. The sequence continues at coordinate 25,930,104 of NC_089016.1, read as the reverse complement.
AGTCCACTGTTAGTCTCCACTTTCCATTAGACTTTCGCACTGGCCATATGGGACTATTGAAAGGTGAATGAGTCTTGCTGATCACTCCTTGGCTCTCCAATTGACGAATTAGCTTATGGATGGGAATCAGGGAGTCTCGGTTAGTGCGATATTGCCGCCGGTGCACAGTTGTGGTAGCGATTGGCACTTGCTGTTCTTCGACCCTCAACAACCCCACAACAAAAGGGTCCTCTGAGAGACCAGGCAAGGTAGATAATTGTTTAATGCCCTCTGTCTCTAAGGCAGCTATACCAAAAGCCCACCGGAACCCTTTTGGGTCCTTGCAATATCCTCTTCTAAGATAGTCTATGCCAAGGATACATGGAGCATCCGGGCCAGTCACAATGCGGTGCTTTTCCCACTCATTCCCAGTCAGACTCACTTCAGCCTCCAATACAGTCAACTGCTGAGATCCCCCTGTCACTCCACAAATATAGATGGGCTCTGGCCCTTTATAGCTCGATGGCATTATAGTACATTGTGCACCGGTGTCTACTAGAGCCTTATACTTCTGTGCGTCTGACATGCCAGGCCATCGAATCCACACAGTCCAATAAACTCGATTGTCCCTTTCCTCCCCCTGGATGGAGGCAGGGCCCCCCTAATCCTGGTCAGAATCTTCTTCGTTTCTGTGTTTGAAGGACTGTCTGCTGGAAGTTGGAGCAGCAAATTTTTCAGAGAATCCCTTTTTCCCGATTGTTTTCTTTTGCAAATCACGTACCCGTGCCTCTAGGGTCGTGGTAGATTTTCCATCCCATTTTCTCATGTCCTCTCCATGGTCTCGTAAGTAAAACCACAGGGTGGCACGGGGTGAGTACCCACCATATCGTCTTCCTTGTGTGGATGAACGCCTACCCCTGATAGCTGAGACACTGCTCTGTACAGGTACGGAGGAGAATAATCTCTCTTCAAGTTGGTGAAACTTTTCAGAAAGTTTCTCCACAGTGTTCTCTTTTGGTCGGTGGACACTGGTTGGTTCAGGTGGGGGGGAAGATAGATTCTCTTCAAGTTGGTGAACCTTTTCAGAAAGTTTCTCCACAGCTGAGACGCAGGCCTGTAAGGAAGAGGAGAGACTTTCTTCGTACTGCCGGAGTTGTTTAGCCGCTTCATCCACTGTGGGTTCCTCATCCTCTTTCCAGGCCATTATTGCCAATGAGCTGGCATATGATGATGGTGCACTCCGTACAAACTTCCGCCACATGGGTCGTGTACACCTGACTTCATCTGGATCTTTGGATGTTTGTCTGAGGTCTGGATCCTCATAAATCACTTCCCGTACGGCTAATTCCCTCAGGTACTGGATTCCCTTCTCCATAGTGGTCCACTTGCCTGGTAGACATAAAAGTTCTTCCTTGAAGGGATACCTTTCCCTCACAGCTGAGAGGAGACGCCTCCAGAGGCTGGTGGACTGTGCTCCATCTGCAATTGCTTTGTCAATGCCTGCGTCTCGAGCAAGGGATCCCAGCCGCTTGGCTTCCCTGCCGTCTAATTCCACACAATTGTCTCCAGAGTCCCAACACCGGAGCAGCCAGGTGACAAGCTGCTCACCTATACAGCGACCAAAATCTTTTCGCACATCTCGTAGCTCGCGCTCGTTTAGGCTTCGGGTAGTTACTGTTGATTTTTCGACATCCTCATCTTCCTCCTCCTGAATCCTTGATGGCCCAGCGTCGTTGTCGTCTCCGTCGTCTCTATACCTAGATTTGGCAGAAGACTCTCTGCGTTCTAAACGACCTGAATCTCTGTACCATTTTTTCACCTTCTCTACAGGGGCAGCTTGCACTGCTACTGCTCGTTTCTCTGACACAGCCACAGGAGCTGGAGCGGCTGCAGGAGCTGGTGCAGCTGCAGGAGCTGGGACTGGAGCGGCTGCAGGAACTGGAGTTGGAGCAGTTGCAGGAGCTGGGACTGGAGTAGCGGCAGGAGCTGGAGCTGGAGCAGCTTCAGGAGCTGGGACTGGAGCGGCTGCAGGAGCTGGGACTGGAGCGGCTGCAGGAACTGGAGCTGGAGCAGTTGCAGGAGCTGGAACTGGAGCGACTGCAGGAACTGGGACTGGAGCGGCTGCAGGAGCTGGGACTGGAGTGGCTGCAGGAGCTGGGACTGGAGCGACTGCAGGAACTGGGACTGGAGCGGCTGCAGGAGCTGGGACTGGAGCGGCTATAGGAGCTGCAACTGGAGCGGCTGCAGGAGCTGGAACTGGAGCGACTGCAGGAGCTGGGACTGGAGCGGCTGCAGGAGCTGGGACTGGAGCGGCTGCAGAGTCCACCGTAGGGGTCACAGTGGCCGTTGGATCTGTCACAGGGCTTGGAGTGGCCACAGGGTCTGTCACTAAGTTGATAGCAGTATCAATGGCAGCTCGATAGGCATGAGCCAGGCCCCAGCACGTTATAATGATTTGTGTTACTTTGGAACTGCCAGAATCATGACACCTTTTTTTCAAACATTCTGCCAGTTTTTGAGGATTTTGCAGTTGTTCAGGGGTGAATTTCCAAAACACTGGGGGTGCCAACTGCTCTAGATGCCTGCCCATATCCTCCCATACTCCCTGCCACCCACAACTATACTGCCTCCGGGCAGATCTCCGGATGAGCTTCCTAAGTAGTTGTTCAACTTTAAGCAGAATCTGAAGTGCATTCAGGAGGCAGAACAACAAGACTATGGTAGTCTGAGTATCCCAAGAATATTCAATATCTTGGAGAGCTATTGTGACAAGCTCGGGGGATAAGAGGGTGGTGAAGGAGAAAGGGAGAGTAGTCAAGTAAGAAAAAATATCTTCCCCTTTCCCCTCCACAGATTGACTCCCTAATGGAGAAAAACAATAGGTATAATTGCTAATAGTTCCCAAGATACTGTTTCCAAAGTACAGAGTCCACGATGTTACTGAGTATAAATACCAAGTTAGAGTCATGACCAGATATCTTATCGTCTCATAAGCCATTGCTACAACACTCAGTACCATAATGATCTGAAACCAGGGCCCAGAGAGGATAAACAACACGACAGAGAGCAAATACGGAAAATAATGTACTATAATACTCAATTTGGAAAACAGGCGCAGCAGAGTTGAGATTAAAACAATCAGCATCATGACAAGTGACTATTAAGCAGGTCTAATCCTTACACCAATTTTAGTTTAACACACTCTGATCAGATCTGCCGTTATCTCAACCTTTCGAGCCCCACGTTGGGCGCCAAAAAGACTGTCGTGGTTTAACCCGGCCGGCAGCTAAACACCACGCAGCCGTTCGCTCACCCTCCCCCCTCCCTCTCTGGGACGGGGGAGAGAAATGGAAAGTGAAGCCCGTGAGTTGAGATAAAGACAGTTTAATAAGACAGGAAAATAATACTAACAATAATAATAATAACAATAATAATAATAATGATACAATGGTGATAATAGGTAAGTAATAATAATATGTACAAACAAGTGATGCACAATGCAATTGCTCACCACTCGCTGACCGATGCCCAGCCTAACCCCGAGCAGTCCGGCCCCCTCCCCCCGGCTAGCCACCCCTATATATTGTTTAGCATGACGTCAGATGGTATGGAATACCCCTTTGGCTAGTTTGGGTCACCTGTCCTGGGTCTGTCCCCTCCCAGCTCTTACTGCACCCCCAGCCTGCCTGTTGGCAGGACAGAGCAAAAGGCTGAGATGTCCTTGGCTTGGTATAAGCACTGCTCTGCAACAATTAAAGCATCGGGGTGTTATCAGCACTCTTCTCATCCTAAGCCAAAACACAGCATTCCACCAGCTACTAGGAAGAAAATTAATTCTGTTCTAACTGAAACCAGGACAACGACAGACACCAGTATGGTCAGATCATGCTCCATCTTATTGCCCGAATAGCCTAACTTTTATAGTGAACTTAACAGGGGCGGATAGTGTGTCACACAAGATTATTGGTCAAAAGCACTCAGACAAACAACTGCAAGAAAACAACCCCACCTGCAAGAAAACAACCCCCTTGTGATTAGCAGTCACGTAGATCCCGTCCTTGAAGCCAGCTGCTGGCAACAATATTTTTCTAAATTCCTCAATTGGGCGATGTGGGAACACTGTCATGGGAACTTCTCATAGTTGCCCTGGTAGCTTGGTTTGCTCAGCTGCAGCAAGCCATGGGATCTTTGCTGTTTCAAAAAATCCCTCAACAATTCCCCCCCCTTTTTTTTTTCTTTCTTTGACCAAACCAAGCCCGATGTAACTGTTTTTCAAGTAACCCTTTAACCACATTTATTACAATACAACATGCAATGATGACTGACACCACAGCAAACAGAATCCTTAATCCCTCTTTGACTAATCCCAGTAACCATCTATGCATCGTTCCAAACAAATCAGTGAGACATTGATTGAAAGGATTGATATCATATTGAATCTTTCTCATGTGCTCTTTCAGGAAAGTAATGGATTTGTGAATTGACTCATTATGATCAAAAAGGTTTAAACAGCACATTCCCTTAAAGTCCTCACACCCATGCCTTTGAGCCAAAAGCAAGAAGTCAATAGCAGCTTGATCCTGTAGAAGCACATGTTGCAGACTATTTTGATCTGGTAACATCACAGAATCACAGAATCACAGAATTTCTAGGTTGGAAGAGACCTCAAGATCATTGAGTCCAACCTCTAACCTAACACTAACAGTCCCCACTAAACCATATCCCTAAGCTCTACATCTAAACGTCTTTTGAAGACTTCCAGGGATGGTGACTCCACCACCTCCCTGGGCAGCCTGTTCCAGTGCCTCACAACCCTTTCAGTAAAGAAGTTCTTCCTAACATCTAACCTAAAACTCTCCTGGCGCAACTTTAGCCCATTCCCCCTCGTCCTGTCACCAGGCACGTGGGAGAACAGGCCAACCCCCACCTCACTACAGCCTCCTTTAAGGTATCTGTAGAGAGTGATAAGGTCACCCCTGAGCCTCCTCTTCTCCAGTCTGAACAAGCCCAGCTCCTTCAGCCGCTCCTCGTAAGACTTGTTCTCCAGGCCCCTCACCAGCTTCGTCGCCCTTCTCTGGACCCGCTCAAGCACCTCGATGTCCTTCTTGTAGCGAGGGGCCCAAAACTGAACACAGTACTCGAGGTGCGGCCTCACCAGAGCCGAGTACAGGGGGACGATCACCTCCCTAGCCCTGCTGGTCACACTGTTTCTGATACAAGCCAGGATGCCGTTGGCCTTCTTGGCCACCTGAGCACACTGCTGGCTCATATTCAGCCGACTATCCACCGATACTCCCAGGTCCTTCTCCGCCTGGCAGCTCTCCAACCACTCATCTCCCAGCCGGTAGCTCTGCCTGGGGTAGAGACCACAAAGCATTGTGTACCCCCACAAAGCATTTACCACCATCCATGAGTTAGTGTAGAGACCCAGAAGAAGTAAAAGAAACTTAGGAGTATCATTTGATTATAGATACATAGATTCTATTGGGGTGCCTAGGGGAGTTCCCGATGAACAGAAATCCAGGAATCAAATTGCTGCAGGGTTTGAGTGACTGTTCTGGTGGATAACGATCACTAAGAATATGGATTGGATTAATTATATTTATCAGCAGAGATTCATAAACTATATAAGAGATGCGATAAGAGGAATCACTGAACAACTAGATGCCACCAGCAAAATGTCTTGGTGTACTGGGTCTGGCTGGGATGTTAACTTTCCCTGCAGCAGCCCACATAGTGCTGTGCTCTGCACTTGTAGCTGGAACAGCAGTGGTATCACACCAGTGTTGTGTCTATTGCTGAGCAGTGCTGGCACAGCATCAGGACTCTCTAACCCTCCCAGAGTCAGCAGGCTGGGTGTGGGCAAAAAGCGAGAAAGGAACATCACCAGGGCAGCTGACCTAAACCAACCAAAGGGATATTCCATACCATATGATGTCACACTCAGCAATAAAAGGTGGAAACAGGAAGAAGAGGGGAGCAGTGGGCTCTCTTTGCGAAAACATCTGTCCTCCCAAACACTGGCTACGTGCATTGAGTCCCTGCTTCAAGGACGTGGTCAAGCATCGCTCATTTGTGGGAAGTAGAGAGTAATTTCTTTCTTCTGCACTTCCACATAGCCTTTATTTGTTTTGTTTGTTTGTTTTTCCTCCTTTTTTTCCCTTTCCCCCTCCCTTTTCCCCTTTCCCTTTTCTTTCCCTTCAGTTAAAATTGTTTAATTAATAATATTTCCATTATTATTATTATTATTATTATTATTATTATTATTATTATTATTATTATTATTCCCTTTAATAAAATTATCCTTATCTCAACCCGAGTTGTTCTTTACTTTACATCTTCCCCTCCTCATCTAAGGAGGGGGAGTGAGAGAGCGTTTGTGGTGTTTAGCTGCCTAGCACGATAAAGCCACCACAGTCCTTTCTGGCGCCCAATGTGGGGCTCGAAGGGTTGAGATAACAATAGAATTGATTAAAACGCGTACAGCTAACACACTTACTTGCTAGTAACCATGTTCAGTGTCCTGTTAATACTGGCTTGTTTGTTCATATGTCATGCAATCCGTGTCATGTTCTCTTTCTCCTCTATATCCAATCCGAGAATGTGCTACAATCTGTGTTATTTTTTTTGAATTCACTGTGCTGCCAAGCACTGGCCTTGAGTTTAATCTGGCATTCAGGCTCTGCACTGTTATCATTTGGGTCTCATGGAAACTGTCTGTTAGAGAATATTCAGAACTACACTGCCTTCCTTTCCTCATGTGGATGTCAGTTTATGAATAATATCAGGAATGGTACCTCCTCCTTCTTTCACAGTGGGCTAATTACAACAATTTTTGAGTATTTTGAATATCCATGTGTAACTCATATATTGCTATTTCTAATTCTGAATAATGGGTTTCCTCTTTTCTCTTAGATTAGTTGATTGTTTAGAAAGCTTACCTGGGGATCTGTCTCGAAACAGTCTGGTAGCAGATGGCAAGGTGTGTGGGATGATGTTGGCAGGTACTTGTCACGGGTGTCTCCTCCAATAGTCTTGAACTTCACCCCTGAACAAGTGCAAAATCCTAAAAACCTGGTAGAATGTTTGAGAGTTGTATGTCCTGACCCTGATAATGCCGGAGAACGACAGCTTGCAGCATTGTGCTGGGTCCTGGCTTACTCCTATCAAACACTGTTTAACATCATCCAGCAACTTGAAGAGAGGGAGGAAGTCTCTGAATCTGATGACCAAGTAACACACGCTGTGGCTGACCCAGAGGACCAACCAACTATGGTATCAGTCGCCCCCATAGTCAAGTCAAAACAATGGAAATGGAAGTCAGCTTGTTTAGTAAGAGAAGAAGGCTCTCCTAAGAAGGAGGGAGAAGGGTGTGAGGAATGTTTTAACAATTCCAATTCGTGTCCATAAATTCGTGTCCATAAAGAATAATTCTGTTTGAATCCTGTCTGCCTGGGCCCTGCACTGGCAATTTAATTCTTGAACCACAGATGCAGTGTGCCCCAGTCTCCCCCTCATTCCAGTCAATTTATCACGTCTTCAGAAAACACTCCTTAAATTTATGAACCTGTTTGCTTTTGTTATTCCTGACTTCTAGTTCTAACAGTTACAGGTTTTTTTTCTGTCTTCTTCGAGATTGATTTAACACTGCTATAGATGTTATGTAGATGACTGTAAATAGCTGGGAAAGAATGTTTTAATTGCTCGTGAGTCGTCAACCTGTTTGGGAGTTTCAGAACAACTGATAATAACTGGTGACTGCTGGTGACTGTTATGAGATCCTTGGTATCTGGCCAGGGGGGGCCAAGAGATTAAGAGGAAGAAAAAAGAAGCTGAAGGACGGTTGGGAGACAAGACCTGTGGAGAGTGTACAGAGAGTGTTCCATAAACTTGGAATAGTGCCGAGTAAGTACAAAGGGTGAGAGGAAGACTACGAGCCTTCAGCATGAAAGACCCCTAGAGACCCCCAGAGGAGACTGATGCGCATGCTCCAGTAGGAGGAACTGGACCCCGGAAGCTAATTATAATAATCTATTTTTTTAGAAGTAGTAATGAATATGTATTAGTCTAGGAGCATAAAAATCAGCTGCTTGATGTAACTGGTGTGCGTCCTGGTGGAGCGGAGACTCCCGGTGCACCCAGCGCTGTTTGCTTACCTCTATTCCTTTATATTCTTCTAATAAATCCTATTTTTTTATTTAATCCTAATTTGAATCCTGAGCCATTTATAACAAGGGGAAATGGCAGGCACCTCTAAAGCAGAGCCATCACAAAAACAGCAGGAAGAAGAGATGGAAATCATAAAGGAATCAGAAACCACTGGATCCCTATCCCTGAGTGAGATGCGAGAAATACGAAAGGATTATGGTCGACGCCCAGGTAAACACATCCTCACCTGGCTACTTCGATGCTGGGATGCTGGGGCCAATAGCCAACAATTAGAAGGCAATGAAGCCAAGCAGCTGGGATCCCTCTCTAGAGAAATGGTAATTGACAAAGTGTCGCATTAAAGGGTGTAGCTGATTAACCATTACGGGCCCGGTCGGATTCAGGGTACTGAACCAGTCGGACATTCACCAAAAACACATTAACCGTCTGGGGGTCCAGTCAGACATTCACCATCAACGCATTAACAGTCTGGGGGTCCATTCAGACATTCACCAAAAACTCATTAACCGTCTGGGGGTCTGGTTAGATTCAGAACACTGAACTATCACGGATAACCACCCTCACCCTAGTTGCACTTAATGAGAGCTATCACAATGCAGTCAAGTATGGTTTATTACAGCAACAGATAATCAGGTTCTTTTGGATTGCCAGCGATAGTGACTGTCTGCAAAAGCAAGCTAGCATGCATGAAATACATAGGTGTTATAGGTGTTACAGATGTTACAGGTGTTACAGGTGCGCAGCCTAGAAATAAACGCGTTAAAAGGATTAAAGACTCTATAGAGATTTATAAGCAAGTATTCAGATCTCACTGAAAGGCGTCCCAATGGGGGGGGAAGAGAGGCTCAGCCCGTCGACTGATCCCAGGAGTCAGGAGGTCCTAAGGATGTTGTATGTCCTCTGGATGGTATCTCCCCTGACGGTGGTATCTTCCCTAACACCCCCTCTCTCTTGGGCCAATTTATATTATTTTCTATCTTTTAGGTGGAGCTTGAGTGACTCTAGTCAAGCATATCTTAGTTATGATTGGTGTAAAGTTTTCCCGTCTCCATTTAAAGTAATAGGCTCCGAGAAATTCAGAGCGCATGCTCAGTGAGGGGTGGTCGCACCTTGGAGGTGGGTAGCTTTTGGGATGGAGGTGTGTTTTGGTATTATAATGATATTATAATGAGCAAAAAGTACACTAGGGTACAGCATTTGTCAAAACATGACAGGTCTTTGGCTCAGGGTGGCAAAAAGTGCAGCTTTGTGCACAAGAACAATCGAGGCCCCACCTGGTTACAGAGCCTAGCCGTGGTGTCTCCACTCCACTCCACGTTCCGTGGTGTTCCTTAGGGCTAGCACACCAAGTTTCCCCAGTGCAATAGCATCTAAGGTTGGAAGCCTAGGGAACGCTCAGGTAATGCAGTTATGCCCTACCTTGAAAACCTCTTCAATGCTGTACCTTTTCCTTAAAAATGCGAATGTTAGTTTTATTTTCCTAGTTACTTCAGGTAATTACACCACACAAAGGAATTGGGAGAGGGACACAGGTTCTCAGCCTCTGGAGGCAACTCCTGGCAGCTGTGAAAGAAAGATATCCCCATAAGGAAGATATTGTATATCAAATAGGCAAGTGGACCACTATGGATAAAAGTCTCCAGCATCTGCAGGAATTAGCTATTCTGGAGATGATTTATAGTGATTTGTACAACACCCAGACACCTCAAGATCCCGATGAAGTCCAGTGCACAACATCCATGTGGCATAAATTGGTGCGGAGTGCACCATCAGCACATGCCAGTACACTGGCAGTAATTCAGTGGGATGAGGGGATGGGACCAACAGTGTATAATCTGTCCTGCCAGCTTCAAAAATACAAAGACAATCTCTCTGCTCTGCTACGGGCCTGTGTCTCAGCTGTGGAAAAACTGTCCAAAAGATTTGACCACCTTGTAGAACGAGCATATTCCTCCTCATCTAGACAGAGTGATATTTCAGCCATTAAGAATCAGCATTTTCCTGCTCAAGGGAGAGAGTACCCAAGACGCATACCACGTGGCACCTTGTGGTTTTATCTGTGTGACCACGGGGGCAGTAGAAGGGCTGATGTTATTCTTGACCCTGATGAAGGGACCTCTGCTTCTCATCTGCAAGAATTAAGTGGCAGACACTCCAGCCAGGACTAGAGGGTCCCTGCCTCTGGCCTGGTAGAGGAGAGGGATAACCGGATTGATTGGACTGTGTGGATCCGATGGCCTGGCACATCGGAACCACAAGAATACAAAGCTCTCGTGGACACTGACTCACAACGTACCTTAATGCCACCAGGCTACCAAGGGACAGAACTCATCTGTATCTCTGAAGTGACAGGGGGATCCCAACAACTAACTGTACTGGAAGCTGAAGTGAGTCTAACTGGGAATTAATGGCAAAAGCATCCCATTGTGTTGAGGGATTTTTGAAACAGCAAAGATCCCATGGCTTGCTGCAGCTTAGCAAACCAAGCTACCAGGACGACTATGAGAAGTTCCCATGACAGTGTTCCCACATCGCCCAATTGAGGAATTTAGAAAAATATTGTTGCTAGCAGCTGGCTTCAAGGACGGGATCTGCATCACTGCTAATCACAAGGGGGTTGTTTTCTTGCAGGTGGGGTTGTTTTCTTGTAGTTTTTTGCCTGAGTTCTTTTGACCAATAATCTTGTGTGAGACACTATCTGCTCCTGTTAAGTTCACTATAAAAGTTAGGCTATTTGGGTAATAAAGGGAGAGCATGATCTGACCATACTAGTGTCTGTCGTGTTTTTGGCCGTTCTTCCTGCAACATATGTCGCCCGAAGAGGCTGAGACCTGGACACGCTGAGAAACCTGAGAGACACTGAGAGACCTGAGAGACTCTGAGAGATGCTGAGAGATGCTAAGAGACCTGAGAGACGCTGAGAGACTCCGAGCACAGTCCCGAATATACAGATCGTGGTGGGACGCGGAGATTGATTAATAGAGATACACAGTGATTAATGTGCTGTGTGGTATGAAAACTGAACGGCAGCTGGCTATGGCGGCAGCGCAAGCTTTCTCAGAACGCCGAGTACGAAACCTGAGACCTCAGGAATGCGGCTGACACGATCTTTATCGTCGGTTCTTGCACCCACCGCAGTTCGGGGTATGACCTCTCCAATAAATCAGTCAGCGGCAGAAAGAACTGAGGGACTATCAGAGAAGAGTGCTGATGGGGAGTGGAGGCTGCCCTCCCCACGCCCTGTGCCAAGATTTTTATCAAAATCTTGATAAAGCTGTGCTGCCAGCATCTGTGCCGCTGCCAGGCAGCAATAAATCCACTCGGGATGCTTCGCCAATGAGAGGTGCAGCAGCAGCTTGTGAAAATTGACCTTCACTGGAGGAGTTGTTCCAAGAACTGCTAGTGAAATTCGAGAACTTAAAAATTACAGATTCAGAGAAGCTTCCTCTCTCGTCTGCCCCACTGGAGCCGACTCCCTCATTATCCATCTCTACAACACCATCGGCACCAAGGAGGGACAGGTGCTCCGACATCATATGCGATGCTTTCATAGAGGGGCATAGGCGTGCTACATCCTTGGCCTGCCCTATTATTATCGACCCTGTGCAAGGCACTGGGTTGTGGCAGCCACATGACTGCAAGCTTTTACAACAAGCTCGAAAAATGGTTTTGGACTATGGATTACAATCCCAGGAGGCTCGACAGATAATTCAATGGATTTTTCAGGCAAAACCAATGTGTCCACTTGACTGTCGAAACTTGGCACGCTTATTGTTAACTCCTTCCCCAATCATTGATCATCCTGATCTAACAGCAGAGTCTAAAAAGAGTATGTTTAGAATGCTTGCTTTTGACAACGCAAACGCAAAAACTCAAAATATCTTAGCCACACTGCCGAGAACTGCACCCTTAGAAGAGATGTTGGAAAGAGTAGAAAGAGTTGATCAGTACAGGCAAGCAGCTGTGGTGGCACAGGTTATAATGACAGCCATTGATGATCCCTCAATTGCTATAGCAAGGCAAAACAATGGTGCACCCCCAAGATGTACCCCCCGAAATCAGATAATATGTTATAGATGTGGGAGATCTGGTCATCTGAAAAAAACAGTGCATGACTACTGTCTGGTGTGACAATTGCCGATCTAACACGCATGCTACAGTACTTTGCAGGTGGCAGGGTGTCGTGGTTTAACCCAGCCGGAGGCTAAACACCACGCAGCCGTTCGCTCACCCTCCCCCCTCCCTCTCTAGGACGGGGGAGAGAAATGGAAAGTGAAGCCCGTGAGTTGAGATAAAGACAGTTTAATAAGACAGGAAAATAATACTAACAATAATAATAATAACAATAATAATAATAATGATACAATGGTGATAATAGGTAAGTAATAATAATATGTACAAACAAGTGATGCACAATGCAATTGCTCACCACTCGCTGACCGATCCCCAGCCTAACCCCGAGCAGTCCGGCCCCCTCCCCCCGGCTAGCCACCCCTATATATTGTTTAGCATGACGTCAGATGGTATGGAATACCCCTTTGGCTAGTTTGGGTCACCTGTCCTGGGTCTGTCCCCTCCCAGCTCTTACTGCACCCCCAGCCTGCCCGTTGGCAGGACAGAGCAAAAGGCTGAGATGTCCTTGGCTTAGTATAAGCACTGCTCTGCAACAATTAAAGCATCGGGGTGTTATCAGCACTCTTCTCATCCTAAGCCAAAACACAGCATTCCACCAGCTACTAGGAAGAAAATTAATTCTGTTCTAACTGAAACCAGGACATCTATCCAAAAGGAGGAACGTTGCACCCCCATGCTGCGTCTCGAACCCGTGACCTCAGATCTCTCTCCACGTCGCGAGGTCAGGGTTATGCGAGCGCCTCAAGCCAGTGAGCCACCGCTGCCTCCTCTGTCGTGCCAACGGGCAGGCTGGGGGTGCAGTAAGAGCTGGGAGGGGACAGACCCAAGACAGGGAGGAAGAAAAACAGCTTAACAGCCTTTCGAGAGAGTACAAGTTGATTTTACTGAATTGCCCAAAGTAGGGAGAATAAAGTATTTATTGGTAATCATGGATCATTTAACACAATGGGTAGAAGCTTATCCTGTAGCAACAGCTACGGCACAAGTGGTGGCAAAAATTTTATTGGAACACCTGATACCTAAATATGGGATAATCCAGTACATTGATTCTGATCAGGGCACACACTTTACTTCTAAAAAAATAAAATTATTATGGCAATCATTAGGTATTCAGTGGGAATATCATACTCTGTGGCACCCACAAAGCTCAGGGAAAGTAGAGAGAATGAATCAAACAATAAAACAGCAATTGGCTAAATTAATGATTGAGACACAAATGCCCTGGACTAGATGCTTACCATTGGCACTTCTAAACATAAGAACTAAACCACACAGTGAGACTGGATTATAACCATATGAAATGTTATATGGTATGCCTTATTCACAGGGAATGCCTCTGGGAGACAATGTAGTTGAGGATCGTAGTATCCAGAAATATATAATTACTATTGGGAAAAGATTGCAAGAACTAAGAGAAATTGGAATAATGGCTCAGACACCACCTTTAGGATTTGCTATTTATCAAATACAACCGGGGACAAGGTCTTAATAAAAGCTTGGAAAGAAGAATCATTACAACCCCGGTGGGAGGGACCGTATCTTGTTTTACTTACCACCGAAACAGCTGTGAGAACAGCAGAAAGGGGTTGGACCCATGCATCTAGAGTAAAAGGACCAATAAATACCAAAACTTGGAGGGTTGAGTCTGCTCCTGGGGAATTGAAGTTAAAGCTAAAAAAGAACTAATGTTCTGGCAATAAGGCTCGCTCTGCATAAATTAAGAATGCCAGAAGAAGGGGACAAGCCTGCAACGAAGAAAGGGGAGAAGGCAAGACCGGGGCAGGACTCTCTACTGCGGTGTGTATAGTGTGTATAGTCTACCGAGGGAGGCAACCCCTATGGGTATTGACTGCCAAGTGAGAGGGCCTCAACCGGACTTCTCCCGCACTGAAGTCAAGTTGTCCCAGAAAAAGAAACAAACAAGCAAACGAAAATGTATGTATATAGTAAGAGTTTTTTTTTTAAAGCTATTGTAATTAGTTTTCCAGGAGCTGGATCACCCTCAAAGGCTGAACAGTGACCGAAGCTCAAATAGATTTACAGAATTTCACAGAATTTCTAGGTTGGAAGAGACCTCAAGATCATCGAGTCCAACCTCTGACCTAACACTAACAGTCCCCACTAAACCATATCCCTAAGCTCTACATCTAAACGTCTTTTGAAGACTTCCAGGGATGGTGACTCCACCACCTCCCTGGGCAGCCCGTTCCAGTGCCTAACAACCCTTTCAGTAAAGAAATTCTTCCTAACATCTAACCTAAAACTCCCCTGGCGTAACTTTAGCCCATTCCCCCTCGTCCTGTCACCAGGCACATGGGAGAACAGGCCAACCCCCACCTCGCTACAGCCTCCTTTAATGTACTTATACAGAGCAATAAGGTCACCCCTGAGCCTCCTCTTCTCTAGGCTGAACAAGCCCAGCTCCCTCAGCCGCTCCTCATAGGACTTGCTCTCCAGGCCCCTCACCAGCTTCGTCGCCCTTCTTTGGACCCGCTCAAGCACCTCGATGTCCTTCTTGTAGCGCGGGGCCCAAAACTGAACACAGTACTCGAGGTGCGGCCTCACCAGAGCCGAGTACAGGGGGACGATCACCTCCCTAGCCCTGCTGGTCACACTGTTTCTGATACAAGCCAGGATGCCGTTGGCCTTCTTGGCCACCAGAGCACACTGCTGGCTCATATTCAGCCGACTGTCCACCATCACTCCCAGGTCCTTCTCCGCCTGGCAGCTCTCCAACCACTCATCTCCCAGCCGGTAGCTCTGCCTGGGGTTGTTGCGCCCCAGGTGCAGGACCCGGCACTTGGCCTTGTTGAACTTCATGCAGTTGACCTCAGCCCATCGGTGCAGCCTATCCAGATCCTCCTGCAGAGCCTTCCTACCCTCGAGCAGATCGACACATGCACCTAAAGATCGACACATCTCCTCAAGTATCTCTGTCGTGGCATGGGCTTGTTTCTCGGCCCAGCATACCAATTTTTCTATGTTGTTGAGTGCGGCCACAGATGCCACTCCTGGCACTAAAATTGTCAATGCCGTTCTAGCTGCAACACCAAGCAATTCAACATTATCATTGCAATCCGGTGAGAGCAATACCCATTTGTCTGGTGATCTCATGCAACTGCGACAAGCTAGGAGCAAATATAGTAAGTTTATCTAAGTAACATGGACCTCCGATAGCATTTGCAGGGATACCTTGCCAGGCCCTATCCCCACAAATCAGAAAAACATCAGGAGGTAAGGCCAAAGCTGTAAAATTATTTCAAATGCTATAGTTGTTACCCCTTTTCTCCGTGCCATAAACCCCTAAACCCTGCCTAGCAGTGTCATTGTAATCACAGGTGTTGTTTGTATTTCTGTACCCGTATGGCCCTTTCCAAGTTCCTGTGGCAGGATCTCGGTAATTCATTCTTATTTGTGGTAACACATTTGGTGCTGTGGGAATAGAAATGTTGTTTTTGCAGAGTTACATTGTTTAGAAGGAGGGAATGTGGTACTGAGATATGTTTACAGTGATAAGAAAGTTTAGCAGGCAACCTAGTAAAATGCAGACAACCAGACTCCTTAGGACAATTAGGTGAAAATCACAGTGTCAAGTCAAGTCAGATAAGTGAAGAAACATTACCACTTCAAGCAGTAAAAATGTCAAAAGAAATTTGAAATTTAGCAGGCCGGCAACTGAAGGCCATGCATTGTTTGTGAAGCATCAGATAGATTGTGAACCTGGATTACCCACTCAGTGGGGAAACAGGGGAGGGTCCTGCCATCAAAAGGTATATAAACTGTGTTTTGGAACTAGTAGATGCGCTCTCTCCTGCTTGTGGGGCGCCCGCCATTGCAATCGCGAATAAATTACTTCTTCACTGAGATCCTCGCCTGAGCCTAAGTTATTGGCTACGGAGTGTTTCTCACAGTGCTGCTATATTTATTGTTTGAAAATGAATACTCGCAGGAGGGTCTTCTCGGTCCCTAGTCAAACATAAGTGATTCAAGACAACCAATGCCTCGGACAATCGCTCATCGATGTTCTTGATCTCTTTTAATCTCACTAATTGTTCCTTTAAAACCTGGTGTGATCGTTCAACCATCACTTGGCCCGTGGGAGAAAATGGAACACTCGTTTTAGGCTGAATCTGTAGGAAAATCCATTCCAGAACTCGAAAATGCTGCCCTATCATTCCACCCTTGCCATCACCTGTGTCACTTATACTACTCCTATTACCCGTGCTGTTAGTGTCAGTGGCATCCTCCTGGTACCATTTCTGTCTTTGTCCCCCCTTACTCTCCCCCTTTTATTTTTGCCACTGACCATTCACCGCAAATGGATGAGACACATGATTGCTAATTAGGAAAGAGAGTGTAACGTCTGCTATACGGCTGCAGGCAGTGCCGGCTGCAACCTTAGAAGCTGTTTGTGAAAGAGCCTGCCGTTGGTCATTTGTTAGTGTAATCTCTTGCTCTGCACTCCTGCCCCGCAATAAAGGTAATAATAGAGCCAAGTCGTCATTAGTAACCCGTACAATGTGGCAACCCCACTGAATGTTATCCAGGAACATTTGTACATTTATCAAATTATGTAACAGCATAGTTATAACACTGATCTGGGGACGAATAGTCTTTTTTGCATTGCAAGATAAGCCTCTCATAAAAAGAATGCTAGAGAGAAGCAGCACAGCCGCCGCTGCCTCCATGGTTACATCAGACAGGCTGCAGGGTCCTGATCTCCGCCCCTCTGCTATGTGCCAACTCGCCACATGGTGAGGGTCGTCTGCCATTGTCCACTGATGCCTCTGGTCTCCCGTAGCAACTCGATCCTGGATGTCCCGCGTCACACCGTGATGATGTCAATTTCCCGCGTTCCACCGCGATTCCTTTGTTTCCCTCGTCTAGCCGCGATCTCTCCGCGTCTCACCGCGATTTTTCCCTGCATCTCCCCACGATTTTTCCCGTCTCCCCGCGACTTCCACATCTCCCCGCGATGATGTCACTGTCCCATGTCTCCCCGCGAGTCCTTTGTCCGGGTCGGTGTTTAAGTTCCTCAAAGTCTCTCAGGTGTTCTGGCTTCTGTCAGGTCTCTTCGTGTCTCTCAGAACTGTCCGTGTCTCTGAAGCGTCTCTCAGGGCTCTCCGTGCCTCTGAAGTCTCTCCGTGTGTCTCAGGTCTCTCAGCGTCTGTTGGGTCTCTCAGCATTTCTCAGGTCTCAGCTTCTCCCAGCTTCTCTCTTTTTGATGACAGGACCCTCCCCTGTTTCCCCACTGAGTGGGTAATCCAGGTTCACAATCTATCTGATGCTTCACAAACAATGCATGGCCTTCAGTTGCCAGCCTGTTAAATTTCAAATTTCTTGACTTTTTTACTGTTTGCAGTGGTAATGTTTCTTCACTTATCTGACTTGACTTACCACTGTGATTTTCACCTAATTGTCCTAAGGAGTCTGTTTGTCTGCATTTTACAAGGTCACCTGCTAAGCTTTCTTATCACTGTAAGCATATCTCAATACCACATTCCTTCCCTCTAAACAATGTAACTGCAAAAACAACATCTCTATTCCCACAATTCCTCCCTTTTCTTCTTTAAAAACTTGATTTTTGCAAAACTTTTCTAAGGTGTAATTTGGTAGACATCTTCTTCTTCACTTTCTTTGTTTTCCATCTCCTCATTATCACCTTATCTAAGTAAGGTGGTGGCTCCATCATCATTTGTTTCAATAGTGCGGTTTCAGTTAACCACTGTACTAGTCCACTTACACAGGGGATAATGCAGCAACCAATGGCTGTCAAAATTCCTACAACTACGATCAAGGATGTAAATATGCCTAATTTTTCTGCCAATTCACTGGAAAGTGTGGTAAGCCCTTGCAATGACCTAGTTACTGAGCCATCTGGGACAGTATTGTTGGGTATGTTATAAATGAAATCTCAACTCAATCTGAATTTAGTAATATTTATAAAAGGAAGATTTATAAAAGGCAAGTAAACAGCACTGGGTGTGCGGGGAGCCTATGCTCCACCAACACGCACACACAAACATCGAACCTTCTAAATACACAGAACATTGCTTTTACATACTAAACCCGAGTATGCCTATACATACAGAAAAGGTAACAAACAATCCTTTAAGTTCCATGACTTAACAGTCTCCATTTTCCATTCCTTTTCTTGATTACAAACAACTCTCCATTTTCCATTCCTTTTGAATAATATGTCTCGCTTTAAGTTGTTAAGCAACTCGGCCTTCGGGCCTTATGTATCCCGTTCTTCCCGGATCGAAGAAAAGCATATCCATCTCCTTTTCAAGGCCAATAGGGCCTGGGTCAAAAGGAACGTCAAGGTCACCAGGGGGCATAACAGCAAAAGCCTTCGATGGCTGAGGATGCAGCAGAGGGGATCATTGAAAGGTCCTGGAGAACAGGAGAGGTGCCTGAAGACTGAAGTTTACCCAGTGTCACTCCAGTCTTCAAGAAGGGCAAGAAGGAGAATCCAGGAAACTACAGGCCAGTCAGTCTCACCTCTGTCCCTGGAAAGGTGTTGAAACAGCTTGTTCTGGATGGCTTCTCCAAGCAATTGGAAGAGAAGAAGGTTATGAGGAGTAGTCCGCATGGATTCACCAAGGGGAAGTCGTGCTTGACCAACCTCGTTGCCTTCTATGATGGCATCACCAGCTGGGTAGATGAGGGGAGAGCAGTGGGTGTCATCTACCTTGACTTTAGCAAGGCTTTTGATACTGTCTCCCATGACATCCTGATAGAAAAGCTGAGAAAGTGTGGGATAGAGGAGTGGATAGTAAGGTGGGTTGAGAACTGACTGACTGGCCAAGCTCAGAGGGTGGTGATCAGCGGCGCAGAGTCTGGCTGGAGACTTGTGACTAGCGGTGTTCCCCAGGGGTCGGTGCTGTGTCCGGTCTTGTTCAACATCTTCATTGACGACCTTGATGAGGGAATAGTGTCCACCCTCAGCAAGTACGCCGATGACACAAAGTTAGGAGGAGTGGCTGACACACCAGAAGGCTGTGCTGCCATTCAGCGAGACCTGGACTGGCTGGAGAGATGAGCAGGAAGAAACCAAATGAGGTTTAACAAGAGCAAGTGTAGAGTCCTGCACCTGGGCAGGAACAATCCAAAGTATCAGTACAGGCTGGGGGGTGACCTGCTAGAGAGGAGCTCTGGGGAGAAGGACCTGGGGGTCCTGGTAGACGACAGGTTGACCATGAGCCAGCACTGTGCCCTCATGGACAAGAGGGCCAATGGGATCCTGGCGTGCATTAAAAGCAGTGTGGCCAGCCAGTCAAGGGAGGTGATCCTTCCCCTCTACTCTGCCCTGGTCAGGCCTCACCTGGAGTACCATGTCCAATTCTGGGCTTCCCCGGTGCAAAAAAGACAGGGATCTCCTGGAAAGAGTCCAGCGGAGGGCCACAAAGATGATACGGGGCCTGGAGCATCTTCCTTATGAGGAAAGGCTGAGAGACCTGAGTCTGTTCAGCCTGGAGAAAAGAAGACTGAGAGGGGATATTATCAATGTGTATAAATATCTGGGGTGTGGGAGGGATTTGGCCAACCTCTTTTCAGTGGTTTGTGGGGACAGGGCAAGGGGCAATGGCCACAAAATGGAGCACAGGAAGTTCTACACCAACATGCAAAAGAACTTCTTCACAGTGAGGGTGACGGAGCACTGGAACAGGCTGCCCAGGGAGGTTGTGGCATCTCCTTCTCTGGAGATATTCAAGTCCCGTCTGGACGCCTACCTGGGCAGCCTGCTCTAAAGAACCTGCTTTGGCAGGGGGGTTGGACCCAATGATCTTGCTATAAATCGCTCAGTCCCAAAATAGGATTATAATCCTATATAGGATTTAACAACATCAAGTTGTTAAAACATTCCTCACAGGCCATTCACAGGGACACTCCAGTCACATCTATAGCAGTGATAAATCAACCACAAAGAAGGCAAAAATGCTGTAACTGTTAGGAATAAGAGTTCGGAATAACAAAAGCAAATAGGCTCATGGATTTGAGGAATATTTCTGAAGATTTGATAAATTGACTATAATGAGGGGGAGACTGGGACATATCCCCAATACAACCATCCTTATTTTAGCAAACCAATCACTACCCGTAAAGCCCCCTCCCATAATCCTCTTAGATCGATTCCATCCCAAATTTGAACTGGGACATGTGCAATTTTCTTCATTTCCTTTACAAGTTCATTTACAGCTTTTCTTTCTTTTGTGGTTTAACCCAGCGGGCAGCTAAACAACACACACCACCTCCTCCCCTCCTTCTCTGGGATGGGAGAGAGAAATGGGAAAGTGAAGCCTGTGAGTTGAGATAAAGACAAAAATAACAATAATAATAATGACAATAATTATGATAATAGTACTACTAGTAATAATGTGTACAAAACAAGTGATGCACAATGCAACTGCTCACCACCTGCTGTCCGATGCCCAGCCTAACCCCGAGCAGTCCGGCCCTCCTCCCAGCTCTTGCTGCACCCCCAGCCTGGCCGCTGGCAGGACAGGGTGAGAAGCTGAAACGTCCTTGGCTTGGTGTAAGCACTGCTCTGCAACAATTAAAACATCAGCATATTATCAGCATTCTTTTCATCCTAAACCAGAACATAACATTCTATCAGCTACTAGGAAGAAACACCCTCATCATCAATCTTTAAACAGCAATTACTAAAGCTAAATTTTCCACAGACTTCTCCTTCTTGTGCTAGTAAATAATCCAAAGCTAGGCAATTTTGATACAAAGCAGTTCTCATCTTGGTATTTGGTTTTGCAATTAATCCAAGTGCATCTCTGGTTTTATTTATAACTATTTCTATTACAGCTAGTAACCTAATTGTTCTATTAAGTATATATATTGGGGTCCTATAGCCCCAGGATCTGTTTTCTGCCCACGTAGCTGGATCATAATAGGCAAACGCCTTCAATCAAGGGGTTGGGCCCGCTTTCAGGGTCGGTCGATTCAGGCTTGTGTTACCGTTTGGCCTGTCAGGGTGATCCAGCTCCTGGAAAACGAATCACAATTTTATATAGGTTTAAAAAAAAGAGGTTCTTATGTTATTTTCTCGGGACAACCTGACCTTAGTGTGGGAGAAGTCTGTTCGAGGCCCTCTCACTCGGCAGTCAATACCCATAGGGGTTGCCTTCCTCGGTAGACCATACACACTGCAGTGGAGGGTCCTGCCCTGGTCTTGCCTTCTCCCTTTCCTCCCTTCAGGCTTGTCCCCTTTATTTGGCATCCTGAATTCATGCAGAGCCTCGTTGCCAGAATATTAGTTCTTCCTTAGCTTGAGTTTCAGTTCCCCAGGAGCAGACTCAACCCTCCAAGTTTCGGTAGTTACTGGTCCTGGGTACATGGGTCCAACCCCTTTCTGCGGTTCTCACAGCTGTTTCAGTAGTCAGTAAAACAAGGTACAGTCCCTCACATCGGGGGTTCAGTGATTCTTCCCTCCAGGTTTATTTATTAAGACCTTGTCTCCTGGTTGTATTTTAGGAATAGCAAATCCTAAAGGTGGTGTTTGAGCCATCATTCCAATTTCTCTTAGTTCTTGTAATCTCATTCCAAGAGTAATTATATATTTCTGGATGCTACGATCCTCAACTACATTGTTCCCTAGAGTCATCCCTTGTGAATAAGGCATATCATATAACATTTCATATGGTGATAATCCAGTCTCACTGTATGGTTTAGTTCTTATGTTTAAAAGTGCCAATGGTAACCATTTCATTCAGGGCATTTGTGTCTCGATCATTAATTTAGGCAATTGTTTTTTTCTTGTTTGATTCAGTCTTTCTACTTTCCCTGAGCTTTGTGGGTACCATGGAGTATGGTATTCCCACTGAATACCTGATGATTGACATAATAATTTTATTATTTTAGAAGTAAGGTGTGTGCCCTGATCAGAATCAATGTACTGGATTATCCCATATCTAGGTATCAGGTGTTCTAATAGAATTTTTACCACCATTTGTGCCGTAGCTCATGCTACGGGATAAGCTTCTACCCATTGTGTTAAATGATCTACTATTACCAATAGATATTTTATCCGCTCTACTTTGGGCAATTCAGTGAAACCAACTTGTACTTTCTCAAAAGGCCTATAAGATGTTTTTTCTCCCTCCCGTGGCTGCTTGTTGAAACTCTTTCTTATTTATCTTCTGATAAGTTATGCAATGTTGTGTAATTTGCTTTGCTATTTCAAAAAAAACAAAAAACAAAACAAAAAAAAAACAGTGCAACCAAATTATTTTAGTAAATGATCATTTAATGCCTTTGTACCCCAATGTGTTTGTGCATGCAAATGTCCCAATATTTGCTTCGCATAAGCTTTTGGCAATGTCTCTCATCTGTTTGGCAGTGTCCATTTTCCTTGTTCTAATTTAGCCCCTATTTTCTCCAGTTTCGTTTGTTTGTTTTGTTTTCCATTGCATTTCATAGTCGGTCCAAAAATTCTGTAGGGGTTTCTTTCGGATTTTGTTGGAACAGATTCTCAATTCCCAATTTAACCAGATTTTGGTATTTACCGTTCATTATTTCCGAGGTGACTATAGTCTCAGCGTGGGGTCGGTCAGGGGAATGCAATCGTCAACAGTTCCCTGAGCGGTCCCATTGGCAATCTGAGCTCACTCATAAACTCAGGTTGTTTTAAGGGTTAGCTGCTTTTCTGTTTCCATGACAACTCTCTCGGACCCATCATGGTCCCTCTGCCCCAAAGGGCTCACACCCATGATTTTGAGATCACAGCCTCCTGTTGAGGCAGAACTATTAACATTCTTACATCCTCTTCCCCTGCTCATTCAACTTCAAACAGCTCTGTTAAATACTACATGCCACACCTTCAACAACTCTTTTAACCCTTCCTTTATCTGTCTCCAGCCTGTACTTTTCAAAGGCTCAGTCAGGGGCCATCTTAATTCCACTCCTTTTCCCTCTAAGATGCTGAAACAACATATCAGTATAATACATTTAATCCTGTTTTCCTTTTCTCCTCAAAAACAACATTAATTGCAAGATAGTGTTATAGTCGATTGATCCATAATGTGGCCATTTAGTTTATGTAGTGGCCACCACTGATTGCAATACTTAGTGAAAGTCCTCTTGCTTCGATGGCTTAGGATGCAGCAGAGGGGCGATGGCGTAGCACTCAGATCACTAAATGAGTCCTCAGCTCCCTCACTATCTGTCAAGCCATGTGTTTCTGACTGTGGTCCCTCATGACTCTTTAAGGCCTCAGAGACTGCTCGCCAGGTGCCAAGCAATCCCACTGCAACCTTGCCATTTTTAGTTGCAGAGTCCCACACCTTGACCTCAGTTTGGTTCCATATTTCAGGATCATAAACTGTCCGATTGTGAATAAGGAGAATAAGCTGTAAGGTTACCAGGACAGTCTTTGTTCCTAAGGATGTATGATTCCCCATAATGCACAACTGCTTACCAGCGAGAGGCAGTTGTGTGCACGGGTCCGCTTCTCTCAGCTTGAGATTCTTCCCAGCTCCGGTGTGCCTGTTTCCAGCGACTTTCTGTACGAGCTTCTCTGAGTGGTTTGCTGAGTCTGGCCGAACCTATCTTCATGAGGCGATCAAAGTGCCTGTTTCCGTCCTGGTCTCCGTTCTGACAGCCTGTTCCTCTTCACTTCTTTCTCCTGCTTCTTTATTGATGATGTAACTTCATCGTGTTGCCTTTTTTTATCTTGAGGGCAGGCTCCCCTCTTATACCCTTCTTTCCACAGCAGTTCTTTTCAAAACAACTTTTCATTGGTCAGACAACTTTGAATGTAACAACAACAGCAAGCACCCTGAGACATCCATGCCTTAAGGGCTGGAGAACAAGAGAACCATCTGGAGAACAAGAAACTGGAGACTGCATGGAGTGGTAATTTGTGTCAAGAAAATGGTTGATATTAATAAAGAAGGGAGAGATTTGGGAGTGTGGCCATGGGGGTTGGAAAACCCTGTGTTTGAGATAACATTAGACTCTTAACGACGAGGCCATCAGGAATATAAAAGAGTTTAAAGGGAACAAAGAAGGGTGATTCAGGAGACTCCATGCAGTCTCCGGTTTCTTGTTCTTCAGCTGGTCTCTTGTTCTCCAGCCTTGTTCTCCAGCCTTTAATGCATGGAAGTTTCTGGGTGTTTGCTGTTGTTGTCAGACCCAGGCCTGTTGGCCTTGAAAAGGAGATGGATATGCTTTTCTTCGATCTGGGAAGGACGGGATACATAAGGCCTGAAGACCGAGTTGCTTGACAACTTAAAGCGAGACATATTGTTCAAAGGGAATGGAAAATGGAGACTTGTATGTAATCAAGTAAAGGAGTGGAAAATGGAGACTGCTGAGTCGTGGAACTTGGAGGATTGTTTGTTACCTTTTCTGATCGTGAATGTGTATAGGCGTACTCGAGTTTAGTAAGTTATGGAACTTAAAGGATTGTTTGTTACCTTTCCTGATTGTACATATGTATAGGCATACTTGTGTTTAGTATGTTAAGCAATGTTCTGTATATTTGGAATGTTTGATGTTCGTGTGTGCGTGTTGGTGGAGCGTAGACTCCCTGCACACCCAGCGCTGTTTACTTGCCTTTTATACCTTTTAGAAATACTTGTTTTATAAATATTACAAAATTCAGATTGAGTTGAGACCTCATTTATAACAATGATGAAATTGGACATTCAACTAGCAAATTGTTAGACTGGAATATCAGTGTTATTAATGGAGTGCTCTCAGGCCCTGAGAACAAAGATATATTCACCTCTGACTGGAAAGACCCTGAAATGGGGGCAGAAGCAACAATCTAGGTGGACAGCTTTACCTCAGGGATTTACTGGACCACCAATTTATTTGGGCAAGTTCTAGAACAGATTTCGGAGCAATTCCAACCTCCAAAGGAGGTTTTGCTGTTACAAATATGTGGATGATCTTTTACTGTCAGGACAGGAGAAAACAGTTGTGAAGGAAGCTACTAACAAGCTATTCAACTTTCTGGGAAAACAGGGCTTGGGAGTACTGAAAAATAAATTACAATAAGTAGAAAGAGAAGTCAGGTATTTAAGGCATCTAATGCCTGAGGGAAAACGAAGAATAGAACCAGAGAGGATACAGGGAATTGTTGAAAACTAAAAAAGAACCAAATTTTTTTTTAAGAGAAAGATTTTTTTTTAAGGAATCAGGAGCCATGAAGTCTGAAGGAAAATCGATACTCCCTGATGGGAGAGAAATGCTGAAAAAAGTGATAATGAGGCAAATATTAACTGTTTTACATCAGAAGAGTCATTGGGAGGTGCAAGCAATGTGTGGTGTTGTTCTAAGAAAGCATGTCTGTGTAGGAATATACACTTTAGGGAAGCACACATGCAGAGGATGTACCATATGTCAAAAGGTAAATAAAAAGGTCATCCACCTAGAGGGGGATGGGAGACAGGGATTCGACTTAATCAAAGTATACCGGTAGGCTTTACTGAGTTACTTGTTTGTCCTAATTGACCATGTGACTGGCTTTACTGCAAGGGTTAAAGCAGGCCTTAGAAATTGAGTGAGATTTTTCAAACCACCTGGCACCCCTCCTCTTGTCGGAAGGTGGAGTGAATGAACCAGACATTGAAGAAGCAATTAACTAAATTAGTGTTAGAAACCCAACTTCCTTGGGTAAAATGCTTACTCCTACAGGTTCAAACAGCATCAAGAAAGGATATAGGAATTTCACCATATGAGATGCTGTTCGGATTAACCTATCTGGGCAGAAGGGATGAGATACCACAATTCAAAACAAGAGAGTTTTCTTAAGAACTGCATTCTGGGGTTGTCCTCTTCTTTGTCATCTCTCAGGACCCGTGGGCTGTTGGCTCAAACCCCACCCTTGGAATTCCCCATTCACCACCATCACCCAGGAAATTGGGTCCTCATTCGGACCTGGAAAGTATCAACTCCAGCCTGAATGGGAAGGACCATTACTAACCACTGAATCAGTCGCAAGAACTGCGGAAAAAGGTTGGACTCACTATACTTGAGTGAAGGCATACTTCGACCCTAGTACCTGGGAAGCTGTTCCTACAGAAGACTTGTTGGAAGTTGAAATCAAAGAGAAAAATCTCATAGTGGACTCTGAGCAGGATAAGAGCTTACAATTGTAAACTAACCTTTTATTTTCACAGGTAACTAATGAGTGTGGCTTGCGAGTGAGAGAAAGGACTGGCCTATAGCAAATCAAAGTGCTCCCAAGGGGTTTTTGTTCTAGTAGTACATATATCTTATTCTTTGTATTAATAATTATTTGGAAACCTAAGGGTTAAAAATAATGACAGGGAAAGTTCAACTATTAATTTTGTTTCTAGTAATTGTAGGCCTCAGAGAAGGCCTTGGTCAATTGGCAAGTTGGAAAAGGCATGACCAATAATAGTAAGACGGGATACCCCGTCAAAAGATGGGTGACTGTGACAGAGGGTTGTGTACCACAATCCGTCACGTCTGATGCTTGTGAGGTGTTAGCTTCTGGAGATTTCAATGCCCAAGGACAATTGAGCAAATAACTGGGAGAGACCCAACAGCCAGATTGAGAATGGCTGTATGGAAACGATCCTCTATTGCCATCAGAGAAGGAGAAACTCAAGGAGAAAACAGGAGAGAAAACAGGAGGCCCTCTTTGAAATGCGGAAGTTCAAACATTTGAGATTCAAACAGGGTATGGGGATGTGAATGCCTGGATAGAATGGGTCAAATATACTGTCCAGAGTCTCAACCATAGTAATTGCTATGCTTGTGCCTCAGGACAACCAATTGCCCAGACTTCCCATGGGGTGGTCCAAGGACTCCCAGGGGATGCAATGTATGATTGCATTGTAACAAGAAAAGACTGCCTGGGGAAATGAGGACTCTAAGTCTCTCTCTTTGCTGTTCCTTGCATGATAGCAATATCAGGGTTCCTCCTGCATTCTCTACAGCTATAGGTAACCATACAGCTTGCCTCTCACGGCAGGGTGTTAGTGCTACCCATCATCTGGGAGAATTTGCCTTGTGCACGAGGACCTTGAATGCTACCAAGGACTTGATGGGAAACTGCTCAAGACTTGAGATCCCCAGGGCAGATCTCTGGTGGTACTGTGGAGGGAAGATCTTACGGTCCACCCCACCATCTAATTGGGGAGGCACTTGTGCACTTGTTCAATTAGCTATGCCCTTCACCCTGGCATTTGAAAGAGAAACATCACAAATACCCAGAAGAAGTAAAAGAAGCTTAGGAGTATCATTCGATGACAGAGTATACATAGATTCTATAGGGGTGCCTAGAGGAGTTCCGGATGAACAGGAAGCCAGGAATAAAATTGCTGCAGGGTTTGAGTCACTGTTCTGGTGGGTAACAATCAATAAGACTGTGGATTGGATTCATTATATTTATTATAATCAACAGAGATTCATAAATTATACAAGGGATGCAATAAGAGGGATCGCTGAACAACTAGATGCCACCAGCAAAATGTCTTGGGAAAACAGAATAGCATTAGATATGATGCTCGTGGGGAAAGGAGGTGTGTGTGAGATACTGAGCAAACATTGCTGCACTTTTATACTGTCCTGGTTTCAGTTAGGACAGAGTCAATTTTCTTCCTAGTAGCTGGTAGAATGCTATGTTTTGGCTTAGGATGAGAAGAGTGCTGACAACATGCTGATGTTTTAATTGTTGCAGAGCAGTGCTTACACCAAGCCAAGGACGTTTCTGCTCTGTCCTGCCAGCAGGCGGGCTGGGGGTGCAGCAAGAGCTGGGAGGAGGGCCGGACTGCTCAGGGTTAGGCTGGGCATCGGACAGCAGGTGGTGAGCAGTTGCATTGTGCATCACTTGTTTTGTACACATCATTATTAGTAGTACTATTATCATCATTATTGTTATTATTATTATTGTTATTATTATTTTATTGTCTTTATCTCAACTCACAGGCTTCACTTTCCCATTTCTCTCTCCCATCCCAGAGAGGGTGGGGGGGAGGTGAGCGAACGGCTGTGTGGTGTTTAGCTGCTAGCTGGGTTAAACCACAACAGAAAGAAAAGCTGTAAATGAACTTGTAAAAAAATGAAGAAAATTGCACGTCCCAGTTCAGACTTGGAATGGAATCGATCTAAGAGGATTATGGGAGGGGGCTTTACGGGTAGTGATTGGTTTGCTAAAATAATCATAGAATCATAGAATCATAGAATATCCTGAGTTGGAAGGGACCCTTAAGGATCATCAAGTCCAACTCTTGACACCGCACAGGTCTACCCAAGTTCAGACCATGTGACTAAGTGCACAGTCCAATCTCTTCTTAAATTCAGTCAGGCTCGGTGCAGTGACCACTTCCCTGGGGAGCCTGTTCCAGTGTGCAACCACCCTCTCTGTGAAGAACCCCCTCCTGATGTCCAGCCTAAACTTCCCCTGCCTCAGCTTAACTCCGTTCCCGCGGGTCCTGTCGCTGGTGTTAATGGAGAAAAGGTCTCCTGCCTCTCGACACCCCCTTACGAGGAAGTTGTAGACTGCGATGAGGTCTCCCCTCAGCCTCCTCTTCTCCAGGCTGAACAGGCCCAGTGCCCTCAGCCGTTCCTCGTACGTCTTCCCCTCCAGGCCTTTCACCATCTTCGTAGCCCTCCTCTGGACACTCTCCAACAGTTTCATGTCCTTTTTATACTGTGGTGCCCAGAACTGCACACAGTACTCGAGGTGAGGCCGCACCAGCGCAGAGTAGAGCGGGACAATCACCTCCCTTGACCTCACAGAATCACAGAATTTTCTAGGTTGGAAGAGACCTCAAGATCATTGAGTCCAACCTCTGACCTAAAACTAACAGTCCCCACTAAACCATATCCCTAAGCTCTACATCTAAACGTCTTTTGAAGACTTCCAGGGATGGTGACTCCACCACCTCCCTGGGCAGCCCGTTCCAATGCCTCACAACCCTTTCAGTAAAGAAATTCTTCCTAACATCTAACCTAAAACTCCCCTGGCGTAACTTTAGCCCATTCCCCCTCGTCCTGTCACCAGGCACATGGGAGAATAGGCCAACCCCCACCTCGCTACAGCCTCCTTTAATGTACTTATACAGAGCAATAAGGTCACCCCTGAGCCTCCTCTTCTCTAGGCTGAACAAGCCCAGCTCCTTCAGCCGCTCCTCGTAGGACTTGCTCTCCAGGCCCCTCACCAGCTTCGTCGCCCTAGCAATGCCGTGCTTGATTCACCCCAGGACACGGTTGGCCCTCCTGGCTGCCAGGGCACACTGCCGGCTCATATTCAACTTGCTGTCTACCACGACCCCCAGATCCCTCTCTTCTAGGCTGCTCTCCAGCGTCTCATCACCCAGTCTGTACGTGCAGCCAGGGTTTCCCCGTCCCAGGTGCAGGACCCGGCACTTGCTCTTATTGAACTTCATGCGGTTGGCGATCACCCAGCTCTCCAACCTATCCAGATCCCTCTGCAAGGCCTTTCCACCCTCAACAGAGTCCACAACTCCTCCAAGTTTGGTGTCATCAGCAAACTTGCTCAAAATGCCTTCTATTCCTACATCCAGATCGTTTATAAAAATATTGAAAAGTACCGGCCCTAAAATGGAGCCTTGAGGGACCCCACTGGTGACCGCCCGCCAGCCTGACGCAGCGCCATTTACCATAACCCTTTGGGCCCTGCCCGTTAGCCAATTGCTCACCCATCGTATGATGTTTTTATTTAGCTGTATGCTGGACATTTTGTCCAGTAGGATCCTATGGGAAACCGTGTCAAAAGTCTTGCTGAAGTCCAAAAAAATCACATCAGCTGGTTTCCCTTGGTCCACCATACGGGTGATCTTATCATAAAAGGAAATCAGGTTAGTTAGGCAGGACCTACCCTTCACAAACCCATGCTGGCTGGGACCAATGACTGCATTGTCCCCCAGGTGCGCCTCAATACGTTCGAGAACCATCTTCTCCATGATTTTACCAGGCACTGATGTGAGACTGACAGGCCTGTAATTGCTAGGGTCTTCTTTCTGACCCTTCTTGAAAATCGGCACAACATTTGCCAGCTTCCAGTCTACCGGGACCTCTCCAGACTCCCAGGATCATTGAAAAATAATTGAGAGAGGTTCCGCGATGACGTCCGCCAGCTCCTTCAGCACCCGGGGATGAATCCCATCCGGACCCATGGACTTGTAGGGATCCAGGTGGAGTAGCAGATCCCGCACACGTTCAGGGTCGGTTGGGAGTTTGTCATCCCCACCGTCCCGGTCCTCCAGCTCGGGGCACCCTGGGTCCCGAAGCCCATCATCGGCATTGAAGACAGAGGCAAAGAAGGCGTTAAGCGTCTCTGCTTTGCCTATGTCATTGTCTGTGAGAAGACCTTCCCTGTCAAGGAGCGGCCCTATGTATTCTTTGTGTGAGGAATGTTTTAACAATTCCAATTCGTGTCCATAAATTCGTGTCCATAAATTCGTGTGCATAAAGAATAATTCTGTTTGAATCCTGTCTGCCTCTGGGCCCTGCACTGGCAATTTAGTTCTTGAACCACAGATGCAGTGTGTCCCAGTCTCCCCCTCATTCCAGTCAATTTATCAAGTCTTCAGAAAACACTCCTTAAATTTATGAACCTGTTTGCTTTTGTTATTCCTGACTTCTAGTTCTAACAGTTACAGTTTTTTCCTGTCTTCTTCGAGATTGATTTAACACTGCTATAGATGTTATATAGATGACTGTGAATAGCTGGGAAAGAATGTTTTAATTGCTCGTGAGTCGTCAAGCTGTTTGGGAGTTTCAGAACAACTGATAATAACTGGTGACTGCTGGTGACTGTTATGAGATACTATGTGGATCCTTGGTATCTGGCCAGGGGGGGCCAAGAGATTAAGAGGAAGAAAAAAGAAGCTGAAGGACGGTTGGGAGACAAGACCTGTGGAGAGTGTACAGAGAGTGTTCCATAAACGTGGAATAGTGCCGAGTAAGTACAAAGGGTGAGAGGAAGACTACGAGCCTTCAGCATGAAAGACCCCTAGAGACCCCCAGAGGAGACTGATGCGCATGCTCCAGTAGGAGGAACTGGACCCCGGAAGCTAATTATAATAATCTACTTTTTTAGAAGTAGTAATGAATATGTATTAGTCTAGGAGCATAAAAATCAGCTGCTTGATGTAACTGGTGTGCGTCCTGGTGGAGCGGAGACTCCCGGTGCACCCAGCGCTGTTTGCTTACCTCTATTCCTTTATATTCTTCTAATAAATCCTATTTTTTATTTAATCCTAATTTGAATCCTGAGCCATTTATAACAATTTGGGGGCTCGTCCGGGATGGCTATAGTTCCTGAATTCTGATTTAATCTAGGAGAGGCGCCCCACCATTTGGTGGCTCCTGTTTGAGTCAGATCAGGACTAATGCCATCCTGAACCTGAATAAAGGTAAGCAAAGAATTTAATTTTTTTTTGAGCTCCCTTGTTGCCGGCTGTTTTTTGCCCGTAATTCTGCGCGCGAAGATCTGGACGAAGACGACAGAGTCGTTTGGATACCGTTCGGTTCGATTCCGGTGTCCGGAATCGAACCGGATGAAGACGACAGTCGTTTGGATACCGTCTGGTTCGATCCCAGACGAAGACAGCAGAGACGCTGGTGGATACCGTCCGATTGGAGTCTGGACGAAGACGACTGATTCGTAAGATACCGTCCGGTTGGGTAAGGGTACGGTTGCCATTTTTTGTGTGTGTGAGTGTAACTGAGACTTCTAAAGTCAGCGTGGAGGTCTTTTTGTTTTCTCACTGGTTCTAATCTCCTGTCGGGGGGGCTGGGCTGGTGAGAAGAGGGATACGTGGGTGGGTGATAGGTCCTAAACCCCCTGCAAGACACTCTCACTGGGCAGCCAAGGGCTGTGGGAATTGCCACTAGTAAAATTCCTGGATGGGTCAGATAAAATCGAAGACCAAGGACCAGAAAGGGAGCAAATTACCAGATATATGACCAAAAAGTCCATTATGAATAATGATTAGAAATTGGAACAATAGGGGCCCCAGAAAATTAAAGAGTAAATTGAAAATGATCCAGTATTTTATGATAGAATGACCAAAGGAACCCTTAAGACCCCATGTATTTTGATCCACGGAGGACGGGGTCTGTCAGGCTTTGAACATTAATAGTAGAATACCCGTGGATCCAGAAAAGAGCAAGCTGAAACATTGGAATTAGAAATTAGAGAGCAATTGATTAAGAATGAATATGTGCTACATTTGTGCCTGTGCTGCACTTATACCACCAGATAACAGGAGCCTCTCGGGCCCCGAGAACCAGATTAAAAACCTCATGGTTCAGAGTTTAACCAAGGTGTCTGAAATAAGGAGGAGTGTTCACAAAGGGACAGGTTATGCATATGTATAGGAATGTTTATGTATATGTAACTTTTTACTAAAGCAATTTGTCACATTAGGCCTGCACGACTTTGGGGGGACTACCCGCCCCGTGCTGCACGGAACTGAGTAAACATACCTACTTTACAATCCTACTGATTGTGGAGTCAGCTTTCTGTGAGCCATTTTGGTGAGCCAAGCAGGAGACACTCTGTTCGGCTGTGGGATCGGCTGCAGCGTGGACGCCCCTAGGTGCACCCTGAGCGTTTTGCTCGGAGGGGACTCCACTCTCAGCTGCTCACCGCAGGAGCAGAGATCTCCTGAAACTGCAGACAAATGGTATGTTTTCGGCTGCTGGAGGGATACTAACTGTAGTGTTAATAATTGTGTGTGTTTTTATGTATGTATTTTGTGTTGAAAGTATTTGTGTAAATGTAAGGGTTTGAAACAAAGTGTTACAAGTCACTTCACGAAGAACACAGTCAGAGACAATACTTGTTTGGTTGGTTATCATTCTAAATTATATTCCTGTGGTATGAATGAGATGTGCTGGAGGCCTCCGTGTGTGAGTGTGCTGTGTGAGTGAGACGCAGCGTTGCTGCAAAGCGAGTGCAGAGTTCCGATCCGTGGTTCTGTACTCTCCGCAAGGGGAGTGGGCAGAGACGAACAAAGTGCTTGACAGACTGAAAAGAAGTGCTGTTTTATCCAAGTTTTGAGTGGTGGTGCCTAATATATGGGCCCGGTGTATCTTGTGTATCTTGTGTATCCTATTTTTGCTCTTAAATGTTTTGACTGTGACAAGAAAAAGGCAGGAGCATGACATGACATGCTTCCTGCAACATATGAGGCCCGCATAGGCCGAGACCTGGACTCGCTGAGACCTGAACAGGCCGAGAGACCGGAGCGGCGCTGAGAGACCCGAGACATTATGGAGGGACTACCGCTGGACGGAGAGAGCCCTGAGAGACGCTGCAGAGCCACGGACAGCTCTGAGAGACACAGAATAGACCTGACAGAAGCTGCAAAACGCGGGGAAATTGAAGTAATTGCGGAACATCCGAGATCGAGTTGCTATGGGAGACCAGAGGCGTCAGTGGACACTGGTAGCTGATCCTCACCATGAGGCGAGTTGGCACAGAGCAGAGGGGCGGACATCACGACCCTGCAGCCTGTCTGACGGAACCATGGAGGCAGCGGCAGCAGCGGCTGTGCTGCTTCACTCTGGCATTCTTTTTATAAAAAGTTTATCTTGCAATGCAAAAAAGACTATTCGTCCCCAGATCGGTGTTATAACTATTACTAATGACAACTTAGCTCTATTGCAGGGCAGGAGTGCAGAGACGCAGATCACACTGCCAAATGACCACCGGCAGGCTCTTTCACAAACCTAAGGTTGCAGCTGGCACTGCCTGCAGCCGTATAGCAGACGTTACACTCTCTTTCCTAACTAGTAATCATGTGTCTCATCCATTTGTGGTGAATGGCCAGTGACAAAAAGAAAAGGGGGGAGACAAAGACAGAAACGGTACCAGGAGGATGCCACTGACACTAACAGCATGGGTAATAGGAGTAGTATAAGTGACACAGGTGACGGTGCAGGGCGCTCTGCCTGTTGCTCGCCTTCGCCTGACTGTGCACTGCTGCCAACGGTGCTAGAGTAAAATGTGAAGACTGCTCAGATGGCAGTGATGAGAGTGCTTGTGTGAAGAAGATGTGTACTGAATCTGACTTTGTGTGCATAGATATCAATAAAGTGTGTAACCAGCAGAGAGACTGCAAGGACTGGGGTGATGAGCCCCTGAAGGAATGCAACAAAAATGAATGTGACTGTCCAGCTGGGTTTGAGTTTGTAGACAAGAGAAACTGTGGAGATATTGATGAATGTCAAAACCCTGGTATCTGTAGTCAAATCTGTATCAACCTGAAAGGTGGCTACAAATGTGAATGTAGCCGTGGCTATCAGATGAATCCTGCTACAGGAACGTGGAAAGGGCCATACGGGTACAGAAATACAAATAACATCCGTGATTATAATGACACTGCTAAGCAGGGTTTAGGGGTTCATAACATGGAGACAAGGGGTAACAACTACAGTGTTTGGAACAATTGTACAGCTTTGGCCTTACCTCCTGATGTTTTTCTGATTTGTGGGGATAGGGCCTGGCAAGGTATCGCTGCAAATGCTATCAGATGTCCATGTTACTTAGATAAACTCATTGTATTTGCTCCTAGCTTGTTACAGTTGCGTGAGATCACCAGACATAAATGGGCATTGCTTGCACCGGATAGCAATGATAATGTTGAATTGTGTGGGGTTGCAGCTAGAGCAGCATTGGCAATTTTAGTGCTTGGAGTGGCATCTGTGGCCGCATGTAACAACTTAGAAAAATTGGTATGCTGGGCCAAGAAGCAAGCCTATGCCATGACAGAGATACTTGAGGAGATGTTACCAGATCAAAATAGTCTGCGACATGTGCTCTTACAGGATCAAGCTGCTATTGACTTTTTGCTTTTGGCTCAAGGGCATGGGTGTGAGGGACTGTACCTTGTTTTACTGACTACTGAAACAGCTGTGAGAACCGCAGAAAGGGACCCATGCATCCAGAATAAAAGGACCAATAACTACTGAAACTTGGAGGGTTGAGTCCACTCCTGGGAAACTGAAACTCATGCTAAGGAAGAACTAATATTCTGGCAACGAGGCTCTGCATGAATTAAGGATGCCAAATAAAGGGGACAAGCCTGAAGGGAGGAAAGGGAGAAGGCAAGACCAGGGCAGGACCCTCCACTGCGGTGTGTATGGTCTACCGAGGGAAGCAACCCCTATGGGTATTGACTGCCGAGTGAGAGGGCCTCGACTGGACTTCTCCCACACTAAGGTCAGGTTGTCCTGAGAAAATAACATAAGACCCTTTTTTTTAACCTATATAAAATTGTGATTCGTTTTCCAGGAGCTGGATCACCCTGACAGGCCGAACGGTAACACAAGCCTGAATCAACCCTGAAGGTGTTTGCCTATTATGATCCAGATACGTGGGCAGAAGACAGATCCTGGGACTATAGGACCCCAGTATATATACTTAATAGAATAATTAGGTTATTAGCTGTAATAGAAATAGTTATAAATGATGAGAACTGCTTTGTATCAAAATTGCCTAACTTTGGATTATTTACTAGCACAAGAAGGAGAAGTCTGTGGAAAATTTAGCTTTAGTAATTGCTGTTTAAAGATTGATAAAAAGGGTGTTTCTTCCTAGTAGCTGATAGAATGTTATGTTCTGGTTTAGGATGAGAAGAATGTTAATAATATGCTGATGTTTTAATTGTTTTTAATTGTTTTTAATTGTTACAGAGCAGTGCTTACACCAAGCCAAGGACCAAGCCAAATTCAGCTTCTCACTGTCCTGTCAGCAGGCAGGCTGGGAGGAGGGCCGGACTGCTCGGGGTTAGGTTGGGCATCGGACAGCAGGTGGTGAGCAATTGCATTGTGCATCACTTGTTTCGTACACATTATTACTAGTAGTACTATTATAATCATTATTGTTATTATTATTATTGTTATTATCTTCTTGTTTTTATCTCAACTCACAGGCTTCACTTTCCCATTTCTCTCTCCCATCCCAGAGAAGGAGAGGGGGGAGGTGAGCGAGCAAACACAAACCTGAAAGGATATGGAATGGGATTTATTTTCATTTATTTTCATTTATTTTTATTTTCATGGCTGCCTGGTGGACCATGGGTTAAAAGAGTGTTATTTTTATTGTTATGTGGTGTAAAGATGTTATTGTCTATACCTTGTATGATACCTTGTCTTACATTATTAATACACCGGGCGATAAATAGTACATTGGTAATAACTTCGTTAAAAAAGGAAGGGAATATGTCAATTATGATGCTTAAGAACTGGACCCTCCGAGAACAAACTGATGAAATCCAATTATTAATAACAGAAGAGACACGAATTGGGGATATTAAAAAGAAGATAAGGGATTGTGAGGAATGTTTTAACAATTCCAATTCGTGTCCATAAATTCGTGTCCATAAATTCGTGTGCATAAAGAATAATTCTGTTTGAATCCTGTCTGCCTCTGGGCCCTGCACTGGCAATTTAGTTCTTGAACCACAGATGCAGTGTGTCCCAGTCTCCCCCTCATTCCAGTCAATTTATCAAGTCTTCAGAAAACACTCCTTAAATTTATGAACCTGTTTGCTTTTGTTATTCCTGACTTCTAGTTCTAACAGTTACAGTTTTTTCCTGTCTTCTTCGAGATTGATTTAACACTGCTATAGATGTTATATAGATGACTGTGAATAGCTGGGAAAGAATGTTTTAATTGCTCGTGAGTCGTCAAGCTGTTTGGGAGTTTCAGAACAACTGATAATAACTGGTGACTGCTGGTGACTGTTATGAGATACTATGTGGATCCTTGGTATCTGGCCAGGGGGGGCCAAGAGATTAAGAGGAAGAAAAAAGAAGCTGAAGGACGGTTGGGAGACAAGACCTGTGGAGAGTGTACAGAGAGTGTTCCATAAACTTGGAATAGTGCCGAGTAAGTACAAAGGGTGAGAGGAAGACTACGAGCCTTCAGCATGAAAGACCCCTAGAGACCCCCAGAGGAGACTGATGCGCATGCTCCAGTAGGAGGAACTGGACCCCGGAAGCTAATTATAATAATCTACTTTTTTAGAAGTAGTAATGAATATGTATTAGTCTAGGTGCATAAAAATCATCTGCTTGATGTAACTGGTGTGCGTCCTGGTGGAGCGGAGACTCCCGGTGCACCCAGCGCTGTTTGCTTACCTCTATTCCTTTATATTCTTTTAATAAATCCTATTTTTTTATTTAATCCTAATTTGAATCCTGAGCCATTTATAACATTTGGTTCTCCTTTTTCCATTCACATATCTAAAAAAACCCTTTTTATTTTCTCTCACAGACACAGCCAGCTTCAACTCTAGGTGTGCTTTAGCCACACGAATTTTCTTCCTACAGACACGAACAGCATCCCTGTATTCTTTCCATGTCACCTGGCCCTCCTCCCAGTAGCGAAACACTCTCTGTTTCCGCCTAATCTCCATAAGAATGTTCCTGGTCAGCCACGCCGGCCTCCTGCCACGCCTGCCTGACTTGCGATATTTAGGAATTGCCTGATCTTGTGCTTCTAGGAGGCATCACTTAAAGAATGACCAGCACTGGTGGACATCAAGGCCTTCAAGAGCAGCTTCCCAGGGGACCTTGCTGACTAGTTCCCCGAGCAGCCTGAAGTCCGCCTTCCCCATATCTAGGGATGAGGTTTTGGTGGCACTTTTCCTTCTGTCACAGTAAATTTTGAACTCAACCACTTCATGGTCACTATGACCGAGGCGGCCACCAATCACCACATCTCCCACCAGACCCTCTCTGTTTTCTAGCAACAGGTCTAGGAGGGCACCTTTCCTAGTTGGCTCCGTTAGCACCTGTGCCAAGAAGTTATCATCTAGGTGCTTCATGAACCTCCTGGACTTGCTCGTGTCAGCCGTGTGGCACTCCCAGTTAACGTCTGGCAAGTTGAAGTCCCCCATGAGGACAAGGGGAGTTAATCTCGAGGCCTCTCTTAGTTCTGTAAAGAATAAGTTATCGGCGCTATCTTCCTGGCCAGGCGGTCTGTAATAGACTCCCACAATGACATCCCCTTTATTCGTTCGTCCCTTGATCCTTACCCAGAGGCTCTCAACTTTGCCATCGCTGACCTGGAGTTCCACACAGTCCAGCCCCTGCTTCACATACATCGCCACCCCACCACCTCGCCTACCCTGCCTGTCCCTCCTGAAGAGCCTGTAACCGTCTATCGCAACACCCCAGTCACAGGACTCATCCCACCAGGTTTCGCTTATGCCGATAATAAGGATGGTTGTATTGGGGAAATAAGGATGGTTCTATTGGGGATATGTGGAGGATTGTTAATAATTCCATGTTTAAGACCTTGCATTACCAGACTAATACACTCGGTTATACAAAGAATGCAAATATCTGCGGTACCTATTGACCCAGAACCAGGGAAAGTGAAAACCCACTCCCTGATGATAATAAAAACAAATAAAGATCCAAAATTGGTATCAATTCGGCAAGTATTGACTCAATTGGAAAGGAAAACAGGAATCAATGCCATGAAAAAGGAGATGGGGGATTCTGAAATGTGTTCATCTAATTCGTGTCAATATGGAACAATGCTAGGGCCGCATGGTATGATGAACGTGACCTTCTGTCTTACATACCCTTGTATAACCACAAGTCTAAGGAAAACAGAGTAGTTAATGTATATAGTTCTTGTATCTTGCAAAGGAATGGTCCAGCAATTCGTGTCAATAGAGAGCTTGAAGGGAAATGTATTTGTAGGCTTTTCCTTGAAGTTTCTGATATCTGGGGGGTTTCTGCATAACTGCTAATTATTATGACTATTGCATGGGACACTATGCAAGTCTCTGATATCTGGCCAGAAGATTAAGGAGAAGGGGAAATCTGAAGAACGACTAAAAGACAAAGCTTGCAGGGGATGCTGCACAAGTCTCTGACATAAAGCCAAGTTGGACAATGGAGAAGGACAAGAGGGAGGAAGACTATGAGCCTTCAGCACGAGAGACCCCCAGAGGGACCACCAGAGACTGATATGCATGCTCCAGTAGGAGGGTTTGGATTCCGGAAACTAATTATAATAACCCTGTTGTTTTTAGAAGTAGTAATGAATATGTATCAGCCTAGGAGCATAAAAAGCTGCTTGATGTAACTGGTGCGTGTCTTGGTGGAGCAGAGAGTCCCGGCGCACCCAGCGCTGTTTGCTTACCTCTATTCCTTTAATAAATTGTAAACTTTGATTATAGTCCTATTTTGAAGACTGAGCCATTTATTACACCGTGAATCCTTGGCAATGACTGTCTCAGGAGAGGATATTTCAAGGACCCGGAAGGGTTCCACTGGGCTTTTGGCACAGCTACCTTAGAGACAGAGGACATTAAACAGTTGTCTACCTTGCCCAGTCTCTCAGAGGACCCTTCTGTTGTAGGGTTGCTGAGGGTCGAAGAACAGTGGGTGCCAATCGCTACCACGACTGTGCACCGGCGGCAATATCGCACCAACCGAGACTCCCTGATTCCCATCCATAAACTAATTCGTCAACTGGAGTGCCAAGGAGTGATCAGCAAGACTCATTCCCCTTTCAATAGTCCCATATGGCCAGTGCGAAAGTCTAATGGTTAGTGGAGACTAACAGTGGACTATCGTGGCCTGAAAGAAGTGACGCCACCACTGAGTGCTGCAGTGCCGGACATGCTGGAACTTCAGTACGAATGGGAATCAAAAGCAGCCAAGTGGTACCACACAATTGATATCGCTAATGCATTTTTCTCCATCCCTCTAGCAGCAGAGTGCAGGCCACAGTTTGCTTTCACTTGGAGGGGAGTCCAATATACTTGGAATCGGCTGCCCCAGGGGTGGAAACACAGCCCTACCATTTGCCATGGGCTGATCCAGTCTGCGCTGGAGCAGGGGGAAGCTCCTGAACACCTGCAGTACATCGATGACATTATTGTGTGGGGTGACACAGCAGAGGAAGTTTTCGAGAAAGGGAAGAAAATAGTCCAAATCCTTTTCAAATTCAGTTTTGCTATAAAACAAAATAAAGTCAAAGGACCTGCACGAGAGATCCAGTTTTTAGGAATAAAATGGCAAGATGGACGTCGTCAAATCCCAATGGATGTGATCAACAAAATAACAGCTATGTCTCCACCAACTAGCAAAAAAGAAACACAAATTTTCCTAGGTGTTGTGGGGTTTTGGAGAATGCACATCCCAAATTACAGTCTGATTGTAAACCTGCTCTACCAAGTAACCCGTAAGAAGAATGAGTTTGAATGGGGCCCTGAGCAAAGACAAGCCTTTGAACAAATTAAGCAGGAAATAGTCCATGCAGTAGCCCTTGAGCCCTTGGGCCAGTTTGAACAGGACCAGATGTAAAGAATGTGCTCTACACAGCAGCCGGGGAGAATGGCCCCACCTGGAGCCTCTGGCAGAAAGAACCTGGGGAAACTCGAGGTTGACCCCTGGGGTTTTGGAGTCGGGGATACAGAGGATCTGTCAGTTTGCAGAAGTGAAGGCCATTCAGCTGGCTTTAGACGTTGCTGAACGAGAAAAATGGCCAGTTCTCTATCTCTACACTGATTCATGGATGGTAGCAAATGCCCTGTGGGGATGGTTACAGCAATGGAAGCAAAACAACTGGCAGCGCAGGGGCAAACCCATCTGGGCTGCTGCATTGTGGCAAGATATTGCTGCTTGGGTGGAGATCCTTGTTGTAAAGGTACGCCACGTAGATGCTCATGTGCCCAAGAATCGGGCTACTGAAGAACATCAAAACAACCAGCAGGTGGATCAGGCTGCTAAGATTGAAGTAGCTCAGGTGGACCTGGATTGGCAGCATAAAGGTGAATTATTTATAGCCCGATGGGCCCATGACACCTCAGGCCATCAAGGTAGAGATGCAACATATAGATGGGCTCGTGATCGAGGGGTGGACCTGACCATGGACGCTATAGCACAGGTTATTCATGATTGTGAGACATGTGCTGCAATCAAGCAAGCCAAACGGTCAAAGCCTCTTTGGTATGGAGGACGATGGCTGAAATATAAATATGGAGAGGCCTGGCAGATTGATTACATCACACTCCCGCAAACCAGCAACAGTAAGAGCCACATTCTTACAATGGTGGAAGCAACCACCGGATGGCTGGAAACATATCCTGTGCCTCATGCCACCACATGGAACACTATCCTGGGCCCTGAAAAGCAAGTCCTATGGTGACATGGCACCCCAGAAAGAACAGAGTCAGACAATGGGACTCATTTCCGAAACAACCTTATAGACACTTGGGCCAAAGAACATGGTATTGAATGGGTGTATCACATCCCCTATCATGCACCAGCCTCCGGGAAAGTTGAACGATACAATGGCCTGTTAAAGACTACCTTGAAAGCAATGGGTGCTGGAACATTCAAAAATTGGGACACGCATTTGGCAAAGGCCACCTGGTTAGTCAATACTAGGGGATCTGCCAACCGAGCTGGACCTGCCCAATCAAACCTGTTACGTACTGTAGAAGGGGATAAAGTTCCTGTAGTGCATGTAAAAAATATGCTGGGTAAAACAGTCTGGGCTACTCCTGCCTCAGGAAAAGGCAAACCCATTCTTGGGATTGCTTTTGCTCAGGGACCTGGATACACTTGGTGGGTAATGCAAAAGAACGGAGAGGTCCGGTGTGTACCTCAAGGGGATTTAATACTGGGTGAGAATAGCCCGAGTTGAATTGTATCGTGTTAATTATTATATAATACTGTATGTCATCACTACCATGATTGCTATATACCCTAGATGAAAATGGTGATTAATTAGAATGTATGGGAAAGAGTGTAACCTTAGCATTACATAAATGGTATGGAAAAAGGGGTGGATAGATGTCCTGGTTTCAGTTAGGACATTACCACCTTTTCCACAACAATTTACATTTCAACAGGACCGAATTTCAAGCCGAATGCCAATTTTTCTCATGCACTTTGTTAGTAAGCCCATACAAAACAAGGAATCACTCCTGTGTATCCGTCAATATGTGGGTTTAAAAAGTACTGACGCCTAAATAAACTCGCTCTCCCCCTTCTTACCAAATTCCCAGGGCTCAAGCCCGAACCACCAAAGAAATGACTCTCTCCGTTCTGCTTTGATAATCAGTCAGCCCCCTTCCCCCCCCCGCCAGTACTTGGGAAACTGACCAAACACCACAGCAAATACACCAACACTTCTCAACTGTTAGTTACTTAGATAATGCTCCCGCCTTTTTCTTGTCACACTCAAAGCATTTAAGAGCAAAAATAGGATCACAAGATACACAGCCAGGCCCATATATTGGGCACCATCAATCAAAACTTGGATAAAACAGCACTTCTTTTCAGTCAGTCACGCACTTTGTTCATCCCCGGCCGCTCCCCTCGCAGAGAATACGGAACCGCAGATTGGAACTCTGGACTCGCTTTGCAGCAACGCTGCGTCTCACTCACACAGCACAATCGCGCAATCACACAGAGAGGCCTCCAGCACATCTCATTCATACCACAAGAATATAATTTAGAATGATAACCAGCCAAACAAGTATTGTCTCTGACTGTGTTCTGTGACTTATTCCACTTTGTTTCAAACCCTTACACTTACACAAATACTTTCAGCACAAAATACCTGGACATTTAAGAATAAGACATACAATTATTAACACTCCAGTTAGCATCCCTCCAGCAGCTGAAAACATACCATTTGTCTGCAGCTTCAGGAGATCTTTGCTCCTGCGGTGAGCAGCTGAGAGTGGAGTCCCCTCCGAGCAAAACACTCAGGGTGCACCTAGGGGCGTCTGCTCCGCAGCCAATCCCGCAGCCGAGCAGAGTGTCTCCTGCCTGGCTCACCAAAATGACTCACAGAAAGCTGACTCCACAATCAGCAAGATTGTAAAGTAGGTATGTTTACTCAGTTCTGGGCAGCACGGGGTGGGTAGTCCCACCAA
Organism: Anas acuta; assembly: GCF_963932015.1. Taxonomy (NCBI): domain Eukaryota; kingdom Metazoa; phylum Chordata; class Aves; order Anseriformes; family Anatidae; genus Anas; species Anas acuta. The sequence continues at coordinate 25,886,935 of NC_089016.1, read as the reverse complement.
AGTCGTGCATGCCTAACGTGGCAACTTGCTTTGGTTATATCTAGCAAAGAGTTACATATACATGAAATTTCCCAACATTCCTATACATATGCATAACCTGTCCCTTTGTGAACAGTCCTCCTTATCTCAGACCCCTTGATTAAAGTCCGAACCATGAGGTTGTTTTGATCTGGTTCTCGGGGTCCGAGAGGCTCCTGTTATCTGGAGGTCTAAGCACAGGACAGGCACAGTACATCACAAATGTAGCACATATTCATTCTTAATCAATTGCTCTCTAATTTCTAATTCCATGTGTCAGCTGCAGCATACTTGCTCTCTTCCGGATCCACGGGTATTCTACTATTAACATTAATGTTAAAAGCCTGACAGACCCCATCCTCTGTGGACCCAAATATCATTCAAAATACATGGGGTCTTAAGGGTTCTTTTGGTCATTCTATCATATAATACTGTATCATTTTTAATTTACTCTCTAATTTTCTGGGGCCCCTATTGTTCCAATTTCTAATCATTATTCCTAATGGACTTTCTGGTAATTTGCTCCCTTTCTTCTGGTCCTTGGTCATCAATTCTGTCTGACCCATCTAGGAATTTTTCTATGGCAATTCCCCACAGCCCTCGGTTACCTTAGTAAGAGTGTCTTGCAGGGGGTTTAGGACCTATCACCCACCCACGAATCCTATAGGAATCACTTCCTTCACCGGCCAAGTCCCTCACAGGAGATTGGAACCACAGTTAGAAGACCTCCACAGTGACTTCGGAAGTCTCAGTTACACTCTTACACATACAGGTCTTCCTCTCAGGTTTTTTTTCTTGTCCTTCCCCTTTGTACTCCTTGGCAGCATGTCAAAAGTTTACACAGCGTCCCCTGCAAGTTTCGTCTTCTAGCCATCCTTCAGCTTCTTTCTTCTCCTTAATCTCCTGGCCACCTGGCCAGATATCAGGGGCTTGCATAGTGTCCCATTCAGAAGCCATAACAGTTACTAGTTGTTAGCAGTTGTTCTGAAACCCCCAGACATCAGAGCCTTCAAAGAAAGAACATACAAATACAAATAGCTCTCTATTGACACTTCAAGTGTTGTTAAAACATTCCTCACAGGCCATTCACAGGGACACTCCAGTCACATCTATAGCAGTGATAAATCAACCACAAAGAAGGCAAAAAGGCTGTAACTGTTAGGAATAAGAGTTCGGAATAACAAAAGCAAATAGGCTCATGGATTTGAGGAATATTTCTGAAGATTTGATAAATTGACTATAATGAGGGGGAGACTGGGACTCTGGGAGGAAGGGGAAGAAACCACATCTGTGGAAGAATTAAATTGCCAGTGCAGGACCCAGAGACAGACAGAACTGCTCTCTATTGACACGAATTGTTAAAATATTCCTTTGCAAGGTACAAGAACTATATACATTAACCATTCTGTTTTTCTTAGACTTGTGGTTATACAAGGGTATGTAAGACAGAAGGTCACATTCATCATACCATGCGGCCCCAGCACTGTTCCATACTGACATGAATCAGATGAACGTATATCACATGTTCAATTGGATGGTTCAACTCTGTTTCTGGAGGGAGTGAATTTTACTGTTGTCCTAATTCTGCTCCCATCAAAGTTGGCAGTGAGTGGTTTTAGAGATTTTCAGCCTCAAAGCTTTGCTATTCTTTGTTGAATCCAGAGTTCCAGAAGAAGAGCTGAAGTGCAGCTCTTTCAGATGGAATAAGGAAGTTCTAAATCTCCATTCTAACTTGCAGAAACTGTACTAAGAGGTTCAGAGTTGGAAACTGTCCTTCCCTGCCCCCTGTCCTTAAGACTTGCAAGCAGGGCATAGCGTTTTGTTAACTATTAATGTAAGGCTCTGAAAATGTTCAGTTCTTCTGCGTATTTTTGTGTGCTTATGACAAATGCTGGCTTTCTGCAAGGATTTTCATTCAGGCTGTTGAAAATGCTGACACTTAGGAGCTTTTCTATACTAAACTACCTCTAGTAAACCTCTGGATGGGTATTATTTGGTCTGTCCAGACTGCAGTATCTCAGAATGGAGGTAATTGCCTCACAAGGTCACTGCTGTCCTGGAGTAGTGGAAGGCCTCTCAATTTATGCTTGGTCATGCCCTTTTAACTTAATGTTCTCCTTCACAGAAGCTGGTAGTGATGGATGTGCATTCAGATAACCTAATGGCCTATGGTAACGATAGTAGAACCTTTATATCAATATTCTGCAGCTGAAACCCATCAGGATGGACTGTCAAACTGCTCTACACCACATCTAGGATTATTTTATGCTAATAATAACAGTGATACCATTGCTATACTTTACGGTGTCAAGCAGGACTATAAAAGATCATTTCCGCTGGTTAAGAGGAAGTTGATCTTTGTAGCTTGATATATCAGAGGTCGTTTGCTGCTGTCAGCTGTCTACCTGCAGCAGTACTAAACCCACAGCAGAATGACCTCAGCTCTTAAGGAATCTCAGCCACAGAAGGAAAGTCTTCTAGGACATCCTACGTAGTGTTTCAGGTGTGTTGAGGCTATTCTGAGGCATGGCGGGCTACAAAAGGAAACAACTGGCTTACCACCAGGGAATGGGAGATTGCTATTTGTTCTGTGCCTGTTCTTGTTCCTTGATTCAACTTCTCCTACAGTCTTTCATTAGTCAATGTATGTATCTGTTTGAGATATTGCAAGTCTGCCAAATAGAAAACATTTAATTTCTCACTGAAATCACAGCCCGTATGCCAAGAGGACAATGAACTTTTATGTTCAGAGAGCTGAACCTCCTAGACTCAAGTGAGACAGTTTGCCTCTGTTGCTCAGAGGTCTCAGGGCACACCTGTTCAATGCAGAGACTCAAATTAGGCAACAGATTGAGGTATCATGCTGTGCATCAGCTTGGGGGAACCTTCTCCAGGGGGTCGTATTTTGCACAAAACTTCTGGATACACATGTTCTTAGTCAAAAATGTCCATGTCCACCCATTTGCAGGGTGCCCTTTGCACTTCCATGGACTTCCTATATAATTATAGAAATATGTAACTGTATATTGCAGTATAACTGCAAACTGAGATGTTGCTTTCCAATAGAAATGCAGTACTTGTTAATGCAAGAGAATCTGACAGCTCTCTCATTAAACAGGTGTATGAACTATGGAAGGACTGAAGGAGGAACTGGAAACATATGTGTAACGCCTGCCCATGATGGAGCTCCGTCACCATCCAGAGAAGACAGCCTTTTAAGCCCCTTGGCAGCACCTCCACAGTTACCTGTCTACCAGTTCATCCATCCATATGTTGCATTCTACATTTCAGTGTGCTGAGAACATATGCCTTTTCTCAGTGTCACTATAAAATAGAAATAGTCTGTGCTTCCATTTCTGCATACTCTAGCAGGCTAACTTGTATTTCCCTTACTCCCTTATTTAAAGAAGTTGTTCCTGGTAGTTTAGTTACCTTGGCAATGGCAGCATGTTTCTACATGTCAGCTGCTCTGGACTGGCTGTTTTACCTCTTAGCTTCATTCCTAGTGACAGACATAAGCTACATGATATATGCCATCTTGTGTTTACTGCGGGATAGTGCGGGGTAAAAGCGTGCAAGCTGTTGTCTCAAAGCAGAGGAGACAGTGAGCAGTCAGTGTCTATGCCTTTAGAGAACTGTTTTCTGATATGTGGGATATACACTTTTTTGAAATGTGGAGAGGTGAAGTGCCAGTGGTTCTGATTTGACTCATATCAAGGACTTTAATTTTTAACTATCAAGGCTATTTAACACCAAGTCACAGGACTGCCTGTTTTTCTGTCTTTCACTAGCTTCTGGCCAGTTAATATAATAGCAGAATCTCAGAATCACAGAATTTCTAGGTTGGAAGAGACCTCAAGATCATCGAGTCCAACCTCTAACCTAACACTAACAGTCCCCACTAAACCATATCCCTAAGCTCTACATCTAAACGTCTTTTAAAGACTTCCAGGGCTGGGATTAAGAATGATATATTCCTCCATAGTGATTATAATGCATGCATGTAGGAAATGGCTCAAGTATTGCAAAATCTTGTGGGATGCTGTCAGCAGTTACCACATGAAAATAATATTGAAATAAGCGTTCTTCTGAAGTCCTCCTATTGTTTCTTTTAAAAGACTGCCAGATTATCCCATTCCTTTCCCTTCCTAATGCTGAAACACTAGTATTCAACTGAGTTACACTGGCTAATTCAACTTTTTCTTCCATGGCTTTAACCCATTCCCCTCCATTGTTCCTCTCCACTCTAAAGAATCACAGAATCATCTAGGTTGGAAGAGACATCCAAGATGACCTAGTCAAACCTCGGACCTAACACTAACTATTATTTCACTACACCATATCACTAAGCTCAACGTCTAAACATCTTTTAAAGACCTCCAGGGATGGTGACTCAACCACCTCCCTGGGCAGCCTGTTCCAATGCCTCACAACCCTTTCAGTAAAGAAGTTCTTCCTAACATCTAACCTAAAACTCCCCTGGCGCAACTTAAGCCCATTCCCCCTCGTCCTGTCACCAGGCACGTGGGAGAACAGGCCAACCCCCACCTCACTACAGCCTCCTTTAAGGTATCTGTAGAGAGCGATAAGGTCGCCCCTGAGCCTCCTCTTCTCCAGGCTGAACAAGCCCAGCTCCTTCAGCCGCTCCTCGTAGGACTTGTTCTCCAGGCCCCTCACCAGCTTCGCCGCCCTTCTCTGGACCCGGTCAAGAACCTCGATGTCCTTCTTGTAGCGAGGGGCCCAAAACTGAACACAGTACTCGAGGTGCGGCCTCACCAGAGCCGAGTACAGGGGGACAATCACCTCCCTAGCCCTGCTGGTCACACTGTTTCTGATACAAGCCAGGATGCCGTTGGCCTTCTTGGCCACCTGAGCACACTGCTGGCTCATATTCAGCCGACTATCCTCCGATACTCCCAGGTCCTTCTCCGCCTGGCAGCTCTCCAACCACTCATCTCCCAGCCGGTAGCTCTGCTTGGGGTTATTGCACCCCAGGTGCAGGACCCGGCACTTGGCCTTGTTGAACTTCATGCAGTTGAACTCAGCCCATCGGTGCAGCCTATCCAGATCCTCCTGCAGAGCCTTCCTACCCCCAAGCAGATCGACACACGCACCTAACTTGGTGTCGTCTGCGAACTTACTGAGGGACAACTCAATGCCCTCGTCCAGATCATTGATGAAGATATTAAAGAGAACTGGCCCTAGTACTGAGCCCTGGGGGACGCAACTAGTGACTGGCCTCCAACTGGACTTGACTCCATTTACCACGACTCTTTGGGCCCGGCTATCCAGCCAGTTTCTAACCCAACGAAGCGTGCGCCAGTCCAAACCAAGAGCAGCCAGTTTCTTGAGGAGAATGCTGTGGGAGACGGTGTCAAAAGCCTTGCTGAAGTCAAGGTAGACCACATCCACAGCCTTTCCCTCGTCCACCCAGCGCGTCACTTTGTCATAGAAGGAGATCAGGTTCGTCAAGCAGGACCTGCCTTTCATAAACCCATGCTGACTGGGCCTGATCACCTGCTTGCCCTGCAAGTGCCGCATGATGACTCCCAAGAGGATCTGCTCCATGAGCTTCTCTGGTACTGAGGTCAAACTGACAGGCCTGTAGTTCCCCGGGTCTGCCCTCCGGCCCTTCTTGTAGATGGGCGTCACATTTGCTAGCTGCCAGTCAGCTGGGACCTCCCCCGATAGCCAGGACTGCTGATAAATGATGGATAGTGGCTTGGCCAGCTCCTCTGCCAGTTCTCTCAGTACCCTTGGGTGGATCCCATCCGGCCCCATCGACTTGTGCACATCCAAGTGCCGTAGCAGGTCACCAACCAGTTCTTTGTGGATGGTGAGGGCCACATCCTGCTCCCCATCCCCTTCCACCACCTCAGGGTACTGGGTATCCAGAGAACAACCAGTATTGCCGCTAAAGACTGAGGCAAAGAAGGCATTGAGCACCTCCGCCTTTTCCTCATCTCTTGTAACTAAGTTTCCCCCCGCATCCAGTAAAGGATGGAGATTCTCCTTAGTCCTCCTTTTTGTGTTGATGTATTTATAAAAACATTTTTTGTTATCTTTAATGGCAGTAGCCAGATTGAGCTCCAGATGAGCTTTGGCCTTCCTAATTTTGTCCCTGCACAGCCTCGCTACATCCTTATAGTCCTCCCTAGTGGCCTGCACACTTTTCCAAAGATTATAAACCCTCTTTTTTCTCCTAAGCTCAAGCCACAGTTCCCTGTTGAGCCAGGCTGGTCTTCTTCCCCGCTGGCTCATCTTTGGACACATGGGGACAGATCGCTCCTGCGCCATTAGGATTTCCCTCTTGAAGAGCGCCCAGCCTTCCTGGACCCCTCTGCCCTTCAGAACCGCCTCCCAAGGAACTCCACCAACTAGTGTCCTGAGCAGCCCAAAGTCATCCCTCCGAAAGTCCAATACAGCTGTTTTACTGGTCCCCTTCCTGGCCTCGCCAAGAATAGTGAACTCCACCATTTCATGGTCACTCTGCCCAAGACAGCTCCCGACAATCACATCCTCCACCAGTCCTTCTCTGTTTGTGAAGAGAAGGTCTAGCGGGGCACCACCCCTGGTAGGCTCACTAACCAGATGCGTCAGGAAGCTATCTTCCATGCTCTCCAGAAACCTCCTAGACTGCTTTCTCTGGGCTGTGTTGTGCTTCCAGGATATGTCAGGGAAGTTGAAGTCCCCCATGAGAACAAGTGCTGGCGATTTCGCAACTTCTGCCAGCTGCTTGTAGAACACCTTATACATCTCCTCATTCTGGTTTGGCAGTCTACAACAGACCCCCACCAGGATGCTTGCCTTGTTGGCCTTCCCACCAATCCTAACCCAAAGGGACTCAACCTTATCAGTCCCAGCCTCAAGTTCCACGACATCAAAACTCTCTCTGATATAGAGAGCCACACCACCACCCCTTCTGTGCTGCCTGTCCCTTCTGAAGAGCTTATAGCCAGGCATTGCAGCACTCCAGTCATGAGACTGGTCCCACCACGTCTCCGTGATGGCAACCAAGTCGTAGCCTACCTGCTGCATGATGGCTTCCAGCTCCTCCTGTTTGTTACCCATGCTGCGTGCATTGGTGTAGATGCACTTCAGCTGGGCCTTTACCTTATCCTCCGGCCTTGCCATTGTTCCCCCTGGCACAGCCCCAACAATCCCAGCTTCAGCCCCATCCCCCTTCTTACCTAGTTTAAAGCCCTCTCAATGAGCCCCGCCAGCTCCTGGCCCAGGATACTTTTTCCCCTAAAGGATAGGGACCCATCTACGGCCATCAGGCCAGGTGCTGAGTAAAGTGCCCCATGGTGGAAAAACCCAAGATCTCTGCGTTGGCACCAGCCCCGGAGCCACGTGTTTAACAGGTGGGCTTTCCGTGCCCTCTCCGTACCCCTCCCTGCCACCGTAGGGATGGATGAAAACACCACCTGCACTCCCGCTCCATCCACTAACCGTCCCAGCCCCCTAAAGTCTCTTTTGATAGCCTTCAGGCTTCTCTCTTCAATGTTGTCACTGCCCGCCTGGACTATCAAAAGAGGATAATAATCAGAGGGGCGTACCAGGTTGGGAAGCTTCCTGGCAATGTCCCTGACCCTGGCCCCAGGGAGGCAGCAGACTTCCCTACGGGTAGGGTCAGGCCAACAAATAGGGCCCTCTGTTCCCCTAAGAATAGAGTCTCCAACAACAATCACCCTCCTGTCTTTCTTGGTGGAGGCAGTCCTGAGGCGTGGAGTTGACCTCCTCTCCTTAGGCATCCTCCTGGGAACACTTGCTACCTCTTCCTCAGCTACTGGTCTGTCAAGCTCCAGGGCCTCAAACCTGTTGAGTAAGGGCACCTGGGAAGGTGGGGCCGGAAGGGGAGGGCATCGCCTGCGATGTCGAGCAGGGACCTGTCTCCATTCCTCCTCAACTCCCAGATCCCCTCCCTCTGCCCGACGGCGACAGGGCAGGGGGTCCACCCCCATTTGGGGTGTCTCACCCCGGTACCTCTCCTTGAGGCCCTGCAGGGAGTTACTCCACAAGTCTATCTCCCGCTCACACTCCCTGATGTCCCTCAACCTCTCCACCTCCTCCTTGAGCTCCGCCACCATGATGTACTAGTTGGATTTTGGTGGGGGTCTTGTTCCAGTCTTTGTTCTGAGGTACAGCATCATTACAAAATGAAAAGTCCTTCTAAAAAGCTTTTTATTTCTTCTATGTGCAACTACTACTGCAACTACTACTTTGACAAGTGAGTCAGCCTGTCTTTAATGGGATTGCATTGAAATGTCTGCTTACGTGCAACTCTTTTTGTCGTTCCTTGGCATGATCGGTACTTGAGGGGCATATTAGAGGTCAGTCAGCCAGAGCCATGGGGCCACCCACAGCTAGCCTCAGGATACTCCCTACAAATGTAAGATCAAAAGGGCAGGCACATGAAAATTACTGTTTACTTTTTATGAATTATTTCCTAGAGATGGGATCATTAGCAGAATCTAAATGCTGGCTGGTTTGTATTGCAGGTACACTCCTGACAGAACTATTTCACTTGGGCATACCTTTCCGCTCGTTTAAAGTCAAAAGATCCTCTGATTTTGCTTTTGTGGAATTTCTGTATTTTTTAAATAACTTTTGAGTTGTATGTTTTCCCCAAAACACTGTTGCTACTTCTGCATATGCTTTTAATTCTTAAATGTTCCATCTTTTTTCTTTGTTCACACAGCAAATTTCAAAGGTTGTGTCTGTACCCAGGGACTCTGTAGGAGACACACAACCTCTTGTGAAATATGTTCATATTATATTTGTTCATATATCCACCAAATACATGGTGGATATTACTCTTTAATGAAAACCAATATGGACTTGCTACTTATCATCCAGTGTGTTACTAACCTTAATGTGAAATAATCATATGCTGTCCAGTGTAGGAATGACACTAAATCTTCTGTCTGCTAACCAAAATAAAATCCCTTATAGCTATTTTTGTATGTTCTTAAAATGTGTGCTGTGAGATTAAGTAGCTGTCTTTTTTCCGCCCTCTGCTATTTTTCTTAAAAAGTTTTAAAACAAACAAACACATATGCACACATTTATATAAAAGTATATATATATAAATACTTTCTTGCAGCCCCTTTCCATGCTAAGCTTGGGGAACAGATACCCAGTGCTTTGTTCTTTTATCTAAATCCTTATTCTTCCTACTGTGGCTAGATAATTTGGATAGGTGTGCTTTTATGCAGTTGGCACGATGTTTTCTCAACATTGTTGTGTTTTTTGGCATTCATCTTGACAGCAGCAGCTTGAGAACTTCTTGCTAGTATTTAAATCAAACATTTCCCTTTCCATCTTTTCCTCTTGCAGATGTACACTGCTCAGGAATTTTTTGAATCCTTGCTGAACACTGAGAGTGTAAAGGAAACTTGTGTGTGGATGAGTGGAGTTACTGGGTTCTTCAGTACAGGGGTCTACAAGGGGCCATCTGTAGGAGCATGTCTAGGGTTTAATGCAACAGTGTTCAGAAAGCTGAGGCATGGATACTAAAAAATAAGCCAGTTGGTGCTAGCCTGTGTTGAGCTGCAGCCAATCTCAGAAGTTTTCAGCCATGCATCTTGGACTTCTTTAGGCTAGATGAGCAGTAAGTAAGAGGGTCTGTATGCTTCCTTTATGTCTTGCAGCCATGCTCACAGGCTCATGAGATATCTGAGAGCAACTGATTTGGAGCCAGGATCTGGCATGGTTGCTCTGTGTTTATTGCAGACTTTACACTGAAGTGGAGTCAGTTATCTGACTGTGCTGTTCATCTTGGTTATCTTTGCCATTGACGTCTTCTTGTAGTTGTTTAAGATACAACTCAATATGAATTTAGTAATATTTATAAAAGGCAAGTAAACAGCGCTGGGTACATGGAAAGTCTACGCTCTATCAACACGCACACACAAACATCGAACTATCTACATATACAGAACATTGCTTTTACATATTAAACCTGAGTATGCCTATACATATGTACAATAAGAAAAGGTATCAATTGAAACATAAACATGGCAAAGTTTTAAAAGGCAAGTGTTTAACAAACCAAACTTTAATTCTATTACTATTAATGTCCATGACTGGGGGAGCATAGCTGGAGTTAGTGTGGTTTAACCCGGCCAGCAGCTAAACACCACACAGCCATTTGTTCACCCTCCCCCCTCCCACTCTGGGATGGGGGAGAGAAACAGGAAAGTGAAGCCTGTGAGTTCAGATAAAGACAGTTTATTAAGACAGGTAAATAATAATAATAATGATGATGATGATGATGATGATAGTACTACTACTAATAATGTGTACAAAACAAGTGATGCACAATGCAATTACTCACCACCCACTGACCGATGCCCAGCCTCCTCTCTTATACCCTTCTCTCCACAGCAGTTCTTTTCAAAACAACTTTTCATTGGTCAAACAACTTTGAATGTAACAACAACAGCAAACACCCAGAAACATCCATGCCTTAATGGCTGGAGAACAAGAGAACCATCTGGAGAACAAGAAACCCTGAGACTGCATGGAGTCTCCTGAATCACCCTTCTTTGTTCCCTCTAAACTCTTTTATATTCCTGATGGCCTCGTCATTAAGAGTCTAATGTTATCTCAACCATGGGGTTTTCCAACCCCCATGGCCACGTTCCCAAATCTCCCCCTTCTTTATTAATATCAACCATTTTCTCGACACAAATTACCACTCCATATATAACAAGGTGATCAATGTGCCTGTTCCCATCCTGGTCTCTGTTCTGATACCCTGTCCCTATTCATTCATTTTTTCTACTTCTTTATTGATGACATAACTTCATTATATCGTGTTGCCTTTTCATCTTGAGGACAGGCTCCCCTCTTATACCCTTCGCCCCACAGCAGTCCTTTTTAAAACAACTTCTCACTGGTCAAATAACTTTGCAGGGCAACCAGCAAACACCCAGCAACTTCCATGCCTTAATGGCTAGAGAACAAGCAACCTGAGATAGGCAAGGCATCTCCTGAATCACCCTTCTTTGTTCCCTGTAAACTCTTTACATTCCTGATGGCTTTATCTTTTAGAGTCTGATGTTATCACCAACCATGGGGCTTGTCAACCCCCATGGCCACACTCCCACATCTCCCCCTTCTTTATTAACATCAACCATCTTCTTGACATAAATTATTACTCCATATATCACATGGTCATCATGGAAAACAATGGGTTTAAGTTGTTTTCTATTATATTTGTGCTTTGGAGGCTATCTCCTCTCTTTTTTTTATAACATGCCACAGCTTTCCAACCCCCATGGCCACATTCCCAAATCTCCCCCTTCTTTATTATCAACCATTTTCTCGACACAAATTACCACTCCATATATAACATTTGTACTTATCAAAACAGAATTTATTCAAGCAAGTGGTCAAGCAGGCAAAACCGCGCTGGGTGGCCAGGGAGTCTCTTGCTCCACCAACGGCAAGCCTTACCCCTGCCAGGGTCCCCTTTTATTGTCTAGTGGTCCCGGGTTGTGTGGCACATCCTGGTTTCTTCTGTGGTTGCGCAACCAGTTGCTAGGGGGTCGTCACGGGCTCTCTGGTGGTCACAGGGATGAAGGTCATAGTCTTCCTCTGTGTTGCGGATTGATCGTCCTTTCATTATTTGGGCATTTCAGTTACTGCAATTGTTATCTTGCAGCAGGTAGTTATCACAATTGTCTGCTCAACAGGATGTGGTGGTTGGAGATAATCAAGTTACAGAGGTTAAACAGCTTATCCGTTTACCCCCACCGGTTTGATAGACAAATTCTTTATACAGTCTTTATTACAACATTACTTCAACTCTCTCTTATCGAAGGCATAACTTTTTCAATATCTTATTGAGGACAGGCTCCCTTCTTATACCATTCGTCCCACAGCAGTACTTTTCCACTAACTATTCATTTGTCAACAACTTTGCCCATCAACAGCAAACATCCAGCAATTTCCATGCCTTAAGGGCTGGAGAACAAGACACCAGAGACAGCAAGGTGTCTCCTGAATCACCCTTCACTGTTCCCTCTAAACTCTTTACATTCCTGATGGCCTCATCATTAAGAGTCTGATGTTATCTCAACCATGGGGCTTGCCGACCCCCATGGCCACACTCCCACAGATTAGGATTATATTTATCTTCTAATCATTACTAATCATTACTGGACACTTGCTTGCATCCTTAAATTCCCCTGGAGTGGTGCTTGCAGACTGTCTTTCACTGTCTGTGGACCATCCCTATCTGTTGTAAGCATTGCTAGAGTGCAAGTAATACTTTTCTCGCCATCTGTGGATACCAAATTTCACTGCTAAACCACTTTCACTGAAGTGGTTTCATTATCTTTAACAAATCCATTAATGTATTAAAAAAATAATTAATTATTTAATCTTTGTGAAAAGTTCTAAAGGCCGGAGGATTTTATATTCATTGTTACTAAAATTAATGCACAGGTCTAGCAAAAGAAATGAGAGTACCAGATCTAAGCAGTTAAACATTTGAGTTGTTATGAAAATCAGAACTAGAAGAAGGGAAAGGCAATAACCATAGAAATATGGAAAGTGGCTTGAAAGGCCCTTGAGATTTCAGAAGGTGATATATCACCTTCCTGACAAAGTAAATGGGGACTCTGGTAATTGGGAGAAACTGGTTTACTGAAGTCAGGTGTTACACAGTGTTACATGTTACATGTGTTACATACATCATTACTGCTGTTAAAGATAACAGAAAATGCTTTTATAAATCCATCAACACAAAACAGAGGACTAAGGAGAATCTCCAGCCTTTACTGGATGCGGGGGGAAACTTAATAACAAAAGATGAGGAAAAGGCTGAGGTGCTTAATGCCTTTTTTGCCTCAATCTTTAGCGGCAAGACTAGTTGTTCTCTGGATACCCAGTACCCTGAGGTGGTGGAAGGGGATGGGGAGCAGGATGTGGCCCTCACCATCCACAAAGAACTGGTTGGTGACCTGCTACGGCACTTGGATGTGCACAAGTCGATGGGGCCGGATGGGATCCACCCAAGGGTACTGAGAGAACTGGCAGAGGAGCTGGCCAAGCCACTGTCCATCATTTATCAACAGTCCTGGCTATCGGGGGAGGTTCCAGTCAACTGGCGGCTAGCAAACGTGATACCCATCTACAAGAAGGGCCAGAGGGTAGACCCGGGGAACTATAGGCCTGTTAGTTTGACCTCAGTGCCAGGGAAGCTCATGGAGCAGATTGTCTTGAACGTCATCACACGGCACTTGCAGGGCAAGCAGGCGATCAGGCCCAGTCAGCATGGGTTTATGAAAGGCAGGTCCTGCTTGACGAACCTGATCTCCTATGATAAAGTGGCGCACTTAGTGAATAAGGAAAGGGCTGTGGATGTGGTCTACCTTGACTTCAGCAAGGCTTTTGACACCGTCTCCCACAGCATTCTCCTCAAGAAACTGGCTGCTCGTGGCTTGGACTGGCGTATGCTTCATTGGGTTAGAAACTGGCTGGACAGCCAGGCCCTAAGATTTGTGGTGAATGGAGTCAAGTCCAGTTGGAGGCCGGTCACTAGTGGCATCCCCCAGGGCTCAGTACTAGGGCCAGTTCTCTTTAACATCTGTATTAATGATCTGGACGAGGGGATTGAGTGCACCCTCAGTAAGTTTGCAGACGACACCAAGTTAGGTGCATGTATCGATCTGCTCGAGGGTAGGAAGGCTCTGCAGGAGGATCTGGATAGGCTGGACCAATGAGCTGAAGCCAACTGTATGAAGTTCAACAAGGCCAAGTGCCGGGTCCTGCACCTGGGGTGCAATAACCCCAAGCAGAGCTACCGGCTGGGAGATGAGTGGTTGGAAAGCTGCCTGGCGGAGAAGGACCTGGGAGTATCGGTGGATAGTCGGCTGAATATGAGCCAGCAGTGTGCTCAGGTGGCCAAGAAGGCCAACAGCATCCTTGCTTGTATAAGCAGCAGTGTGGCCAGCAGGGCTAGGGAGGTGATCGTCCCCCTGTACTCGGCTCTGGTGAGGCCGCACCTCGAGTACTGTGTTCAGTTTTGGGCCCCTCGCTACAAGAAGGACATCGAGGTGCTCGAGTGAGTCCAGAGAAGGGTGACGAAGCTGGTGAGGGGTCTGGAGAACAAGTCTTATGAGGAGCAACTGAGGGAGCTAGGCTTGTTCAGCCTGGAGAAAAGGAGGCTCAGGGGCGACCTTATTGCTCTCTACAGATACCTTAAAGGAGGCTGTAGTGAGGTGGGGATTGGTCTGTTCTCCCACGTGCCTGGTGACAGGACGAGGGGGAATGGGCTAAAGTTGTGCTAGGGGTGTTTTAGGTTGGATATTAGGAAGAACTTCTTTACCGAAAGGCTTGTTAGGCACTGGAATGGACTGCCCAGGGAAGTGGTTGAGTCACCATCCCTGGAGGTCTTTAAAAGATGTTTAGACGTTGAGCTTAGTGATATGGTGTAGTGAAATAATAGTTAGTGTTAGGTCCGAGGTTTGACTAGGTCATCTTGGATGTCTCTTCCAACCTAGATGATTCTGTGATTCTTTAGAGTGGAGAGGAACAATGGAGGGGAATGGGTTAAAGCCATGGAAGAAAAAGTTGAATTAGCCAGTGTAACTCAGTTGAATACTAGTGTTTCAGCATTAGGAAGGGAAAGGAATGGGATAATCTGGCAGTCTTTTAAAAGAAACAATAGGAGGACTTCAGAAGAACGCTTATTTCAATATTATTTTCATGTGGTAACTGCTGACAGCATCCCACAAGATTTTGCAATACTTGAGCCATTTCCTACATGCATGCATTATAATCACTATGGAGGAATATATCATTCTTAATCCCAGCCCCCCTGGTTACTTTTTAATCTGTAAAAGATTATACTGTAATTTAGGTGGTCTTTTGTTTGGCTTCTCAGACTCTTGAAATGAGTTTGTTTCTTTAGGTTTTAAAATGTCTGTTTTATTAGAGGCAATCACAGTATTTGTAGAAGCAGATGCTTGCTTGCCCTACCTAGCATAAAGAACAGTTCTACAGGCAATCAGGAGAGTTTGTACTGCTGGATTTTTATAGGATCATTAATTATATGTTATAAGGCAGCTAAGCATGGCATTCCTAACTCGATGAATTTCGTTATGAATGGCCTTTTCATATTCTTCATCTCATTATATTAAATGCATTTGACATAAAGTTTAGCTAAAGTTACTGTTCAGGTTAACTTTCATTTAGTGGTTGCCCTAATTTTAGAAACAGTCTGATCTTTCGGTTTTATGGAGAGACGGGTTTTTTATGCATGTTTTTGCAGCACTATTTTAGATAATTTCTTTTGGAACTAGTTATGAACCTCTGTGAGGTGGCAGGGAAGGGATTTAGTCATTCCTTGATTTGCCTGGAGATTTCTGTTCCCGTATCCCTGGATGACAACATCCAGTTACGCGGATTTGGCTATCATCTCTCTGCCAATAACTCTTAAACCTTCTGCTTTGTTCCATCTAGTCTTGCATATCTGACTGCCTCCCTGACACATAATCCTGGTTGTTTTGCCTTCAGATCATTCCTAATCTGGCCAAAACAGAACTCCTTACTTTTTCTTCTGAATCTCTCTTCACCTCTGATTTTGATAACACCATATCCTCTCTGTCACTCAGACTTATAACCTTGGGGTCATTCTCCTTCTCCATATGCATTTTGGCTGCTGACGGCTATTGCAGTTTCCTTCTGCTTTGCAGCAAAAATGTACCACAGTTAAAACGCTATTCCTTGCTCTAGACCTTCATCCTACACCTTGACTACTTTAAAATCTTCTTTGGCCGTTCAATATTCATGCCCTTTCTTCAGAATAAATTATCCAAATCAGCATATTTGCTGGTCATTCAGATCTTGTCACTGTTGCTTCTCTGAAGCCCTCCTTCAAAGGCCAGTTGTCTAAGGTATCAGTCTACAGGGCTCTGCAGAAAGTCACACTGACACTTCTTGTTTTATTTTCTCTGCCTTCTCCTCTTCTTTACTCCTTCAGTTCCATGAAACTCAATGTTTTCTTTGGTGCTGCATGAACTTCTAGTAATTTACTCCTACCGCAGTCATAGAATCATAGAATATCCCAAGTTCGAAGGGACCCATAAGGATCATCAAGTCCAACTCCTGGCACCACACAGGTCTACCCAAAATTTTAGACCATGTGACTAAGTGCACAGTCCAAATGCTTCTTAAACTCCGACAGGCTTGGTGCAGTGACTACTTCCCTGGGGAGCCTGTTCCAGTGTGCAACCACCCTCTCAGTGAAAAACCTCTTCCTGATGTCTAGCCTAAACCTACCCTGCCTCAGCTTGACACCATTCCCGTGGGTCCTATCACTGGTGATTAAGGAGAACAGATTGTCATTCCCTAATTCCTTCTGGCTTTTGTAACCACCGAGTCATGCCCTGGTGGATTCTACCTCCATTCTGTCTGTTCTCTGTCTTTCCTGTCTCTCATCTTTGAGCCCTTTCTTCAGAGTATTTCATGAGTTTCAAACTAATCCGTCTCTCACCGACCACAAGGACGGCTTCTGCCCAGCAAGTCCACTAAAATTTGAGTCATACTCAAAACATCTCACTAGGGAGAGAAGTATTATAACTTTACTGAAGTGACAAATCATCAGCTTTTGTGTGTAGAAAAGCTTACATCTTGGTTCTAGTACACGCAAGTTTGAAACAAAACAATATCCAAGTATCTTCAGTCATCTGTCAATAGTGTCAGGCTTCATCTCTTTATGTAACTACATGCCCTCCTATTTAATCGATACCTCGGTAATCCTTTTTTTCTTTTTAACTTTGTGCTTCTTTAATCTGTATCTACATCTTGCATCCTTTCTGAGACAGTAGTCTCTGAGAGACAGGTTAAATTTATGTATCGGCTGCAGACTCAGTAGTGCTGAGGTGGTTTGGCAACACAAATATATGCAAGCTTCTAACAGCACACACCATGGTGTCACAGTGACACTGGTGGCAGCAGCTCTGGACAGACATTTCCAAACAGATTCTAACAAACTTGTGCAGAGCCAGACTTCCAAAACCTAAGATCAATTTGTTTATTTAGATTGGTAAAATATAAATTACATTCTATTTGCCAGTGGTAGCTGTGAGATGGCAAGAGATGTTGTTATCTGATGGAACAAAAGTACAAAATATGTATCCCACTGAATGGTTTTAAAAGAGCTATTCACCTCTTAGCAAGGTAGTGGTTTCCCTCTTGTTGAAATTCAGTTATATCTTTTTATTTCTTGAACATATGAACACACAAAAAGTGTTGTCTATTCCATAAACATCTTGGTTGAGTCAGTATTTGGTGGTTCTGCTGCATTTACATAAAATCTATGTGTTGAAAGGAAATCTTCAGCATGTTTTTTCTGTGGCGCTCAGGCCAAGTTTTTTAGAGTAGTATTCTGTCAGGTAAGTATCTCAGTCTGTATTTTACTTGCAATAAGAAGCTGATATATGGATAGTTGTAGTAAAGGAAAATGCATTTTTTTTCTTAGTGAGCAGGTGATTGCCGGCACGCTCAGCACGAGCCCTGCAGCAACAGCCCATTTCCAGCCTGATTCACCATGCAGTCCATCTACTGTGAAATCTTTTGTTCTGGGTGAGCCAGGTTCAGAAGGGATGATGCATTCATTGCTCATCTATGCCTTTATCACAACCAGGTAGCAGCCTAATTGGGGTGATGTTTGTTCAGAATATAGCTCGCATATGGTATTTTGATGGGTACCTTGTGGATGGGGCTGTCTCTCAGCCAAACAACAGTGATTCCGGATAAGGCACTAAGACAGGCGTTCACTTCTCTGAAGAGCATGCGACTCTCCTGCTGAAGGAGAGTTATGCCATTTGATCTACTGCAGAAGTCTGGATTTAGTTCAGAAACTTTGTTCATTCTAAACAGGCTTTTGCATCATTCCTTATGGTACTTTCGCTGGTGACAGCTAGGAAGGCTTTTCAGATACACAGACACTGTTTTGAAGGATTGTTTTTATACCTATGACTTGACTTGACTTTTTATACCTATGACTTGACTTGGCCATTTGCCGAGGCGATCGGCTCCGGGGCAGACGCGTTCTGCAGCGGAGCGGGGGATCGGGCCAGGCAGGGCTAACTTTCCGGCATCGAGCCGACTTCAGGGAGCCGCCAGGAGCCGGCAGCCCTCGTGAGGGAGGCTGACGAGGCGAAGGCGGAGCCAGCAGCGTCAGCGGCGGGCTATTTAAACCGGGCGCCACCGCCATTTCACTGCCATTTGCCGAGGCGATCGGCTCCGGGGCAGACGCGTTCTGCAGCGGAGCGGGGGATCGGGCCAGGCAGGGCTAACTTTCCGGCATCGAGCCGACTTCAGGGAGCCGCCAGGAGCCGGCAGCCCTCGTGAGGGAGGCTGACGAGGCGAAGGCGGAGCCAGCAGCGTCAGCGGCGGGCTATTTAAACCGGGCGCCACCGCCATTTCACTGCCATTTGCCGAGGCGATCGGCTCCGGGGCAGACGCGTTCTGCAGCGGAGCGGGGGATCGGGCCAGGCAGGGCTAACTTTCCGGCATCGAGCCGACTTCAGGGAGCCGCCAGGAGCCGGCAGCCCTCGTGAGGGAGGCTGACGAGGCGAAGGCGGAGCCAGCAGCGCCCCCTCCCCGGCCGTTCAAAAGCAGCCCCTAGGGAGCGCGAGCGACCAGGAGCGCGGCGACCAGGGCGGGCAAACAGGGCGTGGCGCGTCAGAAAGGAGTGGCGCGGCAGTTAGCGCGGCAGTTCGCGCAGGCAGGGCGAGCAGGCAGGGCGGAGAGCTACCCCCGCCCACACGAACGCCTGTTAACGACAGTCGTTAGCTAGGCGATAATGGTCTCCACCAGGCACGGAGCGCTCTGCAGGAGGTCGGTACACACCCAGACCGAGTACCCGCTAAAGAATGCAGCGGTTCAGGTCACGGGATGCAGGGAGTGTCAGAGCCTGTTCCTGCCATCGGCAGGAGGCAGAGACGCTGCGTGTGTTAGGTGTGAGCAAGTGGATGACCTGATCCGCATGGTGGCGGAGCTCAAGGAGGAGGTGGAGAGGCTGAGGGACATCAGGGAGTGTGAGCGGGAGATAGACTTGTGGAGCAACTCCCTGCAGGGCCTCAAGGAGAGGTACCGGGGTGAGACACCCCAAATGGGGGTGGACACCCTGCCCAGTCGCCGTCGGGCAGAGGGAGGGGATCTGGGAGTTGAGGAGGAATGGAGACAGGTCCCTGCTCGACATCGCAGGCGATGCCCTCCTCTTCCGACCCCACCTTCCCAGGTGCCCTTACAAAACAGGTTTGAGGCCCTGGAGAATGAGAGATCAACAGCAACTGATGAAGAGGTAGAAAGTGTTCCCAGGAGGATTCCTAGGGTGAGGAGGTCAACTCCACGCATCAGGACTGCCTCCACCAAGAACGAAAGAAGGGTGATTGTTGTGGGTGACTCTGTCCTTAGGGGAACAGAGGGCCCTATTTGTCGGCCTGACCCTACCCGTAGGGAGGTCTGCTGCCTCCCTGGGGCCAGGGTCAGGGACATTGCCAAGAAGGTCAAGCGCCTGGTACGGCCCACTGACTACTACCCGCTATTGGTCTTTCAGGCTGGTAGCGATGAGGTAGCAAAGAGAAGCCCGAAGGCGATCAAAAGAGACTTTAGGGATTTGGGGCGACAACTTAGAGGTTCAGGTGCACAGGTTGTGTTTGCCTCTGTCCTTCCGATAGGGGGGATGGAAGCTGAAAGGTGCGCTGTTCGCATAAACTCGTGGCTTCGTGACTGGTGTGACCGGCACAACTTTGGGTTTTTTGATCACGGGAAGGTCTATGCTACACCGGGCCTGATGGCACCGGATGGGATGGGCCTCTCTCGGAGAGGGGTAAGGATCTTGGGTCAGGAGTTGGCAGGGCTGATAGATAGGGCTTTAAACTAGGTAAGAAGGGGGATGGGGCTGAAGCAAGGACTGTTGGGGCTGTGCCAGGGGGAACAATGGCAAGGCCGGAGGATAAGGTAAAGGCCCAGCTGAAGTGCATCTACACCAATGCACGCAGCATGGGTAATAAACAGGAGGAGCTGGAAGCCATCGTGCAGCGGGCAGGCTACGACTTGGTTGCCATCACGGAGACGTGGTGGGACCAGTCTCATGACTGGAGTGCTGCGATGCCTGGCTATAGGCTCTTCAGAAGGGACAGGCAGCACAGAAGGGGTGGCGGTGTGGCTCTCTATATTAGAGAGTCTTTCGATGTTGTAGAACTCGAGGCTAGGAATGACAAGATCGAGTCCCTTTGGGTTAGGATCGGCAGGGACAACAAGGCTAGTGTCCTGGTCGGGGTCTGCTATAGACCGCCGAACCAGGATGAGGAGACGGATGAGGAGTTCTACAGGCAGCTGACAGAAGTTGCGAAATCGTCAGCGCTTGTACTCGTGGGGGACTTCAACTTCCCTGACATATCCTGGAAGCACAACACAGCCCAGAGGAAGCAGTCTAGGAGGTTTCTGGAGAAAGTGGAAGATAGCTTCCTGACGCAGCTGATTAGTGAACCTACCAGGGGTGGTGCCCTGCTAGACCTTCTCTTCACAAACAGAGAAGGACTGGTGGAGGATGTGATTGTCGGGAACAGTCTTGGGCAGAGTGACCACGAAATGGTGGAGTTCACTATTCTTGGCGGGGCCAGGAAGGGAACCAGTAAAACCACTGTATTGGACTTTCGGAGGGCTGACTTTGGGCTGCTCAGGACACTAGTTGGTGGAGTCCCATGGGAGGCGGTTCTGAAGGGCAGAGGGGTCCAGGAAGGCTGGGCGCTCTTTAAGAGGCAAATCCTAATGGTGCAGGAGCGGTCTATTCCCATGCGCCCAAAGATGAGCCAGCGGGGAAGAAGACCAGCCTGGCTCAACAGAGAATTGTGGCTTGAGCTTAGGAGAAAAAAGAGGGTTTATAATCTTTGGAAAATTGGACAGGCCACTAAGGAGGACTATAAGGATGTAGCGAGGCTGTGCAGGGACAAGATTAGGAAGGCCAAAGCTCGTCTGGAGCTCAATCTGGCTACTGCCGTTAAAGATAATAAAAAACGCTTTTGTAAATACATCAACACAAAAAGGAGGACTAGGGAGAATCTCCATCCTTTACTGGATGCAGGGGGAAACTTAGTTACAAGAGATGAGGAAAAGGCGGAGGTGCTCAATGCCTTCTTTGCCTCAGTCTTTAGCGGCAAAACCGGTTGCTCTCTGGATACCCAGTACCCAGAACTGGTGGAAGGGGACGGGGAGCAGGATGTGGCCCTCACCATCCACGAAGAACTGGTTGGTGACCTGCTACGGCACATGGATGTCCACAAATCGATGGGGCCGGATGGGATCCACCCAAGGGTACTGAGAGAACTGGCAGAGGAGCTGGCCAAGCCCCTATCCATCATTTATCAGCAGTCCTGGCTATCGGGGGAGGTCCCAGCTGACTGGCGGCTAGCAAATGTGACGCCCATCTACAAGAAGGGCCGGAGGGCAGACCCGGGGAACTACAGGCCGGTCAGTTTGACCTCAGTACCAGGGAAGCTCATGGAGCAGATCCTCTTGGGAGTCATCATGCGGCACTTGAAGGGCAAGCAGGCGATCAGGCCCAGCCAGCATGGGTTTATGGAAGGCAGGTCCTGCTTGACGAACCTGATCTCCTTCTACGACAAAGTGACGCGCTGGGTGGACGAGGGAAAGGCTGTGGATGTGGTCTACCTTGACTTCAGCAAGGCTTTTGACACCGTCTCCCACAGCATTCTCCTCAAGAAACTGGCTGCTCTTGGCTTGGACTGGCGCACGCTTCGTTGGGTTAGAAACTGGCTGGATAGCCGGGCCCAAAGAGTTGTGGTGAATGGAGTCAAATCCAGTTGCAGGCCGGTCACTAGTGGTGTCCCCCAGGGCTCGGTGCTGGGGCCGGTCCTCTTTAACATCTTCATCAATGATCTGGATGACGGCATTGAGTGCACCCTCAGTAAGTTTGCAGATGACACCAAGTTAGGTGCGTGTGTCGATCTGCTCGAGGGTAGGAAGGCTCTGCAGGAGGATCTGGATAGGCTGCACCGATGGGCTGAGGTCAACTGTATGAAGTTCAACAAGGCCAAGTGCCGGGTCCTGCACCTGGGGCGCAATAACCCCAAGCAGAACTACAGGCTGGGAGAGGAATGGTTGGAGAGCTGCCAGGCAGAGAAGGACCTGGGAGTGATGGTGGACAGTCGGCTGAATATGAGCCAGCAGTGTGCTCTGGTGGCCAAGAAGGCCAACGGCATCCT
Source organism: Anas acuta (assembly GCF_963932015.1). Taxonomy (NCBI): domain Eukaryota; kingdom Metazoa; phylum Chordata; class Aves; order Anseriformes; family Anatidae; genus Anas; species Anas acuta. The sequence goes on along the minus strand of NC_089016.1, from coordinate 25,864,664 downwards.
GGCTTGTATCAGAAACACTGTGACCAGCAGGGCTAGGGAGGTGATCGTCCCCCTGTACTCGGCTCTGGTGAGGCCGCACCTCGAGTACTGTGTTCAGTTTTGGGCCCCTCGCTACAAGAAGGACATCGAGGTGCTTGAGCGGGTCCAAAGAAGGGCGACGAAGCTGGTGAGGGGCCTGGAGAGCAAGTCCTACGAGGAGCGGCTGAAGGAGCTGGGCTTGTTCAGCCTAGAGAAGAGGAGGCTCAGGGGTGACCTTATTGCTCTGTATAAGTACATTAAAGGAGGCTGTAGCGAGGTGGGGGTTGGCCTGTTCTCCCATGTGCCTGGTGACAGGACGAGGGGGAATGGGCTAAAGTTACGCCAGGGGAGTTTTAGGTTAGATGTTAGGAAGAATTTCTTTACTGAAAGGGTTGTGAGGCACTGGAACAGGCTGCCCAGGGAGGTGGTGGAGTCACCATCCCTGGAAGTCTTCAAAAGACGTTTAGATGTAGAGCTTAGGGATATGGTTTAGTGGGGACTGTTAGTTTTAGGTCAGAGGTTGGACTCGATGATCTTGAGGTCTCTTCCAACCTAGAAAATTCTGTGATTCTGTGATTCTGTGACATTTACATGACTTTCTTTTGTGAAGGCTGACAGCACTTCTTGGTGGAACGACAGGAGCTCTACTCTGCTCTATAAGAAAAGCCAAACACACAATCACAGCATTTTGTCCTGCAAAAGCTTTGCCAGTCTGATTTCTGTGGCTATTTCTCTATAACTGCCTGAAAACCTCTATGTTGTATTTTTTCTGTGGATTCAGAGACAAAGAGAGAAAGTAATCGAGCTCATTTCACTGTTTATTAGGGAAACTAAGCGGTGTAGGAAGGGTCCTGTTAGAGAGTTGAAATGTAGCTAACTTAAAGCAGAATGAGGACGGGGCTTCAAAGGAAAGGCATGAATATAATTTTAGGAGGAATTTAGCTTAGTACTTGCTACAAATGGACCTTTAACTGTGTATATTAAGTGAAATCCTGACTTCATTGAAGATAAGGGCAGTGTTCTGATTGATTCAATGAGGCTGGGGTTTCACCTATGGCTGGTATGATCTAATAGGTCATTGCTAATTAAGAGCATATGTGGCCTCAATTCTTGCTGCTGGAATTAAATATCTGAGCATCAGTCACAGAAGGAATGGGGAAGGAACTGGTATTGACTTGCAGAAAACAGACTCCACGGTCAGTAAGATTGTAAAGTAGATATGTTTATTCAGCGCTGGGCGGCACGGGGGTAGTCCCACCACAGTCGTGCACACCCTAACGCAGCAACTTGCTTTGGTTATATGCAGTAAATAGTTACATATGCATGAAGTTTCCCAATACACCTATACATATGCATAACCTGTCCCCGCTTAGTATTAAAATTGGCTCCAATAAGTCATTTCCATAAACTCCTCCCATCTGCGCTTGTGCAGTGCCTTCTGGTGGTGGGCACTGAGGGTCATGAGGATGAAGTAAGATGTCTTCATCAGGGTTGAACTTTTTACCTCGTCTCTTTGAACATGCTCTCTGAGGCCTTGGTCACAGTCCAAGCCATAAGGTTGGTTTCATCCAGTTGTCGGGGTCCAAGGAGCTCCTGTTATCTCGAGGTCTTGCAAGTTTGACATTCTTTATCTTGTCCTTTTATGAACAGTCCTCCTTATTTCTGAGCCCTTGGTCACAGTTCAAACCATAACGTTGTTTTGATCTGGTTCTCGGGGTCCCAGGTGCTCCTGTTATCTGGAGGCCTAAGCGCAGCACAGGCACAGTACATTACAAATGTAGCACATATTTAAGCAATGAGTGTTGCCTACATATTCATTCTTAATCAATCACTCTCTAATTTCTAACCCCATGTCTCAGTATTTGAAAGACAGTGGTCTGGAAAAGCTGTGCTATGGATTATATTACCCTGGTAGAGATTGATATGTGAGAAAGTTTTTAGCATACTTACCTATATAACTCATCCAAAATGAGAAGAAAAGTAAACCAAATGCAGGAGGTCCAAGAGGGTCAGTTCAGCAGAAAGAAACAACAGAAAACTGGTACAGCCATCTGTATACCTTACTGGATTCAGGGGCACTGGACCTGAAGAGGACTGTAAGGGGCAAAAGCTCGGGATCACTCCCCAGCAATGTACTGTGTGCATAATAGCATGTAGGATGTAGGCAATCACTGTGCATTTTCTGTGATGAAAACTTCTTTACTTACAGGCAGGTTTGATAATACTTCAGTTACAGAATTGTCCTTGTCTGCTGTTATAAATGAAGTCTCAACTCACTCTGAATTTTGTAATATTTTAATATTTATAAAACAAATATTTCTAAAAGGTATAAAAGGCAAGTAAACAGCGCTGGGTGCGTGGGGAGTCTACGCTCCACCAACATGCACACACAAACATCAAACATTCTAAATATATAGAACATGGCTTTACATACTAAACGCAAATATGCCTATACATATGTACAATCAGGAAAGAACAATCCTCGAAGTTCCATGACTTATTAACCTCGAGTACGCCTATACATATTCACGATCAGAAAAGGTAACAAACAATCCTCCAAGTTCCACGACTTAACAGTCTCCATTTTCCACTCCTTTTCTTGATTACATACAAGTCTCCATTTTCCATTCCTTTTGAACAATATGTCTCGCTTTAAGTTGTCAAGCAACTCGGTCTTCAGGCCTTATGTATCCCGTTCTTCCCAGATCGAAGAAAAGCGTATCCATCTCCTTTTCAAGGCCAATAGGCCTGGGTCAAAAGGCACGTTCAGGTCAACAGGGGGCGTAAGAGCAAAAGCCTTCGATGGCTGTAGCAGCAGAGGGGCCCATGGCATAGCAGTCAAATCAGTAAAGGAGCCCGCAGCTCCCTCACTATCTGGCAAACCACATGCTTCTGACTGTGGTCCCACATGGCTCTTTAAGGCCTCAGAGACTGCTCGCCAGGTGCCGAGCAATCCCACTGCAACCTTGTCGTTTTTAGTTGCAGAGTCCCACACCTTGACCTCAGTTTGGTCCCATATTTCAGGCTCATAAACTGTCCGATTGTTAATAAGGAGAATAAGCTGTAAGGCTACCAGGACAGTCTTTGTTCCTAAGGACGTATGATTCCCCATAATGCACAACTGCTTACCAGCGAGAGGCAGTTGTGTGCACAGGTCCGCTTCTCTCAGCTCGAGCTTCTCTCCAGCTCCAGTGCGCCTATTTCCAGCGACTTTCTGTACGAGCTTCTCTGAGCGGTTTGCTGAGTCTGGCCGAACCTATCTTCATGAGGCAATCAATGTGCCTGTTCCCGTCCTGGTCTCCGTTCTGCCAGCCTGTTCCTCTTCACTCCTTTCCTTCCTTTTTTTTTTTTTTGAGGGCAGGCTCCCCTCTTATACCCTTCTCTCCACAGCAGTTCTTTTCAAAGCAACTTTTCATTGGTCAGACAACTTTGAATGTAACAACAACAGCAAACACCCAGAAACTTCCATGCCTTAATGGCTTGAGAACAAGAGACCCTGAGACTGCATGGAGTCTCCTGAATCACCCTTCTTTGTTCCCTCTAAACTCTTTTATATTCCTGATGGCCTCGTCATTAAGAGTCTAATGTTATCTCAACCATGGGGCTTTCCAACCCCCATGGCCACATTCCCAAATCTCCCCCTTCTTTATTAATATCAACCATTTTCTTGACACAAATTACCACTCCATATATAACATCTGTTGAGGTGTGTTCCCCTACTGTGCATAATTGGGATTAGAAATTAGAGAGCGATTGATTAAGAATGAATAGGTGCTATATTTGTGATGTACTGCGCCTGTGCTGAGTTTAGGCCTCCAGATATCAGGAGCCCCTAATGGTTCAGACTTTCACTGGTCAGAGATAAGGAGGACTGCTTACAAAGGGACAAGATAAGGATTGTTATACATACAAGGCCTCGAGATAACAGGAGCCCCTCAGACCACGAGAACCAGATCAAACCAACCTTATGGCCCAGATTGTGACCAAGGCCTCAGAGAGCATGTTATATATGGAGTGGTAATTCATGTCGAGAAAATGGTTGATATTAATAAAGAAGGGAGAGATGTGGGAGTGTGGCCATGGGGGTCAGCAAGCCCCATGGTTGATGATAACATCAGACTCTTAAGGATGAGGCCGTCAGGAATGTAAAAGAGTTTAGAGGGAACAAAGAAGGGTGATTCAGAAGACTCCATGCAGTCTCAGGGATGATTACCAGGGCTTTAAACTAGGTTTGATGGGAGAAGGGAGGGGAGCTAAAGGTGACAGAGAAAGGTGGGGTCGCCCTTTATGTGAGGGAGCAATTAGAGTGTACCCAGCTCCACCTGGGGGAGGGTGAAGGACAAGTGGAGAGCTTGTGGGTGAGAATTAAGGGGTGGGATGGTATGGGGGACACTGTTGTGGGGGTATACTACAGGTCTCCAGATCAGGAGGAGGAATTCGATGAGGCCCTCTACGAGCAGCTGCTAGTAGCCTCACAATCACGAGCGCTGGTCCTCATGGGGGACTTCAATTATCCAGACATCTGCTGGGTAAGCAACTCGGCCAGGCACGAGTAGTCCAAACGGTTCCTACAATGCGTTGAGGACAATTTTCTGACGCAGGTGGTGGAGGAGCTGACGAGGCAGGGGGTGCTCCTGGACCTCGTTCTTACCAACAGGGATGGCCTTGTTAGGGATGTGAAGGTTGGGGGCAGCTTGGGATGCAGCGACCATGAGATGGTGTAGTTCAAGATGGAACTTGGTGGAAGAAGCAAGGCTAAAAGTAGGATTGCTACCCTGGAATTTTGGAAAGCCAACTTCGACCTCTTCTGGGACCAGCTTGGGAGTATCTCATGGGATAGGTTGCTAGAAGGCAAGGGTGCACGTGAGAGCTGGGTGACATTTAAGCAGCACTTCTTCCATGCTCAGGATCGGTGCAAGAGTAGGAAATCGGGGAAGGGGGCAGGAAACCCGCGTGGATGAGCAAGGAGCTCATCAATAAGATCAAAAGGAAGAGGAAGGTTTATGAAATGTGGAAAAAGGGCCTGTCCTCTGGGGAGGAGTATAGAAGTGTTGTCAGGGCCTGCAGGGACGCGACAAGGAAGGCTAAAGCCCACCTAGAGATGAGGCTTGCGAAAGAGATAAAGGATAATAAGAAGTTTTTTTTTTTCAAGTATGTAAACAGCAAGAGGAAAACTAGGGATAATCTGGGTCCCTGGGTCCCTTGCTGAATGAGGGGGGTGTCCTAGTCATGGGAGACGCTGAGAAGGCAGAGATACTGAATGCTTTCTTTGCTTCAGTCTTTGCTTCAAGGACACTCCCCCAGGACTCCTCGCCCCTGGCAATAGGACAAAGGGTCTGGGAAATGGAGGGCTCCCCACTGGTGGACGTGGGACTGGTTCGGGAGCGTCTGAGTGGGCTCAATGCACACAAATCCATGGGTCCTGATGGGATGCATCCACGTGTGCTAAGGGAGCTGGCAGATATGATTACCGAACCCTTCTCTATCATCTTTGAAAGGTCCTGGAGAACAGGAGAGGTGCCTGAAGACTGGAGGATAGCCAATGTCACTCCAGTCTTCAAGAAGGGCAAGAAGGATCCGTGAAACTACAGGCCAGTCAGTCTTACCTCTGTCCCTGAAAAGGTATTGGAGCAGCTTGTTCTGGATGCCATCTCCAAGCAATTGGAAGAGAAGAAGGTTATGAGGAGTAGTCCGCATGGATTCACCAAGGGGAAGTTGTGCTCGACCAACCTCGTTGCCTTCTATGATGGCATCACCAGCTGGGTAGATGAGGGGAGAGCAGTGGGTGTAATCTACCTTGACTTTAGCAAGGCTTTCAATACTGTCTCCCATGACATCCTACTAGCAAAGCCGAGAAAGTGTGGGATAGATGAGTGGATGGCAAGGTGGGTTGAGAACTGTCTGACTGGCCGAGCTCAGAGGGTTGTGATTGGAGGAGCAGCGTCTGGCTGGAGGCCTGTGACTAGTGGTGTTCCCCAGGGGTTGGTGCTGGGTCCAGTCTTGTTCAACATCTTCATTGACGACCTTGATGAGGGAATAGTGTCTGCCCTCAGCAAGTACGCTGATGACACAAAGCTCTGAGGAGTGGCTGACACGCCAGAAGGCTGTGCTGCCATTCAGCGAGACCTGGACCGGCTGGAGAGATGGGCAGGAAGAAACTAAATGAGGTTTAATAAGGGCAAGTGTAGAGTCCTGCACCTGGGCAGGAACAACCCGAAGTATCAGTACAGGCTGGGGGGCGACCTGCTGGAGAGGAGCTCTGAGGAGAAGGACCTGGGGGTCCTAGTGGACAACAGGTTGACCATGAGCCAGCACTGGGAATTTCTCCAAGGAAGCACACTCCACAACCTTCTGGGTAACTGTGGTGTAAATGCCTGAAGTAACTAGGAAAATAAAACTAACATTCACACTTTTAAGGAAAAGGTACAGCATTGAAGAGGCTTTCAGGGTAGGGCATAACTGCATTCCCTAGGCTCCCAACCTTAGATGCTATCGCGCTGGGGAAACTTGGTGTGCTAGCTCTAAGGAACACCACGGAGCGTGGAGTGGAGTGGAGACACCACGGCTAGGCTCTGTAATCAGGTGGGACCTCGATTGTTCTTGTGCACAAAGCTGCACTTTTTGCCACCCTAAGCCAAAGACCTGTCATGTTTTGACAAATGCTGTACCCTAGTGTTCTTTTTGCTCATTATAATATCATTATAATACCAAAACACACCTCCATCCCAAAAGCTACCCGCCTCCAAGGTGCGACCACCCCTCACTGAGCATGCGCTCTGAATTTCTGGGAGCCTATTACTTTAAACGGAGACGGGAAAACTTTACACCAATCATAACTAAGGTATGCTTGACTAGAGCCACTCAAGCTCCACCTAGAAGACAAAAAATAATATAAATTGGCCCAGGAGAGAGGGGATGTTAGGGAAGATACCATCGTCAGGGGAGATACCATCCCGAGGACATACAACATCCTTAGGACCTCCTGACTCCTGGGATCAGTCGACGGGCTGAGCCTCTCTTCCCCCCCCATTGGGACGCCTTTGGGTGAGATCTGAATATTTGCTTATAAATCTCTATAGAGTCTTTGATCCTTTTAACGCGTTTATTTCTAGGCTGCGCACCTGTAACACCTATAACACCTATAACACCTATAACATCTGTAACACTTATAACATCTATAACATCTGTAACATCTGTAACACCTACAACACCTGTATAACATCTGTAACACCTATAACACCTGTGTATTTCATGCATACTAGCTTGCTTTTGCAGATAGTCACTATCACCGGCAATCCAAAAGAACCTGATTATCTGTTGCTGTAATAAACCATACTTGATTGCATTGTGATAACTCTCATTAATGCAACTAGGGTGAGGGTGGTTATCCGTGATAGTTCAGTGTTCTGAATCTAACCAGACCCCCAGACGGTTAATGCATTGTTGGTGAATGTCTCAACCGACCCCCAGGTGGTTAATACGTTTTTGGTGAATGTCTGAGCGGACCCCCAGGCGGTTATTACGTTTTTGGTGAATGTCCGAACGGACCTCCAGTTTTGGTGAATGTCCGACTGGTTCAGTACTCTGAATCCAACCGGGCCCGTAACGGTTAATCAGCTACACCCCTTTAACGCGACAGTAAAATTGGCGTAGTCGGCAGGATTGCTATGGATAAACTACTGCAAAAATGTAAATGTGCCCCTTCCCAGGCAGGAAAGGAGTTTTCCCAAAAGTTTTGGAAAGATGAGGAGAAAGTGGTAGAGCACATTGAACAGTGTCAGGCTTCACGAAAGATTGGTCAAAGAAAGGGTAAAGGTGCGATTTGTGCTGTGTTAGGAGCTTGTTTGTCTTGTGCTCGGCAAAACGCTAAGGAAACTCCTGCTCCCAAACTGATCTCTGATGCGGAACATACAGCTTTGAAATCAGAGATTGATGTGTTGAAGTCATCATTGGCCTTTGAAAGGGAGACGGGAAAAACATTAGGAATCAGAGTGGATAAACTTTTGGATGAAAATAATAAACTTTCCATTGAGAATGACAAACTTGTGAGTGAAAATGATAAACTTGTGCATGAGAATAATCATCTTAAACAAATGCTGGAGAGGGTTAGTCATCTGTTAAATAAAGTACAGCCTTGCGCTCCGGTCAAGCAGATTCGTGGAGTGCTGCATAGTGCAGAACCTGAAAGCTGGGACAGTGATTTCTGGTCTGACAGTGATGATGGTGTTGAAGAGATTTCTGATTCTGAACCTCAGTCAATTTCCTTGAGACCTTTGGTTAAGACTGAGACTACTGTTGATGATAATGATGAAATCTGCACTACTGTGCGAACGATTCCGTTGCCACCAGCAGAGTTGGTTAAAATACAGGAGAAGTTCTCAAGGCGGTCAGGGGAATCAGAAGTTGATTATGTGTGTCGAGTTTCTCTTGAAGGAGGAGATCGAATGATGTTGAGTGAGAAAGAGGTAGGAGGCTTTTGGAGACCTGGAGTATTTTTAACCACCACACCAGGAGCTGACGTAGCTGTAGCAGTACAGAAAGCAGCCTGTATTCAGGTGATATATGAAAGAGATGAATTTAGGAAATCCCCGATGTTAGCTCCTATTGATCCAATTCGGTTAACCCCTCTCATCCGTGGACTCCCTGATTGTCTTAAGATGTTTGTAGCAAACACCCAAGATCACATACTAGCTGCTTGTAGGGATGATGATAGTGGTTGTAGGCGAAATCCTAACTCTCCTATTCCCATCTGGAGTGAATTGGTACAAGACATAGATAAGTACGGACACCGAATGGGCTGGATTAATTCATCCAGTATTAAATCCCAAGACCACTCTCGGCGAGTCCACCAAATCCACACTAAAAATCCCAGATATCCCAAATTCAAAGAGAGATTGAAACCTAATAGGGAACGAGGCGAGTTGTGTCAGCAAAAAAACTCTTATCCCCGGGGAGGGCAATGAGCCACCCTGCTCAGCGGGTATTAGCAATTCAATGGCTCTCTAATGAACACTCTGACCCTATCATTGCCATTCCTTTTGAACCCCCCAAAATATTGGTAAATTTTCTTATTGACACTGGGACCCAAATGTCAGTAATTACACATGAAACAGCACAAACCCTGAGCATAACACCTGGTCAACACAGGGTTAAATTCATGGGAATCAATGGTGTGGAAAAACAATGCCCCACTGCAAAAATTTCACTCTGGTTGCCAGAGGAACAAAAATTAACCAGGGTAGAAGTATTAGTTGGTGCTGCATACACTAATATTTTAGGATTTGACATACTGCGTGGTCATATGTGGAAACTCCCTGATGGAACTGTGTGGAGTTTCGTGACACATCAAAGGGATTCAGGCACCATGAGACTGAGTCTGTTACAAACATCCATACCCCCATCCCCTGCTTAAAATCATTAATGATTGGCAATATCTGTTGTCAGCAGCAGCACTTATGGGGATTGACGGGGTGGTAATAGAATTGGAAAAAAGAGGCATTATTAAAAGGACCCATTTACCTTACAATTCACCAGTGTGGCTGGTAAAGAAACCAACCAGGCAATGGCATTTTACAGTGGATTACAGACAGTTGAATGCTAACACTACACTTTTGACTGCCGCAGTTCCAAACATGGCAGAGATAGTGAAAGCCCTCTGTGTTTCTAACAGTAGCGATAGTGCTAACTACTCCCAAATATTTCTATGCATGGGAAATCAAAGATTGCTATTTCACCCTCTTTCTAACCCTGCCGGTTGAATACAACCGAGCATATTTTATTTTCTTTTGTGTTCACAGGAACCCTGAGCGAACTGTATAGGGACAGCTGGAAGATGACGAATCAACAGTTTGGATTAATGATGCTATGCTTTACCCTGACCTTGATGCAATTACAGACCTTAAAGGAAACTTAGCTACTGTGGCTGTGCATGGAGCTGAGGTGTTTCACCATGGCATTTAACCATGTATTGTCACAGTATAGCACAGTCACTGGAGCATCTCAAAACAGAAAGGACCTAAATCTCTCTACTTTAGTTCTACATGGAAACAAAATATTTTCAAAAGATGAATGGAGTTGGAATGATTCTCTAAGAATGGCTGAACTTTAAGCCATGTCTGGACAAACAATACAAATTGGTTGCCAAATAACTAAAATAACTGAACCAAATTTTGACTGCTGGTACAATTTTACTTTCACCAAACCTATAATTGTGTACTGTCTTTGGGGCTACAGAGGCACAGAATTACTATTTGAATTCATGGTCAAAGGATATGAAGCCTCTGCCCCTGCAGAAATTTGAAAACGAACCGACTCAGCCTCCCATTGGTCTAACTCCTTCCATCCTCAACACAGGTCCTTACATAATTAAAAATATGGGACAACAACAAATTCTCTTTAACCCTAGTTGGTCCCTAAAAAAGGGCCACAGGACGCAACTAGGTTATTGGGAACAGGATTAGGTATATTAAATAACATTGATGCTGAGGTCTTAATGAGTAGAGTAACTGCTACTACAGATGACCTAAGGAAATTGGAACAACCAATAAAATCATCCTTATTGGCTTTAGGAGCAAATCAATGGCTTCTATCAGATATTTTACCCCATTGGGAACAAATTGAGGAAAATGATCATCAATTCATTGTAAATGCCCTTGGAAAAACCCAAGGCAATACCTCCCTTGCCTTGAGCTGTATCCAAGTGCAGTTATGGATACAATCTGTAGCAGCAGCTATTATTAGAGAGGGAGAAGGAGGAACTTTGCCCACTGAAATTCGAAAATTGATTTGGGATAATGCTTCAGAATTTGAAAAGGAATTTCAAGCTTGGTGGCAATTAGTCAACTTTACCCATTAAAATGATAAAATTGTTGCCTTTATACTTACTATAAGTAATGCCACCGTATACAATGTATATCCAATCATTGCATTAGGACTCAATCATAATGGAACTATACTTTATCCTAAAGAGCATAAAGTATGGGCCCATCAAAAGGGAGGAAAGTGGCAAACAATTGATGTAAATGCATGCATTGTGCGTGAACAAAAAAGTTTCATCTGTGAAAGTAACACGCTGGAATCTCAAGACATTTGTCTTGACACTGAGCAAAATATTTGCCACTTTGAGATACATCCTAATGAAACCCTTAAAACTGTACTTGTATATATTGGGAAAGGTTGTGTTTGTATGAGAACTCATTGTGATTCTATAGTTGTAGATACCAGTAATCACTCTAATGTTTGTGTTTGCAATTTTACCAAAATTCTAGGATGTGATTTTAAATACTCAGCTCCTGTCACTTCTTATCAACTTATTGCATCTAATTATATTCTGCTTCATGAACTGCTGCCTACTCCTATTGGAATGAACCTCACCTTGGTGAAGAAATTGCTGGTACATGAGGACCTGAAGCAGCTGATGACACAAGTCCAAGAAAATGGACAAAAAACTCTGATTACTGTCCATCATGATGCACAAGAAATACATCAAGTGATGGAAAGAGTGAAGAGAGATGAGAGACACCGTTGGTGGGACACTTTGTTTGGATGGTCGCCAGCTGCCAAGGGAATCTTCAACAAGATGCTTCACCCTGTTATTATTCTGCTAATACTCACTGTATTATGTTTTATACTGACAATTAGTTTGTATGTTAAACTCTGGTTTATGATGAAACGTTTAGCATCACTACACAATGTACATACACTCGATAAACCTCATACCGAGAATGTATGTGATATCCCCGACATATTCCAACTGTCGTGAAGCTTGAGTGACTATAGTCACGGGGTGGATTATGTGGTGTAAATGCCTGAAGTAACTAGGAAAATAAAACTAACATTCACACTTTTAAGGAAAAGGTACAGCATTGAAGAGGCTTTCAGGGTAGGGCATAACTGCATTCCCTAGGCTCCCAACCTTAGATGCTATCGCGCTGGGGAAACTTGGTGTGCTAGCTCTAAGGAACACCACGGAGCGTAGAGTGGAGTGGAGACACCACGGCTAGGCTCTGTAATCAGGTGGGACCTCGATTGTTCTTGTGCACAAAGCTGCACTTTTTGCCACCCTAAGCCAAAGACCTGTCATGTTTTGACAAATGCTGTACCCTAGTGTTCTTTTTGCTCATTATAATATCATTATAATACCAAAACACACCTCCATCCCAAAAGCTACCCGCCTCCAAGGTGCGACCACCCCTCACTGAGCATGCGCTCTGAATTTCTGGGAGCCTATTACTTTAAACGGAGACGGGAAAACTTTACACCAATCATAACTAAGGTATGCTTGACTAGAGCCACTCAAGCTCCACCTAGAAGACAGAAAATAATATAAATTGGCCCAGGAGAGAGGGGATGTTAGGGAAGATACCATCGTCAGGGGAGATACCATCCCGAGGACATACAACATCCTTAGGACCTCCTGACTCCTGGGATCAGTCGACGGGCTGAGCCTCTCTTCCCCCCCCATTGGGACGCCTTTGGGTGAGATCTGAATATTTGCTTATAAATCTCTATAGAGTCTTTAATCCTTTTAACGCGTTTATTTCTAGGCTGCGCACCTGTAACACCTGTAACACCTATAACACCTATAACACCTATAACACCTATAACATCTGTAACACTTATAACATCTATAACATCTGTAACATCTGTAACACCTACAACACCTGTATAACATCTGTAACACCTATAACACCTGTGTATTTCATGCATACTAGCTTGCTTTTGCAGATAGTCACTATCACCGGCAATCCAAAATAACCTGATTATCTGTTGCTGTAATAAACCATACTTGATTGCATTGTGATAACTCTCATTAATGCAACTAGGGTGAGGGTGGTTATCCGTGATAGTTCAGTGTTCTGAATCTAACCAGACCCCCAGACGGTTAATGCATTGTTGGTGAATGTCTCAACCGACCCCCAGGTGGTTAATACGTTTTTGGTGAATGTCTGAGCGGACCCCCAGGCGGTTATTACGTTTTTGGTGAATGTCCGAACGGACCCCCAGTTTTGGTGAATGTCCGACTGGTTCAGTACTCTGAATCCAACCGGGCCCGTAACGGTTAATCAGCTACACCCCTTTAACGCGACAGTAACCTATGGCAGTGTTCAACCACCCTCACAGTCAGAAAGCTTTATTTTCTTACGTTTGAATGGAATTTCATGTATATAAATTTGTGCCTATTACCTCATCCTTTCACTGAGAAGAGCCTGGCTCTGTCTTCTTTCCTCCACTAATCAAGGATTTATACACGTGATGAGATCACCCTGAGCTGCCATTGCTCCAGGCTGAGTCCCAGCTCTCTCAGGCATCCCTTGCATGTCAGATACTCCAGTCCCTTAATCACCTTCGTTGATTCGGCCTTTCTCCAGTGTGTCCATGTCTGTCAGCACTGGGCCTGGCCCTTCAAATGTTTCCCACGAGGACTCAGGAAAGAGGAAGGATCACCTCCCTCAATATGTTGGCAATGCTACCTTCTATGCTGGCTTATATTCAGTTGTTTTTTTGTCTACCAGGGCAGTTCCTTTTTCGCAACTGTCTTCCAGCCAGTCAACCATGGCATGTACTGGTGTCTCGAGTTATTCTTCCCCAGGTGCAGGACTTTGCATTTCGCATGGCTGAATATTATGAGATTCTTGTGGGCCCATTTCTCCTGCCTGTTAAGGTCCTTCTTTGAATACTTTCTGGTCCTTCTCATCCTAGAATTTATTCAGAAGGATATAGGAATGAGAGTGTTAGCATTAGTCTCTTGAGCCATTAAATGCCGGGCCTTATTTTGTAGTGTATCAATGTTGTTATGTAGTTTCTGACAGAAGTGTAGACTATCCACAGGTGTATAGTTATCGAAAAGTAATCCTGCAGAGCTTGAGATCATCTTTTCTAGTTACTGCTGGGAATGAACAAACTAAAATTTCACTTCCCTGCCCATCTGTTCAGCAACCAAAAGTATGTAATTTATCTCAGTGGGACACCTACCACCTGTGTAAAGCTTTTGAAAGAGGTTGTTAGTGTGCGATGACTACATCCAAGGGACACCAGGCCTGAGTGCCTCGTACTTCATGCTTTACCACTGGCTTTTTCTGTAGGGTGCCTTCTAACTTGGTACTTGCACAGTGTCAAACCTGTTTGGTGCCTGTGTCCCTGTGAAGCTCACAATGATGCTACCTGCTTTGCCACATGCCATGCTCTCATGCCGACTGTGTGCAACTCCTCACCAGCAGTCACCCCTCTTTGACATGCTAAACCAGGCACCACCAGCACACTGCATTTTTTTACAGCTACTCTTATCTCAGTGGCTTCTCTTGAATTATGTATCCTTATCTTTCATGTATGAAATCTCAGCTGATTTAAAGATCACCTTTTAAAGATTACAGAGAGTTCAGCACACCTGGAAATGAATGGAACAGCAGATAGTCCCAACCTTTCCGCCACAGAGCAGGAGGTTTAACAGTGCAAACCAGGAGCTTTTACAGCAGTTGGGTACTGGAATGCAATTTTTATGGGAGCACTGTCTCTTCACGTATGGTCTGCACCCAAGCAATCAATACATTGGGATGCCAAGAATTCAAGCTTGGTGGCAATGTTTGCTCTCAGGCAAAACGGATTGAATGGGTTCAAAGAAAGAGCTGATGTAGCGAGATTGTGGGCTGTTCTGTTAGGGCTAGGCACCAAGGATTTCATTAGATAAGGTACCCAAAATTGTGTGTGCCTCTCACTGGGAGGTGAGCAGAACAGAGTAAGTGAATGCAAATCTGGCTGAAAAGCAGTTGCTATCTGATGTGAGGCTTCTGAGTACATTAGTACATATTATTATTAGAAAACAAATGAGGTTTAATAAGGGCGAGTGTAGAGTCCTGCACCTGGGCAGGAACAATCCAAAGTATCAGTACAGGCTGGGGGGTGACCTGCTAGAGAGGAGCTCTGAGGAGAAGGACCTGGGGGTCCTGGTAGACGACAGGTTGACCATGAGCCAGCAGTGTGCCCTCATGGCCAAGAGCGCTAATGGGATCCTGGCATGCATTAAAAGGAACATGGCCAGCAGGTCAAGGGAGGTGATCCTCCCCCTCTACTCTGCCCTGGTCAGGCCTCACCTGGAGTACTGTGTCCAGTCCTGGGCTCCCTGGTACAAAAAAGACAGGGATCTCCTGGAAAGAGTCCAGCAGAGGGCCACCAAGATGATACGGGACCTGGAGCATCTTCCCTATGCAGAAAGGCTGAGAGACATGGGTCTGTTCAGCCTGGAGAAGACTGAGAGGGGATCTCCTCAGTGTATATAAATATCTGAGGGGTGGAGGACAGAAGGATGTAGCCAACCTCTTCTCAGTGGTTTGTGGGGATAGGACAAGGGGCAATGGCTGCAAGTTAGAACACAGGAAGTTCCGCACTGACATGTGAAAGACCTTCTTCACGGTGAGGGTGACGGAGCACTGGAACAGGCTGCCCAGGGAGGTTGTGGAGTCTCCTTCTCTGGAGATATTTAAGGCCTGTCTGGACGCCTACCTGGGCAGCCTGCTCTGAGGAACCTGCATTGGCAGGGGGGTTGGACCCAATGATCTTTTGAGGTCCCTTCCAACCCCTACAGTTCTGTGATTCTGTGATTATGAAGGAAAAAGAAGCCACTGAGCCTAAACTACATATATAGTGTCAGCACGATACAGAATCACAAGGCATGTAACTGCTCTACACTATAAAGCATACTTCAGTTTCTTCAGCAGGAGTTGTGGTCACTCTGCTCCCAGCAGAAATTAGACTTTAGATGAACTGTAAGATCCTATTTACCTCTCTTATGCTAGCATAACTGGCATAAAAGAGTATGCCAGTTACTATGCCATTACCATTAATGAACTTATACCAATTAAGTGCTGGGAGCAACAAAGCTCAAATTCATGGTGCAGTCTGGCCAGAAAATGGGCTTTTTGCAAGGCAAAATATGTCCTTTTTTTAAATTTTGACTATTACTATATTTCAAATTTAAATTCTTCTGGATTTTTGGGCAGCCTCAGACCCAATAGCTTCCCACAACACCACCCTGAAAAGCATCCTTTTCTCTCCTAACACTCCGGCTATGCACCCAGCTCATGACTGGAGATGACCAGGGCATTGTATTTTCTGATAAAAGTTCTTTTTAAAATCTAGTCTCCCACTGAACACTTTTTTTTCTCACCACTTGGTTACTTCTGCCCTTTCTCTTTTTCTCCCTGTTCCCTGCCAAGGGACTGGTACATGCACAGGGGCTGTCATCATGGCCTTGCTGTTCCATGTGTAATAAATGGCTAAGTCCCAAATAGCGTTACAATCAACGTTTACAATTTATTAAACGAATAAAGGTAAGCAAACAGCGCTGGGTGCGTTGGGAGTCTCTGCTCCACCAAGACGCACACCAGTTACATCAGGTTTTTATGCTCCTAGGCTAATACATATTCATCACCACTTTTTGGAAAAGGCAGGGTTATTATAATTAGTTCCCCAGGACCCGAACCATCCCACGGATGCATGCATATCAGTCTCCGGTCGTCCCTCTGGGGGTCGATTGTACTGAAGGCTCGTAGTCTTCCTCCCAGGCTTTGTCCTTTGGTCATTCTTCAGCTTCCCCCCCTCCTTATTTAGTAGTCTCTGGGCCAGATGTCAGAAAGTTGTGTCTTATGCAATAGTCAGCAGTTATCTCAAAAAACTCCCCCCTATTCTTTTATCTCCCAGACCCGAGTCTCAAGGTTTACCCTTCAAACCCTCTATTGACACGAACTGCTAGACAATTCTTTTGCAAGATACAAGAACTATATACACTAACCACTCTGTTTCTCTTGGACTTGTGGTTATTTATACAAGGGTATGTAAGACAGAAGGTCACATTTCATTATGAGGCCCTAGCATTGTTCCATATTGACACGAATCAGATGAACATATTTCACACATGGATCAGGAGCTAGAAGATGTTTGCATTTACCTCTTGTACTGGGTCTGGCTGGAATGTAAACTTTCCTGGCAGCAGCCCATACAGTGCCGTACTCGGCATTTGTAGCTGGAACAGCAGTGTTATCACACCAGTGTTGTGTCTACTGCTGAGCAGCAGTGGCACAGCGTCGGGCCTTTCTCTAACCCTCCTAGGGGGTGGGCAAAAAGTGAGGAGAGAAACATCACTAGGGCAGCTGACCTAAACCAATCAAAGGGATATTCCATATCATGTGATGTCACACTCAGCAATAAAAGGTGGAAACAGGAAGAAGAGGGGAGGGGTGGGCTCTCGTTGGGAAAATGTTGGTCCTCCTCTCGAACACCGGCTACGTGCCTTGAGGCCCTGCTTCAAGGATGTGGTCAATCATCGCTCATTTGTGGGAAGTAGAGAGTAATTTCTTTCCTCTGGACTTCCATATAGCCTTCATTGATTTTATTTGTTTGTTTTCCTCCCTTCTTTTTATTTTTCCCTTTCCCCCTCCCTTTTCCCCTTTCCCTTTTTATTTCCCCTTAGTTAAATTGTTTAGTTCATAATAATCTTTCCTTTAATATTATTATTATTAATAATAATTTAATTTATTAATGATTATAATTATTTTCCTTTAATTAAATTATCCTTATCTCAACCCGTGAGTTGTTCTTTGCTTTACTTCTCCCCCTCCCCATCTAAAAGAGGGGGAGTGAGAGAGCGGTTGTGGGGTTTAGCTGCCCAGCACGGTAAAACCACCACAGTCCTTTTTGGCGCCCAACGTGGGGCTCGAAGGGTTGAGATAACAATAGAATTGATTAAACACATACAACTAACACACTTGCTTGCTAGTAACCATGTCCATTGTCCTGTTAATAATAGCTTTGATCATATGTCATGCAATCCGTGTCATATTCTCCTTTCTCCTATGTATCTGATCCGACAAAGTGCTACAATCTGTGTTCACTTTTTTTAATTCGCTGTGCTGCCAAGCACTGACCTTGAGTTTAATCTGGAATTCAGGCTCTGCGCTGTTATCATTTGGGTCTCATGGAAACTATCTTTCAGAGAATGTTCAGAACTACACTGCCTTCCTTTTCTCATCTGGACACCAGTTTATTAATAATATTAGGAATGGTACCTTTCCCTTCTTTCACAGTGGGCTAATTACAACAGTTTGGGAGTATTTTGAAGATCCATCTGTAACCCATGTATTGCTATTTCTAATTCTGAATAACAGGTTTCATTTTCTTTCTAAGATTAGTCGATTGTTTAGAAAACTTACTTGGGAATCTGTCCTGAAACAGTCTTGTGGTGAGTGGCAAGGTGTGTGGGATGATGTTAGCAGATACCTGTCACGAGTGTCTCCTCCAATAGTTTTGAACTTCACCCCTGAGCAAGTGCTAAATCCTAAAAACTTGGTAGAATGTTTGAGAGTTGTATGTCCTGACCCTGATAATGCTGGAGAACGACAGCTTGCAGCATTGTGCTGGGTCCTGGCTTATTCTTATCAAACACTGTTTAACATCATCCAGCAACTTGAAGAGAGGGAGGAAGTCTCTGAATCTGATGACCAAGTAACACACGCTGTGGCTGACCCAGAGGACCAACCAACTATGGTATCAGTCGCCCCCATAGTCAAGTCAAAACAATGGAAACGGAGGTCAGCTCGTTTAGTAAGAGAAGAAGGCTCTCCTAAGAAGGAGGGAGAAGGGGAAATGGCAGGCACCTCTAAAGCAGAGTCATCACAAAAACAGCAGGAAGACGAGACGGAAATCATAAAGGAATCAGAAATCACTCGATCCTTATCCCTGAGTGAGATACGAGAAATACGAAAGGATTATGGTCGACGCCCAGGTGAACACATCCTCACCTGGCTGCTCCGATGCTGGGATGCTGGGGCCAATAGCCTACAATTAGAAGGCAATGAAGCCAAGCAGCTGGGATCCCTCTCTAGAGAAAGGGTAATTGACAAAGTAATTGGGAGAGGAGCACAGGCCCTCAGCCTCTGGAGACGACTCCTGGCAGCTATGAGAGAAAGATATCCCCATAAGGAAGATATTGTATATCACATAGGCAAGTGGACCACTATAGATAAAGGTCTCCAGCATCTGCGGGAATTAGCTGTGCGGGAGATGATTTATAGTGATTTGGACAACGCCCAGACACCTCAAGACCCCGATGAAGTCCAGTGCACAACATCCATGTGGTGTAAATTTGTGCGGAGTGCACCATCAGCCCATGCCAGTACCCTGGCAGCAATTCGCTGGGACGAGGGGATGGGACCAACAATGTATGATGTGTCCTGCCAGCTTCAACAATATGAAGACAATCTCTCTGCTCCGCTACAGTCCTGTGTCTCAGCTGTGGAGAAACTGTCTAAAGGACTTGACAAGCTTGTGGAATGATTATATTCCCCCTCATTTAGACAGAGTGATATTTCAGCCACTAAGAATCAGCATTCGCCTGCTCAAGAGAGAGAGTACCCAAGATGTACACCACGTGGCACCTTGTGGTTTTATCTGCGTGACCATGGGGAAGATAGGAGGAAATGGGATGGTGTACCTACTTCAACCCTAGCTGCTCGGGTACGTGAACTGAAAGGAAATACAGCAGCAAGAAGAGGGGCTCCTAAGAGAAATGCTGCTCCAGTTTCTATTGGGCAGTACCCCAGAGGCAGTAGAAGAGCTGATGTTATTCTTGACCCTGATGAAGAGACCTCTGCTTCTCATCTGCAAGAATTAAGTGGCAGACGCTCCAGCCAGGACTAGAGGGGCCCTGCCTCTGGCCAGGTAGAGGAGAGGGATAACTGGATTTATTGGACTGTGTGGATCCGATGGCATGGCACATCGGAACCACAAGAATACAAAGCTCTAGTGGATACTGGCGCACAATGTACCTTAATGCCATCAGGCTACCAAGGGACAGAACTCACCTGTATCTCTGGAGTGACAGGTGGATCCCAACAACTAACTGAACTGGAAGTTGAAGTGAGTCCAACTGGGAATGAGTGGCAAAAGCATCCCATTGTGACTGGCCCAGAGGCTCCGTGTATCCTTGGCGTAGACTACCTCAAGAGAGGGTACTTCAAGGATCCTAAAGGATACCAGAAGACTTTTGGCATAGCTGCTTTGAGCACAGCCTTAGCTGCTTTGAGCAATGCCTGGCCTTTCAGAAGACCCTTCCGTTGTAGGATTGCTGAAGGTTGAAGAACAGCAGGTACCAATCGCTACCACAACGGTGCACCTACAGCAATATCGCACCAACTGAGACTCCCTGATTCCCATCCATGAGTTGGTTCACCGTCTGGAGAGTCAAGGAGTAATCAGCAAGACTCGCTCACCCTTTAATAGTCCTATATGGCCAGTGTGAAAGTCTAATGGCGAGTGGAGGCTAACAGTGGACTATCGTGGCTTGAATGAAGTCACGCCACCACTGAGTGCTGCAGCGCCAGACATGCTAGAATTTCAGTACGAACTAGAGTCAAAGGCAGCCAAGCGGTGCACCACAATTGATATTGCTAATGCATTTTTCTCCATCCCTTTGGCAGCAGCATGTAGGCCGCAGTTTGCTTTCATTTGGAGGGGCATCCAATACACCTGGAATCGGATGCCCCAGGGGTGGAAACACAGCCCTACCATTTGCCACGGACTGATCCAGTCTGCACTGGAACAAGGGGGAGCTCCTGAGCACCTTCAGTACATTGACAACATCCTCGTGTGGGGCAACACAGCAGAAGAAGTTTTTGAGAAAGGGAAGAAAGTAATCCAAATTCTCCTGAAAGCTAGTTTTGCCATTAAACAGAGCAAGGTCAAGGGGCCTGCACAGGAAATCCAGTTCTTGGGGGTAAAATGGCAGGATGGACGTCGCCATATTCCAATGGATGTGATCAATAAAATAACAGCAATGTCTCCGCCAACTAGCAAAAAAGAAACGCAAGCTTTCCTAGGCCTCGTGGGATTCTGGAGAATGCATGTGCCAGGCTATAGTCAGCTTGTGAGTCCTCTATATCGAGTGACTCGAAAGAGAAACTATTTCGAGTGGGGCCCCAAGCAACAACAGGCCTTTGAATAAATCAAACAAGAAATAGCTCGTGCAGTAGCCCTTGGGCCTCTCTGTACTGGACCAGCTGTGCAAAACATACTTTACACTGCAGCTGGGGAGCATGGGCTCACCTGGAGCCTCTGGCAGAAGACCCCAGGAGAAACTCGAGGTCGACCTCTGAGCTTCTGGAGTCGGGGCTATCGAGGATCAGAAGCCAATTACACCCCAACTGAAAAAGAGATACTCACAGCATATGAGGGTGTTCGAGCTGCTTCAGAAATTGTGGGTACAGAGGCACAGCTCCTCTTGGCACCGCGGCTACCTGTGTTACATTGGATTTTCAAAGAGAAAGGACAAGGAATAATGATGAGAATGCTTGTATGCTGAAGTATGGGGATCTGAGTGTGACACAAATGTTATGGAATAAGGGGTGGAGGTTGTACTGGGTCTGGCTGGAATGTTAACTTTCCCGGCAGCAGCCCATACAGTGCCGTACTCGGCATTTGTAGCTGGAACAGCAGTGTTATCACACCAGTGTTGTGTCTACTGCTGAGCAGCAGTGGCACAGCGTCGGGCCTTTCTCTAACCCTCCTAGGGGGTGGGCAAAAAGTGAGGAGAAAAACATCACTAGGGCAGCTGACCTAAACCAATCAAAGGGATATTCCATATCATGTGATGTCACACTCAGCAATAAAAGGTGGAAACAGGAAGAAGAGGGGAGGGGTGGGCTCTCGTTGGGAAAATGTTGGTCCTCCTCTCGAACACCGGATACGTGCCTTGAGGCCCTGCTTCAAGGACGTGGTCAATCATCGCTCATTTGTGGGAAGTAGAGAGTAATTTCTTTCCTCTGGACTTCCATATAGCCTTCATTGATTTTATTTGTTTGTTTTATTCCCTTCTTTTTATTTTTCCCTTTTCCCCTCCCTTTTCCCCTTTCCCTTTTTATTTCCCCTTAGTTAAATTGTTTAGTTCATGGTAGTCTTTATTTAATTATTATAATTATTTTCCTTTAATTAAATTATCCTTATCTCAACCCGTGAGTTATTCTTTGCTTTACTTCTCCCCCTCCTCATCTAAAAGAGGGGGAGTGAGAGAGCGGTTGTGGGGTTTAGCTGCCCAGTACGGTAAAACCACCACAGATCCTCAACTACATTGTTCCCTAGAGTCATCCCTTGAGAATAAGGCATATCATATAACATTTCATATGGTGATAATCCAGTCTCACTGTGTGGTTTATTTCTTATGTTTAAAAGTGCCAATGGGAAGCATTTCGTCCAGGGCATTTGTGTCTCAATCATTAATTTAGGCAATTGTTTTTTTCTTTTTTGATTCAGTCTTTCTACTTTCCCTGAGCTTTGTGGGTGCCACGGAGTATGGTATTCCCCCTGAATACCTAATTATTGCCATAATAATTTTATTATTTTAGAAGTAAGGTGTGTGCCCTGATCAGAATCAATCTACTGGATTATCCCATATCTAGGTATCAGGTGTTCTAATAGAATTTTTACCACCATTTGTGCTGTAGCTCGTGCTATGGGATAAGTTTCTACCCATTGTGTTAAATGATCTACTATTACCAATAGATATTTTATCCTCCCTAACTTGGGCAATTCAGTGAAACCAACTTGTACTTTCTCAAAAGGCCTATAAGATGTTTTTTCTCCCTCCCGTGGCTGCTTGTTGAAACTCTTTCTTATTTATCTTCTGATAAGTTATGCAATGTTGTGTAAGTTGCTTTGCTATTTCAAAAAAACAAAAAACAAAACAAAAAAAACACAACAGTGCAACCAAATTGTTTTAGTAAATGATCATTTAATGCCTTTGTACCCCAATGTGTTTGTGCATGCAAATGTCCCAATATTTGCTTCGCATAAGCTTTTGGCAATGTCTCTCATCTGTTTGGCAGTGTCCATTTTCCTTGTTCTAATTTAGCCCCTATTTTCTCCAGTTTCGTTTGTTTGTTTTGTTTTCCATTGCACTTCATAGTCGGTCCAAAAATTCTGTAGGGGTTTCTTTCGGATTTTGTTGGAACAGATTCTCAATTCCCAATTTAACCAGATTTTGGTATTTACCGTTCATTATTTCCGAGGTGACTATAGTCTCAGCGTGGGGTCGGTCAGGGGAATGCAATCGTCAACAGTTCCCTGAGCGGTCCCATTGGCAATCTGAGCTCACTCATAAACTCAGGTTGTTTTAAAAGTTAGCTGCTTTTCTGTTTCCATGACAACTCTCTCGGACCCATCATGGTCCCTCTGCCCCAAAGGGCTCACACCAGTGATTTTGAGATCTATTAACATTCTTACATCCTCTTTCCCTGCTCATTCAACTTCAAACAGCTCTGTTAAATACTACGTGCCACACCAAAAAAAATTTGCATTTCAACATGTCCTGGTTTCAGTTAGAATTAATTTTCTTCCTAGTAGCTGGTGGAATGCTGTGTTTTGGCTTAGGATGAGAAGAGTGCTGATAACACCCCGATGCTTTAATTGTTGCAGAGCAGTGCTTATACTAAGCCAAGGACATCTCAGCCTTTTGCTCTGTCCTGCCAACGGGCAGGCTGGGGGTGCAGTAAGAGCTGGGAGGGGACAGACCCAGGACAGGTGACCCAAACTAGCCAAAGGGGTATTCCATACCATCTGACGTCATGCTAAACAATATATAGGGGTGGCTAGCCGGGGGGAGGGGGCCGGACTGCTCGGGGTTAGGCTGGGCATCGGTCAGCGAGTGGTGAGCAATTGCATTGTGCATCACTTGTTTGTACATATTATTATTACTTTCCTATTATCACCATTGTATCATTATTATTATTATTGTTATTATTATTATTGTTAGTATTATTTTCCTGTCTTATTAAACTGTCTTTATCTCAACTCACGGGCTTCACTTTCCATTTCTCTCCCCCGTCCCAGAGAGGGAGGGGGGAGGGTGAGCGAACGGCTGCGTGGTGTTTAGCTGCCGGCCGGGTTAAACCACGACACAACAGGACCGATTTTCAAGCCTAATGCCACTTAAGTTTCTCATGCACTTTGTTAGTAAGCTCATACAAAACAAGGAATCACTCCTGTGTATCCACCAATAGGGGGTTTTAAAAAGGTATTGACGCCTAAATAAACTCGATCTCCCCCTTCTTACCAAATTCCCAGGGCTCAAGCCCAAACCACCAAAGAAATGACTCCATTCTACTGCTGTGATAATCAGTCAGTCGGCTCCCCCCCCAATACTTGGGAAAACTTACCAAACACCATAGCAAGTACACCAACACTTCTCAACTGTTAGTTACTTAGATAATGCTCCCGCCTTTTTTCTTGTCACACTCAAAGCATTTAAGAGCAAAAATAGGATGATAAGATACACTGCCAGGCCCATATGTTGGGCACCACCAATCAACACTTTGATAAAACAGCACTTCTTTCCGGTCTGTCATGCACTTCGTTCGTCCCCAGCCGCTCCACTCGAGGAGAATAGGGAGCCGAGGATCGGAACTCCGCTCTTGCTTCGCAGCGACGCTGCGTCTCACTCACGCAGCACAATCATGCAATCACACAAAGAGGCCTCTAGCACATCTCATTCATACCACAAGAATATAATTTAGAATGTTAACCAACCAAACAAGTATTGTCTCTGACTGTGTTCTTCGTGGAGTGACTTATTCCACTTTGTTTCAAACCCTTACACTTACACAAATACTTTCAACACAAAATACCTGGACATTTAAGAATAAGACATACAACTATTAACACTCCAGTTAATATCCCTCCAGCAGCTGAAAACATACCGTTTGTCCACAGCTTCAGGAGGTCTTTGTCTGCTCCTGCGGTGAGTGGCTGAGAGTGGAGTCCCCTCCGAGAAAAACACTCAGGGTGCACCTAGGGGCGTCCGCCCTGCAGCCGATCCTGCAGCCAAGCAGTGTCTCCTGCCTGGCTCGCCAGAAAAATGACTCACAGAAAGCTGACTCCACAATCAGTAAGACTGTAAATTAGGTATGTTTACTCAGTTCTGGGTGGCATGGGGGGGGGGGGGGGTAGTCCCACCTGTTATAAATGAGGTCGCAACTCAATCTGGATTTTGTAATATTTATAAAACAAATATTTCTAAAAGGTATAAAAGGCAAGTAAACAGCGCTGGGTGCGTGGGGAGTCTGCGCTCCACCAACACGCACACACAAACATCAAACATTCTAAATATACAGAACATTGCTTTACATACTAAACGCAAGTATGGCTACACATACGTACAATCAAGAAAGGTAACAAACAATCCTCTAAGTTCCATGACTTACTAACCTTGAGTATACCTATACATATTCACGATCAGAAAAGGTAACAAACAATCCTCCAAGTTCCACGACTCAACAGTCTCCATTTTCCACTCCTTTTCTTGATTACATACTAGTCTCCATTCCCTTTGAACAATATGTCTCGCTTTAAGTTGTCAAGCAACTCGGTCTTCAGGCCTTATGTATCCCGTTCTTCCCAGATCGAAGAAAAGCATATCCATCTCCTTTTCAAGGCCAATAGGCCTGGGTCAAAAGGCACATTCAGGTCAACAGGGGGCGTAAGAGCAAAAGCCTTCGATGGCTGTAGCAGCAGAGGGGCCCATGGCGTAGCAGTCAAATCAGTAAAGGAGCCTGCAGCTCCCTCACTATCTGGCAAACCACACGTTTCTCATCGTGGTCCCACATGGCTCTTTAAGGCCTCAGAGACTGCTCGCCAGGTGCCGAGCAATCCCACTGCAACCTTGTCGTTTTTAGTTGCAGAGTCCCACACCTTGACCTCAGTTTGGTCCCATATTTCAGGCTCATAAACTGTCCGATTGTGAATAAGGAGAATAAGCTGTAAGGTTACCAGGACAGTCTTTGTTCCTAAGGACGTATGATTCCCCATAATGCGCAACTGCTTACCAGTGAGAGGCAGTTGTGTGCACAGGTCTGCTTCTCTCAGCTTGAGCTTCTTTACAGCTCTGGTGTGCCATTTCCAGTGACTTTCTGTGCAAGCTTCTCTGAGCAGTTTGCTGAGTTTGGCCAAAGCTATCTTCATGAGGCAATCAAAGTGCCTGTTCCCATCCTGGTCTCCATTCTGACAGCCTGTTCCTCTTCACTTCTTTTTCCTGCCTCTTTATTGATGTAACTTCATCCTGTTACCTTTTTTATCTTGAAGGCAGGCTCCCCTCTTATACGCTTCTCTCCACAGCAGTTCTTTTCAAAACAACTTTTCATTGGTCAGACAACTTTGAATGTAACAACAACAGCAAACACACAGAAACATCCATGCCTTAACGGCTGGAGAACAAATGAACCATCTGGAGAACAAGAAACCCTTAGACTGCATGGAGTCTCCTGAATCACCCTTCTTTTGTTCCCTCTAAACTCTTCTATATTCCTAATGGCCTCATCATTAACAGTCTACTGTTATCTCAACCATGGTGCTTTCCAACCCCCATGGCCACATTCCCAAATCTCCCCCTTCTTTATTAATATCAACCATTTTCTCGACATGAATTACTACTCCATATATAACACACCAAAGTCGTGCATGCCTAACGTGGCAACTTCCTTTGGTTATATCCAGTAAACAGTTGCATATGCATGAAGTTTCCAAATACACCTATACATATGCATAACCTATCCCTTTGTGAACAGTCCTCCTTATCTCTGACCCCTTGGTTAATGTCCGAACCATGAGGTTGTTTTGATCTGGTTCTCGGGATCCGAGGGGCTCCTGTTATCTGGAGGTCTAAGTGCAGCACAGGCACAGTACATCACAAATGTAGCACATATTCATTCTTAATCAATCGCTCTCTAATTTCTAATTCCATGTGTCAGCTGCAGCATACTTGCTCTCTTCCAGATCCACGGGTATTCTACTATTACCATTAATGTTCAAAACCTGACAGACGTAGTCCCAGTGGACCCAAATATCGACCAAAATTCATGGGGTCTTAAGGGTTCTTTTGGTCATTCTATCATATAATACTGGACCATTTTTAATTTACTCTTTCATTTTCTGGGGCCCCTATTGTTCCAATTTCTAATCATTATTCCTAATGGACTTTCTGGTAATTTGCTCCCTTTCTTCTGGTCTCTGGTCTTCGATTTTGTCTGACCCTTCTAGGAATTTTACTATGGCAATTCCCACAGCCCTTGGTTACTTTAGTAAGAGTGTCTTGCAGGGGGTTTAGGACCTATCACCCACCCACGAATCCTATAGGAATCGCTTCAGTCCTTCACCGGCCAAGTCCCTCGCGGGAGATTGGAACCACAGTTAGAAGACCTCCACACTCGTTTTGGAACTGAGTTCCGTCTCAGCCACACTCTTACACACACAGGCAACTGAATCCCACCCAACCGAATGGTATACGCCTTAAACACTTACGACTCCGTCGTCTTCGTTCGGATCTTCACGCGCAGAATTACGGGCAAAATACAGTGCTGCAGCCGGCAAGGGAGCTCATAAAAAAAAATCAAATTCTTTGCTTACCTTTATTCAGGTTCAAGATGGCATTAGTCCCGACCTGACTCAAACAGGAGCCACCAAATTGTGGTGCGCCTCTCCTAGATCAAATCAGAATTCAGGAACCAAAACCATCCTGGACGAGCCCCCATTTGTAATAAATGGCTCAGTCTTCAAAATAGGACTATAATCAAAGTTTACAATTTATTAAAGGAATAGAGGTAAGCAAACAGCACTGGGTGCGCCGGGAGTCTCTGCAAATACATTTCCCTTCTAGCTCTCTATTGACACGAGTTGCTAAAACATTCCTTTGTAAGACACAAGAACTATATACATTAACCACTCTGTTTTTCTTAGACTTGTGGTTATACAAGGGTATTTAAGACAGAAAGTCACATTCATCATACCATGCGGCCCTAGCATTGTTCCATATTGACACAAATCAGATGAACACATTTCACAGTGTCAAGCTGAGGCAGGGGAAGTTTAGGCTGGACATCAGGAAGAGATTCTTCACCGAGAGGGTGGTTGCACACTGGAACAGGCTTCCCAGGGACGTAATCACTGCACCAAGCCTGTCTGAATTTAAAAAATGATTGGACTGTGCACTTAGTCACATGGTCTAAATTTTTGGGCAGACCTGTGTGGTGCCAGGATTTGGACTTGATCCTTATGTGTCCCTTCCAACTCGGGATATTCTATGATTCTATGATATAATTTCACACTCAGCAATAAAAGGTGAAAACAGGAAGAAGAGGGGAGGGGTGGGCTGTCATTGCAAAAATGTCTGTCCTTCCGAACACTTGCTACATGCGTTGAGGCCCTGCTTCAAGGGCATGGTCAAGCATTGCTCATTTGTGGGAAGTAGAGAGTAATTTATTTCCTCTGCACTTTCACACACCCTTTGCTTGTTATTTATTTTTTTCCCTTTTCCCCTTCCTTTTATTTTCCCTGTAGTTAAACTGTTTAATTAATAATAATTTTTTCTTAATAATTATTTTTCCTTTAATTAAATTATCCTTATCTCAGCCAGTGAGTTGTTTCTTTCCTTTTCTTCTTCCCCTCCTCTTCTGAGGAGGGGGAGTGTGAGAGATTGGTTGTGGTGGAGTTCAGCTGCCTAGAAAGGTAAAACCACCACAGCATGAAATGATAAAACACGCATCTGGCTTCACATCATGTCCTCCTGGCTTCACAAGGGTCCTTGTGGTGGATAGAGGAGGAGCTGGGCACAGAGACCTCCTTGGTGGCGTGAGCGTCCCAAGTGTGGACACAAATCTTTGGCAACGTGGCTGTGGCTTTCTTGGAGAGCAGAGCCACTCTGCACCATGTAAACCTTGCGCCTGCACCTCAGCCCACTTCCTTTCTTCAGGAGCAGTATCTGATGTTTGCAGTGGTCTTGGAATCAGGGTTGAATGGGAGAAAGCATCGCAGTGCCCAGAACTAAAAAGGCCAGTTGGTTCCCTAGTATCTAATGAGAGCAATTACCCCCTGAGATGCTGAAAAGCCTTCCAGTTCTCCAGTGCACACAGCCTTGATGCAAGGAAGCCCCACCAGCAACTCTGCAGAGGAGGCAGACAGATGTGAGGTGAGGACTGTGCTTGCCATCTCAGGTCTCTCTGTGGTGCGTGCTTTGTTTGGAGTTTAGTGCTAGTGCTTCTGCGCCTCTGGCTGATCTGTAACCCCCAAGGCAGCTGCCTGTAGGATCACTGGAGCTTCATGCCCCAGCCATGCAGGTCCTGGCCCCAACCTAAAATCTGCCCTGCTCTGCCACAGACCTAGCTCCATTTTGCTTCTGGACTACTGTAAGACCAGCAGCTGGCAGCTATTTGCTCAGTGAATGAGGAGTTTGGGTCATGCATCATGCTTGGTCCCAATGTGCTTGCCACAGAAGACACTTTTTGTCTCAGTCCCTAGCGAACCTGCACTCTCCCTCACCCCTAGCAGCACAGGGACTGAAGCAGGCAATTGTGTATGGGGATAAGCAAAAATCTGCCCTTAGGCTGCCTGGGCAGAGAGCCAAGAGCATTTGCGTTGATTCAAAGATCGAAGCCGAAATTTCTTTCTTTAAGTGGTATATTCTTTATTGCAGCGCTGGATACACGGGGGATCTCTCCACCTATCGTGCATGTTCAAAGTAACAAACTATCTCATATTTATACAGCAAAACAATGAATATTCTGTTAACGCCTATACATATTCATTACCTAAACACGCCTACTCTCGCTTCGTATACTAATTAGCTTATCAGTCCTTGCGCTTGCGCAAAGCCTTCCAAGAATTGTGGGCCGGGGTCTTCGGGATGTGGGCAGTGGTCTTTGGGAGGAAGACTGTAGGTCTTCCTCGTGATGCACTTTTCACCTTTTGCTTAAAGAATGCCAGGTTGGCTGAATCAATTGTTTTCCAAGCTGCAGAAATGCTGAGTTGGCTCAAGTTATCTCAAGTTTCAGCCTAACTGAGGGTTGGCAGATAACGGGATGTTTCAATTAACAAGATGCTTCAACATAACAGAAGGTCGACAGATAACAAGATGTCATCTATTTTGTTCTCATTAATTTTTAACCACAAGATTTATTCTATCCTAAAGTGAGTTTATACAATATCAGTGTGGCTCTAAAGTGTTAACAGCTCTCTGGTGGATGGGGCTGTAATAAAATGCAGCCAGACAGCACTACTGGCTGCAGGTGAAATGTAGGCCATCCCAAACCTGCATCTCCAGCAGCCTGGGCATGGCGCTGGCAGCGGAGAGAGCAAGGCCGTGGGCTGCTGGCACTGCAAGGCTGGACGGCTTAGAGAAGGCTCCGCCTGCTCGCAGGAGTGATGGCAGGGCTTCATCTGTCAGAGCAGAAAAATGTCTGGCCAATAAACTTGCCAAACGTTCCTAATAAAGGGCCAGATGTGTTATCATGTAGAATGGTTTTATAGGGGATGGCCATAAAACGTGCACATTACCCTTTAAAATGCCAGGACGAGGATTGATTCCAGCAGGGCGGAGGGAGAGGAGGAGGGGGAAGGAGGCTAATTGGAAAAGGGGGATAAATCCAGGGGCTCATTTCTCTGCCGTGATTCCCCAGGGTGTCAGGGAGTAGTAACACAGTAGGAGTCGTTGCTGGGCTAACCAGGGCTTATATGCTGTGCCTGGACTTGGGCTTCTTCACTCCGTCCTCTTCACCCCATGCAATGCTGGGTGCCTTTTCTGGCATCTGCTTCTGCTGCTGGCTCAGGCCAGCCCTGTTCTTGCTCCTTGTCCTTGGCCCAGGGAAAGCTGTGGAGATACCTCCATCAGCATCTCCTTTGGTTTCTCCTTATCTGTGCCTCTCCTTCTCATCTCAGGGCTCCAATACTCATTGCTCCCCTCTTGCAGCTTCCAGATGTGTCCTGCCTGCCCCAGAGCCCAGCGGCTCCAATGCCAGCTCCTTTTTCCCTCTCCTCCCTTGTGACTCTGTCTGCCTGGTCCCTGGCTGTTGGCTGACCCTGAAGTCCACCACTGCTAGGAGATAGGCCACAGATGTTTGGGCAGTAGTTTTGGGTCCCCTGCACTGTGGAAGAGCCCATCCTGAGGATGCAGGTTGTTGTATGTGCTCTGGGCTCTGCTTGAGTAAACAGGAGAGGGGGAGCAGAAAATATTTCTGGTAGCAGAAAATAATAATAAAAAACAACTTCTCCTTCTTAAAAAGTCACTGAGTTTGGCCTCTGGGTTGGAGGTGGCCAGGTACAGGTGGGACAGAAAAAGAAAGAGCCAGGAAAAGTCAGATTGTTGCTTGGCAAGGATTAGTTCAAAAATGTTTGTTGGTGTCAGTGTGGATTTGTTGGTGTGTGCCAGGTCTCACTTGTCCTCCCACTCCATGCATGTGCTGCTGCCAAATTTCGAGTTTGAAGTGACCCTGGAAATCCCCAGTGAGGTTGGTGGTGGCACCTGTGGGAGGGAGAGGGGGTGCAGGCAGCATCCCTGGGCTTGCAGTTTGTCCCTTAGCACTATAAATACTCTTCCCAGTTGGATGTTGCCCTTGGTGACCAAACCCAGGGATAGCTGTGACTCAAACGGAGCAGACACCAATTTGCTTCCACTGGGTGTGCAAAAAAATAACACTTCTCCCATCAGTTAGAGATGAGCCATGATACAGACCCATGTTAAACAACATGACTAATGGATGTGGCAAAACATGTGAATTTTGATGAGAGAATAGGTTTTGATATTAACTGTTTCTTCTAGAAAGCAGATAGAGATTATGAAAAGTAGCCAGAGATGGATATCACCTGACTTTCTCATATGGTGTGCCACCTCATGTGAAAATAGGTTTATTCAACAGAGCAGCTTCAGGACTGACACAGCTTTGGAGTTCGCCAAACTGGGCGGTGTTCAAGTCCAGGATTTTCAGTTTTGTTACACAGTTGTGAAGTTTGGAGCAATGTCTAGGCTCCCAGCCTGAGACGCATCTCTGAAGTCTGGATTTGCTTCTTCACTGCCTTTTGGCTCAGGCTCATCTCTACTGTACCCACCGCAGTGAAATTTTCATTGAACACAGTTTTAGTTCTGGAATTGTAATTAAATTTAAAGGCTGGTAAATTTTGCTGTGAACACTTTCCTGGCTCCTTTCCTAAGCATTTTGTCTACTCATCTACTATGTAGTGTTTTGCAGATGCTATTGTATATTATATTGCCAATCACAAGTATGAAAAAATGTGTGAATTAGAAAAATGCTAATACATTTGAGGTATCTTTTTTTTAGTTTTGCTCTAATGGTCACACTTCAAAGTATTTTTGTTTTTTTTTTTTTTTTTCCCCCAGTGTTTGCTAGACATTGAAAAGTTATAAGATTATGGGGCAGGTGGGAATCTCATCCTACCACTTGACTCCAAGAGCTGTGACCTTTCCATTTCCTCATCAAGCTTACGATCAAACTGTGAGCTTGACAATACTTCATGTAATTGCGCTCTGAATTAAACCATTTCCTCCAACATCCAGCAATAAGGAAAATGAAATCTTCAGGCAGGATTTACTGACTTGCCTTGAAAGAACTTCATCCCATGCTGAACATTAAGCCACCTAGTAATATCTGGGTACTTGTCTACTTTGAGACCCATAGGAGAACTAAGTCAAATTCAGTTTTAAAGGGGATTAATTAAGCTGCATCAGGGCCCTGTTTCAACACTCAGAATTTAGATAAATTGAAGTAAGACTCCTTTAATTTACATTTTAGGGAATGAACTGAAAGAGATTTGAGACCTCTTTGACAACAAGGGTGTCGAGAAGCAGCTGATATGCTTTGACTAATCCATTTTACATTATACCTTAGTTAATTCAGACAGAATGACCCACCATAGACAAGCACTGAGATGTTGAGACTGGGTGTGATCGTACTGCAAATATCTGCTTTCCCAGCTGTTTTGCGAGGAGATAGAAGGTGTGTAAGAAACAAGATGATCTATAAAATGTGACATAAAAGGTAATCTGAAGATAATAGCTCCCAAATGTCTGCTGTTCTATACAAGTTTTGTCCAATATCACCTTTGTTGTGATCTCTGTTTGTTTGTTTAAAGTTTTCTGTTTACTTTTACCTTTATATTCCCTCCTTTATTTTTCTTCTGGAAACCAGACCCCTTTGAACTGGATATCTGACACAAATGACTCTCAGTGCCTTGAAAACAACCTGTAAAGTATTGTCCTGGTTTCATCTAGGATAGAGTTAATTTTCTTCCTAGTAGCTGGTAGGTGTGGTGGTTTTACCGTGCTGGGCAGCTAAACCCCACAACCGCTCTCTCACTCCCCCTCTTTTAGATGAGGAGGGGGAGAAGTAAAGCAAAGAACAACTCACGGGTTGAGATAAGGATATTTTAATTAAAGGGAAATAATTATAATAATTAAATAAAGATTATTATGAACTAAACAATTTAACTAAGGGGAAATAAAAAGGGAAAGGGGAAAAGGGAGGGGAAAAGGGAAAAATAAAAAGAAGGGAATAAAACAAACAAATAAAATCAATGAAGGCTATATGGAAGTCCAGAGGAAAGAAATTACTCTCTACTTCCCACAAATGAGCGATGATCAACCACGTCCTTGAAGCAAGGCCTCAACGCACGCAGCCGGTGTTCGAGAGGAGGACCAACGTCTTCTCAACAAGAGCCCACCCCTCCCCTCTTCTTCCTGTTCCCACCTTTTATTGCTGAGTGTGACATCACATGGTATGGAATATCCCTTTGATTGGTTTAGGTCAGCTGCCCTAGTGATGTTTCTCTTCTCACTTTTTGCCTACCCCCTAGGAGGGTTAGAGAAAGGCCCAATGCTGTGCCACTGCTGCTCAGCAGTAGACACAACACTGGTGTGATAACACTGCTGTTCCAGCTACAAGTGCCGAGTACGGCACTGTATGGGCTGCTGCCGGGAAAGTTTACATTCCAGCCAGACCCAGTACAGTAGGGTACTGTGTTGTGGATTAGGATGAGAAGAGTGTTGATAAAACACTGATGTTTTAATTGTTGCAGAGCAGTGCTTACACTAAGCCAAGGACTTTTCAGCTTCTCACTCTGTCCTGCCAACGGGCAGGCTAGGGGTTGTTATAAATGAAGATACAACTCAATCTGAATTTAGTAATATTTATAAAAGGCAAGTAAACAGCACTGGGTGTGTGGGGAGTCTACGCTCTACCAACACACACACACGAACATTGAACTTTCTAAATATACAGAACATTGCTTTTACATAGTCGTAAGAAACCCGAGTATGCCTATACATATGTACAATCAGAAAAGGTATCAATTGAAACATAAACATGGCAAAGTTTTCTGAATTCTGGCAAGTGTTTAACAAACAATCCTTTAAGTCTATTACTATTAATGTCCATAACTGGGGGAGCATAGCTGGAGTTGATAATCCTGGTTGAAGTGCTCCCATATCTTACATGACTTCATTAATTTCTCTTATATCATATAACAGTCTCCATTTTCCATTCCCTTTCTTTATTACAAACACCAGAGAATTCCAGGGCTAGTCGTGGGAACAATGTCTCGCTTTAAGTTGTTAAGCAACTCGGCCTTCGGGCCTTATGTATCCTATTCTTCCCGTATTGAAAGGAAACATACCTGGTCTCCTTTTCTAGGCCAATAGGCCTGGGTCAAAAGGCGCGTCCAGGTCACCAGGGGGCGTAACAGCAAAAGCCTGCGATGGCAGTATTGGGGCGGGGGGGGGGGGGGGGGGGGCGAGGAGCGATAGTGTAGCAGAAGGATCGTGGACGAGCCCGCAGCTCCCTCACTGTCTGGCAAACCACACGTTTCTCATCGTGGTCCCACATGGCTCTTTAAGGCCTCAGAGACTGCTCGCCAGGTGCTGAGCAATCCCACTGCAACCTTGTCATTTTTAGTTGCAGAGTCCCATCACCTTGACCTCAGTTAGGTCCCATATTTCAGGATCATAAACTGTCTGATTGTTAATAAAGGCAATAAGCTGTAAGGTTACCAGGACAGTCTTTGTTTCTAAGGATGTGATTCCCCATAATGCGCAAATGCTTACCTTGGGCCAGTTAGGGGCAGTTGTGTGCGCAGGTCCACTTCTCTCATCTTGAGCTTCTTTACAGCTCTGGTGTGCCATTTCCAGTGACTTTCTGTGCAAGCTTCTCTGAGCAGTTTGCTGAGTTTGGCCGAACCTATCTTCATGAGGCAATCAATGTGCCTGTTCCCATCCTGGTCCCTGTTCTGCTAGCCTGTCCCTTTTCATTCCTTCTTTCTGCTTCTTTATTGATGACATAACTTCATTACATCGTGTTGCCTTTTCATCTTGAGGGCAGGCTCCCCTCTTATACCCTTCTCTCCACAGCAGTCCTTTTCCAAAACAACTTTTCATTAGTCAAACAACTTTGCCCAGCAACAACAAACACCAAGCGACTTCCAAGCCTTAACAGTTGGAGAACAAGCAACCCAAGAGGGCATGGCATCTCCTGAATCACCCTTCTTTGTTCCCTCTAAACTCTTTTACATTCCTGATGGCCTCATCATTAAGAGTCTGATGTTATCATCAACCATGGGGCTTGTTGACCCCCATGGCCACACTCCAACATCTCCCCCTTCTTTATTAATATCAACCATTTTCTCGACATGAATTACCACTCCATATATCAGAGAGGCTGAAGTAAGTCTAACTGGGAATGGGTGGCAAAAGCACCGTATTGTGACTGTCCCGGATGCTCTGTGAATCCTTGGCAATGACTGTCTCAGGAGAGGATATTTCAAGGCCCCAGAAGGGTTCCACTGGGCTTTTGGCACAGCTACCTTAGAGACAGAGGACATTAAACAGTTGTCTACGTTGCCCGGTCTCTCAGAGGACCCTTCTGTTGTGGGGTTGCTGAGGGTCGAAGAACAGTGGGTGCCAATCGCTACCACGACTGTGCACCGGCGGCAATATCGCACCAACCGAGACTCCCTGATTCCCATCCATAAGCTAATTCGTCAATTGGAGTGCCAAGGAGTGATCAACAAGACTCATTCACCTTTCAATAGTCCCATATGGCCAGTGCGAAAGTCTAATGGAGAGTGGAGACTAACAATGGACCGATAAATTATTCTTTACAGAACTAAGAGAGGCCTCGAGATTAACTCCCCTTGTCCTTATGGGGGACTTCAACTTGCCAGACGTTAACTGGGAGTGCCACACGGCTGACACGAGCAAGTCCAGGAGGTTCATGAAGCACCTAGATGATAACTTCTTGGCACAGGTGCTAAGGGAGCCAACTAGGAAAGGTGCCCTCCTAGACCTGTTGCTAGAAAACAGAGAGGGTCTGGTGGGAGATGTGGTGATTGGTGGCCGCCTCGGTCATAGTGACCATGAAGTGGTTGAGTTCAAAATTTATGGTGACAGAAGGAAAAGTGCCACCAAAACCTCATCCCTAGATATGGGGAAAGCGGACTTCAGGCTGCTCAGGGAACTAGTCAGCAAGGTCCCCTGGGAAGCTGCTCTTGAAGGCCTTGATGTCCACCAGTGCTGGTCACTCTTTAAGCGATGCCTCCTAGAAGCACAAGATCAGGCAATTCCTAAATATCGCAAGTCAGGCAGGCGCGGCAGGAGGCCGGCGTGGCTGACCAGGAACATTCTTATGGAGATTAGGCGGAAACAGAGAGTGTTTCGCTACTGGAAGGAGGGCCAGGTATCATGGAAAGAATACAGGGATGCTGTTCGTGTTTGTAGGAAGAAAATTCGTGTGGCTAAAGCACACCTAGAGTTGAAGCTGGCTGTGTCTGTGAGAGAAAATAAAAAGGGTTTTTTTAGATATGTGAATGGAAAAAGGAGAACTAAAGAATACATAGGGCCGCTCCTTGATAGGGAAGGTCTCCTCACAGACAATGACATAGGCAAAGCAGAGACGCTTAACGCCTTCTTTGCCTCTGTCTTCAATGCCGATGATGGGCTTCGGGACCCAGGGTGCCCTGAGCTGGAGGACCGGGACGGTGGGGATGACAAACTCCCAACCGACCCTGAACGTGTGCGGGATTTGCTACTCCACCTGGATCCCTACAAGTCCATGGGTCTGGATGGGATTCATCCCCGGGTGCTGAAAGAGCTTGTGGACGTCATCGCGGAACCTCTCTCAATTATTTTTCAATGATCCTGGGAGTCTGGAGAGGTCCCGGTAGGCTGGAAGCTGGCAAATGTTGTGCCGATTTTCAAGAAGGGTCAGAAAGAAGACCCTAGCAATAACAGGCCTGTCAGTCTCACGTCAGTGCCTGGTAAAATCATGGAGAAGATGGTTCTCGAACTTATTGAGGCGCACCTGGGGGACAAAGCAGTCATTGGTCCCAGCCAGCATGGGTTTGTGAAGGGTAGGTCCTGCCTAACTAACCTGATTTCCTTTTATGATAAGATCACCCGTATGGTGGACCAAGGGAAACCAGCTGATGTGATTTTTTTGGACTTCAGCAAGGCTTTTGACACGGTTTCCCATAGGATCCTACTGGACAAAATGTCCACCATACAGCTAAATAAAAACATCATACGATGGGTGAGCAATTGGCTAACGGGCAGGGCCCAAAGGGTTATGGTGAATGGGGCTGCGTCAGGCTGGCGGGCGGTCACCAGTGGGGTCCCTCAAGGCTCCATTTTAGGGCCGGTACTTTTCAATATTTTTATAAACGATCTGGATGTAGGAATAGAAGGTATTTTGAGCAAGTTTGCTGATGACACCAAACTTGGAGGCGTTGTGGACTCTGTTGAGGGTGGAAAGGCCTTGCAGAGGGATCTGGATAGGTTGGAGAGCTGGGTGATCGCCAACCGCATGAAGTTCAATAAGAGCAAGTGCCGGGTCCTGCACCTGGGATGGGGAAACCCTGGCTGCACGTACAGACTGGGCGATGAGACGCTGGAGAGCAGCCTAGAAGAGAGGGATCTGGGGGTCGTGGTAGACAGCAAGTTGAATATGAGCCAGCAGTGTGCCCTGGCAGCCAGGAGGGCCAACCGTGTCCTGGGGTGCATCAAGCACGGCATCGCTAGTAGGTCGAGGGAGGTGATTGTCCCACTCTACTCTGCGCTGGTGCGGCCTCACCTCGAGTACTGTGTGCAGTTCTGGGCACCACAGTATAAAAAGGACATGAAACTGTTGGAGAGTGTCCAGAGGAGGGCTACGAAGATGGTGAAAGGCCTGGAGGGGAAGACGTACGAGGAACGGCTGAGGGCACTGGGCCTGTTCAGCCTGGAGAAGAGGAGGCTGAGGGGAGACCTCATCGCAGTCTACAACTTCCTCGTAAGGGGGTGTCGAGAGGCAGGAGACCTTTTCTCCATTAACACCAGTGACAGGACCCGCGGGAACGGGGTTAAGCTGAGGCAGGGGAAGTTTAGGCTTGACATCAGGAGGGGGTTCTTCACAGAGAGAGTGGTTGCACACTGGAACAGGCTCCCCAGGGAAGTGGTCACTGCACCGAGCCTGACTGAATTTAAGAAGAGATTGGACTGTGCACTTAGTCACATGGTCTGAACTTTTGGGTAGACCTGTGCGGTGTCAAGAGTTGGACTTGATGATCCTTAAGGGTCCCTTCCAACTCAGGATATTCTATGATTCTATGATTCTATGACTATCGTGGCCTGAACGAAGTGACGCCACCACTGAGTGCTGCAGTGCCGGACATGCTGGAACTCCAGTACGAATGGGAGTCAAAAGCAGCCAAGTGGTACCCCAC
Source organism: Anas acuta (assembly GCF_963932015.1). NCBI lineage: Eukaryota > Metazoa > Chordata > Aves > Anseriformes > Anatidae > Anas > Anas acuta. Next base: position 25,826,081 of record NC_089016.1, on the reverse strand, counting down.
AACTGATATTGCTAATGCATTTTTCTCCATCCCTCTAGCAGCAGAGTGCAGGCCACAATTTGCCTTCAGTTGGAGGGAAGTCCAATATACTTGGAATCGGCTGCCCCAGGGGTGGAAACACAGCCCTACCATTTGCCATGGACTGGTCCAGTCTGCGCTGGAGCAGGGGGAAGCTCCTGAGCACCTGCAGTACATCGATGACATTATTGTGAGGGGTGACACAGCAGAGGAAGTTTTCGAGAAAGGGAAGAAAATAGTCCAAATCCTTCTGAAAGACGGTTTTGCCATAAAACAAAATAAAATCAAAGGACCTGCACGAGAGATCCAGTTTTTAGGAATAAAATGGCAAGATGGACGTCGTCAAATCCCAATGGATGTGATCAACAAAATAACAGCTATGTCTCCACCAACTAACAAAAAAGAAACACAGACTTTCCTAGGTGTTGTGGGGTTTTGGAGAATGCACATCCCAAATTACAGTCTGATTGTAAACCCGCTCTACCAAGTAACCCACAAGAACAATGAGTTTGAATGGGGCCCTGAACAACGACAAGCCTTTGAACAAATCAAGCAGGAAATAGTCCATGCAGTAGCCCTTGGGCCAGTTCGAACAGGACCAGATGTAAAGAATGTGCTCCACACCGCAGCCGGGGAGAATGGCCCCACTTGGAGCCTCTGGCAGAAAGAGCCTGGGGAAACTCAAGGTTGACCCCTGGGGTTTTAGAGTTGGGATACAGAGAATCTGAGGCCTGCTACATTCCAACTGAAAAGGAGATAGTGGCAGCATATGAAGGAGTTCGATCTGCTTTGGAAGTGGTCAGTACTGAAGCACAGCTCCTCCTGGCACTCTGACTGCTGGTACTAGGCTGGAAGTTCAAAGGAAGGACCCCCTCTATACATCATGCAACTGATGCTACATGGAGTAAATGGGTTGCACTGATTACTCAGCAGGCTCGAATAGGAAACCCCAGTCGTCCAGGAATATTGGAAGTGATTATGGACTGGCCAGAAGGCAAACAATTTGGGATATCACCGGAGGAGGAGGTGGCCCGTGCTAAAGAAGCACCACTGTACAACAAGCTACTAGAAAATGAGAAGCAATATGCCCTGTTCACTGGTGGGTCCTGTCATATTGTGGGGAAGCATCGGAGATGGAAGGCTGCTGTATGGAGTCCTACATGACGAATTGCAGAAGCTGCTGAGGGAGAAGGTGAATCGAGTCAATTTACAGAAGTGAAGGCCATTCAGCTGGCTTTAGTTATTGCTGAATGAGAAAAGTGGCCAGTTCTCTATCTCTGCACGGATTCATGGATGGTAGCAAATGCACTGTGGGGGTGGTTACAGCAATGGAAGCAGAGCAAATGGCACAGGTTATTCATGACTGTGAAACATGCTGCAATCAAGCAAGCCAAGCGGTTAAAGCCTCTTTGGTATGGAGGATGATGGATGAAATATAAATGGAGGATGAGGGATGAAATATAAATATGGAGAGGCCTGGCAGATTGATTACATCACACTCCTTCAAACCCGCAGCAGCAAGCTCCACGTACTTACAATGGTGGAAGCAACCACCGGATGGCTGGAAACATATCCTGTGCCTCATACCACTGCATGGAACACTATCCTGAGCCTTGAAAAGCAAGTCCTATGGCGACATGGCACCCCAGAAAGATAATGGGACTAATTTCTGAAACAACCTTATAGACACCTGGGCCAAAGAGCATGGTATTGAGTGGGTGTATCACATCCCCTATCATGCACCAGCCTCCAGGAAAGTTGAACCATACAACGGACTGTTAAAGACTACACTGAAAGCAATGGGCGCTGGGACATTCAAAAATTGTGACATGCATTTGGCAAAGGCCACCTGGTTAGTCAATACTAGGGGATCTGCCAGCTGAGCTGGACCTGCCCAATCACCTTGCTACATACTGTAGGAGGGGACAAAGTTCCTGTACTGCACGTCAGAAAAATGCTGGGTAAGACAGTCTGGGCTACTCCTGCCCAGACTCATTTTATATTGTTCAAGGCAAATCAGACAGCCTTTGAGGAATAGCTCAAACGCCTTTTTTTTTTTGCCTTTTTTTTCTTTCTTTTTTTCTTTCTTTTTTTTTTCTTTTTTTGTGTGTGGGTTTTTTGTTTGTTTGTTTGTTTGTTTGTTTTGTTTAAGGTGGTAAAGAGAGAGAACCACCTGGTACATTTCCTTTCTCAATTGAGTGATTTTATTCAGTGGGGAAGAGATTACGTCGCATCTTGTTCTTTAAAGCAGTGTAAAAAGCAGGTAAGATCTGTATTTCTAAAAGCCCACAAAAAGAGTACTTTTCTAGAAGGATGACCAGCATCCTTCTTGCACTGAAGCAGCCTGGCTGGTGGAAACGTGACTCCTCCTGTGCGGAAGGGCTCTAGCCTGGAACCACTGTTGTAGTGAAAGCTACTGATGAAAAAATCATTTCTCTGAGACACTCCAGTGCATATCCAGAATGATCTTGCAGGCTGTGAGGCATCAGGGACCACTGAAATCAAGTGAGGTGGTCATCAGGAAACAGGTTGCCCAGCTGCAAGTTGACTTCTGGACAGTTTTTTTGTGTCAGGCAGTGCTTTGGCCAGGTGAGCACTTCCACAGGAAGGCATCTTTCCACCTAGAGGAAAAGTGGCATGATAGCAGAGATCCCAGGCTGTAGACTGGATGGGGCCAAGGCTTCAGCTCCCATGTTTGTGGGCCCACTGGGGTGCTTGGTAAAACTATCCCCACCACTATGCATGCCTGGCACCTCTTGGTCCTGCTCAGGTTTGGACCTGCAGAGGCTGAAGAGGCTGAAGGCTATAGGAGGGGAGTTGGGCTAACTCTCCAGTTCTTGGGTAGACACTGGTGACCTGGTGGTATTGCGCCAAAGAGATTTCAGGTCAGCCAGAGCTGAAATCACCCTCCTTGCTCTTGGCCTATATGGACCTAGGACAGCCAAGAGGAAATGCAGGGGTTTATTGGCCAAGCATCACGCTGTTGCTTTGCTCCTGACTTGTTACAGGTGATAAGAACACTCTTTGCCAATGTCAGAGGATGTCCTGTATGTTTTTGCTCGTCTACCACCCATGTTTTCCCTAGTTTTGTGAAGCAGAGAGATCCCTAAGAAAGAGTATGGCTCTCTCTCAGTGCTCTTCTTTGTGTCTGCTTGTCCTCAGGCCAGAGACCCCTTTCTGGGGCTTTCCCAGTCATGACTCTGCATGGTGGTATTGGGGTGAAAGCACCAGCAGGCAAGTGCACTGAGAAAGTGAACCTGTAGAGTCATGGAGCTGCTTCTGGACCTCTCCCCCCAGCTCTGAGCTTCCAGATCTGCCCATTTCTGCTCCTCTCACCACACTGAGGGAAGGAGCGTAAAACAAGTCAGAGGTAGTCAAACTTTGGCTGCATCTGAACTGCAGGTCTTTGAGGGGACTTGCATGCTAGACAGCAAGATGAATGATTTATTATCTTATTATTTATTAATTTAAATTCATCAATGCTTATCCAAATCCAAAATTGTCCAATTTCATCCAGAGCTGGATTTATAGATTTTCAGGCCAGATGGGACCACTCTGATCAGCAGCCTGACCTCTGGCATCACACAGACCAGGGAACGCCACCCAACAATTCCCACGGTGGTGGGAAGCGTTGCCACTATGTGAATCAGCATTATCAAGCCCAGTGACTAGTCTGAAATGGTGTCTAGTGGAATCTGTGAAATTGCCTGGTTGTTTTCAGCTCTGTTTCTCAGTGCTGGCTCCTGCTTTCATCATGGAAAAGGCAGCATCAGCTCTCTTCAGTCTGGAAGACAGTGGTGGTCAGGGCTACCGCCAATGGGTAAGGACTGTGGGATCAGCCTCCCTGCCCTACAGCTGTGAGATCCAGGATTGGTCTCATCTAAGTGGTTAGGCAGGAAGATTCTAATATCAGCTCCTATAGTGCTAATGAGAAAACTTTCCCCAGGAGCTCATGGGAAGTGAAACCCCCAGCCAAGGTGAGTCCTGCCAAGCCAAGCTTTGGTAACCGGTGGCTCAGGGGAAATTTGTGTGGACATCTGATGTGAGGACAGATAGCTGCGAGCTTTACTGTTCCCATTTCCTCTGTCTCTTCAGGAAAATCCTTTTCTTTTTCCTGAATTGTTTCACTGCCTATATTGAAGTTGCTGAACCCCAGGAAACTATTTGGATAGTAACATGCCATGGAAACCTCAAATGACAGTTAGCAATTTCTGTGGGTTGTCAGGGTTTTAAAGGAGTTTAGGGATCGGTGTGTCTAGGGGAAGAGGTTGTGAAGTCACACAGGAAGCAAGCCAATAATTAAAGGCAGACAAACTTAAGAGCAAGCAAGCACAGAACGGGATCAAGCCTGCCCTAAAGAGTAGTATAAGAACCCTGTCTCCCAAAAGCTCATTAAAATGTTCTGTGCGTATCTCAAGGATGGGTTAGAAATCAGGAAATTAGCTCTGGCAGCAAATACAAGATAAAGGAAACCCCAGAGAGATTATCTTATTTTGCTTCCAAAGACTGTGCTTTTGTTGTAAACCAGCTACTTGGAAGAATTTCCCCCCTTCTCCAGTCACTGAAGCATTGATTCCCTTCTCCTCTTTGCACGAGGGTCTGGGATGAGATTGCATCTGCTCACTTCAGGTGCCACAGGTCCCACAGTCCTGGACAGCAAGTGCAGCCAGTAGAGTAAGTAGACTGGAGGGCTGAGCTGGGAGACCAGTTCTACAGTCAGGAGATGGTTGTATGCTTCTGGAACCCTGGTTTGTTGGGCTTTCAGTGAGAGGAAGCCCAAAGCAGGACAGCTGGCTTTGTACGCTTGTAAGAAGACAATATTTATCCTCATAAGTGCATTATTTTTCCAACTTGCGTTCTTCTAAGTCACAACCTAGAAAGAGACCTTGTGGTGTAAATGCCTGAAGTAACTAGGAAAATAAAACTAACATTCACATTTTTAAGGAAAAGGTACAGCATTGAAGAGGCTTTCAGGGTAGGGCATAACTGCATTATCTGAGTGTTCCCTAGGCTCCCAACCTTAGATGCTATCGCGCTGGGGAAACTTGGTGTGCTAGCTCTAAGGAACAGCACGGAGTGTAGAGTGGAGTGGAGACACCACGGCTAAGCTCTATAATCAGGTGGGGCCTCAGTTGTTCTTGTGCACAAAGCTGCACTTTTTGCCACCCTGAGCCAAAGACCTGTCATGTTTTGACAAATGCTGTACCCTAGTGTACTTTTTGCTCATTATAATACCAAAACACACCTCCATCCCAAAAGCTACCCGCCTCCAAGATGCGACCACCCCTCACCGAGCATGCACTCTGAATTTCTCGGAGCCTATTACTTTAAACGGAGATGGGAAAACTTTACATCAACTGTCCTGGTTTCAGTTAGAACAGAATTAATTTTCTTCCTAGTAGCTGGTGGAATGCTGTGTTTTGGCTTAGGATGAGAAGAGTGCTGATAACACCCCGATGCTTTAATTGTTGCAGAGCAGTGCTTATACTAAGCCAAGGACATCTCAGCCTTTTGCTCTGTCCTGCCAACGGGCAGGCTGGGGGTGCAGTAAGAGCTGGGAGGGGACAGACCCAGGACAGGTGACCCAAACTAGCCAAAGTGGTATTCCATACCATCTGACGTCATGCTAAACAATATATAGGGGTGGCTAGCCGGGGGGAGGGGGCCGGACTGCTCGGGGTTAGGCTGGGCATCGGTCAGCGAGTGGTGAGCAATTGCATTGTGCATCACTTGTTTGTACATATTATTACTTTCCTATTATCACCATTGTATCATTATTATTATTGTTGTTATTATTATTTTTGTTATTATTCTTTTCCTGTCTTATTAAACTGTCTTTATCTCAACTCACGGGCTTCACTTTCCATTTCTCTCCCCTGTCCCAGAGAGGGAGGGTGAAGGTGAGCGAACGGCTGCGTGGTGTTTAGCTGCCGGCCGGGTTAAACCACAACAGTCTTTTTGGCGCCCAACGTGGGGCTCGAAAGGTTGAGATAATGGCAGATCTGACCAGAGTGTGTTAAACTAAAATTGGTGTAAGGATTAGACCTGCTTAATAGTCACTTGTCATGATGCTGATTGCTTTAATCTCAACTCTGCTGCGCCTGTTTTCCAAATTGAGTATTATAGTACATTATTTTCCGTATTTGCTCTCTGTCGTGTTGTTTATCCTCTCCGGGCCCTGGTTTCAGATCATTATGGTACTGAGTGTTGTAGCAATGGCTTATGAGACGATGAAATATCTGGTCATGACTCTAACTTGTTATTTGTATTCAGTAACATCGTCAACTCTGTACTTTGGAAACTGTATCTTGGAAACTATTAGCAATTATACCTATTGTTTTTCTCCATTAGGGAGTCAATCTGTGGAGGGGAAAGAGGAAGATATTTTTTCTTACTTGATTACTCTCCCTTTATCCTTCACCACCCCTGTATCCTCCTGGATCACTCTGCCTTCCTCCTTCACCACCCTCTTATCCTCCAAGCTTGTCACAATAGCTCTCCAAGATATTGAATATTCTTGGGATACTCAGACCACCATAGTCCTGTTGTTCTGCCTCCTGAATGCACTTCAGATTCTGCTTAAAGTTAAACAATTACTTAGGAAGCTCATCCGGAGATCTGCCCGGAGGCAGTATAGTTGTGGGTGGCAGGGAGTATGGGTGGATATGGGCAGGCATCTAGAGCAGTTGGCACCCCCAGTGTTTTGGAAATTCACCCCTGAACAACTGCAAAATCCTCAAAAACTGGCAGAATGTTTGAAAAAAAGGTGTCAGGATTCTGGCAGTTCCAAAGTAACACAAATCATTGTAACGTGCTGGGGCCTGGCTCATGCCTATCGAGCTGCCATGGATACTGCTATCAACTTAGTGACAGACCCTGCGGCCACTCCAAGCCCTGTGACGGATCCAACGGCCACTGTGACCCCTACGGTGGACTCTGCAGTCGCTCCAGTTCCAGCTCCTGCAGCCGCTCCAGCCCCAGCTCCTGCAGCCACTCCAGCTCCAGCTCCTGCAGTCGCTCCAGTCCCAGCTCCTGCAGTCGCTCCAGCTCCAGCTCCTGCAACTGCTCCATCTCCAGCTCCTGCAGCCGCTCCAGCCCCAGCTCCTGCAGTCGCTCCAGTTCCAGCTCCTGCAGCCGCTCCAGTCCCAGCTCCTGCAGCCGCTCCAGTCCCATCTCCTGCAGTCGCTCCAGTCCCAGCTCCTGCAGTCGCTCCAGTTCCAGCTCCTGCAACTGCTCCAGCTCCAGTTCCTGCAGCCGCTCCAGTCCCAGCTCCTGCATTCGCTCCAGTCCCAGCTCCTGCAGTCGCTCCAGTTCCAGCTCCTGCAGCCGCTCCAGTCCCAGCTCCTTCAACTGCTCCAGCTCCTGCAGCCGCTCCAGCTCCTGTGGCCGTGTCAGAGAAACGAGCTGTAGCAGTGCAAGTTGACCCTGCAGAGGGTATTCCAACCCCTGTAACAGGGTCAGAGAAACGAGCTGTAGCAGTACAAGTTGACCCTGCAGAGGGTATTCCAACCCCTGTGGCAGACCCTTATGAGGAATGTTTTAACAATTCCAATTCGTGTTCATAAATTCGTGTCCATAAATTTGTGTCCATAAAGAATAATTCTGTTTGAATCCTGTCTGCCTCTGGGCCCTGCACTGGCAATTTAGTTCTTGAACCACAGATGCAGTGTGTCCCAGTCTCCCCCTCATTCTAGTCAATTTATCACGTCTTCAGAAAACACTCCTTAAATTTATGAACCTGTTTGCTTTTGTTATTCCGGACTTCTATTTCTAACAGTTACAGCCTTTTTTCCTGTCTTCTTCGAGATTAACTTAACACTGCTATAGATGTGTCTGTGAATGGCTGGGGAAGAATGTTTTAATTACTCGTGAAGCGTCAAATAAGAAAGCTGTTTGTGTTTGATGTCTGGGAGTTTCAGAACAACTGATAACAACTAGTGACTGTTATGAGATACTATGTGGATCCTTGGTATCTGGCCAGGGGGGCCAAGAGATTAAGAGGCAGAAAAAAGAAGCTGAAGGACGGTTGGGAGACAAGACCTGTGGAGAGTGTACAGAGAGTGTTCCATAAACTTGGAATAGTGCCGAGTAAGTACAAAGGGTGAGAGGAAGACTACGAGCCTTCAGCATGAAAGACCCCTAGAGACCCCCAGAGGAGACTGATGCGCATGCTCCAGTAGGAGGAACTGGACCCCGGAAGCTAATTATGATAATCTATTTTTTTAGAAGTAGTAATGAATATGTATTAGTCTAGGTGCATAAAAATCAGCTGCTTGATGTAACTGGTGTGCGTCCTGGTGGAGCGGAGACTCCCGGTGCACCCAGCGCTGTTTGCTTACCTCTATTCCTTTATATTCTTTTAATAATTCCTATTTTTTTATTTAATCCTAATTTGAATCCTGAGCCATTTATAACAATTTGGGGGCTCGTCCGGGATGGCTATAGTTCCTGAATTCTGATTTAATCTAGGAGAGGCGCCCCACCATTTGGTGGCTCCTGTTTGAGTCAGATCGGGACTAATGCCATCCTGAACCTGAATAAAGGTAAGCAAAGAATTTGATTTTTTTTTGAGCTCCCTTGTTGCCGGCTGTTTTTTGCCCGTAATTCTGCGCGCGAAGATCCGGACGAAGACGACAGGGTCGTTTGGATACCGTCTGGTTGGATTCCGGTGTCCGGGATCAAACCGGATGAAGACGACAGTCGTTTGGATACCGTCTGGTTCGATCCCAGACGAAGACAGCAGAGACACTGGTGGATACCGTCCGATTGGAGTCTGGATGAAGACGACTGATTCGTAAGATACCGTCCGGTTGGGTAAGGGTACGGTTGCCAGTTTTTGTGTGTGAGAGTGTAACTGAGACTTCTAAAGTCAGCGTGGAGGTCTTTTTGTTTTCTCACTGGTTCTAATCTCCTGTCAGGGGGGCTGGACTGGTGAGAAGAGGGATACGTGGGTGGGTGATAAACCCCCTGCAAGACACTCTCACTGGGCAACCAAGGGCTGTGGGAATTGCCACTAGTAAAATTCCTGGATGGGTCAGATAAAATCGAAGACCAAGGACCAGAAAGGGAGCAAATTACCAGATATATGACCAAAAAGTCCATTATGAATAATGATTAGAAATTGGAACAATAGGGGCCCCAGAAAATTAAAGAGTAAATTGAAAATGATCCAGTATTTTATGATAGAATGACCAATGACCAAAGGAACCCTTAAGACCCCATGTATTTTGATCCACGGAGGACGGGGTCTGTCAGGCTTTGAACATTAATAGTAGAATACCCGTGGATCCAGAAAAGAGCAAGCTGAAACATTGGAATTAGAAATTAGAGAGCAATTGATTAGGAATGAATATGTGCTACTGTGCTGTGCTGCGCTTATACCTCCAGATAACAGGAGCCTCTCGGGCCCTGAGAATCAGATCAAAAACAACCTCATGGTTCAGACTTTAATCAAGGGGTCTAAAATAAGGAGGACTGTTCATAAAGGGACAGGTTATGTATATGTATAGGAATGTTTATGTATATGTAACTTTTTACTAAAGCAATTTGTCACATTAGGCCTGCACGACTTTGGGGGGACTACCCGCCCCGTGCTGCACGGAACTGAGTAAACATACCTACTTTACAATCTTACTGATTGTGGAGTCAGCTTTCTGTGAGTCATTTTGGTGAGCCAGGCAGGAGACACTCTGCTCGGCTGTGGGATCGGCTGCAGTGTGGACGCCCCTAGGTGCACCCTGAGCGTTTTGCTCGGAGGGGACTCCACTCTCAGCTGCTCACCGCAGGAGCAAAGATCTCCTGAAACTGCAGACAAACGGTATGTTTTCAGCTGCTGGAGGGATACTAACTGGAGTGTTAATAATTGTATGTGTTTTTATGTATGTATTTTGTGTTGAAAGTATTTGTGTAAACGTAAGGGTTTGAAACAAAGTGTTACAAGTCACTTCACGAAGAACACAGTCAGAGACAATACTTGTTTGGTTGGTTATCATTCTAAATTATATTCCTGTGGTATGAATGAGATGTGCTGGAGGCCTCCGTGTGCGAGTGTGCTGTGTGAGTGAGACGCAGCGTTGCTGCAAAGCGAGTGCAGAGTTCCGATCCGTTGTTCCGTACTCTCCGCAAGGGGAGTGGGCAGAGACAAACGAAGTGCTTGACAGACTGAAAAGAAGTGCTGTTTTATCCAAGTTTTGAGTGGTGGTGCCTAATATATGGGCCCGGTGTATCTTGTGTATCTTGTGTATCCTATTTTTGCTCTTAAATGTTTTGACTGTGACAAGAAAAAGGCAGGAGCATGATATGACATGCTTCCTGCAACATATGAGGCCCGCACAGGCCGAGACCTGGACTCGCTGAGACCTGAACAGGCCGAGAGACCTGAGCGGCGCCGAGAGACCGGAGCGGCGCTGGGAGGCCCGAGACGCTATGGAGGGACTACCGCTGGACGGAGAGAGCCCTGAGAGATGCTGCAGAGCCACGGACGGCTCTGAGAGACACAGAATAGACCTGACAGAAGCTGCAAAACGCGGGGAAATTGAAGTAATTGCAGAAAATCCGAGATCGAGTTGCTACGGGAGACCAGAGGCGTCAGTGGACACCGGTAGCTGACCCTCACCGTGAGGCGAGTTGGCACAGAGCAGAGGGACGGACATCAGGACCCTGCAGCCTGTCTGACATAACCATGGAGGCAGCGGCAGCAGCGGCTGTGCTGCTTCACTCTGGCATTCTTTTTATAAAAGGTTTATCTTGCAATGCAAAAAAGACTATTTGTCCCCAGATCGGTGTTATAACTATTACTAATGACGACTTAGCTCTATCGCAGGGCAGGAGTGCAGAGACGCAGATCACACTGCCAAATGACCACCGGCAGGCTCTTTCACAAACCTAAGGTTGCAGCTGGCACTGCCTGCAGCCGTATAGCAGACGTTACACTCTCTTTCCTAACTAGTAATCATGTGTCTCATCCATTTGTGGTGAATGGCCAGTGACAAAAAGAAAAGGGGGGAGACAAAGACAGAAACGGTACCAGGAGGATGCCACTGACACTAACAGCATGGGTAATAGGAGTAGTATAAGTGACACAGGTGACGGTGCGGGGTGCTCTGCCTGCTGCTCGCCTTCGCCTGACTGTGCACTGCTGCCAACGGTGCTAGAGTAAAATGTGAAGACTGCTCAGATGGCAGTGATGAGAGTGCTTGTGTGAAGAAGATGTGTACTGAATCTGACTTTGTGTGCATAGATATCAATAAAGTGTGTAACCAGCAGAGAGACTGCAAGGACTGAGGTGATGAGCCCCTGAAGGAATGCAACAAAAATGAATGTGACTGTCCAGCTGGGAAAGTGTGGAGATAGTGATGAATGCCAAAACCCTGGTATCTGTAGTCCAATCTGTATCAACCTGAAAGGCTATCAGATGAATCCTGCTACGGGAACCTGAAAAGGGCCATACGGCAAAGCAAATTAGATAACTGTTATTTAACTTGTCAGAAGATAAAAAAGAAAGTGTTTCAACAAGCAGCCACGGGAGGGAAGAATCACTGAACCCTCGGTGTGAGGGACTGTACCTTGTTTTACTGACTACTGAAACAGCTGTGAGAACCGCAGAAAGGGACCCATGCATCCAGAATAAAAGGACCAATAACTACTGAAACTTGGAGGGTTGAGTCCACTCCTGGGAAACTGAAACTCAAGCTAAGGAAGAACTAATATTCTGGCAACGAGGCTCTGCAGGCTCTGCATGAATTAAGGATGCCAAATAAAGGGGACAAGCCTGAAGGGAGGAAAGGGAGAAGGCAAGACCAGGGCAGGACCCTCCACTGCGGTGTGTATGGTCTACCGAGGGAAGCAACCCCTATGGGTATTGACTGCCGAGTGAGAGGGCCTCGACTGGACTTCTCCCACACTAAGGTCAGGTTGTCCTGAGAAAATAACATAAGACCCTTTTTTTTAACCTATATAAAATTGTGATTCGTTTTCCAGGAGCTGGATCACCCTGACAGGCCGAACGGTAACACAAGCCTGAATCAACCCTGAAGGTGTTTGCCTATTATGATCCAGATACGTGGGCAGAAGACAGATCCTGGGACTATAGGACCCCAGTATATATACTTAATAGAATAATTAGGTTATTAGCTGTAATAGAAATAGTTATAAATGATGAGAACTGCTTTGTATCAAAATTGCCTAACTTTGGATTATTTACTAGCACAAGAAGGAGAAGTCTGTGGAAAATTTAGCTTTAGTAATTGCTGTTTAAAGATTGATAAAAAGGGTGTTTCTTCCTAGTAGCTGATAGAATGTTATGTTCTGGTTTAGGATGAGAAGAATGTTAATAATATGCTGATGTTTTAATTGTTTTTAATTGTTACAGAGCAGTGTTTACACCAAGCCAAGGACCAAGCCAAATTCAGCTTCTCACTGTCCTGCCAGCAGGCAGGCTGGGAGGAGGGCCGGACTGCTTGGGGTTGGGTTGGGCATCGGACAGCAGGTGGTGAGCAATTGCATTGTGCATCACTTGTTTCGTATATATTATTACTATTAGTAATATTATCATCATTATTATTGTTATTATTATTATTATTATTTTCTTGTTATCTCAACTCACAGGCTTCACTTTCCCATTTCTCTCTCCCATCCCAGAGAAGGAGAGGGGGGAGGTGAGTGAGCAAACACAAACCTGGAAGGATATGGAATGGGATTTATTTTCATGGCTGCCTGGTGGACCATGGGTTAAAAGAGTGTTATTTTTATTGTTATGTGGTGTAAAGATGTTATTGTTTATACCTTGTATGATACCTTGTCTTACATTATTAATACACCGGGTGATAAATAGTACATTGGTAATAACTTCGTTAAAAAAGGAAGGGAATATGTCTATTATGATGCTTAAGAATTGGACCCTCCAAGAACAAACTGATGAAATCCAATTATTAATAACAGAAGAGACACGAATTGGGGATATTAAAAAGAAGATAAGGGATTGTGAGGAATGTTTTAACAATTCCAATTCGTGTTCATAAATTCGTGTCCATAAATTTGTGTCCATAAAGAATAATTCTGTTTGAATCCTGTCTGCCTCTGGGCCCTGCACTGGCAATTTAGTTCTTGAACCACAGATGCAGTGTGTCCCAGTCTCCCCCTCATTCTAGTCAATTTATCACGTCTTCAGAAAACACTCCTTAAATTTATGAACCTGTTTGCTTTTGTTATTCCGGACTTCTATTTCTAACAGTTACAGCCTTTTTTCCTGTCTTCTTCGAGATTAACTTAACACTGCTATAGATGTGTCTGTGAATGGCTGGGGAAGAATGTTTTAATTACTCGTGAAGCGTCAAATAAGAAAGCTGTTTGTGTTTGATGTCTGGGAGTTTCAGAACAACTGATAACAACTAGTGACTGTTATGAGATACTATGTGGATCCTTGGTATCTGGCCAGGGGGGCCAAGAGATTAAGAGGCAGAAAAAAGAAGCTGAAGGACGGTTGGGAGACAAGACCTGTGGAGAGTGTACAGAGAGTGTTCCATAAACTTGGAATAGTGCCGAGTAAGTACAAAGGGTGAGAGGAAGACTACGAGCCTTCAGCATGAAAGACCCCTAGAGACCCCCAGAGGAGACTGATGCGCATGCTCCAGTAGGAGGAACTGGACCCCGGAAGCTAATTATGATAATCTATTTTTTTAGAAGTAGTAATGAATATGTATTAGTCTAGGTGCATAAAAATCAGCTGCTTGATGTAACTGGTGTGCGTCCTGGTGGAGCGGAGACTCCCGGTGCACCCAGCGCTGTTTGCTTACCTCTATTCCTTTATATTCTTTTAATAAATCCTATTTTTTTATTTAATCCTAATTTGAATCCTGAGCCATTTATAACACCCTGTAACAAAGTCAGAGAAACGAGCAGTAGCAGTGCAAGCTGCCCCTGTAGAGAAGGTGAAAAAATGGTATAGAGATTCAGGTCGTTTAGAACGCAGAGAGTCTTCTGCCAATTCAGGTAAGGCTTCTGCCAAATCTAGGTATAGAGATGACGAAGATGACGACGACGCTGGGCCATCAAGGATTCAGGAGGAGGAAGATGAGTGTGAGGAATGTTTTAACAATTCCAATTCGTGTCCATAAATTCGTGTCCATAAAGAATAATTCTGTTTGAATCCTGTCTGCCTCTGGGCCCTGCACTGGGAGTTTCATTCTTGAACCACAGATGCAGTGTGTCCCAGTCTCCCCCTCATTCCAGTCAATTTATCAAGTCTTCAGAAAACACTCCTTAAATTTATGAACCTGTTTGCTTTTGTTATTCCTGACTTCTAGTTCTAACAGTTACAGTTTTTTTCTGTCTTCTTCGAGATTGATTTAACACTGCTATAGATGTTATGTAGATGACTGTAAATAGCTGGGAAAGAATGTTTTAATTGCTCGTGAGTCGTCAACCTGTTTGGGAGTTTCAGAACAACTGATAATAACTGGTGACTGCTGGTGATTGTTATGAGCTCCTTGGTATCTGGCCAAGGGGGCCAAGAGATTAAGAGGAAGAAAAAAGAAGCTGAAGGACGGTTGGGAGACAAGACCTGTGGAGAGTGTACAGAGAGTGTTCCATAAACTTGGAATAGTGCCGAGTAAGTACAAAGGTGAGAGGAAGACTACGAGCCTTCAGCATGAAAGACCCCTAGAGACCCCCAGAGGAGACTGATGCTCATGCTCCAGTAGGAGGGACTGGACCCCGGAAGCTAATTATAATAATCTATTTTTTTAGAAGTAGTAATGAATATGTATTAGTCTAGGTGCATAAAAATCAGCTGCTTGATGTAACTGGTGTGCGTCCTGGTGGAGCGGAGACTCCCGGTGCACCCAGCGCTGTTTGCTTACCTCTATTCCTTTATATTCTTTTAATAATTCCTATTTTTTTTTATTTAATCCTAATTTGAATCCTGAGCCATTTATAACATGAGGATGCCGAAAAATCAACAGTAACTACCCGAAGCCTAAACGAGCGCGAGCTACGAGATGTGCGAAAAGATTTTGGTCGCTGTATAGGTGAGCAGCTTGTCACCTGGCTGCTCCGGTGCTGGGACTCTGGAGACAATTGTGTGGAATTAGACGGCAGGGAAACCAAGCGGCTGGGATCCCTTGCTCAAGACGCCGGCATTGACAAAGCAATTGCAGATGGAGCACAATCCACCAGCCTCTGGAGGCGTCTCCTCTCAGCTGTGAGGGAAAGGTATCCCTTCAAGGAAGAACTTTTATGTCTACCAGGCAAGTGGACCACTATGGAGAAGGGAATCCAGTACCTGAGGGAATTAGCCGTACGGGAAGTGATTTATGAGGATCCAGACCTCAGACAAACATCCAAAGATCCAGATGAAGTCAGGTGTACACGACCCATGTGGCGGAAGTTTGTACGGAGTGCACCATCATCATATGCCAGCTCATTGGCAATAATGGCCTGGAAAGAGGATGAGGAACCCACAGTGGATGAAGCGGCTAAACAACTCCGGCAGTACGAAGAAAGTCTCACCCCGTGCCACCCTGTGGTTTTACTTACGAGACCATGGAGAGGACATGAGAAAATGGGATGGAAAATCTACCGCAACCCTAGAGGCACGGGTACGTGAGTTGCAAAAGAAAACAAACAGGAAAAAAGGATTCTCTGAAAAGTTTGCTGCTCCAACTTCCAGCAGACAGTCCTTCAGACACAGAAACGAAGAAGATTCTGACCAGGATTAGGGGGGCCCTGCCTCCAGCCAGGGGGAGGAAAGGGACAATCGAGTTTATTGGACTGTGTGGATTTGATGGCCTGGCACGTCACACGCACAGAAGTATAAGGCTTTAGTAGACACCGGTGCACAATGTACTATAATGCCATCAAGCTATAAAGGACCAGAGCCCATCTATATTTGTGGAGTGACAGGGGGATCTCAGCAGTTGACTGTATTGGAGGCTGAAGTGAGTCTGACTGGGAATGAGTGGGAAAAGCACCGCATTGTGACTGGCCCGGATGCTCCATGTATCCTTGGCATAGACTATCTTAGAAGAGGATATTGCAAGGACCCAAAAGGGTTCCGGTGGGCTTTTGGTATAGCTGCCTTAGAGACAGAGGGCATTAAACAATTATCTACCTTGCCTGGTCTCTCAGAGGACCCCTCTGTTGTGCGGTTGCTGAGGGTCGAAGAACAGCAAGTGCCAATCGCTACCACAACTGTGCACCGGCGGCAATATCGCACTAACCGAGACTCCCTGATTCCCATCCATAAACTAATTTGTCAATTGGAGAGCCAAGGAGTGATCAGCAAGACTCATTCCCCTTTCAATAGTCCCATATGGCCAGTGAGAAAGTCTAATGGCGAGTGGAGACTAACAGTGGACTATCGTGGCCTGAACGAAGTCACGCCACCACTGAGTGCTGCAGTGCCGGATATGCTGGAACTTCAGTACGAACTTGAATCGAAGGCAGCCAAGTGGTACACCACAACTGATATCGCTAATGCATTTTTCTCCATCCCTCTAGCAGCAGAGTGCAGGCCATAATTTGCCTTCACTTGGAGGGGAGTCCAATATACTTGGAATCGGCTGCCCCAGGGGTGGAAACACAGCCCTACCATTTGCCATGGGCTGATCCAGTCTGTGCTAGAGCAGGGGGAAGCTCCTGAACATCTGCAGTACATCGATGACATTATTGTGAGGGGTGACACAGCAGAGGAAGTTTTCGAGAAAGGGAAGAAAATAGTCCAAATCCTTCTGAAAGCCGGTTTTGCCATAAAACAAAATAAAGTCAAAGGACCTGCACGAGAGATCCAGTTTTTAGGAATAAAATGGCAAGATGGACGTCATCAAATCCCAATGGATGTGATCAACAAAATAACAGCTATGTCTCCACCAACTAACAAAAAAGAAACACAGACTTTCCTAGATGTTGTGGGGTTTTGGAGAATGCACATCCCAAATTAGTCTGATTGTAAACCCGCTCTACCAAGTAACCCGTAAGAAGAATGAGTTTGAATGGGGCCCTGAACAACGACAAGCCTTTGAACAAATCAAGCAGGAAATAGTCCATGCAGTAGCCCTTGGGCCAGTTCGAACAGGACCAGATGTAAAGAATGTGCTCTACACTGCAGCCGGGGAGAACGGACCCACCTGGAGCCTCTGGCAGAAAGAACCTGGGAAAACTCGAGGTCGGCCCCTGGGGTTTTGGAGTCGGGGATACAGAGGATCTGAGGCCCACTATACTCCAACTGAAAAGGAGATATTGGCAGCATATGAAGGAGTTCGATCTGCTTCGGAGGTGGTCGGTACTGAAGTGCAGCTCCTCTTAGCACCCCGATTGCCGGTACTAGGCTGGATGTTCAAGGGAAGGGTCCCCTCTACGCATCATGCAACTGATGCTACATGGAGCAAGTGGGTTGCACTGATTACTCAGCGGGCTCGAATAGGAAACCCCAGTCGCCCAGGAATATTGGAAGTGATCATGGACTGGCCAGAAGGCAAATACTTTGGGATATCATCAGAGGAGGAGGTGGGTCGTGCTGAAGAAGCCCCACTGTACAACCAGTTGCCAGAGAATGAAAAGAAATATGCCCTGTTCACTGATGGGTCCTGTCGTATTGTGGGGAAGCATCGGAGATGGAAGGCTGCTGTATGGAGTCCTACGCGACGAGTTGCAGAAGCTCCTGAGGGAGAAGGTGAATCGAGTCAGTTTGCAGAAGTGAAGGCCATTCAGCTGGCTTTAGACATTGCTGAACGAGAAAAGTGGCCAGTTCTCTATCTCTACACCGATTCATGGATGTTAGCAAATGCCCTGTGGGGATGGTTACAGCAATGGAAGCAAAAAAACTGGCAGCGTAGGGGCAAACCCATCTGGGCTGCTGCATTGTGGCAAGATATTGCTGCTCGGGTGGAGAACCTGGCTGTGAAAGTACGCCACGTAGATGCTCATGTGCCAAGAATTGGGCTACTGAAGAACATCAAAACAACCAGCAGGTGGATCAGGCTGCTAAGATTGAAGTAGCTCAGGTGGACCTGGATTGGCAGCATAAAGGTGAATTATTTATAGCCCGATGGGCCCATGACACCTCAGGCCATCAAGGTAGAGATGCAACATACAGATGGGCTTGTGATCGAGGGGTGGACCTGACCATGGACGCTATATCACAGGTTATTCATGATTGTGAAACATGTGCTGCAATCAAGCAAGCCAAACGGTCAAAGCCTCTTTGGTATGGAGGACGATGGCTGAAATATAAATATGGAGAGGCCTGGCAGATTGATTACATCACACTCCCTCAAACTCGCAATGGCAAGCGCCACGTACTTACAATGGTGGAAGCAACCACCGGATGGCTGGAAACATATCCTGTGCCTCATGCCACCGCCCGGAACACCATCCTGGGCCTTGAAAAGCAAATCCTATGGCGACATGGCACCCCAGAAAGAATAGAGTCAGACAATGGGACTCACTTCCGAAACAACCTTATAGACACTTGGGCCAAAGAACATGGTATTGAATGGGTGTATCACATCCCCTATCATGCACCAGCCTCCGGGAAAGTTGAATGATACAATGGCCTGTTAAAGACTACCTTGAAAGCAATGGGTTCTGGGACGTTCAAAAACTGGGATACGCATTTGGCAAAGGCCACCTGGTTAGTCAATACTAAGGGATCTACCAACCGAGCTGGACCTGCCCAATCAAACCTGTTACGTACTGTAGATGGGGATAAAGTTCCTGTAGTGCATGTAAAAAATATGCTGGGTAAAACAGTCTGGGCTACTCCTGCCTCAGGAAAAGGCAAACCTATTCGTGGAATTGTTTTTGCTCAGGGACCTGGATACACTTGGTGGGTGATGCAAAAGAATGGAGAGGTCCGGTGTGTACCTCAAGGAGATTTAATACTGGGTGAGAATAGCCCATGAACTGAATTGTACCATGTTAATTAGTATATTATACTGTATGTTATCACTACCATGACTACTATAGGTGACTAATTAGAATGTATGGAAAAGAGTGTAACCTGAGCATGACATAAATGGTATGGAATAAGGGGTGGATAGATGTCCTGGTTTCAGTTAGAACAGAATTAATTTTCTTCCTAGTAGCTGGTGGAATGCTGTGTTTTGGCTTAGGATGAGAAGAGTGCTGATAACACCCCGATGCTTTAATTGTTGCAGAGCAGTGCTTATACTAAGCCAAGGACATCTCAGCCTTTTGCTCTGTCCTGCCAACGGGCAGGCTGGGGGTGCAGTAAGAGCTGGGAGGGGACAGACCCAGGACAGGTGACCCAAACTAGCCAAAGTGGTATTCCATACCATCTGACGTCATGCTAAACAATATATAGGGGTGGCTAGCCGGGGGGAGGGGGCCGGACTGCTCGGGGTTAGGCTGGGCATCGGTCAGCGAGTGGTGAGCAATTGCATTGTGCATCACTTGTTTGTACATATTATTACTTTCCTATTATCACCATTGTATTATTATTATTATTATTGTTATTATTATTTTTGTTATTATTCTTTTCCTGTCTTATTAAACTGTCTTTATCTCAACTCACGGGCTTCACTTTCCATTTCTCTCCCCCGTCCCAGAGAGGGAGGGGGGAGGGTGAGCGAACGGCTGCGTGGTGTTTAGCTGCCGGCCGGGTTAAACCATGACACCAACCATAACTAAGATATGCTTGACTAGAGCCGCTCAAGCTCCACCTAGAAGATAGAAAATAATATATATTGGCCCAAGAGAGAGGGGATGTTAGGGAAGATACCACCGTCAGGGGAGATACCATCCCGAGGAAATACAACATCCTTAGCACCTCCTGACTCCTGGGATCAGTCAACGGGCTGAACCTCTCTTCCCCCACATTGGGATGCCTTTCAGTGAGATCTGAATACTTGCTTATAAATCTCTATAAAGTCTTTAATCCTTTTAACGCCTTTATTTCTAGGCTGCACACCTGTAACACCTGTAACACCTGTAACACCTGTGTATTTCATGCATGCTAGCTTGCTTTTGCAGACAGTCACTATCGCCGGCAATCCAAAAGAACCTGATTATCTGTTGCTGTAATAAACCATACTTGATTGCATTGTGATAGCTCTCATTAAGTGCAACTAGGGTGAGGGTGGTTATCCGTGATAGTTCAGTGTTCTGAATCTAACCAGACCCCCAGACGGTTAATGCGTTCTTGGTGAATGTCTGAACGGATGCCCAGACCGTTAATGCGTTGATGGTGAATGTCTGACGGGACCCCCAGACGGTTAACGTGTTTTTGGTGAATGTCCGACTGGTTCAGTACTCTGAATCCGACCGGGCCCGTAACGGTTAATCAGCTACACCCCTTAACGCGACAGACCTATACAACCATGACAGGTTTGTAGGTTGCTATTACATTCCCCATCCTGCTTTAACTGCTGGACCATAAAAGCTGGAGGAGCCTAATCCATGAGCAAGAAGAACCCTGCTATGTAGTGCTAACAAGTTTTTCAGGTTAAGAGGAAGCAAACATGGACTAATGGATGGGCTGTTCATGCGTTTGTTCAAAGAATATACTTTCCATAATGGTTTTCCATCTGTAAATAAGCAGTTTGAGGGGCAAAGGTATGCTCTACAGGTTCATTCCTCTGATCAGCTCTCAGATCATTTCTTAGGTCTCCTCCTGGCCTGAGATACGACCTTTATCTCTCTTTATGTCCCGCTTGGAAAAGATTTGTTATCTATGAAATTACTATAGTGACTGTGATAGTTGGGTCTCAGAGGTCTTCTGGTCACTGGAGCCAGGTTGGTGAGATCAACAAGAAGGACGTGCCAGTCTTGCAAAATGAAGCATTGTTTCACAGAATCACAGAATTGAAGGGGTTGGAAGGGACCTCGAAAGATCATCGGGTCCAACCCCCCTGCCAAAGCAGGTTCCTCAGAGCAGGCTGCCCAGGTAGGCATACAGACGTGCCTTCAATATCTCCAGAGAAAGAGACTCCACAACCTCCCTGGGCAGCCTGTTCCAGCGCTCTGTCACCCTCACTGTGAAGAAGTTCTTTTGCATGTAAGTGCGGAACTTCATGTGCTCCATTTTGTGGCCATTACCCCTTGTCCTGTCCCCGCAAACCACTGAAAAGAGGTTGGCCAAACCCCTCTGTCTCCCACACCTCAGGTATTTATACACATTGATGAGATCCCTGCTCAGTCTTCTTTTCTCCAGGCTGAACAGACCCAGGTCTCTCAGCCTTTCTTCATAGGGAAGATGCTCCAGGCCCCGTATCATCTTGGTGGCCCTTCGCTGGACTCTTTCCAGGAGATCCCTGTCTTTTTTGTACCAGGGAGCCCAGGACTGGACACAGTACTCCAGGTGAGGCCTGATCAGGGCAGAGTAGACGGGGAGGATCACCTCCCTTGACCTGCTGGCCATGTTCCTTTTAATGCATGCCAGGATCCCATTGGCCCTCTTGGCCACGAGGGCACACTGCTGGCTCATGGTCAACCTGTCGTCCACCAGGACCCCCAGGTCCTTCTCCTCAGAGCTCCCCTCCAGCAGGTCGTCCCCCAGCCTGTACTGATACTTTGGATTGTTCCTGCCCAGGTGCAGGACTCTACACTTGCTCTTGTTAAACCTCATTAGGTTTCTTCAAGCCCAGCTCTCCAGACGGTCCAGGTCTCGCTGAATGGCAGCACAGCCTTCTGGCGTGTCAGCCACTCCTCAGAGCTTTGTGTCATCGGCGTACTTGCTGAGGGCGGACACTATTCCCTCATCAAGGTCGTCAATGAAGATGTTGAACAAGACTGGACCCGGCACCAATCCCTGGGGAACACTGCTAGTCACAGGTCTCCAGCCGGACTCTGTGCTGCCGATCACCACCCTCTGAGCTTGGCCAGTCAGCCAGTTCTCAACCCACCTCACTGTCCACTCCTCTATCCCACACTTTCTCGGCTTTGCTATCAGGATGTCATGGGAGACAGTATCAAAAGCCTTGCTAAAGTCAAGGTAGATGACACCCACTGCTCTCCCGTCATCTACCCAGCTGGTGATGCCATCATAGGCTTTCAAATACTGTAGCACACATGAAACAGAGACAAGATAGAAAGACCCAAGTGGTTTGTGCTGCAATGTTATCTTCTGCAGCCCTTCAAAGGAACCTCAGACCACTTCAGACACTCCTTAACTTGCAGAAATTCAAAGATCACCTTATCCAGGATCAAAAGACAGCAACAGTTCAATGACACACAGCAGCAATTAAAGATTAGAAGCTTTGTGGCTTTGTTTTGCATTTCAGGTTGGGTGGAATTGAAAGGAGAAGAATGCAATCATTGTCTGGCTGTTGTCCAGGACTCTGAGGCTGCTTCTATATCTGTAAGTTAACTGTAGCTGTGTCTGCTCTCTTGCACAGAGGCCAGATGGCACAGTATATCCTGCATCTGTACTATTAAATTCTCTCACCCTCCAAAAAAGGGGGGTTGCATCCAAATTGCCTACTGAGAATGGGCACTAGTCTGTGATAATTCCCAGGCTTCATCTAGGCATCATTTGGTAAAATGCTAGTTAGCTTGTGCCAAAAACGTGCCAGGTAGTGTTTTAACAACTTACAGTACAGAAGATCAAGTTCTCATGTCCAGGGACAATTTTTGCAACTGTTCATTCTAGTGGTTATGATGTAGCTTGAGAATTTATGTTATAAACTTTAGCAAGAATACCTCCAGGTCCTTTGTGGCTACGGATGATTGGTCCCTTGTGCTCATGTCCCCTCTGAAGGTCAGTGCACTGCTGGGATTCCTCCCATTGCCCATCACCAACAGGCTTCCTCTAATCTGAAGGCACTCACATATATGGACTTGCCATAGTGTGGGCAAAGAAGAAGCAAAAAGGAACTCTAGGCAAAATTTCTGAGTACTTCACAATAGCATTGAGGCCATGATGTTGTCAGAAGTTGGACATACAGGTGTGCGGTATCTTTCCAGACTGATTTATGGAGAGTCCAGGGGAGTGCTGAAAGCAGTCCTGTGGAGCAGGGGCTGCACTGTGACAGCTACACCAAGGACATGAAGCAGAAACTTGCATAGGCTGCGGGAACAACTTAAACCTCTGTACGGATTTGGTGTTTGCACCTTTTGTGTGCTCAGAAGTCTCCCATCCATTCCCTCATGGGATAAAATGGCATCATATGGCACAAGGTGCAGGCTCTGGATTGCAGTGTGCTGTAAGCTGATGACACATCTCCCTGGTCCAAAGCTGGGGTGAGATGAGGGAAGGGTCATAAGCTTGCCTGTGAAGGCTGTGATGATAGCTGTCAAAGGCTTTTCGGGAAGGAGTAGGGGTGAAACGATCCCTAGCATCCTCTCTGACATTCCCGCACCCTACTAATGGCAGCTGAGACAACTTTCTGCTAATGCAAATGTTCACGGTTGTATGCTGGATGTTGATGAGTGGATAATGGCTGATGAGGTTGCCTGTAGACAGTCACTTCACTACCAGTGTGTAATTAATTGCTATGTAAAGTGCTCTAAGATGCGGTGCTGCTGAAATGTCAGGTGTATAAATGCCATCCCCACACAAAAGGGAACAACATGAAAATTCCCTCAATATATTTTTAAATGTGAGCATTTTTCATCTGTTTGCTCTTTTGTAAAATTTATTAGGCCCCCTCCTGGGAACTGGAAGACAGCAAGGGCAGTGTGGATGGATGAGCTGTATTCCAGGGGCTCCCACTGTTCCTGTTGCTTGGCCCCAGACTCCAGGGGGTCATCTGTTTTTCTTCTCCTATTTCTTTAACCTCTGTTTAACTTTTGTTTCCTCTTTCTTTTGCTTTCTCTCATGGTAAGCTGCTGCCTGCCTGCCTGGGGAGGGCAGCAGGGAAGGAGAATGCTTTTCTGCAAAGGGCAGAAGCTTGTAAGGGCTCCTGCCCCTGTTACCTTGTGAACCAGAGAGGTTTCTTGTCTGGCTTCCAAAGGAAACATGTTGTCCCAACTGGATGCAACACAGAGAGATGCAGTTTCAGGCCAGCTGGAGCTGGAAGGGCAGTGGCATGGGGTGGCAGCCCGGGCTGTAAAAGGCAAAACCCTCTTGTTGTCTAATCAGAGAGGTCTAATGTTGGCTCTGAGGACAGACTGGGAAGGACAGACTGTCTTCCCTGGGGACAAGACTATCACAAGGTGATTGACAAGCCTAGAACAAGGTGGTCTGAATGGGAGACTATGAAATCTTGAATTCTAGAGATAACATGAAAAAGGCATGATGGCTCACAGCTTCCTATACCACAGGCTGGAGAGGACACACAGCAAAATGATCATGCAAGTTTAAAGAAAAAGATTAGTTTTCCTCAGGGAATACAGACCAGATAAGGAATTCCTAACTCAAGTGCAAACAGGTTAAAAAAGAAGTAGACTAAGGCAGGTATGCTGCTGGCCATAGGACACAATAGTCTGGATGCTACCACTGGTATAGGAACTCTTTTACCTCCTGTTATCAGAAGCTGGGAGAATGTGTGGGGGCATGGGAAAGTGTTGCAGTTCTTACAGTAATTTTCTAGGCATCTCTTGCTGTTAATGAATAGAAAAAGGGCATAGATACTATAAGAGATGGAAATCTTAGTGTTTTTTTTTGTTTGTTTGTTTTGTTTTTTTTTAATATGCCAATATTCAATATATTAAGAAATGGGTAGCTGACAGATCTTGGAAGTAAATTATGAGCAGAAAACCTGTTTAATGAGCACTTTCCTATAGTGTTCCTGAGAAGGCAGTCATAGCTTGGATGCAATGTAGTATTTCCAACAATGGTCCATAAATAAATAAAAACAGTGCTGCTCACTAAAACACACAGATAACCTAAAGTTTAGAGGAGTGCTTAATATGGCTTGAAAGTGCATGAAACAGCTCTGGACCCATCAGTAGTCCAGACACATAGAGCACTCATTTTCACAGTATCTAACTGGGAGAAAGAATAGGAAGCAGGAGGACAGGATGAAGTTACAGAGTGGTGAACAACAGAATCACAGAATAGCTGAGGCTGGAAGGCACCTCTGGAAATCATCTAGTTTGCTATCATCTAATTGCTCAGGACCATGTCCAGTTAAATTTTGAATGTCTCTAAGGACGGAGAGAGACTCCAGAACCCCTCTGGGCAACTTGATGCAGTGGTTCATCACTTTTACAGTAAAAGAGTTTCTTCTGATATTTAAATTGAATTGCCTGTGTTTCAGTTTGTTCCTCTTGTCCTTTCATTGGGTGCCACTGGAAAGAGTTTGGCTTTGTCTTCTGTACTTGCCCCTTGTACTTTACATATTGATAAGTTCTTCTTGAGCCTTTCCTTCAAAAAGCTATTTAGTTACAGCTCTCAGCCTCTCCTCACGTCAGATGTTCCGGTTCATTAATTGTCTCACCAGTGCTGAGTAAAGAAGGATCACCTCCTTCCAATGTGCAAGGGCACATTGCTGGCTTGTGATGCACTTGGTGTCCACCAGGACCCCCAGGTCCTTCTCTGCAAAGCTGCTTTCCATCTGGCCAGTCCCAGTGTGCTGTGGTTTGTGGGAGTCCCTCTGAAAGGCAGTGACTCTGAAGACGATCAAGAGGTTCTGAAAAGTGGTCCTTCATCTGGACTTGAAGTCTCAGTATGATAGTGGAACCAACTAATGACACCTTGAAGGAGACTGGTGAAAGGATAGGACTACTTTTAGCTCAGTATAAGTCACATGGGGTTGGATAATGGAAACTTAAGTCCAGTTTGAGTATATGTTCTTTGTGGACAGTAAGAAATTGGAGAGGATGCAGAAGCCCTCACAAGTCTGGGCTGGAGAAAATGCTTCCAAGAGAGCAATTTGTTCAGCTCATCAACAAGCTCAGATGGTGATGTGCTCTGTGTATGCACCTGCTATAAAAGGATTCTTTAATTTAAAAACAAAGAAAGGCACAGGATAGACCAGTGCCTGTAAACTGAACACAAATAGATATAAGCAGGAATCTGTGCATCTGGTCATTATCACTGGGAAGAAATTGCCAGGGTTATTGGTAGTGAATTAATCTCCCGATGCTTTGAATCAAAAATGTGCAACTTTAGTTGAACCCAACCTGTACATGACTCACTGCAGTGTTGCAACCTGTGGTATCCAAGATGGCAAGCTGGGGTCTTCTTGCTGTAGTCTTTAGCTTGGTCCCTAAAGTGGTTTTCTTATAACCTAAAGATCAGTATATGGCAATCCCAATGGACATCTCAACTCTGTCATGCCTCTTTTGCTTGGCTTTTCCTCAGAATCTCAACTATTTTTTATAATACAAGTATCCATGACTAGTAGTAGGTGTCCTATGTAAGGACAAGAGCATTCACTCAATGATTACCAGACCCCACATTTTCACCCAAATGCCTCTGTAAGGCTGCAGGGGCCACTACCTATTGGTACCAATGTGGCTTCCGGCAAATAAAGCAGAAATAGTGCTGCAGGTCTATGATAGGAAGAAATCTATAGGCACAGAT
Organism: Anas acuta; assembly: GCF_963932015.1. NCBI lineage: Eukaryota > Metazoa > Chordata > Aves > Anseriformes > Anatidae > Anas > Anas acuta. Next base: position 25,799,638 of record NC_089016.1, on the reverse strand, counting down.
ATTTTTCCTTTTTCTGTGCATTTACTCATCACCCACAACAGCTTCTATTTCTAACCCTGTGTTAAAAAACAAAAACAAACAAACAAAACAAAAAACAGAAAACACACACACACACAAAATAAACCCCTGAAAGTCAATATTTATTTTTCAGTCTTCCTCTCCCCTACTGTTCGTCTCTGAATTTAATGCTTTTGAAAGGTGAATGATTGACAATTTACTGAAAATGAAGTTAAAATATAAATAATTCCACGATTTGGCTACTGTATTAAGCAGGCATATGAGAAAAGCCCAGAAGACTAAGGTTGGCTTTTATTATTAATAAGGAAAAAATAAATAAATGTAATATTTATTAAAATATCCTTTCACGCTCTTAACTGAGGATCAAAAAACTTTTGAGCTGTCAGCTTTGCACTCCCCAGTACATTGAACTCCAGGGAAAACTATAAGCAAATTCTTAAGATCAATGCAAACTACTTCTCCATTACTCAAAAAAGGGAATTTTAACTATTTTCGAAGGTCCCAGGACTCCACTAATCCAGATATAAAGACTTTTTTCACCTTCAAACTTCACAGTTCCAGCTCCCCTTTCACCCTCTCCCCTCCCGTCACCACCCCAACACATGCACAGCCCTTTATACACTGAGAGAAAAGTTAATATACATCCTTTAGCCTGTTTTCCATCTTTTCTATAGCCAATTGTTCTGGATAAATTAGACCTAGAAACAATTAAATCTCATGTCATAGCCTGCTCCCCAAACGTAACATTAGTTGTGCTGAAGATGCAGAATTTGGATCCAGATGGGAATTTGCCAGAAGGTGGAGAAGAGCAGTGTTGAGCTTCTTCTGCTTCCCGGTTGTCCCCATGGCAGTGCCAGTGCCAAGGATAGGAAATGCTCTCCTATGCTCTCCTAATGCTCTTCTAGGTGAGGATGGCAGGAAGAGGAAGATGTTTTACTGGGATGAAGACACTGCAGGGACAAAGCCAGGTCAGGTTCTGTAAGCAGCACAGAGGAGAAGGGTTTGGGGATGTAGGCTCTTTTAACATCCAGTTGGTTTCCAGGCTTGAATTGTAAAGATAGTGAAAAGATCCTGTAGGTTTTGCCTTTCTGCTTTTAATGATACCAACACACTAGGAGAGCAGAGAGTCAGGGAGAGAAAAGCCAGCATAATTTTAACAGCAGATACTCATCTTCGAGGTTACGGAACTAGAGGTTTAGATCTATTCTTGGGTCCAAGTTTGCCTTCATGTTGGCTGGTGTAGTAGACATGTATTCCTAAACTGATTGTCACCTGAGGAAACCTGAGGACCATGTGGGAAGGAAAAGCAGTGTTACAACACCTTCAGAACTGTACTCAGCCATGCCTTGGTGTGGGGCTAAGCTGCTGTGCTTGGTCATCAAACCATCTTGAAAAACTTGAACATTGCTTGCAATGGCAGCAGAGGGGACCCACAGGCATTTTTCTGGTGATAACAGTGCAGAGCTAGAGCACTTGTTTGTCTAAGCTGAGCATCCTGAATGCAACCTACAAATATCACAGAATCACAGAATCACAGAATTTCTAGGTTGGAAGAGACCTCAAGATCATCGAGTCCAACCTCTAACCTAACACTAACAGTCCCCACTAAACCATATCCCTAAGCTCTACATCTAAACGTCTTTTGAAGACTTCCAGGGATGGTGACTCCACCACCTCCCTGGGCAGCCTGTTCCAATGCCTCACAACCCTTTCAGTAAAGAAGTTCTTCCTAACATCTAACCTAAAACTCCCCTGGCGCAACTTAAGCCCATTCCCCCTCGTCCTGTCACCAGGCACGTGGGAGAACAGGCCAACCCCCACCTCTCTACAGCCTCCTTTAAGGTATCTGTAGAGAGCGATAAGGTCACCCCTGAGCCTCCTCTTCTCTAGGCTGAACAAGCCCAGCTCCCTCAGCCGCTCCTCGTAGGACTTGTTCTCCAGGCCCCTCACCAGCTTCGTCGCCCTTCTTTGGACCCGCTCAAGCACCTCCATGTCCTTCTTGTAGCGAGGGGCCCAAAACTGAACACAGTACTCGAGGTGCGGCCTCACCAGAGCCGAGTACAGGGGGACGATCACCTCCCTAGCCCTGCTGGTCACGCTGTTTCTTATACAAGCCAGGATGCCGTTGGCTTTCTTGGCCACCTGAGCACACTGCTGGCTCATATTCAGCTGACTGTCCACCATCACTCCCAGGTCCTTCTCTGCCTGGCAGCTCTCTAACCACTCATCTCCCAGCCTGTAGCTCTGCTTGGGGTTATTGCGCCCCAGGTGCAGGACCTGGCACTTGGCCTTGTTAAACTTCATGCAGTTGACCTCAGCCCATCGGTGTAGCCTATCCAGATCCTCCTGCAGAGCCTTCCTACCCTCGAGCAGATCGACACACGCACCTAACTTGGTGTCATCTGCAAACTTACTGAGGGTGCACTCAATGCCCTCGTCCAGATCATTGATGAAGATGTTAAAGAGGACCGGCCCCAGCACCGAGCCCTGGGGGACGCCACTAGTGACTGGCCTCCAACTGGACTTGACTCCATTTACCACGACTCTTTGGGCCCGGCTATCCAGCCAGTTTCTAACCCAACGAAGCGTGCGCCAGTCCAAGCCAAGAGCAGCCAGTTTCTTGAGGAGAATGCTGTGGGAGACGGTGTCAAAAGCCTTGCTGAAGTCAAGGTAGACCACATCCACAGCCTTTCCCTCGTCCACCCAGCGCGTCACTTTGTCATAGAAGGAGATCAGGTTTGTCAAGCAGGACCTGCCTTTCATAAACCCATGCTGACTGGGCCTGATCGCCTGCTTGCCCTTCAAGTGCCGCATGATGACTCCCAAGAGGATCTGCTCCATGAGCTTCCCTGGCACTGAGGTCAAACTGACAGGCCTGTAGTTCCCCGGGTCAGCCCTCCGGCCCTTCTTGTAGATGGGCGTCACATTTGCTAGCCGCCAGTCAGCTGGGACCTCCCCCGATACCCAGGACTGCTGATAAATGATGGATAGTGGCTTGGCCAGCTCCTCTGCCAGTTCTCTCAGTACCCTTGGGTGGATCCCATCCGGCCCCATCGACTTGTGCACATCCAAGTGCCGTAGCAGGTCACCAACCAGTTCTTTGTGGATGGTGAGGGCCACATCCTGCTCCCCATCCCCTTCCACCACCTCAGGGTACTGGGTATCCAGAGAACCGGTATTGCCGCTAAAGACTGAGGCAAAGAAGGCATTGAGCACCTCCGCCTTTTCCTCATCTCTTGTAACTAAGTTTCCCCCTGCATCCAGTAAAGGATGGAGATTCTCCTTTGTCCTCCTTTTTGTGTTGATGTATTTATAAAAGCGTTTTTTGTTATCTTTAACGGCAATAGCCAGATTGAGCTCCAGATGAGCTTTGGCCTTCCTAATTTTGTCCCTTCACAGCCTCGCTACATCCTTATAGTCCTCCCTAGTGGCCTGCCCACTTTTCCAAAGATTATAAACCCTCTTTTTTCTCCTAAGCTCAAGCCACAGTTCTCTTGAGCCAGGCTGGTCTTCTTCCCCACTGGCTCATCTTTGGGCACACGGGGACAGACCGCTCCTGCGCCATTAGGATTTGCCTCTTGAAGAGCGCCCAGCCTTCCTGGACCCCTCTGCCCTTCAGAACCGCCTCCCAAGGGATTCCACCAACTAGTGTCCTGAGCAGCCCAAAGTCATCCCTCCGAAAGTCCAATACAGTGGTTTTACTGGTTCCCTTCCTGGCCTCGTCAAGAATAGTGAACTCCACCATTTCGTGGTCACTCTGCCCAAGACAGCTCCCGACAATCACATCCTCCACCAGTCCTTCTCTGTTTGTGAAGAGAAGGTCTAGCGGGGCACCACCCCTGGTAGGTTCACTAATCAGCTGCGTCAGGAAGCTATCTTCCACTTTCTCCAGAAACCTCCTAGACTGCTTTCTCTGGGCTGTGTTGTGCTTCCAGGATATGTCAGGGAAGTTGAAGTCCCCCACGAGTACAAGCGCTGAAGATTTTGCAACTTCTGTCAGCTGCCTGTAGAACTCCTCATCCGTCTCCTCATGCTGGTTCGGCGGTCTATAGCAGACCCCAACCAGGACACTAGCCTTGTTGTCCCTGCCGATCCTAACCCAAAGGGACTCGATCTTGTCATTCCTAGCCTCGAGTTCTACAACATCGAAAGACTCTCTAATATAGAGAGCCACACCGCCACCCCTTCTGTGCTGCCTGTCCCTTCTGAAGAGCCTATAGCCAGGCATAGCAGCACTCCAGTCATGAGACTGGTCCCACCACGTTTCCGTGATGGCAACCAAGTCGTAGCCTGCCCGCTGCACGATGGCTTCCAGCTCCTCCTGTTTGTTACCCATGCTGCGTGCATTGGTGTAGATGCACTTCAGCTGGGCCTTTACCTTATTCCCCGGCCTTGCTATTGTTCCCCCTGGCACAGCTCCAACAATCCTTGCTTCACCCCCATCCCCCTTCTTACCTAGTTTAAAGCCCTCTCAATGAGCCCTGCCAGCTCCTGGCTCAGGATCCTTTTTCCCCTAAAGGATAGGGACCAGTCTACGGCCATCAGACCAGGTGCTGAATAAACTGCCCCATGGTCGAAAAACCCAAGATCTCTGCGTTGGCACCAGCCCCGGAGCCACGTGTTTAACAGGTGGGCTTTCCTTGTCCTCTCCGTACCCCTCCCTGTCACCGTAGGGATGGACGAAAACACTACCTGCACTCCCGCTCCGTCCACTAACCGTCCCAGCCCCCTAAAGTCTCTTTTGATTGCCTTCAGGCTTCTGTCTTCAATGTCGTCACTGCCCGCTTGGACTATCAGAAGAGGATAATAATCAGAGCATACTCTGGCATGCACATCTGGTTTGGTTGGGGAGGAAGGAAAAATGCACTAGGGGACAGTCACCAAATTTTAGCCCAGGCACAGCTGATTGTCTCTTTCTCTCTGTAGGAGTATCACAACAAAATGCTCTGCCTCAGAGAAATTCACCTAGGTGTAAAGGATCTTGGTCCTTACATGAAGTTGTCAATACTACCCAGACTTTGAAGATTTTGTGCACAGAGGTAAGTTTTTCACCAGCAACCTGATGAAGTTGCTGGGTGTGGAGAGTAGTAGTAGGCTTGGACTCTGCAAGGGTGGATTCAGGGAAAAACTGAGCTGTATGAGAATGTGCTTTGATGTTGATAAATGTGCCTTGTGGAGGTATTAGAAAAAAGAAAAAAAGAGAGTAAGAAGGATGTTGAAAAGGATAATAAAGCAAGAAAAAGATGCATGGGATTTGGAAGCATTTGAAGAAACCTTTTTATAAAGCTGTTTTAGGCATGTCCTGTCAAATATGTCCTGCTGTGAGGAATTTTCATGTTACTTGAAACGTTTCATGTTACATGAAATGGCCTTGCATCACCATTTCTCCTTCAGTTTCAGGCAGCATCTGTCACTGCAGAGCTGGGCTGCGAGTCGCGAATTAGACCCAAGTCCTCCCTGGCTGGGGGAAGCTAAGTCAAGCTGCATTTCGTTCGTCGCAGGCTGGGTTTGTCATGATTTCCTTTGGTCTTATTTTTGGGTAGTTCAGATGAAAATGAGGAAACACAGGAACAGTGTTTCTGCTCTGGGTGGCTCTGCTTGAGCAGGGGTTGGACCAGAAGGACCCAGAGGTCCCTTCCAACCTTAACCATTCTGTGTCTGTGAAGGCAATATTTTAGATATCAGGGGAGTAAAAAGTGTTTTTCCTTGGAAAAATGCTGTACTTCTCCAGGTTGTTCTCAGCTCCCATAGAGATACGTTCATCTTTCCAAAATGAGGCCAGCAATCAAGGTAGGCCTCTATGGCCTTGCATTACAGGGAATGAGAACACAAGGATTTACTAGGGAGTGGAGCAAGTCAACTGGATGTGTGTCTGGGAGGAGGAGACAGCTTACATCTCCCCTACCTGCCCAGAGCTGTACAAATCCAACGACTGCTATCAGGGCACAGTATTTTAGTTCATGCTCCATCTTCATTCCACATCCTTCTCTACATCGCTGCCATGGCGCTACCTTGAAAGACCACAGATTACCTCTTGGTTTGCTCTCCTCTTAGAATCCCACTGAAAACTGTCCCAGACAAAGCTGCCTGTGTGGAGCCAGCCAAGGTATGGCTGCCCGGGAGGCAGCTGTTTGTTTCAAGCAGTTCTGTACCCTTGGGTTGTTCCCACATGTTGCCTGCTGTATCCATGCGATCTTGTTATTGCACCTTCATCCATTGGTTGTTACACTTGGCTGTTCCCAAAATGAGATCCCAGCTCTGTAAACCATAGATTGCTTATTGTATCTTTGCACAGCATCTAGCACAGGGAATGAGAGCAAGGGCATCAGCTGGTGATTGAAAGGCAAATAACAGCTGACAATCCTGATTGAAATGTGTCCCCTGAAAATATTTTTCAGCAGAAAATGGGCCTTTTTCATTAAATTGATTTTTTCTATGAAACAGTATCAGCTTTGTAGGAATTTTGCATTTTTTCTCTTTATTTAATAAAAAGTTATAAAAAGTTATTTAACTTTTTGGTTTTGTTTCCTCTGTTAGTGTTTTGAAAAAATGCAGCAACTGAAATTGCCTTTGTTGTTCATTTAAAACAAGAAAAATCCTACAAAAATGTTTAACTTACAGATTTTTTTCACTTTTTTCTTACTTTTGTTTAGAAAATAGCAAACTTCTCAGTTGTCTCCAGTATAACTCTAGACATGCAAAGATTAACTTATTGTCTAGTGAATGTCATTCTCAAAATACAAAAAAGGAAAAAGTTACCACTAGCTCAATAGAGCTGGGTGTGATAGAGCTGTTTGGGAGCATTGTTTCTGAATTTGGGGGTTCAAATACTCCTTTGGGTTGCAAGGCATTTGGGCTTCATATTTTTTCTATGTTTAAATCTGTACCCTGAAAAGGAGAGAGGGGAGGGAAGGGAAGGGAAGGGAAGGGAAGGGAAGGGAAGGGAAGGGAAGGGAAGGGAAGGGAAGGGAAGGGAAGGGAAGGGAAGGGAAGGGAAGGGAAGGGAAGGGAAGGGAAGGGAAGGGAAGGGAAGGGAAGGGAAGGGAAGGGAAGGGAAGGGAAGGGAAGGGAAGGGAAGGGAAGGGAAGGGAAGGGAAGGGAAGGGAAGGGAAGGGAAGGGAAGGGAAGGGAAGGGAAGGGAAGGGAAGGAAAAAAATCCATTGCTCGTCTCATGATTCCTTCAGCTTCTTGACTTTTAAGGGATCAATTCTTGCAGGATAGTCCCTGAGGCCATGTTATGTCACCCTTTTAATTGCTGTCTTTAAAGAGAAAATTTTGAATGCTTTAAAAGCAGATTCCCTTGTATTAAGAGATGGTGTAGGTATGAAGCAGTGTGCTCCAGTGATCTGGAGTTAACTCCCCATTTTTCCACCTCCGTGCCTCTGGTACCGATTTCTGGTAATTTTGCTTTAGCAGCTTGGCTGTGGAGTGTTAACTTCTGCTCTGGGTAGTGAGAATACAGATGATTTCAGTCTGGGACATTGTGCCGTGCTCACTTGCAGACATGTTTGGTTGGGAGGGACTGCGGCTCTCCCCGCATGTCACTGAAGTATTTCAGGGGAAGCCTTTATGATAAATTAGGGAATGTGGTCAGCCAGAAACAGGCAGGGCTCTATGTTATTATTCTGCGGGTAGATAACAATAAAAATGATGAAAGATCTAATCAGCTACATTATTAGCTAAAGGTTGGTAAGGCTGGGAGAGCAAAAAGGGGTGTGTGGGTGCTGGGGGTGCCGGCAGGGTTCAAAGACAGAAGGAGAGACGAGCATTGTCTGAAAACACTATTACACATAAAACTTTAAGCTCAAAACACTGCTGGAGATGATACCTTCACAATTTCAGTTTTCAGTGCCCCTTTCTCATCTGCCATTTCCTTCGACAGCTTGTGAAGTCTGGGAGCACCCACATTTTCAGCAGCGAAGTTCCCCATCAGAGCCCAAGGCTCCCTGTCTCCTGGGGCACCAGGACCCCAGAGATTTCCCTTCCTGTCGTGGAGAAGGTGGGGAGATGCCTCCTTTTTGGACTGCACTGAGAGGTGAGCTGCTGTGCTTTCTGTTGTTGAGTCTTGTATTTTTCCATCAGTACCAAGGAGACTTCTCTGATAGAGGTGGGCAATTCAAACCTCTTTCACATTCAGTATCTGATGGGGAGGTTGGTGAGTGCAATGCTTAAGGTGGCAGATTAAAGCTTCTGTTTATTTTTGAGCCCTCTTTTACTTGGGTTTCTATTGTCTTTTGGGGTAGAAAGTTAAGCAAATACAGTAAAGGAGATCTGTGTCTAAGCATCTGGATATGGAAGAATTGGAAAGCTACAAGTCTCCATTAAAGCTTTGATTTGGCAACATCACAAAGTCCTACAGTCAACACACCTGTATGCAAATGCATCATGGACAGCTAAAGAGCCTCTGTTCTTCCCTTCCTCTCATATTTTGCATTGCATATTATTTGCTTACAATTCAGGTCTGTCTCAGTCTCTGTGGTAAGTGCATATTGAGGAAAGTCACATCCTTTCCCAGTAATTTTCTCAGCTTCTATTGATCATTAACATGCTGAAAATCACTTGAAAGAAACACTGCAATTTGTAAAGGGATTTTATTCATTTATTCATCAAGGTTAAGGACCCTGAAAAACTGCTGTCAACATCTTTTAGCACTTGCCTCTTTCAAATCTCATATACATTATAGTCCTCAATCTAGAGTTCTCTTTCACTATGATGTTTTCTCTGCCTCTATCTTTTGTTGCAGTCTTAATGTACAATAAACCCCTTTAAAATTAGTTATACTGCTACAGTTGTCAGGAGAACTCAAGTGATCTGATGAATTTAGTAAGAATTCCAGACTGTGAAACACATACAATGAAATTCTCTCCTTCAGCCTACTTGCTTCATTATTAAACCTCCAGTCTACAGTGTGTAGTCACGCACTATAATTGAGGTTGAATTGCCATTCTCTTTATAAATCCCATTTTCTTGTGTGCTCATAACTTCAGCCAACACATGGGCTGAAACTGTACGCACTCACTTTTAGCCCGCAGTAGGATATTTGACTCTGTGATCTATGGGCTTTAGCTCTGCTGCCATGTTATGCTGCCCCATATATTTCACCGTAACTGGAGCTTCTAGTGAGGTTAAGACACAAAGCTAGGTATGAGCAGTTCTGCCTAACTTAGGCACCAGACTTTCATCTGTACTTTAAGCAGATGCTGAGGCCGTTGCCCTGATGGAGGCATTGATGTTTGTTATCCAGCCATCTGAGAGGGTGTTTTTTTCAAGATCCTATCCATCCGCTTAAGTAGCAAAAGTCTCTCTGAAGCCTTGAAAACTACCTGTCTCTTCCTGTTGACTGAACGGAAAATTTGGGCATTTCCTTCATTTACTGTCCAGAATTTAGGTACAGGTGAGTCTCAGCAAAGCCCTTCCCCTGCTTCCTTCCTTGCTTCAGTGAGGTCTATAAGTTCAGTAGGGGATTTAGAGCTGATGACTGGATCCATTTTGACCCAGTACTTCTGTTAAGCCCAAGCCTCCAGGGGCAAGGACCTCCTTTCCTCTCTTCATATGCTGTAGTTTCTCTACCTCTCCTCAGCTTTGCTGCCACCCCAACCTGTGAGCAGCCTTATCCTCCATGTGGAACACTGAGAGAAGCCCTTGATTGCTCACACACACAACGGGCCAACTTGGTGCCGAGTCCCCCAGCTGAGGGTCAGTTCAGGTGGAGATTTCCAGGCCAGGAAAGAGCAGGAAGAGAGAAATGCCAGGAAGAGCAGAAGGGAACAGCCTCCTGGCTGCAGCACTCAATGAGGATGTGAACTTTTGGGGCTCGGGACTCTGTTCTCTGTCACAGGTGTCATGTGTGCCATCGGACATGGCAGCTGGGTCCACTGACTAGAGCTCGGCTGACCCAAATGGGGGCATAGACCTCAGACTCAGATGGAGGCACTGAAAGCCAAATGGGACCATTCCCAGAACTGTTCTTGGAGGGATGTATGCGGTGGAGGAAACCAGGACACCTATAGAGACAGAATACACGGGCAGGCACCCGTGCCCTGTCTTACACGCTCTGCACATCAGAGGAAGCATCCCTTTGCCCTTGCTCCAGCACAGTGACTCCTCCTGAGGAGGATCTTCTCAAAGAGCTCTCGAGAGCTGAGAGTTTGCAGAAACTTGCTGAGAGTTTGTGGGGAGAAGAGAGGTGTGAGGGATAAAGAAAAACCAGTGCATATTTGTCAAGAAACCTGAGCCAAAAGGATTTATATCAAGATTTTTTTTTCTTGGCAGTTATGAGAGATCACATAAAAAAATAAGAAACACACGCACTCATATTTATAATGGGGAGAAGGAGGTAGAGGAAAGAGGTTCCTGCTAAAAGGAAATTGTCGAGTTGGGAAGCATGAGGTAGAGAGAGAAATAACATCCTACAGCCAGACAAACCACAGAGCAGGACCAGTCCTGTCTGCAGATGCTTGGCATAGGGGAGGCGGTGTTTTTGATGCATGCTGTCAGGGAGGCCATAGCTGTTCACTAAATCCCTCTCTCTGCCCTCGCTGTCACGGTCCAACAGCTGCTCATGAAGTAGACAGCTGTGGTGATGGAAGGTGCTGCCATTTATCCCCAGAAGTTTATCACCAGCCCTTCACTCCTGCGGTGCAGCAGGAAGCTTCCGCCTGCTTCTGGCCCTCTGGCATCTCATCAACTTGCATCCGTCAGCAGCCCAGGACCCTCCTCCACCACCCTTGCTGTGGCAGGAACCCAGGACACAGTAACGTGTGGTGAGGCCTAAGGACTCCATGGCGATGCTGCAGAGCTCATCTGCCAGTGCCCCAGATCCCTGTTCTCCTCCAGGCGTATAGTTCAGCCTGGGCACTTTCTCACATCTCTCCCCCACTTGCTTTGCTCTCCAAGTGTTACTTGCAGGAATGGAAAGTAAGATGACAGAGCCTGAGGGAAAGACAAAAACACAGTTTGTGTCTGAAAATGTGGGAAGGGCCTTCCTGTGTGTTTCGTTCCTCTCCTCATGCCCCTCTCTGTCCCCAGATGAACTGCTGTGACCGATTGCACTGAGAATTTTGCTCCATGAGTGGAGATGAAAGAAAAGCTAAAAAAAGGGAAGGAGGTTGTACTGGGTCTGGCTGGAATGTTAACTTTCCCGGCAGCAGCCCATACAGTGCCGTACTCTGTACTTGTAGCTGGAACAGCAGTGTTATCACACCAGTGTTGTGTCTATTGCTGAGCAGCGGTGGCACAGCATTGGGCCTTTCTCTAACCCTCCTAGGGGATGGGCAAAAAGTGAGGAGAGAAGCATCACTAGGGCAGCTGACCTAAACCAATCAAAGGGATATTACAGGCCTGTCAGTCTCACGTCAGTGCCTGGTAAAATCATGGAGAAGATGGTTCTCGAACTTATTGAGGCGCACCTGCGGGACAAAGCAGTCATTGGTCCCAGCCAGCATGGGTTTGTGAAGGGTAGGTCCTGCCTAACTAACCTGATTTCCTTTTATGATAAGATCACCCATATGGTGGACCAAGGGAAACCAGCTGATGTGATTTTTTTGGACTTCAGCAAGACTTTTGACACGGTTTCCCATAGGATCCTACTGGACAAAATGTCCAGCATACAGCTAAATAAAAACATCATACGATGGGTGAGCAATTGGCTAACGGGCAGGGCCCAAAGGGTTATGGTAAATGGGGCTGCATCAGGCTGGCGGGCGGTCACCAGTGGGGTCCCTCAAGGCTCCATTTTAGGGCCGGTACTTTTCAATATTTTTATAAACGATCTGGATGTAGGAATAGAAGGTATTTTGAGCAAGTTTGCTGATGACACCAAACTTGGAGGAGTTGTGGACTCTGTTGAGGGTGGAAAGGCCTTGCAGAGGGATCTGGATAGGTTGGAGAGCTGGGCGATCACCAACCGCATGAAGTTCAATAAGAGCAAGTGCCGGGTCCTGCACCTGGGATGGGGAAACCCTGGCTGCACGTACAGACTGGGCGATGAGACGCTGGAGAGCAGCCTAGAAGAGAGGGATCTGGGAGTCGTGGTAGACAGCAAGTTGAATATGAGCCAGCAGTGTGCCCTGGCAGCCAGGAGGGCCAACCGTGTCCTGGGGTGCATCAAGCACGGCATTGCTAGTAGGTCGAGGGAGATGATTGTCCCGCTCTACTCTGCGCTGGTGCGGCCTCACCTCAAGTACTGTGTGCAGTTCTGGGCACCACAGTATAAAAAGGACATGAAACTGTTGGAGAGTGTCCAGAGGAGGGCTACGAAGATGGTGAAAGGCCTGGAGTGGAAGATGTACGAGGAACGGCTGAGGGCACTGGGCCTGTTCAGCCTGGAGAAGAGGAGGCTGAGGGGAGACCTCATCGCAGTCTACAACTTCCTCGTAAGGGGGTGTCGAGAGGCAGGAGACCTTTTCTCCATTAACACCAGTGACAGGACCCGCGGGAACGGGGTTAAGATGAGGCAGGGGAAATTTAGGCTTGACATCAGGAGGAAGTTCTTCACAGAGAGGGTGGTTGCACACTGGAACAGGCTCCCCAGGGAAGTGGTCACTGCACCGAGCCTGTCTGAATTTAAGAAGAGATTGGACTGTGCACTTAGTCACATGGTCTGAACTTTTGGGTAGACCTGTGCGGTGTCAAGAGTTGGACTTGATGATCCTTAAGGGTCCCTTCCAACTCAGGATATTCTATGATTCTATATTCCATACCATGTGATGTCACACTCAGCAATAAAAGGTGGAAACAGGAAGAAGAGGGGAGGGGTGGGCTCTCGTTTGGAAGACGTCGGTCCTCCTCTCGAACACCGGCTGCGTGCGTTGAGGCCTTGCTTCAAGGACGTGGTCAATCATCGCTCATTTGTGGGAAGTAGAGAGTAATTTCTTTCCTCTGCACTTCCATATAGCTTTCATTTATTTTGTTTGTTTGTTTTCCTCCCTTCTTTTTATTTTCCCTTTTCCCCTCCCTTTTCCCCTTTCCCTTTTTATTTCCCCTTAGTTAAATTGTTTAGTTCATGGTAGTCTTTATTTAATTATTATTATATATGGAAATACCCTGCTCCATATGGTAGTTCCAGCTCAACCCAGTGGAAAAGAGAGGGGTTCCCTTATGCACACTGGATAGCTTATCACTGGCTGCCCTCATCAGGCAAAGTCCAGCCTTACTGCCTGTGAATTGAAGGCAGGACATGATGCACAGCCCTGATACTAAACTCACCTCTAAGCTGAAAGAAGGGTGACTTGAGGAAATGTTGCTTCCCCCTGGCTGATACATGTATGCTGGGGATCCTCCAGTTTAAACCTGGCTACACCTCAAAAATCCACATGGCAAAGATCAAACTGCAGCAGTTCCTGCAGGAGAGCCTTAGTATTGTGACTGCAAGTGTGACGGATCATATTACATGGATTCAGTGTCTTTTTCTGCTGTGTACAAGTCTGCTACAACTGATAGAGATTATGATGGGTCACTGCAGCCTTCTAAGATGGAGAACCCAATAAAATCTCTTCAGGAGTTTATATCTGATCAGATTCTGATGCAACTGCTGCCTCCTGCTTGATTTGACGTGTGGTCTCTCTGATGCTCTGGTAAGACAATTTCCACAGATGGTAGCTGTACAGCTGAGGTAAACACAAAATGGCCTCTGTGACAGCTCAGAAGAGTCCATGCTTTCCCTTCCCCCCGTGTTCAGAAGTCCACGATCCCAGCCAGACCTACCTCTCCCAAACTTTTAAAGTGCATGAGGAATGAAGAGGCACCACAGTTGGAAGGGTGGGAAACTGTTTCACTCAGATTTTGTGTTGCAGCAGGTCTTCTACAGATACCTTTAGGCTATATCCGTAATTTACAGCAAGGACATTGATTTTCTTTAATCATTTCATATATTCTATGAACTGAAAGAAAAAAATCAAGTACAATGATGCACAATAACAGTGGATAAGTGATCTTCTCGTGCTTAAAATTTATGAAAGGTGTGACACGAACAGAAATTAAAAAATCCCTGTCCTTGTCTCAGGAAGAAACTGGTGGGAACCAAAACTTCTAGACTGTTACTTAGATAATGCCTACATCACCTTTCCCTGCTCATTCAACTTCAAACAGCTCTGTCAAACGCTACATACCACACCTTTAACACCTTCAGCAACCCTTTTAACACTTCCTTTATCTTTCTCCAGCCTGTACTTTTCTAATACCAGCACCAAAGGCTCAGTCAGGGTCCAACTTAATTCCATACCTTTTCCCTCCAAGATACTGAAACAGCATATCAGTATACCATATTTCATCCTATTTTCCTTCTTTCCTCTTTCTTCCACTCCGGATATTCCTACTCGAAGTGGTCAGCCTGGCCACATTTAAAACATCTTATCAAAGTCTGTCCCTGCTAGGATTCAGGCCACAACACAGGCAGCCTTCTTTGCCTGCCATTCCTTCATCTCTCTTCCTCTCCTTTCCATCCTGGCCCTGATTCACCCTGAAGATTTTCTTCCTCTTCCTCCAACCCTCTGCCTCATTTTTCATGTATCTTGCCAGGCTTTAATCACACAATGAACTTTCAAGAGCCCTTGGGATACCAGGTCCTCAGGATTCATCCCTGAGTACTTTCTCATTCTGACCCCAAGTCTCTCATATGATTTCTGTGTTGCACACTATTATTATTCCAGCCAGGATTGGCAAGTGGGTATTTCTGCCCTGCTGGTATTACCTCTGGTCCTGGAGGATGAGCTCTTTCCCATTTTTGTATAGCAGCTCTCCTCCTGATTATTCCCATTTCTTTCTCTGTAAACAACATATTTATAGACATAATTCCCTCCCCCAAGAGTATAATATGTCAGGTCATAGGAACTGGTCTAATTGTTCAACTAGGCTGTTGGGGTCCTCGAATAAAGACTTCCTCTCCTTCTTAAAAGTCCTAACGTCTCTGCTGGTAAGGAGGGGGGGTAGTTCACCTAAGAGGATACACAGTTAGTGTTAGTACTGTTAGCATCAGGGAAGGCAAAATTCTCAATATCTCTTCTACCTTGTTCTAATTCTTGCCAGAGCCTAGAGTATGATCCTTCTTTAGGGACAGTGTTAATTACAGTCCCTGTCTCCCTTCCTGGAATGACTGCTGCTGCCACGGGTACAATATTAGGATTATAGGCAGCATAACTTGACTCCTTCTCCAAAAAAGGAATCTTATTGTTTACACAATTTTCATCAGACTCGTATTTTGGCCAAAATACTGCTGTTTCCTTAATTGATTCTTTTGTCCAGACTGATACACAATATTTAACCTTTTTTTTTTTTTTTTTTTTTTTTTTACAATCCCTCTAATTTTGGGATTATGTTTCCAATTTCTTATCATTCTTCAGGAAGAACTATTGGTAGGCACTCCCCCAGGGATATCTCCCTGTCCCCTGGAACTCATATTTCCCATTTTTCCTAGCCCTCGTCATTATGTTGCTACAGAAATTTCCCTTCTGCGGTGTACCACACACTAACGTTCTGAAAAATGGGGGTGTACTTCCAAGCACTTCCCCGTGCAAGGGTTACCGCACACCTATGAGTTTACCAGATTCCCTGGTATACTTCCAAGCACTTCCCCGTGCAAGGGTTACCGCACACCTATGAGTTTACCGGATTCCCTGGTGTACTACCCAGCACTTTCCTGTGCAAGGGTTACCGTACACCAAATTTCCCTGGTGTAGTGCCAGCACTTCATGCAAGGGCTTACCATACACCAGATTTCCCGAGACTCTTCACACAGAGTCTCACCCGACCCCCAAGGCAATACTTAATATTTCTTACCTTGGTCTGTGCACAGTTACTGGATCGATTCTTAAAAACCCGGAGTGCCTACCTTCTTCCTTTCCCCACTACTTCATGGATCCTGCCTCTTTAACCACTCTCGGGCCCTCTGTCAGCTTTCCGCAGAACCGCCACCGTCGATGCGCAGGACTGCTGAAATCAGCGGGGCATGCCTTCCTGCTGCTGCGGCAGTAGGTGACTGGATCCCAGACGAGCCCCCAAAATTGTGAGAAACACTCCGTAGCCAATAACTTAGGCTCAGGCGAGGATCCCAGTGAAGTAGTAATTTATTTGCGATTGCAATGGCGGGCGCCCCACAAGCAGGAGAGTGCACCTACTACTTCCAAAACACAGTTTATATACTTTTTGATGACAGGACCCTCCCCTGTTTCCCCACTGAGTGGGTAATCCAGCTTCACAATCTATCTGATGCTTCACAAACAATGCATGGCCTTCAGTTGCTGGCCTGTCAAATTTCAATTTCCTTTTGCCATTTTTACTGTTTGCACTGGTAATGTTTCTTCACTTATCTGACTTGACTTAACACCGTGATTTTCACCTAATTCTCCTAAGGAGTCTGGTTGTCTGCATTTTACAAGGTCACCTGCTTAAGCTTTCTTATCACTGTAAGCGTATCTCAGTATCACATTCCTTCCTTCTAAACAATGTAAATCTGCAAAAACAACATTTCTATTCCTACATCAGGATGACACCAATATTTATGCTGATGACCAAGAAGGGCATTTCTGACTCCAATTTCATTTCAAGAAAACTTTCATGTTGCCTCATGGTGCGTTATTTGAATCAGTGCACATTGACAGAGGTTGAATAAGAGGGTTTCCCCACACTCTGCTATGGAGTACCAACACTTACTAAATTATTCCGTTAAATACCGTAGTATGTCTATAAAATACAGTGAAGGCCCATGGAAAGATGCCAGCCCTTTTCTAAGAAAGAGAGAGCAGTTATTGGAACCCTGCCTGTGGCCCATAATTTTCACTTCCTCCCACTAAATCATGAAGTGACATGAAAGGACTTTTAAATTAAGTCCAGGAGACTGGTGGGAATTTGAAGTAGTAAAACTGAAGTTGGATTATCGACGGTAGAATTTGACCTACTTGAACTTTGTGGGGAAAGAAGGGGGGAGTAAAATCTACTACACATTTCCCTAGCAGGCCTCACTGGAAAAATAAACTAATTCCAGCCTGGAAAATGTACATTTTATAGTCTAAATGAGGCCAAAACATTTAAAATATAGAAACTTACAAATGAAGAAAGCTGTTGATTCACAAGCAGCAAAGCTTTCTGGAAAAGCTCACAACTTACAAGACATTTCAGAATTTTATGGGAAATAGTGTTCACTAAAGGAGAAGGACGAGAAGAGAATGGATGTATGGCTTCCATGAACTGAGCCTCCTGCCAGGTACTGCAGCAATTCACATGGACCCTGACACATGCAAGCAACAACAAAGCCCTTTAAATTCAGCAGACCCAAAAATAAATATTTTTCTTATGAATAATAACCAAGGAGGGGAAAGAAGGAGGTATCAAAATTGACCTTTCTTTGCAGAAAATATTTCAGCAGGAAGGATCTCACAGAATCACAGAACTGAAGGGGTTGGAAGGGACCTCGAAAGATCATCGGGTCCAACCCCCCTGCCAAAGCAGGTTCCCTAGACCAGGTTGCCCAGGTAGGCATCCAGACAGGCCTTAAATATCTCCAGAGAAGGAGACTCCACAACCTCCCTGGGCAGCCTGTTCCAGTGCTCCATCACCCTCACCGTAATGAAGCTCTTTCGTATGTCAGTGCAGAACTTCCTGTGCTCCATTTTGTGGCCATTACCCCTTGTCCTGTCCCCGCAAACCACTGAAAAGAGGTTGGCCAAACCCCTCTGTCTCCCACACCTCAGGTATTTATACACATTGATGAGATCCCTGCTCAGTCTTCTTTTCTCCAGGATGAAGGATCTCAGAATCACAGAATCAGAAAACTGTCTAGGTTGGAAGAGACCTCAAGATCATCAAGTCCAACCTCTGACCTAACACTAACAAGTCCTCCACTAAACCATATCACTAAGTTCAACATCTAAACATCTTTTAAAGACCTCCAGGGATGGTGACTGAACAACTTCCCTGGGCAGCCCATTCCAATGCCTCACAACCCTCTCAGTAAAGAAGTTCTTCCTAATATCCAACCTAAAACACCCCTAGCACAACTTTAGCCCATTACCCCTCATCCTGTCACCAGGCACGTGGGAGAACAGACCAATCCCCACCTCGCT
This sequence comes from Anas acuta, assembly GCF_963932015.1. Classification (NCBI taxonomy): domain Eukaryota; kingdom Metazoa; phylum Chordata; class Aves; order Anseriformes; family Anatidae; genus Anas; species Anas acuta. The sequence goes on along the minus strand of NC_089016.1, from coordinate 25,781,564 downwards.
ACAGCCTTCTTTAAGGTATCTGTAGAGAGCAATAAGGTCACCCCTGAGCCTCGTTTTCTCCAGGCTGAACAAGCCCAGCTCCCTCAGCCGCTCCTCGTAAGACTTGTTCTCCAGGCCCCTCACCAGATTCGTCGCCCTTCTCTGGACTCGCTCAAGCACCTCAATGTCCTTCTTGTAGCGAGGGGCCCAAAACTGAACACAGTACTCGAGGTGCGGCCTCACCAGAGCCAAGTACAGGGGGACGATCACCTCCCTAGCCCTGCTGGTCACACTGTTTCTGATACAAGCCAGGATGCTGTTGGTCTTCTTGGCCACCTGAGCACACTGCTGGTTCATATTCAGCCGACTATCCACCGATACTCCCAGGTCCTTCTCTGCCTGGCAGCTCTCCAACCACTCATCTCCCAGCCTGTAGCTCTGCTTGGGGTTATTACACCCCAGGTTGTACTGGGTCTGGCTGGAATGTTAACTTTCCCGGCAGCAGCCCATACAGTGCGATACTCTGTACCTGTAGCTGGAACAGCAGTGTTATCACACCAGTGTTGTGTCTACTGCTGAGCAGCAGTGGCACAGCATTGGGCCTTTCTCTAACCCTCCTAGGGGATGGGCAAAAAGTGAGGAGAGAAACATCACTAGGGCAGCTGACCTAAACCAATCAAAGGGATATTCCATACCATGTGATGTCACACTCAGCAATAAAAGGTGGGAACAGGAAGAAGAGGGGAGGGGTGGGCTCTCGTTGGGAAAACGTCGGTCCTCCTCTCGAACACCGGCTGCGTGCGTTGAGGCCTTGCTTCAAGGACGTGGTCGATCATCGCTCATTTGTGGGAAGTAGAGAGTAATTTCTTTCCTCTGCACTTCCATATAGCCTTCATTTATTTTGTTTGTTTGTTTTCCTCCCTTCTTTTTATTTTCCTTTTTTCCCCTCCCTTTCCCCTTTCCCTTTTTATTTCCCCTTAGTTAAATTGTTTAGTTCATGGTAGTCTTTATTTAATTATTATAATTATTTCCCTTTAATTAAATTATCCTTATCTAAACCCGTGAGTTGTTCTTTGCTTTACTTCTCCCCCTCCTCATCTAAAGGTGTGGGAGTGAGAGAGTGGTTGTGGGGTTTAGCTGCCCAGCACGGTAAAACCACCATACAGGTGCAGGACCTGGCTCTTGGCCTCGTTGAACTTCATACACTTGGCCTCAGCCCATCAGTGCAGCCTATCCAGATCCTCCTGCAGAGCCTTTCTACCCTCGAGCAGATCGACACACGCACCTAACTTGATGTCGTCTGCAAACTTACTAAGGGGACACTCGATGCCCTCATCCAGATCATCGATGAAGATATTGAAGAGTACTGGCCCCAGTATCAAGCCCTGGGGGACGCCACTAGTGACCGTCCTCCAACTGGATTTGACTCCATTCACCATGACTCTTTGGGCCCGACTATCCAGCCAATTTTTAACCCAATGAAGCATACGCCAGTCTAAGCCACGAGCAAACAGTTTATTCAGGAGAATGCTGTGGGAAACAGTGTCAAAAGCCTTACTGAAGTCAAGGTAGACCACATCCACAGCCTTTCCCTCATTCAACAAACGTGTCACTTTGTCATAGAAGGAGATCAGGTTTGTCAAACAGGACCTGCTTACTGACCAGCTGGAGTCAAGTAGCTATTGCTAGTGGTCTGGTGTACAGGCAAAGCAAGGCCTCGTCAGACCAAATTGGTCCTCTCACCTCAGCTGTCCCCAGCTGCACAGAACCCTGCCCATGTTTCTTCACTATTTGCAGTTAATAGGGAAGGAGAGCTTGTTTAAATCTGATGGATAAGAACCCTTCCTAAAATTGGGCATTCGGCAGTATCAGACTCTTCACGGAAGGAAAAGTTCCCCAGTCTCTGATTAAACTGGATCTGGACTGTAAGTCTTTCAGGCAAGCGTGTTGCTTTACATGGATACCCTACCTATAGGAAAATAAAACACCTTAAACGTACAGTATTTCACCCAAACACAAGTCTCTCCCAGCCCTGCAAAAGCTTGGTAGATAAGCATAGAAAATATTTACTTGGTAAAGGTTTAAGATCAGGCTTTTGGGCTAGAAACAGAAAGGGTATAAATAAGCTAGATATAGGACAACTCGCACTTAAACTGCAAGGCTTAATCTGCAGTGCCAGGCAGCTCTCTAGTTCTTTGTCCAGTTTTTGGACTGCTGTGCACAACCTGACGATCAGAACAGGGCTTTGACACCCACCCACCAAGCCATCTGTGGGATGCTATGCTCAGACTGGGCAGAGGGGGCTAATAACTGGACCCAGACGTAGGACCAGCCTGCTTGTCTGTCTGTGAGGTTCCTCCGTCTAATCTCAGTGTCCTGTTATAAACTAGATGAGGCATGCGCAGAGACTCAGCACTCCTTTTTCTTTGGTATTTGTGCTGTGGAGTGTGTGGAGTGTGTGGATGGACAGGAGGGACAAATACCTCTTGGTTTTTCATCAGTCTCCTGTTTGCCTGGCCTCAAACCAAGGCAGGCTGCTCCCCAGAGCCAACTTTACTGCACTTGCATGAAATGTGAAGCAAAGTGGTAGTTGGATGTGGTGGTTTTACCGTACTGGGCAGCTAAACCCCACAGCCGCTCTCTCACTCCCCCTCCTTTAGATGAGGAGGGGGAGAAGTAAAGCAAAGAACAACTCACGGGTTGAGATAAGGATAATTTAATTAAAGGGAAATAATTATAATAATTAAATAAAGACTACCATGAACTAAACAATTTAACTAAGGGGAAATAAAAAGGGAAAGGGGAAAGGGAGGGGAAAAAAGGAAAATAAAAAGAAGGGAGGAAAACAAACAAACAAAATAAATGAAGGCTATATGGAAGTGCAGAGGAAAGAAATTACTCTCTACTTCCCACAAATGAGCGATGATTGACCACGTCCTTGAAGCAAGGCCTCAACGCACGCAGCCGGTGTTCGAGAGGAGGACCAACGTCTTCTCAACGAGAGCCCACCCCTCCCCTCTTCTTCCTGTTTCCACCTTTTATTGCTGAGTGTGACATCACATGGTATGGAATATCCCTTTGATTGGTTTAGGTCAGCTGCCCTAGTGATGTTTCTCTCCTCACTTTTTGCCCACCCCCTAGGAGGGTTAGAGAAAGGCCTAATACTGTGCCACTGCTGCTCAGCAGTAGACACAACACTGGTGTGATAACACTGCTGTTCCAGCTACAAGTACAGAGTACGGCACTGTATGGGCTGCTGCCGGGAAAGTTAACATTCCAGCCAGACCCAGTACAACCTCCACCCCTTATTCCATAACATTTGTGTCACACTCAGATCCCCATACTTTAGCATACAAGCATTCTCATCATTATTCCTTGTCCTTTAACAGGACAAGGATTTAATAGGACAGGATTAATAGGCAGGTGTATCTTTTCATTCCATAGGTCTTTCTTGGAAAATGTTCATAAGAACTGTTGATGATTAGGTCTTCATCTGCCAAAGTGGCCACTCAAGGCAGGTGGAGTTGGATGTCTGGACACGAGCACCAGCTTAGCTCAAGTCCTTGTTGCACTGCCCGGCTCCTTGCAACGTTGACCTGTCGTTGATCCTACAGCATCTTCCTACAACATATAACTGATATTACAGATTAGTTTTCTCTCAGTGTCAAATCTCCTTGAGGCACACACTTGATATCCCCATTCTTTTGCATGACCCACCAGGTATACCCTGGTCCTTGGGCGAAGACAATCCCACGAGTGGGTTTGCATTTTCCTGAGGCAGGAGCAACCCACACTGCCTTCCCCATCCACCTTCCTATATGCACTACGGGAACTTTAGCTCCTTTCACAGTGTGTAGGGGTTTTGTTTCGGCAGGACCAGCACGGCTGTCAGACCCCCTATTGTTAACTAGCCAAGTGGCTTCTGGTAGATTTGTGTCCCATTGTTTCCATGTCCCAGCACCTAATGCTCGTAACATAGTCTTTAACAGTCCATTGTACCTCTCAACCTTCCCAGAGGCTTGTGGGTGATAAGGGATGTGGTACACCCACTCAGTACCATGCCTCTTTGCCCAGGAGGTAACAAGATTGTTTCGGAAATGACTTCCATTGTCAGACTCAATTCTCTCTGGTGTACCATGACGCCACAATACTTGTCTTTCCAGGCCCAAGATAGTGTTTCGGGCTGTGGCATGGTTTACAGGGTATGTTTCCAGCCACCCAGTAGTTGCTTCTACCATGGTGAGTATGTACCGTTTGCCTTGTACGGTTTGTGGGAGTGGTCCGATATAGTCAATTTGCCAGGCCTCACCATATTGAAACCCTAGCCATCTCCCCCTGTTCCAGGGAGATTTTACCTTCATGGCTTTCTTGATTGCAGCACAGGTCTCACACTCATGGGTAACCTGTGTGATGGCTTCAATGGTCAAGTCCACCCCTCGATCATGAGCCCATCTGTAAGTGGCATCCCTCCCCAGATGTCCTGATGTTTCATGGGCCCATCGAGCTACAAACAGCTCACCCTTACGTTCCCAGTCTAGGTCCACCTGAGCCACTTCAATTTTCGAAGCTCGATCCACTTCTTCGTTGTTCCGATGTTCTACAGTAGCGCGACTCTTGGGCATGTGGGCATCTACATGACGTACTTTAACATCCAGGTTTCCTACCCGAGCAGCAATATCTTGCCACAGGGTAGCAGCCCAGATAGGTTTACCTCTGCGCTGCCAGTTGCTCCCTTTCCATTGCTGCAGCCACCCCCACAGAGCATTTGCCACCATCCATGAGTCAGTATAAAGATACAATACTGGCCAATTTTCTCTTTTGGCGATATGTAGGGCTAGTTGTATGGCTTTTACTTCTGCATACTGACTCGACTTACCTTCCCCTTCCATGGCCTCCACAACTCGTCGTATGGGATTCCACACAGCAGCTTTCCATTTCCGATGACTCCCTACCACACGGCAGGATCCGTCAGTAAACAACGCATACTGCTTTCTGTCTTCTGGCAACTCATTGTATGGTGGTGCCTCTTCAGCACGGGTTACCTCTTCTGTTGGTACTCCGAAATCTCTGCCTTCCGGCCAGTCCATAATCTCTTCCAGTATTCCTGGGTGATTGGGTTTTCCCATTCGAGCCCGCTGTGTAATTAGCGCAATCCACTTACTCCATGTAGCATCAGTTGCATGGTGTGTAGTGGGAATTTTCTCTTTGAACATCCAATGTAACACAGGTAACCGCGGTGCCAAGAGGAGCTGTGCCTCTGTACCCACAACTTCTGAAGCAGCTCGAACACCCTCATATGCTGTGAGTATTTCTTTTTCAGTTGGGGTGTAATTGGCTTCTGATCCTCGATAGCCCCGACTCCAGAAGCCCAGAGGTTGGCCTCGAGTTTCTTCTGGGGTTTTCTGCCAAAGGCTCCAGGTGAGGCCATGCTCCCCAGCTGCAGTGTACAGTATATTTTGCACAGCTGGTCCAGTACGGACAGGCCCAAGGGCTACTGCACGAGCTATTTCTTGTTTGATTTGTTCAAATGCCTGTTGTTGCTCAGGGCCCCACTCGAAATAGTTTCTCTTTCGAGTCACTCGATATAGAGGACTCACAAGCTGACTATAGCCTGGCACATGCATTCTCCAGAATCCCACGAGGCCTAGGAAAGCTTGCGTTTCTTTTTTGCTAGTTGGCGGAGACATTGCTGTTATTTTATTGATCACAACCATTGGAATATGGCGACGTCCATCCTGCCATTTTACCCCCAAGAACTGGATTTCCTGTGCAGGCCCCTTGACCTTGCTCTGTTTAATGGCAAAACCAGCTTTCAGGAGAATTTGGATTACTTTCTTCCCTTTCTCAAAAACTTCTTCTGCTGTGTTGCCCCACACGAGGATGTCGTCAATGTACTGAAGGTGTTCAGGAGCTCCCCCTTGTTCCAGTGCAGACTGGATCAGTCCGTGGCAAATGGTAGGGCTGTGTTTCCACCCCTGGGGCAGCCGATTCCAGGTGTATTGGATGCCCCTCCAAGTGAAAGCAAACTGCGGCCTACATGCTGCTGCCAAAGGGATGGAGAAAAATGCATTAGCAATATCAATTGTGGCATACCACTTGGCTGCCTTTGACTCTAGTTCGTACTGAAGTTCTAGCATGTCCGACACTGCAGCACTCAGTGGTGGCGTGACTTCATTCAGGCCACGATAGTCCACTGTTAGCCTCCACTCGCCATTAGACTTTCGTACTGGCCATATAGGACTATTAAAGGGTGAGCGAGTCTTGCTGATTACTCCCTGACTCTCCAGTCGGTGAATCAACTCATGGATGGGAATCAGGGAGTCTCGGTTGGTGCGATATTGCCGTCGGTGCACCGTTGTAGTAGCAATTGGTACCTGTTGTTCTTCAACCTTCAGCAATCCTACAACAGAAGGGTCTTCTGAAAGGCCAGGCAGGGTAGACAGCTGCCTAATCTTCTCTGTGCTCAAAGCAGCTATGCCAAAAGCCCACCGGTATCCTTTAGGATTCTTGAAGTACCCTCTCTTGAGATAGTCTATGCCAAGGATACATGGAGCCTCTGGGCCAGTCACAATGGAATGCTTTTGCCACTCATTCCCAGTTAGACTCACTTCATCTTCCAGTACAGATAGTTGTTGGGATCCCCCTGTCACTCCAGAGATACAGGTGAGTTCTGTCCCTTGGTAGCCTGATGGCATTAAGGTACATTGTGCGCCAGTGTCCACTAAAGCTTTGTATTCTTGTGGTTCTGATGTGCCAGGCCATCGGATCCACACAGTCCAATAAATCCGGTTATCCCTCTCCTCTACCTGGCCAGAGGCAGGGCCCCTCTAGTCCTGGCTGGAGCGTCTGCCACTTAATTCTTGCAAATGAGAGGTAGAGGTCTCTTCATCAGGGTCAAGAATAACATCAGCTCTTCTACTGCCTCTGGGGTACTGCCCAATGGAAACTGGAGCAGCATTTCTCTTAGGAGCCCCTCTTCTTGCTGCTGTATTTCCTTTCAGTTCACGTACCCGAGCAGCTAGGGTTGAAGTAGGTACACCATCCCATTTCCTCATATCTTCCCCATGGTCACGCAGATAAAACCACAAGGTGCCACGTGGTGTACGTCTTGGGTACTCTCTCTCTTGAGCGCGCGAATGCTGATTCTTAGTGGCTGAAGTATCACTCTGTCTAAATGAGGGGGAATATAATCATTCCACAAGCTTGTCAAGTCCTTTAGACAGTTTCTCCACAGCTGAGACACAGGACTGTAGCGGAGCAGAGAGATTGTCTTCATATTGTTGAAGCTGGCAGGACATATCATACATTGTTGGTCCCATCCCCTCATCCCAGTTAATTGATGCCAGGGTACTGGCATGGGCTGGTGGTGCACTCCGCACAAATTTACGCCACATGGATGTTGTGCACTAGACTTCATCGGGGTCTTGAGGTGTCTGGGCATTGTCCAAATCACTATAAATCATCTCCCGCACAGCTAATTCCCGCAGATGCTGGAGACCTTTATCTATAGTGGTCCACTTGCCTATTTGATATACAATATCTTCCTTATGGGGATATCTTTCTCTCACAGCCGCCAGGAGTCGTCTCCAGAGGCTGAGGGCCTGTGCTCCTCTCCCAATTACTTTGTCGATTACCCTTTCTCTAGAGAGGGATCCCAGCTGCTTGGCTTCATTGCCTTCTAATTGTAGGCTATTGGCCCCAGCATCCCAGCATCAGAGCAGCCAGGTGAGAATGTGTTCACCTGGGCGTCGACTATAATCCTTTCGTATTTCTCGCAACTCACTCAGGGATAAGGATCGAGTGATTTCTGATTCCTTTATGATTTCCGTCTCGTCTTCCTGCTGTTTTTGTGATGACTCTGCTTTAGAGGTGCCTGCCATTTCCCCTTCTCCCTCCTTCTTAGGAGAGCCTTCTTCCCTTACTAAACGAGCTGACCTCCGTTTCCATTGTTTTGACTTGACTATGGGGGCGACTGATACCATAGTTGGTTGGTCTTTTGGGTCAGCCACATCGTGTGTTACTTGGTCATCAGATTCAGAGACTTCCTCCCTCTCTTCAAGTTGCTGGATGATGTTAAACAGTGTTTGATAAGAATAAGCCAGGACCCAGCACAATGCTGCAAGCTGTCGTTCTCCAGCATTGGGAGGAAAACAAACAAACAAAATAAATGAAGGCTATATGGAAGTGCAGAGGAAAGAAATTACTCTCTACTTCCCACAAATGAGCGATGATTGACCACGTCCTTGAAGCAAGGCCTCAACGCACGCAGCCGGTGTTCGAGAGGAGGACCAACGTCTTCTCAACGAGAGCCCACCCCTCCCCTCTTCTTCCTGTTTCCACCTTTTATTGCTGAGTGTGACATCACATGGTATGGAATATCCCTTTGATTGGTTTAGGTCAGCTGCCCTAGTGATGTTTCTCTCCTCACCTTTTGCCCACCCCCTAGGAGGGTTAGAGAAAGGCCTAATACTGTGCCACTGCTGCTCAGCAGTAGACACAACACTGGTGTGATAACACTGCTGTTCCAGCTACAAGTACAGAGTACGGCACTGTATGGGCTGCTGCCGGGAAAGTTAACATTCCAGCCAGACCCAGTACATTGGATGCCTGCTGTGCAAGATTCATATGTTCCAGCATGCTCTGGGGTTGCTGCAGAAACCAGCAATAATGGAACAGACCGAGTGGAAAGGGTTAAATTTAGGAAAAAGTAGGCTGACACTTTTCATGTGCATTTCTCTGCTATTGTAACAGTGGCTGGGGGCTTCTACTGGCTTGGCTTAAAAAAGATATTGTTAATGTCTAACACTTGATGACAGCTGGTTCACCAGTACTGCTAGGCCCATTGTCTCACTTAACAGCTCTTTGTTCTAGTTGAAAGAAGGTAATCTTTTCTTGTAGGAGTTGGTAGGAGGATCTGTGTACAATGTGCCTGCTGACAGCCATCCCAGTGCTGGAGTCTGCTCTGTAGTTCACTAGAGTGGAATCGTCTCCCTTACCCCCGGAGGAGGGACTCACAAAGTAGTCATTACTGTCATGATGCCTAATTTGTGGGTGCTTTGCTGTCTGGTAGGATTCACAGCACTGAATTAGGCAATTGCATTCTCTATGCAGTGTGTGTAAAAAGCAAAACACATGATCTGATTTGTTTCAAAGGGTGAGAAGTTTAGGGCCTCTGCTGCTCTGAGGAGGGGAGACACTCATTTTGGGGATGTCATGCTGTGGTTCCCTGCTGGGAAGAGTTAACCCACCCACTCACCATATGCCTGAAGACTTGCAGAGCTGAAAGCAATAGCTGTAACCCAGCAATGCAGTCTTCCCAGGAGAGTGTGCTGAGCAGCAGACTAAGGTGTACCAGGGAGGGAGGCTGTGTCCCTTCCTCCTGGAAAGGTGTCCTATGCTGTATAATGCACGTCGCCTGCAAGGGAGCAGTGTGAGGAGCCTGGGTCTCCTAGGCAAGGTTATGGAGTCATTCGTTTCCTGTTTCTGTCCCTATTTCCACCTTTTAAATAAAACGAGGTAGGTCGATTTCTTCTTCATGGGAGTCTCAGGGGACAAATCCCAGCTTCCAGGCAGCCAAAGGAAGAATCTGAACCTGGGTTTATCATTTCTGATGTGAATGCACCACATACCATGAGGCTGCTGCTTACAGGAAAAGGGTATGCTTACCTGTATGCATACACACATACCAGGAGTAATTCGTCCTCCTCCAGTCTGTGCCTGGCTGGAGATAGTCCATAAGTTCCTAACTTATCAGATCATGATCCAGAATTCAGGGTGGCTTCTGAATGCCATGGGGAGAGGACATTTGCTAGAAAGGTGTTTCTTGCAACCAGAACCGGTTGTGTGTTTATCAGTAATAGTGCTATATAGGTTACTCAGAAGCAATGTGGGGATGTTCAAGGTTGGCTAAGCACTAAGAAAAGCTTGTACCAATACCAGTGGTGACTGTAAGTGTACAAAGAGACAACAGAGTGCTGTCATTCCCTCAAGAAATGGAACACAGTGCCCCAGCTTGGTACTTTCCAAAGGTTTATTTTGGATTTGTTTTATCTATTGACAGTTCTTACTGTAGTGAGAGGGAAACTCTGTGACTAAAATTTGAATTAAGGTCTGTTCTCATCAATAAGTCGGACACCTGTTACATTCCAAAAGGTATTTTCAGACTCCACAGCTGACTAACCTAAGACCATGGCCTAGCCCCATTTCATTGGCTTTGGAGTGATAGGATAAGTCAGGTATTCTCAAACTGAATTTGCCTAGGGACTTTTGTAGACAACAGCATCAGTAACCTTCTTCTCCAAGTGATGCTGCAACCGAGCTTGCACATCACACTGAATCACCTAGTGATATGTTTACCCACTTGCAAAAGCCCTGTGAAGTTTGAGTGGCTTCGTGGCATCAAAACCATGAATACTTGGCATGACCCATGGGGCAGTAACTGCCCTGGTGTATTCGCAACAAGGGGAAAGTGCTATTGGAGGCTGAAAGATGGAAAAGGTTGAAAAGTGCTCACCTTGCTTCAGGAAAACATTTCCAAGCAGTATCACAATGTTAGTTACATGAAGGGTCAATGAGCAGAGCTCTGTAGATTCATTCAGTGTCCAGATCATCTCTTAATAGTAATAATAATTTGTTTAGTGGACAGCTGTGTAGAGTGGAGATGGGGTGGAGGTGGGGAGAGGAAAGTTTTCCTCTTGTGTGTGCAAAAGAAGAGTGGCTCTGTGACTATGTCAGGGAATGCTGATATGGAAAATTGAACCAAGGAAGGGATTTAATGTCTTATAGACACAGAAGTGTGATTAATGCTTGAAGTGTCTCCACAGGACTGCAGAAAGAGTGACTGCAAGCCATGCCTTGTACATGTACCAAAGGTTGCCCCCAGCTATTCATGGGGATGGTATTGTAGCTTGCTGTAATCACACTGGTGCCATGGAACACCTTGGCGAAGGATTGATTCTTGACCTTCAATAAACCTGTAGTTTCATGTAATGTGATTTAGCAGCCACAAGTAAGAGAGAGGAGCAAACATAAAACAGCCAGTGGCTTTTGAACCTCCATAATAAAATGTTCCTGGGCTGTTGTGTTCTGGTGCATATGGGCAGGAAGCTACAGGCTTTCAGGTTGGCTTGGCCTCTCTCTTCATTTTCAATAGTTTGGACTAGGTCTTTTCTTGGGCTACAGTACAGGCCCATGCTGAAACCAAACCATGCTGCAAAGCTTTATTTGTTGTACTATATAGCACCTTTACACAGTGTGAAGGGGTGAACTTCCTTCAGACAGAAGCACGGGGTCTCCATGTAACAAGCAACTAAATCTTAAAGCAGGGCACGTATGTGTGGACAGCCCAGAGAAGGGTGTTTAGCCAACCATAAGACCATGTCTACATTTGTGCTTCAGCACACCCCGTTTTACTGTGTTTCCACCATAACCAGAGAGTTGAGCTCAGCAAGTAAACACCACTTAGTTCAGGCAGCAGTCTGGTCACAGCAGTGCTTTATTCCCCTGCACACTGGTGTTAATGAACCTGAAGTGGGTGGGCAGTGTCGTGGTGCCTGTGTGCAACACAGGTAGCTTTAATAGTGTTTTTTGGCCTCCATCTGGGAGGCGGCTGGTCCCCAGCACTGGACATTTTGTCTTCTGCATACTGCAGGGTACCTGAGAAAAGATTCTGAAATCTTGTCTCACAGCCATCAACCAACAGCCCCCAGATGTCTCAATGGCCAGTGACATTCCCAGATGGATGCCCCAGGGATAAAACCTATCTTACATGGCCACATGGCGTGGCCATGTAAGATAGGTTTTGATGCACCACACTGTGTGGTGCAGGTCGCACATCACATCCCCAAATCCACTGCAGAGATACAGCAAGTGCCCCAAGGCAGGGGAGAGAAGGGATCTGGGGAGCTTGGGGGTCACAAGGGAGAGCTGGGAGGGCAGCCTGAGAAATGGGGAGGGAATCAGGAAACAACTTTCAGTGCCATGCTTAGCGAGCCACTGTGGGAAAATGAGCCTTCCCTATTTATTTTTTCCCCTCTTTGAAGGGTCTTGGATGATCTTCACCAGCCCTTTAACTCTCAAACTGGCCCATGTCAGAGGACGTGCTCTGTGTCCATGCAGCTCAGGGCAGGATGCTGAATGGCTGAACGGCCTTTGGGGCAGAAACCTCTTACTGGAGACCTTGTCCTCCTTTTCTAGGTCAGAGACTTTTGAAGCCTATTCCCACATCTTCAGCTTTTTCTGAGCATCTTCTGTGCAGAAATTTGAGCGATGTATGTGCTCCTCTGTATTTACCCTTACTTGCAGATAAAAAACAAACAAAACAAAACAAAACAAAACAAAAACAAACAAAAAAACCCTGACCATATTCCCTCCTTGTATTCATCGCCTGATTTACATTTATTTCTATAGCCCTGAACAGACATTAATAACTCATAATAGTAATAATAGGAGTTTCTATTAATAGAACTCCTTCCATTTGTGGCATTCAAATTATGGACAAGCAGAATTAGTTCCATTTAGAGATGGATTTAATTGGTGCAACTTGTCCAAATGCAGACACAGTTGCAAGAATCAGGAAGAAAATGCAAAGGCTCCCAATTTCAACCCCATCTTCAGCTCAGATGATCTGGTACAGCCATTTCGGAGGGCGGGGTGCAGGGGACATGCACCATCATTCAAAAGACAAGATGTGAGGAGTGCTTGGGAAGAAAATGAGCCTCATCTCTGGAGCCTGCTGAATTTCACAAGGTTGTCCCAAAGCAGCAAAAGGAGCAATGTCCCAAGCTTTGGCCTCGATACTTATAAGCATGAAAAAAAAATGAGTGTGAAATCAAACAACAGGCTTCAAATGGGAGGAGCTACAATGACTCTAATTTGTATGTACCATTATTTGATCTTCTAACCTACTAGGTTTAAGGTAAACCACAGCGGAATATCAAGCAGACATTAAATAAAACAGTGTCATCAATTCAATCCAATGAGATATGTTTTATATAACAAAGGGATTTGTTCTGATACTCAAACGATGTATATAAATGAAAGAGTCGAAATGGATTCATTTTGTTCTCAAAGCAAACACATTAAGGAAAGCCATCAAGAAGTAAGGAACATGGATATTTTTTTTCTTTAAACTGTGCTTTATTTAGGGCTAAGCTGGAAAGCGTCATTCAATAATTACAGAAGATTACAATAAGTTTTAGGGAATTGAGTGAAAAATCAGTTGTATGGAACTGCAGCTGCATAACACATCTGTACTTCCTAGCTGTGGGCTCAGTCTGGCTGTTCTTAATCAGGCAAAATACTCGCACATCCCAGTGGGAGTTCTGCCAGAGTAAGGACGGGAAGATTAGGCCCAATAGGGAATTAAAAAAAAAGAAAAAAAAAAAGAAAGAAAAAGAAAGAAAGGAAGAAAGAAGTTTAATATCAAGATAAAAAAAAAACACACCTAAGAACAACAAACATTAAAACAGAGTAAAATTGAATAAAGAATCAGAAACAATTATCACACTGCTCAGTTGAAGCAAACAAGTGTGAAAATGATGTAAATCAAGTTTTAAGACTGTGAAAATAAGTTATAATAAATATGATATACTTTAAAATGTGTTCTTAAATAATTCATTGTTTTTTCTGAGTCAGATTTTTTAAAGCAATGTCTTATTTTTTAACTGCTGTAAAGTCATTTAACAAAGATAAATATTGTGCTTTCATTAAATAGTTTTCCTTGTTTTTCTCTATCATTACTATTAAAAGTCCTACAAAATATGCAAATTTATTTACAGAAAATCAGAGCCAGCATCTTTTTTTTAAACATGCCCCTGTTTTTCAAAATTCCTTGTAAACAGTTTCAGAAATTCTTCAGAGATTTTTTTTTTATTTATTTTGTTTGTTTTTATTTTTTACATTTTTTCTTTTGTTTTTAAGATTAAGGTTCTAGGCTAACCCTTTGCCCTGAAGGTTTCTAGAGCAAATATGGAAGCTACTGAAGCATAGGATGATGGGAATTTTGCGGACAGCAGATCATGAAGACATGAAGCGTTTAGCTGTGTTTTGTTGTTCAAGTTAGAACTAACATCTGATAAAAAGACAGCTGTTTTGTTTCCCATTTGCATTGTCTACAGAATCGAGTTTTATTTTTTTTATTAGCTGGAATGCTTGCCATTAAAAAAGCTGCCAAAATAACCATTTCTCTCCTTTTTCTCCTCAATAAATAACAGCATCCAACAGCAATTGTCGGAGAGTAGGAATTTATGCTCAATCTAAACTCTACAAAAATTACAGTTCTACAACATCTTTGTTTTTAGCATTAATGTTAACTTCTATGTATTTTTTTTTTTGCCTTTCTGTTTTTGTTTTTTTACGTTGTCTAATTTTTTCTATTATATAGGTATTTTAAACTTTTTTTTTTTTAATTCTGTACAACTATTAGGATTTTAAATGGGGAGAATTAGAAGCATTTAAAAACCTTTATTGTTTTCCATTTTAATATCAACCATCTTTCCTTTCTCTTGTCTATGCCTTTTTATGTATGTAAGTATTTATTTATTTACTTTTTTGCTTTTCATAGATATCCATCTTACCTGCCTTTAACAGCACGATCCTTATGTATTATACAGAAAACTATATGAAAGCTTCATAGACTCTAATTAATGTATAACCAAAGAACCTCCCAAAGTATCAAAGAACTATTATCTTGCCATTTTAAAAGCATTTAAGCATTTTTTTTTTAATTTTTACATATTTCATATAATCGCTCTCAAAAACTGTTTTAGGAACAACTCAGAGAAAAGGAAAGAACTTCCATATTTTACATACAGCTACAAGTCTGCGGTAAAAAGTTTTGTCCTTTGGTCCCTATATAGCTAAGGAATGACAGATAAAGATGCTCAGTGATTGTTACCATGAGTCACACATGGCAACCACATTCTTGGTGGCAAACAGGCACTCCTTTGTCAGTATCCAGGTTTGCATCTCCAGTTTGAAGAAAAGCCCCTGTGGTGATATCAGTGTCTCTTCAGAAATCCTGGTTGATCTTGTTCCTGTTCTGACTTTACTTATGTGTTTGTTTGTTTTCAAGCGCATGTCCTTTGAAATCAGCAGAAGTGATACATTTCTTGAAGAAATGTTACAGTCTAAACAATCAAAGAGAA
Organism: Anas acuta; assembly: GCF_963932015.1. Classification (NCBI taxonomy): domain Eukaryota; kingdom Metazoa; phylum Chordata; class Aves; order Anseriformes; family Anatidae; genus Anas; species Anas acuta. The sequence continues at coordinate 25,766,439 of NC_089016.1, read as the reverse complement.
TAAGTCTGAAGTCTTCAGCTTGATTGATATTTGCTGATATGTCAAAGGTGTAATCCAACAGTTCCTGCTTTTTTTTATATATATATACTTCTTTTTTTTTCCTAAATGTGGCCCATTCAGCTGCTGCCCTAAAAAATGAAGAAGATGATTGCAAATTAAATCAAAAAGGGGAAGGGGAAGTAGAGAAGGAGGGGGATATTTGGGACAGGGGAGAGACCTAAAAAATGAAAACGAAATTAAAAACAAGCCTGTTTGTTTGGGCCCAATCCTGCTCCTGTTGAAACTAATGAGTGTTTTCTTCTCCCTTCAATTGGGACAGGATGGGGCTTCTGCTTTGGTGATTTGCTTTTGGACGTATTGGCTCTGATTCTGCTCCCACTCACGTCAACAGAAAGATTCCCCTTGACTTCAGTGAGAACCTGATCAAAACCAAAGTGAGCAAGGTAGTCATGATCATGATAGAGAAAAATACAATTGTTCCTAATAGTAATAATAATCATAAATCAAAATAATAGTAAGGCATATCTATGCAAATCTGTATCACTATGTATGTACAGATAGCTGCATTTTAATTATTTTTAAGTGCCACTTTACAATGCCAGATAATAATCTTGCTTGGTGGGCTTTTATAGTGTGAAAGGCATTGAGAAAGAATTGCCCTATATTTTAATGGGGTGCCATCTATGACAGTGTAGGAGCTTTCTGTGGAGACATAGCTGCCAATAACATCTACATCCTTGTGAATGTCAGAAAGTAGGACTTTGAACAGGCAATTTATGGGAGGTTAGATAAAAAAAAGAGACTGTTGGAATAAACTTTTTTTTTTTTTTTTTTTAAAATGTAAAGCTAATATTTCTTAAATAAAAAAAATATTTTTAAATGTAATCATGATCCAACTAGGCTTGACATTTAAGTGGGATGCTTAATCTTTAAGGATTAGCTCTTATCTCTTTCTAGCAAGCAGGTTCTTATACACTCGGTGATTTATTACATCAAGAAACTTAGAAACTGCAAAAGGTCCACTCTGGTGGAAAAGTGTCATGCGGAATATCAATCCATGCTGGCAGGTTTTCATACTGTTGGTTCAACAAACAGCAAACCATACACAGCAGTCTAAACAATTCCAATGCCAAAAATAATAATAGAATAAAAAAATAAAAAACACTTGTCAAGGACCCTTTTTCAGTTGTAAACAAAAAGATGCATTTTGCATTTTGATCTGGATGTGTTTTTTTCCCCACTCAAAACAAACCCCCCTTCCCTGAGCAATTCATTTTGGCTGGAGCTGCTGTAATACAGAACCTTAGAATTAGGAATTCTTGAAAAGACATACAACGAGTCTTTTCTTGGGGTTGTCTTTTTTTTTTTTTTAATGCTATAGTTTTCAAACTACTGTTACTATCATTTTGCTTTAAAAAATAAAAAATAAAAAATAAAAAATAAAAAATAAAAAATAAAAAATAAAAAAATTGGAGAGTGATTTGAAATATCCTAAGGGGTAACAAAGGTGTCAATTGAAAAAGGCCCCCAATTCTCCAGAAAAAAAATAATAATAAAATCACAAGATTTTCAGTGCAAAAAAATTAACCACACATTTTTTTTCTCTCTTTTTTTTTTTTTTTAATTATCTATACAATTATAACACTCACATTTTTTTTTCTAAAGAATTAGGAACCCATTTTTTTTTGTCCTTCTATGTGACATCTAGAGAAGCATAAAACACTAACGAGAAATCAAACAACAAATAAAGAAACCACTGCAAGCACCAAAAACGAAACAAAAATGAGCACAACAAAAAACTGTGGCAACACAAAGTCAAAAAAGGCACATGTGATCATGACTGGCCAATCAACTGATACAACATCCAAGAAAAATGCTTCAGTCATGGCACCTGCGCGAAACTTGACGGCATGTCATGCAACCAATTCTTAGCTTTTTACATGATGCCATCATGTCACACTTTCAACTTCGAGTTGATTTGAACTTATGGCCTGGGGGACTGTATTCTCCACTTTCATGTCATTACATGAACTTTTTTCCTAGCTCAGCATGAGACTGTGGTGGATTTGACTGGCTCTTGGTTGGTTTTGTTGGAATTTGATTGAATGACAAAAGAAGAAAAGATTTATAGATTTATAGATTTATAGATTTATAGATTTATAGATTTATAGATTTATAGATTTATAGATTTATAGATTTATATATTTATATATTGCATGGAAAAAATGAAAGGTAGGGAAAGAAGATATATACAATAATAATAATAATAATAATAATAATAAAAAGTTACAAACACAACATCAATCAACAAGCTGTAATGGAAATACTTGCCATTAAACTATATAAAATGAAACAAGAAGGAAAGCAAAAAAAACTAACTGAATGGAAAGAAATGAAAGAAAGGAAGAAGAAAAGAAAGAAAGAAAAAAAAAAGAAGAAGGATGGAGGAGGCCTAGCCAGAGACACACACATAAAACATACACTTAAATGTAGACACATGGTCAACAGTGAACAGTAACAGAATGCTGTGCAGCGGCTGTTGAGGAGAGCATGCACTGAATGAATGAGCGCAGACACAGATCGGTTTGCAAAGTGTGGAAAATAAATACATTTGCTGCCAACCAGAATGCTTTTGTAAAGCACCAGCCTCTCCTGAACCACCCCCAGCCTCCAGGGCTTCGAGGGATGGCTAGCCAAATTCTGCTGGGAGCTTTGCCATTTCCTCAGATGGACTCCGGAGCAGACACTGTTCTAATGTAATTACATCCCAGGAAGTTTAAAGGGCAGTAAAAGACCATGAGCTGCTTTGGCTACTAAGAATTAAAAAAAGGAGGAAGGAGGAAGGGAAAAGGGAAGGGAAAAGGGAAGGGAAAAGGGAAGGGAAAAGGGAAGGGAAAAGGGAAGGGAAAAGGGAAGGGAAAAGGGAAGGGAAAAGGGAAGGGAAAAGGGAAGGGAAGGGAAGGGAAGGGAAGGGAAGGGAAGGGAAGGGAAGGGAAGGGAAGGGAAGGGAAGGGAAGGGAAGGGAAGGGAAGGGAAGGGAAGGGAAGGGAAGGGAAGGGAAGGGAAGGGAAGGGAAGGGAAGAAGAAAAGCATAAAGAAAAATGTAAATGAAAGGAAAAATGAAAAAAGGAAAAGGAAAAAGGAAAAGGAAGAGGAAAGAATGAAAAAGAAAAAGAGGAAAAGGAAAAGGAAAAGGAAAAGGAAAAGGAAAAGGAAAAGGAAAAGGAAAAGGAAAAGGAAAAGGAAAAGGAAAAGGAAAAGGAAAAGGAAAAGGAAAAGGAAAAGGAAAAGGAAAGCTGCCAGGGGCTGGTTGGTACAATCTCTAGAAACACCCTGTTCCTTTCCTACCAGAGAAAATGTCCCTTTATTGGCCCAGGGAGTTTTGCCTCAGTAAACACCAAAAATCATTCCACACAACGATATTTTTGTCTCATCCGGCAGCCCTGCACCCTGTTCCTCAGGTATTGCCTTTCTGTCACCTTGGCAGGGCTCATCTCTCTCCTCCCAGCCAACTTCTAAAGTCATTGCACACAAATAAAATTTCACCTTGATTTTGGGTGTCACAAGAATATTGTTGGCGGTTCTCATCCTGAAATCATGCATGCTGGCTAGAGGGTTTTTTTTTTTTTTTGTCTGTTTCTATTTTTTCTGAGCTGAAACATGCTTTCTGGCTAGAGCTGTTATGCTCAGCTGACAAGAGATGGTGCTGAACTAAGCCCTGAACTGAGCATTGGCTTCAGCTCCATACTTTGCCCACAGTTGGCTGCTGCCTTGGGCTGTTGACTCCTTCTTGATGGCCTGACCCCAAAATCCTGCAGGTGGATGAGCTGGAAGTGTCAGCCTGAACTTCCTGGGGTTCGGGTGCAGGGAATAGACTGGTTCCCCTAGGGAGATACAAGCTTTGGGTCTACATTTATTTCTCAAGCCAAGAGGGAGAAAACTGTCCTTCTGAAGATGGCCCAGGGCAGAGCTGTTATCACTTGCCCACTTGCATCTCTGGGTACCCAAGGACAAGCAGTGTGAACCATACAGGTCTGGGCTCTGCATGAGGACGAGAAAAAGACCTTGTCTTTCTCTGTTGACTAGGTAGAGGAGCTAGGTACCTATCTTATGAGGACTGCTTCATTAGTGGCCTGAAATTGAGAGGCAAGTTAGGTATCTGTGTTAGACTGGACGCCAGCCAAACTCATCTGTTTAAGAAAAGCAATGCACTTTGCTGGGAAGAGGTATAAACTTTGGGTATTGCTGAAGTACATTTGTGAATAGAAGTGTTAAGGTTATGAAGACAAGTATATACAGCCTAGTTCAAGAAGTGGTGCCTTGGAGATAAAGAGGAAGGTTACTTCCTGAGCACGTGGGGCCTGTGCACAAAGACAGATTAGGCAAAATTTCTTTGCTGCAGGTAACACTGACCAGGAACTTGCCCCACTGAGCAAACCATAGCCAAATGCACGTGGTAAGTGCCAATATTCCTCTAAACCAGCTTCTTCTTTGAAGCATCTAAGTGAAGCCAGAGACCATTCTCTTTGAACATTGAATGGAGATAATGGCTTAAAGCCCTAATTAGGCTTCAAGATGCAACATCTATATCTGAGCAAATCACACCAGGCTGGGTTTAGTGGAGAGAAACAGGGCTTGCAGTCCCCAATTCATCCTAAAGGACCCCTTCTGATCAGTCTGTGAATCATGGCCAAATAGGACCTATGTCTCTCTTGATTACAATGAGGACTTTCAATGACTAGCTTTGATGGAGGCAGTTACTCTGTGAATCTATAAAATGAGGGGAAATGAATCTCATCCAAAGCCTCAGAGCAAACATGACTTTAGTCATGTCCTTGCAACCCTCCCAACTCTACTGTCACCACAGTAGCTCTGTCTTTCAAACACCACTGTCACAGGAAAGCTTTGAACAATAGCTTCTGACCAAACTGTAGGGATCTCTCTGTACTGTGGGAGACATTCATTGCCTGTGTTTAAGCTGGACTAAGATTTCCTTCCTCCTGAAGTGTTTCATTTGGGCTCATCCTACCCAAACATAAGCACTCAGCTTAGGAATCTATTTTCTCTAAACTCTGCAAAGACCATGGAGGTGAAGAGGAACAATGACTCTGCTTAGCTAAGGTCTCAATGGGCCTTAAAGGTGTCTCCCTTACTCTCCAAAGACTACAAAGAAGATCTAGAACAACTTGGTAAATCAGTTAGGCCAAGTGAACAATGCATGAGAAGCTTCTTTGTGGCTGCTTTCTTTCATGAGTGGTAACCCCAGAATAAGACTGAGACATTTAATGGCAATCTGCTCATATCTTCCATCCCTACTTAACTACAACACACTGCCTTGCTAAAGATCAACAATGTCCTTTGCATCTAGTTCTAATTTTTCAGCTATTCCTACCTGTTTTGTTTTCTCTACACAGGGCTGCATCATTGCTGAGACCTGATAGCCATAAACCTAAGGTTCTGGAGCTAAGCAAGGCTGTACTGCCAAGACTGCTAGATCATTTTTTGAGTGTTTTTTTTTTTTTTTTTTTTGCTGGTGCAAACTGCCCCGGTGTCAATGGGAGATGGATCTCTGTTCTTGCTAGTGAATATTTCTGTGACAAAGTCAAGCTGTTATGTGGAGAAGGATTTGTGTCCAGCTGTACAACAACCTGTTGTACTGTCCAAAAGACTTTAAGAACTAAGGATGTGCAGATGATCTTTAAAACTATGCAGCTCCTGTGCTCTGTGACATGCACTATATAGTCTAGGGAATGCTAGGTTTGTGCAGTACCCTGTACACACCTCTCAGGGCATTTGCCTGCTGTCAGGGTATGAATGTATCTACTCAGCTTCCGAGTACAACCAACAACACATGCAACATTGCTCTGTCTTCACAGGAGCACAAAATTGGCCCAACACTGTCTCTATCATGCTGCACTGCCAGGTTGATGCTCTACTCCTTCCGCTCCATACATACGCTGCCTTTTGTTTCTCATTATTTGCACTGTGTCCCTCCACTTAATCCTTTCTATTCAAGTCTCCATGGATCTTCTCCATCCCTTTTTCTGTGCTGGCTTGGAGGCATGGAACCTCTCCCTGAAGGAACTCAAAAGCCCTCACTTCTTCCAGCATCAAAGCGACAATCTCCTGTGCTCACACTGAAATTCATGGCTGAACATTGCGCACCCCATATGTAGGTTTCTTCACCTTTATGCAGTATCCATTAGCCTCTGTTTTCACACCCATCCAAAACTGCAGTCAGGATCCTGTCCCTCTGTCTGTTGGAGCCTGTGCCTGAGAGTAATTCTAGCAAGGTGGTGGAGATATTTTTCCTACAGGTGACAGATCTTTACAGCTATTGCCTCTGAGGCTGATCAGTATTATTTAAATTCCAACCTGTGTTTTTCTCCCTCGCCTTTCTTCCTTCTATAGCAATTTCTCTCTGTGTTTAATGCCTCTGCACCAACTTTCTCCCAGTGCTGGATGGCTCTGCTTCCCCTCTGTCCCAGCCCTCCTCCTTACCATGTCCAGACACCAACCTGCACAGATATCCCCTTCTCCAGCCCCTACCCGAACTGCCCAGCAGAGGTGGAGGAAGGAGGCATGGCTCTCCAAAACTTGCTCCATCCCTGCAACAACCACTGTAATAAGGCTGTCGTGGGGAGTCTGAGATCAGGAGCCCAAATGTCTTCGAGCAGGGAGGGCAGTGCAGCAAAGAACTTTGCATCCATGCTGGGATTAAATGAAGCCTGATCATTTATCCTAGAAATCAATGCATTTACCCGGGCTCTTGGGATGCTACTTTAAAAAAAAAAAAAAAAAAAAGGAATGTTTTTGTCAGATGCTTCAGTTCTTCAGTTCTAACATCTGAAGGTTAAAAAGGAGACAGCATATATGAATCTATATATACATGAATATGCACACATACATATCATACATATGTATACATACAGAGGTACTATATATACATATATATCAACAGACACAATTACACATATACAGACAGAGAAGCTAATGAGATCTAACAGGGAGATGGGAGTCCAGCATTTCAAATGCTAATGTTTTCTGTTTTCTTTTTTTTTTTTTTAAGATGCTTGATGTCCCTGCCTCATTTTTCCCATTTATAAATTAAAAGTGACGATAAAAATTAGCTTTTAAATTGTAATGCCCTTCTTTCAAATAATTATATGACTTACTTGCTGTGTAGTGTTGTTACTAGGATTGTTCTCATTTAACTATTATAGAATCATAGAATATCCCAAGTTGGAAGGGACCCATGAGGATCATCAAGTCCAACTCCTGGCACCACACAGGTCTACCCAAAACTATATTACATTAAGAGCTGGTTGAAAAATGACAATTATTTTCTAGGGGAAAATCATCATTATTTTGGCTTTCTTTCCTGTGAATATTTTAGTTAAAAAAAAATAAATAAAAAAATAGGAAGGCGGCTAGTGGAAGAGATTAATTTTTTTTTTTTTAAATCAGTCTGAAAACCAGTCCATTTTTAACAGAAATTTCGTGTTTTGAATGCCAATATTTTTAATCAAGACAGTTTTTGTTTGTTTGTTTTTGTGCTGTTGGCATTTCTTTTTTAATCTACTAGAATGAAAATTTGCCATGGAAACATCCAGTTTGGTCAAAATGTCACTTTTTGGTCACCCCCTCCTCTCCCAACCAGTTTGATGAAAACCTGTCAAGCAGCAATAGCTGTGTCACCTCTGATTTATCTATTTTTTTCTAGAGCCATTAGTCTCAAGAAGTGGATGAAAAAGCATCGCAACAGAATGGCTGCTCCTTGGGAAGCCAGCTCGGTCGGTCAGAAAATGTCACTGGTTCCCCACGCAGTGTTGCTTTTTCTTGCCCTGCCCCTGAGTGGTGGCAGGAGAGGTGGGCACAGCATGATGGGGATCTTAGGAGGACACCCTGAAGGAGATGTTTAGGTGTGGAGAGTGATGGAGAGTGGGGCTGGGGTGGGATGGAGCAGGGACGCAGTGGTGGGGAGCAATGGGTAAGGACTGAATGGTCACAGCCCTCCTCATCAATGCCTGGAATGTATTTGCTCATGCAAATCTATGGCTATGTAGCCATAGATCCTGTTCCTCTCTCAGCTGTGTTTTACCAACCAAGAGCTTTGCAGACAAAGGTCAGTGCAATAAACTCAGGCCATTTTGGGAAGCAGGGCAGTAGCCATGGTAAAAGTCAAATGTATGTCATGTGGCTACTTTTCTGGCAAAGCCTGTAGCCTTTTCCACTTCTGCTGGCCATCTCTGCAGGGCCCATGCCCTGAGGAACATGTGTCCTGCATCATACAGGGCAATCACTCCTCCTTTTGCTGCCAGTGAACATTGGGTGGGAGAAGAAATTAAGCTGTGTGGAAGCTACCTTTCTACACTCCACCCTTTCCTTTCTTCCCACCAGACAACAGCACCTCCAGGGATGATCTCAAGAGTGATAAATAATCCCAGCCCCTGGATCTCAACAGGCAGGGTTATCCTGCATGTGACCTCTATACAGGTTCCCTGATAAACCCTACCTGGGGCTCGAATGCTGGCATGATAACATACAAATGATAAGAGACATAATAACCCACAGCTGCCAGCCAGCCTGGGGATGAAGAATTTTCACAGAATCACAGAATTGAAGGGGTTGGAAGGGACCTTGAAAGATCATCGGGTCCAACCCCCCTGCCAAAGCAGGTTCCCTAGACCAGGTTGCCCAGGTAGGCATCCAGACAGGCCTTGAATATCTCCAGAGAAGGAGAAGCCATAACCTCCCTGAGCAGCCTGTTCCAGTGCTCCATCACCCTCAACGTAATGAAGCTCTTTCGTATGTCAGTGCGGAACTTCATGTGCTCCATTTTGTGGCCATTACCCCTTGTCCTGTCCCCGCAAACCACTGAAAAGAGGTTGGCCAAACCCCTCTGTCTCCCACACCTCAGGTATTTATACACATTGATGAGATCCCTGCTCAGTCTTCTTTTCTCCAGGCTGAACAGACCGAAGTCTCTCAGCCTTTCTTCATAGGGAAGATGCTCCAGGCCCCGTATCATCTTGGTGGCCCTCCGCTGGACTCTTTCCAGGAGATCCCTGTCTTTTTTGTACCAGGGAGCCCAGGACTGGACACAGTACTCCAGGTGAGGCCTGATCAGGGCAGAGTAGACGGGGAGGATCACCTCCCTTGACCTGCTGGCCATGTTCCTTTTAATGCATGCCAGGATCCCATTGGCCCTCTTGGCCACGAGGGCACACTGCTGGCTCATGGCCAACCTGTCGTCCACCAGGACCCCCAGGTCCTTCTCCTCAGAGCTCCTCTCCAGCAGGTCGTCCCCCAGCCTGTACTGATACTTTGGATTGTTCCTGCCCAGGTGCAGGACTCTACACTTGCTCTTGTTAAACCTCATTTGGTTTCTTCCTGCTCATCTCTCCAGCCAGTCCAGGTCTCGCTGAATGGCAGCACAGCCTTCTGGCGTGTCAGCCACTCCTCCCAGCTTTGTGTCATCAGCGTACTTGCTGAGGGCGGACACTATTCCCTCATCAAGGTCATCGATGAAGATGTTGAACAAGACTGGACCCAGCACCGACCCCTGGGGAACACCGCTAGTCACAGGCCTCCAGCCGGACTCTGTGCCGCTGATCATGACCCTCTGAGCTCGGCCAGTCAGCCAGTTCTCAACCCACCTTACTGTCCACTCCTCTATCCCACACTTTCTCAGCTTTGCTATCAGGATGTCATGCAAGACAGTACCAAAAGCCTTGCTAAAGTCAAGGTAGATGACACCCACTGCTCTCCCCTCATCTACCCAGCCGGTGATGCCATCATAGAAGGCAACGAGGTTGGTCAAGCACGACTTCCCCTTGGTGAATCCATGCTGACTACTCCTCATAACCTTCTTCTCTTCCGATTGCTTGTAGATGGCATCCAGAACAAGCTGTTCCAACACCTTTCCAGGGACAGAAGTGAGACTGACTGGACTATAGTTTCCCGGATCCTCCTTCTTGCCCTTCTTGAAGACTGGAGTGACATTGGCTATCCTCCAGTCTTCAGGCACCTCTGCTGTTCTCCAGGACCTTTCAAAGATGATAGAGAGCGGTTCGACAGTCACCTCTGCCAACTCCCTTAGCACACATGGATGCATCCCATCGAGACCCATGAATTTGTGTGCGTTGAGCCCACTCAGATGCTCCCGAACCACTCCCTTGTCAACAAGGGGGGAGATCTCCACTTCCCAGACCCTTTCTCCTCCCTCCAGGGTCGAGGAGTCCCAGGGGGGAGTCCTTGAAGCAAAGACCGAAGCAAAGAAGGCATTCAGTACCTCTGCCTTCTCAGCATCCCCAGTTACCAGGACACCCCCCTCATTCAGCAGGGGACCTACATTATCTCTAGTCTTCCTTTGTTTTACACTTAAAAATTCCTTTGTTTATACACTTAAAAAAAAACTTTTTACTATCCTTTATCTCTTTTTCAAGCTTCATTTCCAGGTGAGCTTTTAGCCTTCCTCGTCGCATCCTGACAACATTTCTCTGCTCCTCCCAAGAGGACAGGCCCTTTTTCCACTTTTCATAGACCTTCCTCTTCCTTTTGATCTTGTTGATGAGCTCCTTGCTCATCCACGCAGGTTTCCTGCCCACCTTCCTGATTTCCTACTCTTAGGGATGCACTGATCCTGAGCTTGGAAGAAGTGCTGTTTAAATGTTGCCCAGCTCTCACAAGCACCCTTGCCTTCCAGCAATCTAGCCCATGAGATACCCCCAAACAGGTCCCGGAAGAGGTCGAAGTTTTAGATGTAGATCTTAGTGATATGGTTTAGTGGAGGACTGGTTAGTGTTAGGTCAGAGGTTGGACTAGGTGAACTTGGAGGTCTCTTCCAACCTAGATGATTCTGTGATTCTGTGAAGTTGGCTCTCCGAAAGTCCAGGGTAGCAATCCTACTTTTTGCCTTACTTCTTCCACCAAGTTCCACCTTGAACTCCACCATCTCATGGTCGCTACATCCCAAGCTGCCCCAAGCTTCATTTCCAGGTGAGCTTTTAGCCTTCCTCGTTGCATCCTGACAACACTTCTCTACTCCTCCCAAGAGGACAGGCCCTTTTTCCACATTCCATAGACCTTCCTCTTCCTTTTGATCTTGTTGATGAGCTCCTTGCTCATCCACGCAGGTCTCCAGCCCCCCTTCCCTGATTTCCTACTCTTAGAGATGCAGTGATCCTGAGCTTGGAAGAAGTGCTGTTTAAACGTATCCCAGCTCTCACATGCACCCTTGACTGCTAGCAACCTAGCCCATGAAATACTCCCATCAGAAAATTGTCTTCAATGCATTGTAGGAACCGTTTGGACTGCGCGTGCCTGGCCGAGTTGCTTACCTAGCAGATGTCTGGAAAATTGAAGTTCCCCATGAGAAGCAGTGCCTGGGATCATGAGGCTACTATCAGCTGCTTGTAGAAGGCCTCATCGACCTCCTCCTCCTGATCTGGTGACCCCCACAACAGTGTCCCCCATACCAGCCCACCCCTTAATTCTCACCCACAAGCTCTCCACTTGTCCATCACCCTCCCCCAGGTGGAGCTGAGTACACTCTAATTGCTCCCTCATATAAAGGGCAACTCCTCCCCCTTGCTTCCCCAGCCTTTCTTTCCTAAAAAGGACATAGCCCTCCATGACAGCATTCCAGTCATGTGAGCTGTCCCACCATGTCTCTGTGACTGCAACGAGATCGTGGTCCCACGACCGAACACAGATCTCGAGCTCATCCTGTTTATTTCCCATGTTTCGCGCATTGGTATACAGGCACATTAGGGAAGCAGCAGGCACAGTTACCCCTGGAGGGATGCAAGAAGAAGAAAATTCCAGATGGAGTATCGGGATCATTACCTTCTCTGAGGAGCCCTTGGACGATCCTATGGGACAACTCAGGTGTTTTTCCCTACTCTCTTCAACAGTGACAGCAGTGACAACTTCACCCAGCCCTTCTCTGTCACTTTTAGCTCCCCTCCCTTCCCCCGTCAAACCTAGTTTAAAGCCCTGGTAATTAGCCCAGAGAGCTTGCTCCCCAATACACTTCTGCCCCACTTGCTGAGATGGAGTCAGTCAGCAGCCCACATACCTGACTTCTCAAAGGGCTGCCCAAGATTGAAATACCCAAATCCTTGGTCCAGACACCACCCCCTCAGCCAGTCATTCACCTGTCCCGTTCTCCTCCTTCTTTCTGGGTCCCAGTCACCCAGAGGGAGGACAGATGAGAACACTACCTGCGCCCCTGATCCCTTCAACAACCTTCCCAGAGATGGAAACTCCTTTTTAATATTCCTCATTTTTCTAGTTGCAGCTTCCCGGGATCCAACCTGAATGACAACAAGAGGATAGTAATCCTCCAGTTTAATGAGCTGTGGCAGAGCCTTCCTAACATCCCTGACACGTGCCCCAGGAAGACAGCACACCGCTCAGGATAGTTTATCTGGGCGACAAATAGGAGCCTCAGTGCCCCTCAGCAAGGAGTCTCCGATCGCTAAAACTCTCTGTTCTTTCTTTGTGGCACTGGTTGTGATGCTGTGCTCCACCCAGCCCTGATCCCTATGCTCAGTACTTCCCCAATCTTGACACACTTTGCAGGTTTGCTTCCCGGGTTCGGACTACTGTCCAGACCCTCAACATCATCCTTTTCCCACCTGAAAAGGGAGTTGCCTACAACAATTACCCTTCTTTCTGTCCTGGTGGAGGCGACTTCCTCACCCTAGGCATCCTCCTGGGTAGACCTACTACCTCAGCCTCACCCACTGGTCTCTCAAGCTCCAGGGACTCAAATCTGTTGTGTAAGGGCACCTGGGAAGGTGGGGCTGGTGGGGGGGGGGCATCACCTGCGATGCCCAGCAGGGACCTGTCTCCCTTCCTCCTCAACTCCTAGGTCCCCTCCCTCTGCCCGACAGCAACAGGGGAGGGGGTCCACCCCCATTTGGGGTGTCTCACCCCAGTACCTGTCCTTCAGGCCCTGCAGAGAGCTGCTCCACCAGTCTATCTCCTGCTCACACTCCCTGATAGCCCTCAACCTCTCCACCTCCTCCTTGAGCTCTGCCACCAGGCGGACCAGGTCATCCACCTGCTCGCACTTCACACACACAGCGTCTCTGCCGTCCTCTGAGGGCAGCAACAGGCTCAGGCACTCCCTGCAGCTGATAGACGAGCTGTTCCTGTCTGAATTTAAGAAGAGATTGGACTGTGCACTTAGTCACATGGTCTGAACTTTTGGGTAGACCTGTGCGGTGTCAAGAGTTGGACTTGATGATCCTTAAGGGTCCCTTCCAACTCAGGATATTCTATGATTCTATGATTCTATGATTCTCCTGAGCAGGGAGAGACACTCTGCCCCACCTGAGCATGCCCTGCCTGCGCGAACTGCCGCGCCCCGCCTTTCTGACGCGCCACGCCCTGTTTGCCCATCCTGGTCGCTGCGCTCCCTAGGGGCTGCTTTTGAACATCAGGGTAGAGGGGTGCTGCTGGCTCCGCCTACGCCTCATCAGCCTCCCTCTTGAGGGCTGCCGGGTCCTGGCGGCTCCCTCAGCTGCCTTGAGTGGCCTCCATGCTGGAAAAAAAGCCCTGCCTGTCCCAATCCCCCGCTCTGCTGCAGAAAGCGTCTGCCCCGGAGCCGATTGCCTCGGCGATTTTGTCTGTAAATCTTCACCAGGAGCGGGACACAGTCACTGGGGGGGTGCTTGTGTGGCCTTGTGGCCAGGAAATGAGGAGACCCCAGCTCTTCTCCCAGCTGAAGCCCCAGGCACGGGTCCCCAACAGTGGGATGGCAGGGACACTCAGTGCCCCACGGCCATGCAAGACTGCCTGAGGGCAGCAAACACCCACGTTCATTCAGAGGCAGCCCCATCCCTGTAAGGCAGGACTTGTACCCTGCAGCACATCCCATGCAGCCTCAGCACTCACCGGTCCACTTCCCTGGGACCAGGTGAGACTTTACCCATCTTCTGCCAAGCCTGTTCAGCACCTCTCCTAGTCTCTGAATCCCTCCGAATCAGAATGCAGCCAGGAACACATACTCCCAGCTTGCAACACTCAATTACTCCTTCTGATATATATATATTTTTTTGTCTGAAGCTTCAAATTACCTTCAAGGTGCACAGAGCAATTAGCTAAAAATATTTCCTGCTTCGTTTTAATTGTACTAAAACTCTAATGCACCTCCAGCGAGGAGCAATAAAGTGGAAATTGGTGCCCCAAATATTTCAAATTGATTAAAGCCCAGGATGACTCAATAAGCTTACACAGTTCTATTAATTATTAAAATTTATTAATTTTTATTAAAAACAAAACAAAAAAAAAAACCTTCCCAAAGCCACATTCTATAAGATGTTTCTGAAAAAGGCTACTTTCACTAAGGAGATGATAACTCTAAGTTTGAGAAAGATAGAACAGGAATCCCTCCATATAGTTGGATCGGTTTCCATCTGAAGAATTCACAGCTCTTGGCAAATTTTAATATTTCAGAATTTGATTCTGAAAACAGTTATGTAAATGTATGTGACTGATGTATGTGACTTACGTATGTGACTCATTTCACTGCTTTAGCTGGGGTATTATATAAATAATATTCTAATTCAGAGCTGGATCACATTTTTGTTCAAAGTCTTTCTTGGTTGAAAATGCAGGTGATCAGTCAAACTATGATTGCTAAGAAAATAATCAAAACTTTTTCTCTGAGAATTAAAAAAAACATCAAAACCAAAACAATTGTTTTTGAAAGCACTGAAAAGCAGTGTGCTAATTTCTTCATTCCTATGGTGGCTGGTTCAACGTACTTTGAAAAAATATTGACAAGAAACTCCAAATTCCACTTGCATTCAGTGAAGAGTGTCTGAACAGTTTCAGAACTTTGGGTTTCTGACTCACTGTCACCTCAGACAGACCATGCTAAAGATGCCTGTCCTCTTGTGCCTGCAGCTGCTATGCTGGTTGGGAATGCTACCACCCCTGAGCTCAGAGAGCTGAACCTCAAGGCTGGACTCCTTTAGCTCTGCCACTTTGCATGGATTCGCTCTATTCAACCCATTTTATTCAAAATCAACCTGTGTGTCTTAAATGGCTGAAACAGCAGGTCATTGCTGGTCTAGCTGACTTTAAACATGCCAGGAGGCTACTGCACGAGACATTTAGCTGGCAGAAGCACGGTGGGGGGGAGACACTGAGCAGCTGGAGGTGGAGGCTTAAGTGTGGCTATGACCATGAGCCGTAGAGGGATGTCCAGTGCCCTAGCCTTGCACCCTAGCTGGGTAATTTCATTCCCTAATGTTAATATTAATGGTCTCATTGGTTTGGTATTTAGAAAAATACTGTAGTCTTCTGAGGTCCTGAAATTTTGTCTATGGGCCTCAAAAGAACTGCAGAAAGGATTAATGCTTATTTTTTATTTCTAAGACTATAATCTATATATTTCATCTAGATTTATTTATTTATATATATATATTTACATTTTTAGTGCCAATGTGACATTGTGAAAGGTGACCACAAATGGACTTTGGCAGTGAGAGCTTTCATTAGCCAATATATTTATAAGAGGGATGCAAGATGTTCTCAGGTCTCTCCCTTCTTCCATTTCTCAGCTCTCAAATGCACTTGTTAGCTTGGGTAACAACTGAGGCTTACGTGTTATATGGATGTGCTTGGGAGGAACAAAGCTGAGACCAATGAGCTCATTTCACATGGGCCATGATGATGTCAGATGAGTAAGATTTCTGTGCTGCAATGAATTCAATACATTTCTCACCAATCTCGTACAAATGACAGGCTTGTGTTAGCCTAATCTTTATGCTCTTCCCAGTGCCCAAGGGCTGGGGATATACCTGAATGAGGACTGGTGGTGGGGTAGCATGGGATGGTGTACATGTCTAATCCACCTCCATGGATGTGGATGCTAGTGTATGTGGGGTCTACAACAAATGTCAGAAAGATGCTTCCATCTCTGCAACCCTCTCTCCCTCTCCCATACTCCCCAGGGCAAGAACAACCTCTGACCAGCTCTGGAACAGCTCATGTCTGCAACTGTTTCTTACACAATCTTGAGGGAAATTGAAGGTGCTTAGTCTCTTGCCAAAGGGTACATTGAGAAGATGAGTCTCTGAAAAAGAACCCATCCCCTTGCTGCTGGTCCATTCATTTGCTTGCTCTGAAGCAGGGCTTCGGGAAGGCAGGTACTGGCTCCTCCTTCCCCACGGGAATACAGGAGAAGGGGAAAAAATAATTTCACAGCTAGTCTGCCCCAAACAAGAAAATGTTCCTGACACCAACAAACTAATCAACGCTGAAAGCTTATGAGGTCAAGGTTTCCCTTCTCCATTATTCTTTTGATTTTTTTCTGACTGGCTGGGACTTGAGCGCTGCCCTGGCAAGTCTATAAATATAAAAGCCTTTCTCTCTGTCCTCTGGAGCATGCCAAAGACCATTTGAATATCTGTGGGGAGAAGTTAGAACTAAACCAAACAAATGCAATTTGAAAGAAACAGCTTGTCCAGCCAGTCTTCAAGTGTTGACCATAAATTGCTGTGAGTCAGACCCAAGAAGCTTGTCTCTGCTCAACGGGAAATGGAAAGGCAGCTCTGTCTCCCAAGAGCAGGCCCTCTGGATTCAACGTTTCATGTGAAGACACATGGCCAGAAATGCTAATGCCAAGCAACTCGCCAAGACGGTAGTGGGGTGTGAGCTGTGCTTTAAGGAGGCAGCCTGGGACCATCAGGGTTGTTCTCACACTGCTGTGAGCTCCTCAGGGCCTGTGCATCCTCCCCTGTGCTCCATGAAATGCTGCTAAGTCTGCTTGGGTGGCCATCCTGGTCACAGCTGGTTGGAGCTTCCCTGACCCAACAACCAAGAAGATCTCAGCCTTTGCAGAGTCATTTCCACTGGCACCTACAGAGTGTAAAACACTCCAGAAGCCAAATGAGGAGCATGTATAAACCCCCTTCGTATGGAGAGGAGATGACAGACAATCTGGGAATATCTACATGCTCAGACTGGTGCTGAGGATCTCTGAGGGCTCTTCCCGTGCTCTCTGCACTGCAGCACAGGGAACTTAGCAGCCTTTTATTGGCAAAGGCAAGGATGCTTCCTCCATGTTGCCTATCCCTGGGCTCTCTGTGCTCCTTCAGTGTGTACACTTGCTCTGCAAGAGGCTCTGTTTGGTAGAAAAGGGAAAAAGAAAAATGTCCAGTTCCCTACTGAGGCTTGAGAATCAAGAATCATAGCTGCAGCGCAAGCTTCTCTGATGGATTCTACCTCAGTGAAATGAAATTAAGATTTCATCAAACAAGTCCCAATTCCATGGCACCAGTAGAACAAATGACATCTGATAATTGATAACTCCTTTTGCTTATTCTTTGCTCTGTTCACCCCATCAGTCTCTCCAGATTATATTTTCAGCTTAGTTTAATGAACGCTATTTATTAAAGTAACACCAGGGTTCTGCTCTGGCCTCAGAAATATGCACCTGCTAATATCAATCATTTTGTTCAATTGGATTATTCTGCTGAAGAGCAGATACCCACCACTCTGCGGAACGCAAACAAATGGGGAACAGCTCGCCTCCAGTTGTGACCAGCCACTCGCGTTCATTAGGAGGCAGCTCCTGGCTCTGCAGGCAGCTTGGCAGGTTGATGTCCCTACTGTTCCCATCAACTGGTGCTTCTTCTCCTCTCCATATCCCCCTCATGTACAGAGAAAACCCAGATCTTAGTGTGGCCTGAGCATCCTTGACAGGATGTATCACCACCACCTTTCCTGTATCTACCCGCTGCATGGGCAACAGGATTCACCTTCTTCTTTGTCACAATGTATGGTCCTTACCTGAATACACACTAGCACTCCCCCCCCCCATGTATTCTTTCCTGCCTAGTGTGTGACACCTGACCTCTTTTACATTGACACCTGAGAAAATGCAGACTACTTATTTCCTATTGATCCTTCTTTACTCTGATCTCCATTTTTTGAAGCAAAAGAACAGGGATGATATGCTTTTAAAGGCTTAAGGTAGTGTACGATTCAGAGAAAAGGGAGTTAGCGCAGCAGTTAGCATGGCAGTTAGCGCAGGCGGGGCGAGCAGGGAGGGCAGAGCTTTCCCCCCCCTCCCATGAGCACAACTCCTCTAATGGCAGTCTACCACTAGCTAGGCTGCAATGGTCTCCACCAGGCACAGTGCGCTCTCCAGGAAGTCGGTACACATCCAGACTGACTGCCTGCTCAAAAATGTGGCAGGTCAGGTCTCCGGATACAGGGAGTGTCTGAGCCTTTTGCTGACATCTGTGGGAGGCAGAGAGACTGTGTGAGGTGCGAGCAGGTGGATGACCTGGTCCGCCTGGTGGCAGAGCTCAAGGAGGAGGTGGAGAGGTTGAGGGCTATCAGGGAGTGTGAGCAGGAGATAGACTGGTGGAGCAGCTCCCTGCAGGGCCTGAAGGACAGGTACTGGGGTGAGACACCCCAAATGGGGGTGGACCCCCTCCCCTGTTGCTGTCGGGCAGAGGGAGGGGACCTAGGAGTTGAGGAGGAATGGAGACAGGTCCCTGAGAGACCGGTAGCTGAGGCTAAGGTAGAAAGTCTACCCAGGAGGATGCCTAGGGCAAGGAAGCTGACTCCACGCCTCAAGACTGCCTCCACCAGGACAGAAAGAAGGGTAATTGTTGTGGGCGACTCCCTTCTCAAGGGAACAGAGGGCCCTATTTGTCGGCCTGATCTTACCCATAGGGAAGTCTGCTGCCTCCCTGTGATCAGAGTCAGGGACATTGCCAGAAAGCTTCCCAACCTGGTTTGCCCCTCTGATTGCTATCCTCTTTTGATAGTCCAGGCTGGCAGTGATGACATTGAAGAGAGAAGCCTGAAGGCTATCAAACGGGATTTTAGAGGACTGAGACAGTTAGTGTGTGAAATGTGTTCATCTGATTTTTGTCAATATGGAACAATGCTAGGGCCGCATGGTATGATGAATGTGACTTTCTGTCTTAAATACCCTTGTATAACCACAAGTCTAAGAAAAACAGAGTGGTTAATGTATATAGTTCTTGTGTCTTACAAAGGAATGTTTTAGCAACTCGTGTCAATAGAGAGCTAGAAGGGAAATGTATTTGCAGAGACTCCCGGCGCACCCAGTGCTGTTTGCTTACCTCTATTCCTTTAATAAATTGTAAACTTTGATTATAGTCCTATTTTGAAGACTGAGCCATTTATTACAAATGGGGGCTCGTCCGGGATGATTTTGGTTCCTGAATTCTGATTTGATCTAGGAGAGGCGCACCACAATTTGGTGGCTCCTGTTTGAGTCAGGTCGGGACTAATGCCATCTTGAACCTGAATAAAGGTAAGCAAAGAATTTGATTTTTTTTTATGAGCTCCCTTGCCGGCTGCAGCACTGTATTTTGCCCGTAATTCTGCGCGTGAAGATCCAAACGAAGACGACCATTTGGTTGGGTGGGATTCAGTTGCCTGTGTGTGTAAGAGTGTGGCTGAGACGGAACTCAGTTCCGAAACGAGTGTGGAGGTCTTCTAACCGTGGTTCCAATCTCCCGCGAGGGACTTGGCCGGTGAAGGACTGAAGCGATTCCTATAGGATTCGTGGGTGGGTGATAGGTCCTAAACCCCTTGCAAGACACTCTTACTAAGGTAACCAAGGGCTGTGGGACTTGCCATAGTAAAATTCCTAGATGGGTCAGACAAAATCGAAGACCAGAGACCAGAAGAAAGGGAGCAAATTACCAGAAAGTCCATTAGGAATAAATGATTAGAAATTGGAACGATAGGGGCCCCAGAAAATGAAAGAGTAAATTAAAAATGGTCCAGTATTATATGATAGAATGACCAAAAGAACCCTTAAGACCCAATGAATTTTGGTCGATATTTGGGTCCACTGGGACTAGGTCTGTCAGGACTGGGTCTGTCGGACTGGGTCTTTCAGGCTTTGAACATTAATGGTAATAGTACAATACCCATGGATCCGGAAGAGAGCAAGTATGCTGCAGCTGACACATGGAATTAGAAATTAGAGAGCGATTGATTAAGAATGAATATGTGCTACATTTGTGATGTACTGTGCCTGTGCTGCACTTAGACCTCCAGATAACAGGAGCCCCTCGGACCCCGAGAACCAGATCAAAACAACCTCACGGTTCGGACTTTAACCAAGGGGTCAGAGATAAGGAGGGCTGTTCACAAAGGGACAGGTTATGCGTATGTATAGGAGTGTTGGGAAACTTCATGCATATGTAACTCCTTACTGGATATAACCAAAGCAAGTTGCCACATTAGGCGTGCACGATTTTGGTGGGACTATCCTCCCCCCCAATGCCCCCCAGCGCTGAGTAAACATACCTACTTTACAATCTTACTGATTGTGGAGTCAGCTTTCTGTGAGTCATTTTTGTGGCGAGCCAGGCAGGAGACACTACTCGGCTGCAGGATCGGCTGCGGAGTGGACTCCCCTAAATGCACCCTGAGTGTTTTGCTCGGAGGGGACTCCACTCTCAGCCGCTCACCGCAGGAGCAGACAAAGATCTCCTGAAGCTGCGGACAAACAGTATGTTTTCAGCTGCTGGAGGGATATTAACTGGAGTGTTAATAGTTGTATGTCTTATTCTTAAATGTCCAGGTATTTTGTGTTGAAAATATTTGTGTAAGTGTAAGGGTTTGAAACAAAGTGGAATAAGTCACTCCACGAAGAACACAGTCAGAGACAATACTTGTTTGGTTGGTTATCATTCTAAATTTTATTCTTGTGGTATGAATGAGATGTGCTAGAGGCCTCTCTGTGTGATTGCATGATTGTGCTGCGTGAGTGAGACGCAGCGTCGCTGTGAAGCAATAGCGGAGTTCCGATCCTATTCTCCGCGAGGGGAGTGGCCGGGGACGAACGAAGTGCATGACAGACCGAAAAGAAGTGCTGTTTTATCCAAGTGTTGATTGGTGGTGCCCAACATATGGGCCTGGCAGTGTATCTTGTGATCCCATTTTTGCTCTTAAATGCTTTGAGTGTGACAAGAAAAAAGGCGGGAGCATTATCTAAGTAACTAACAGTTTAGAAGTGTTGGTGTACTTGCTGTGGTGTTTGGTCAGTTTCCCAAGTACTGGGGGGGAGCGGACTGACTGATTATCAAAGCGGTAGAATGGAGTCATTTCTTTGGTGGTTTGGGCTTGAGCCCTGGGAATTGGGTAAGAAGGGGGAGAGTGAATTTATTTAGGCCTCAATACCCTTTAAACCCCCATATTGAAGGATACACAGGAGTGATTCCTTGATTTGTATGGGCTTACTAACAAAGTGCATGAGAAAAATTGGCATTCGGCTTGAAATTTGGTCCTGTTGAAATGTAAAGTTTTGTGGAAAAGGTGGTAATGTTTGTATAGAAGATGGAAGGCTGAGTGCTTCAGCTGTTTTCCTGAAGTTCCGTGCCTTTATGATTGAAACGGGGCTCGTTAATAATCTGAAATAGGAAAGTTTGTATGTGGGAAGAAGAGTTTAATCCCAGAGAATTGAATTGGGACATTGGGGAAGAAGATTAGGAAAAGATAGTAAAAACCCGCAGTAAAACGGTTTGCGTGGAAATTGAAACAAAGGACAGTAACTAGTAAGGAACAGTAATAAATAAATAAATAAAAGGGAATGGGAAATCAAGGAAATGAGTAATATCCAAAACAAAGACATTTTAAAGAAAGCCTCCTTGGGTGCATATTGGCACATTCGAAGGATATTGTTAGAACTGGGGGCACAGAAAGCAAGAGGACTTTCACTAAGTATTGCAATCAATGGTGGCCACTACATAAACTAAATTGCCACTTTATGGATCAATCGACTATAACACTATCTTGCAATTAATGTTGTTTTTGAGGAGAGAAGGGAAATAGGATGAAATGTTGTATACTGATATGTTGTTTCAGCATCTTCGAGAGAAAAGGAGTGGAATTAAGCTGGCCCCTGACTGAGCCTTTGGTGTTGGCATGAGAAAAAGTACAGTCTGGAGAAAGATAAAGGAAGGGTTAAAAGAGTTGTTGAAGGTGTTAAAGGTGTGGCATGTAGTATTTAACAGAGCTGTTTGAAGTTGAATGAGCAGGGGAAGAGGATGTAGGAATGTTAATAGTTCTGCCTCAACAGGAGGCTGTGATCTCAAAATCATGGGTTTGAGCCCTTTGGGGCAGAGGGACCATGATGGGTCCGAGAGAGTTGTCATGGAAACAGAAAAGCAGCTAACTTTTAAAACAACCTGAGTTTATGAGTGAGCTCAGATTGCCAATGGGACCGCTCAGGGAACTGTTGCCAATTGCATTCCCCTGACCGACCCCACACTGAGACTATAGGCACCCCGGAAATAATGAACGGTAAATACCAAAATCTGGTTAAATTGGGAATTGAGAATCTGTTTCAACAAGTTCCAAAAGTAACCCCTATGGAATTTTTGGACCAACTTTGAAATGCAATGGAAAACAAAACAAAACAAACAAACGAAACTGGAGAAAATAGAGACTAAGTTAGAACAAGGAAAATGGACACTGCCCGACGGTGGAGAGATATTGCCAAAAGCTTATGCGAGGCAAATATTGGGACGTTTGCATGCACAAACACATTGGGGTACAAAGGCATTAAGTGATCATTTACTTACACAATTTGGTTGCATTGGGTTTTTTGAAATAGCAAAGCAAATTACACAAGGTTGCTTAACTTGTCAGAAGATAGATAAGAAAGTGTTTCAGCAAGCAGCCACGGGAGGGAGAAAAAACAAACAAACAAACAACAACACAGATTATAGGCCTTTTGAGAAAGTACAAGTTGATTTCACTGAATTGCCCAAGGTAGAGCGGATAAAATATCTATTGATAATAGTAGATCATTTAACACAATGGGTAGAAACTTATCCCATAGCACGAGCTACAGCACAAATGGTGGTAAAATATAAAAGAATATAAATATAAAAGAAGGGAATATAAAAGAGTTTAGAGGGAACAAAGAAGGGTGATTCAGGAGACTCCATGCAGTCTCTGGTTTCTTGTTCTCCAGATGGTTCTCTTGTTCTCCAGCCATTAAGGCATGGATGTTTCTGTGTGTTTGCTGTTGTTGTTACATTCAAAGTTGTTTGACCAATGAAAAGTTGTTTTGAAAAGAACTGCTGTGGAGAGAAGAGCATAAGACGGGAGCTTGCCCTCAAGATAAAAAAGGCAACACGATGTGATGAAGTCACATCCATAAAGAAGCAGGAAAAAGAAGTGAAGAGGAACAGGCTGGCAGAATGTAGACCAGGACGGGAACAGGCACATTGATTGCCTCATGAACATAGGTTCGGCCAAACTCAACAAACTGCTCAGAGAAGCTCGTACAGAAAGTCGCTGGAAACAGGCACACTGGAGCTGGAGAGAAGCTCGAGCTGAGAGAAGCGGACCCATGCACACAACTGCCCCTCACTGGTAAGCAGTTGCGCATTATGGGGAATCATACGTCCTTAGGAACAAAGACTGTCCTGGTAACCTTACAGCTTATTCTCCTTCTTAACAATCGGACAGTTTATGAGCCTGAAATATGGGACCAAACTGAGGTCAAGGTGTGGGACTCTGCAACTAAAAATGACAAGGTTGCAGTGGGATTGCTCGACACCTGGCGAGCAGTCTCTGAGGCCTTAAAGAGCCATGTGGGACCACAGTCAGAAACGTGTGGTTTGCCAGATAGTGAGGGAGCTGCGGGCTGCTTTACTGATCTGACTGCTACGCCATGGGCCCCTCTGCTGCTACAGCCATCGAAGGCCTTTGCTCTTACGCCCCCTGTTGACCTGAACGTGCCTTTTGACCCAGGCCTATTGGCCTTGAAAAGGAGATGGATATGCTTTTCTTCGATCCGGGAAGAACGGGAAACATAAGGCCTGAAGGCCGAGTTGCTTGACAACTTAAAGCAAGACATATTGTCCAAAGGGAATGGAAAATGGAGACTTGTATGTAATCAGGAAAAGGAGTGGAAAATGGAGACTGTTGAGTCGTGGAACTTGGAGGATTGTTTGTTACCTTTTCTGATCGTGAATATGTATAGGTGTACTCGAGGTTAGTAAGTCATGGAATTTAGAGGATTGTTTGTTACCTTTCCTGATTGTACGTATGTATAGGCATACTTGCGTTTAGTATGTAAAGCAATGTTCTGTATATTTAGAACGTTTGATGTTTGTGTGTGCGTGTTGGTGGAGCGTAGACTCCCCGCACACCCAGCGCTGTTTACTTGCCTTTTATACCTTTTAGAAATATTTGTTTTATAAATATTACAAAATCCAGATTGAGTTGAGACCTCATTTATAACAGTATGATGAATGTGACCTTCTGTCTTACATACCCTTGTATAACCACAAGTCTAAGAAAAACGGAGTGGTTAATGTATATAGTTCTTGTATCTTGCAAAGGAATGTTTTAGCAATTCGTGTCAATAGAGAGCTTGAAGGGAAATGTATTTGTAGGCTTTTCCTTGAAGTCTCTGATATCTGGGGGGGGGTCAGAATAACTGCTAACTATTATGACTATTGCATGGGACGCTATGCACGTCTCTGCTATCTGGCCAGGAGATTAAGGAGACGGGGAGAGCTGAAGGACGACTAAAAGACAAAGCTTGCAGGGGATGCTGCACAAGTCTGTGACATACAGCCAAGCTGGACACAGGAGAAGGACAAGAGGGCGGAAGACTATGAGCCTTCAGCACGAGAAACCCCCAGAGACCCCCAGAGGGACCACCGGAGACTGATACACATGCTCCAGTAGGAGGGTTTGGATTCTGGAAACTAATTATAATAACCCTGTTTTTTCTAGAAGTAGTAATGAATATGTATTAGCCTAGGAGCATAAAAACCACCTGCTTGATGTAACTGGTGGCATACTTGCGTTTAGTATGTAAAGCAATGTTCTGTATATTTAGAACGTTTGATGTTTGTGTGTGCGTGTTGGTGGAGCAGAGACTCCCGGCACACCCAGCGCTGTTTGCTTACCTCTATTCCTTTAATAAATTGTAAACTTTTATTGTAACCCTATTTGGGACTTACCCATTTATTACAGGCTTAATAAAGAAGCTATATGAACATTGCAGCTACTGAAAAAAAACAGTCATCTTTCTTCATCTACAAGAGACGGTCACCATAAAATCACCCTCCTGTTGGTAGTATTTCATAGTGGGAAGGAAAATTCCTTCCTTCTTTTTTAAAGAAAAAAAAAAAATCAGCAAAACTAAAAAGAAACAGATCATGAATGTGCAATACAAATTGTACTAATGACTATTTTTTATTAGTTCTCTCCTGTCCTGGGGAGTCTCTGAAATAGATCTGTTCTTTGTGTAGCAATGTACAGAATGCAAATCTTGCATCTTGCTGACCATTACTTAGATAGGAAACTAACCATCTCTCCCCTTTATGTCATTGCATATTTGATACCTCATTTATGGTTAGGTTGGGGCAACCTAATAGGTATAGAAGGACTAGAAGCTTCTCTTGTTGTACAGTCCAGAAATTTCTGTTCAGAAGGCAGAAATAGTGATGGATAGCTTTTGGCCATGCTTTTCAAACCAATACATTGCTTTTTATGGAGGCCATTGTGTGAAAAATGGCCTCTACTCGGCTCTGGTGAGGCCGCACCTCGAGTACTGTGTTCAGTTTTGGGCCCCTCGCTACAAGAAGAACATGGAGGTGCTTGAGAGAGTCCAGAGAAGGGTGATGAAGCTAGTGAGGGGTCTGGAGAACAAGTCTTATGAGGAGCGGCTGAGGGAGCTGGGTTTGTTCAGCCTGGAGAAAACGAGGCTCAGGGGCGACCTTATCACTCTTTACAGATACCTTAAAGGAGGCTGTAGAGAGGTGGGGATTGGTCTATTCTCTCATGTGCCTAGTGACAGGACGAGGGGGAACGGGCTAAAGTTGCACCAGGGGTGTTTTAGGTTGGATATTAGGAAGAAATTCTTTACTGAGAGGGTTGTTAGGCATTGGAACGGGCTGCCCAGGGAAGTGGTGGAGTCACCATCCCTGGTGGTCTTTAAAAGACGTTTAGATGTTGAACTTAGCAATATGGTTTAGTGGAGGACTTGTTAGTGTTAGGTCAGAGGTTGGACTCGATGATCTTGAGGTCTCTTCCAACCTAGACAATTCTGTGATTCTGTGATTCTGTGAAAAACAGCTAAGAAAACCAAAAGTGAAATAAGTGGGGAAAAAAAAAACACACAACACAAACAACCTCCTCATATGCAGTGACTCATTTGGTAGAAAAAGAAAAGAGGAAATCTGTTAATATTTAGATCAGAAGGTTGTGGCACTGAACCATGCTGGGTACCAACAAGAGAAAGGAAAGAGTTATATGTTTTAAACTATAAGATGAAGTACTGATCTAGATCCAACTGAAAATGCCTTTGGTTAGAAAAAATAAGGTCTAAGAAATGCAGTATGGCTTTTGATAATTTGGACAGAGAACTTAATTTGAAGAAGTGGGGTAAAAATGTAAGTTTCCCCTAAAAATGTGGATCTTGCATTGACTCTTAAAATAAACAAACAAAAATTATTCTTTCATAAGCATTTCTAAAAGCTCAATAACACAAGAATCCTTCCGCAGTCTGTTCAGCCATGTCAGGAGATGCACAGTGACCAGGGAAAACACCTTACAGTTTCTGGAAACATTAGTGGAGAAGGATTTTAAAGGGTAATTAGGAACCCCTATTTAGAACAGACATATAATTTCTCCTTTAAATGGTCAGAACACAAAATCAGATTTGTAGGTCATGCTTGCCAAAAATGGAGAAAGCCTATGGCCTGTAAAGTAGTCAAAGAAAGCAGCTGCTCTTAGATGTTAGCTCCTCCCTTTTAAAGCATTAAATATGCCTGTCAAAATGTCAAGGGGACTGATACCTGGCTGGTGTACGAAGGCTGAGTCCCACTGTCTCTAGGCTTTACATGGGTTACATCACTAGATCTCACCAGTGGTGTGCCCTAGCTGCAAGGGAGGGCATTAGTATTTTGAGCTCTATTAACAAGAGCACAGGCAGTCAAACAGGGAAATGATTACTCTTCTCTGCTCAGCACTCACTAGATCACATCTGGATACGACATCCAGTTTTGGGCACCCTCCTCCCAGCCACCCTGACTCCAGCATAGGAAAGACAGTAACAAAACAGAATGAGTTTAGCATAGGTCCATCAGAATGGCCAAGGGCTGACGAACTTGCCCTTTGAGAAAGAAATGACATAGTCTCTTCACAGTGGTGCATGGTGGGAGGACAAGAGACAAGGGGCAGAAATTGAAACAAGAGAGTTTTAGACTGGATATAAAGAAAGGCTTTTTCACCATGAAGGCCAATAAGTTTTAGAGCAGGTTGACCAAATGAATTTCCATCCTTGGAGGTTTTCAAGACCTGACTAGATAAATCCCTGAGCAATCCTGAGATCTGACCCCACAGCTGACCTTGCTTTGGTCAGGAGGTTGGACTTTTCAGGTCCCTGACAAGCTCTGTGAATCTATTAATAGACAGAAACATTAATTTCCATAATTTATGATTAATAATAACAGTGACCTTAACAAAATTATGATGGATAAACACAAAATGGAAGTACTGATCATAATTATAAAGCCTTATTTTCTACGTAACGCTCATGTTTCCAATGATTATACACTCATCTCTTAGCTAATGAAAGTAGAAAGGATGTTATAGGAACACCTCTTCACAGGGTTTAACATAAGAGCATTTTGCCCATAGACTTCATCTGATTCCATTCAGAATTTCTTATTCCACCTGGCTTTTACTAGCTCATTTACAGAAATCAGCTGCAAGCTAGCAACAGGCATTGTATCATTTACTCAGAAAATTCACCTACTTAACATTAGGCTACAATTTTATAGTCATCTTTAAACTGCTCTTAAGCATCCCTAGTTCAGCTGTTTTAATTGTTTTTGAGAAACTGCAGGCATATTCACTATTGGAGAAATATATATATAAATACATATAAATATACATATACATATGTAATATATTACAGATCAGGAATGAGGAGAGTGGGGATGAGGTTGAATATGGTTGGGGATTTGAAATAGTTGGAAGTAGGAATGGTGAGGAAAGGTACCTATTTTTATGGGGATCTGAAAATCGTTTTTCTGATGACAACCTTTGTGATGTCAGTATACACTATCTGTTCATCTCATCTCATACATTGGTTTTGGTTTGCTTACTTGAAAAAGCAAGATATCACACACACCAATACACTAAAGCAATGATAAGATTACAAAATGAAGCACTCAGGAGTTAAAAAATGCAAGAATTGATGCTATACATAAAATTTTAGTTTTGTATTGTTTTGTATATGCATTAAGGCATCACTTCTAACCACATGTTTCTGTATTTTTCTTTTTCATGGCATCCTTGTTTTAATTACTGTAGAGAATGAATAAGAACATGGTGAAGAAGATGGCAATGTATCAGACTCATTATTGCTAGTGTTGGAATACAGACAGTAAATAGGAAAAGGATGGTTCTGTGATGTAGTTGTACAACCAAATGCTGCCTTGGAGAAATGGACTTGACGCCTATTTTTGGCATGACATCCCAATTATGGTGGGTAAATAACATGTCACAAAACCCCTTAATAAGATCTCCTAGGCTACTTTCTTATTAGTAAATAAAATCTGCAGGCTCTGAGTGCAAATGGCACATCATGGCTTCTATCCTTATGACTAAACTCTCTTATCCCTAAAAGAGGAGTGGTCTTGTCTATACTACTGTCTAGGGACGGTCCCTGTACCTTGCCACCCCTGAGCCATGCCCCAAAGACGTCCTGGCCCAACTAGAGCCAAAAGCATACAAATGTTAAAAAGATATGGATAGTTATGACATAGTGCATGAGCTGATATGTGAGGCCTCTTTATTTTTTTCTTGGTGCTCAGTCAGTGTGTGACCTGAGATTTTGCTGGTATAGAAAGGCTGCGTGCCTGTACTGGATCTGAAATGAACATAAACATAGCATGCTCTGCATTGTGTTAGACATTTTGAGAAAACACACAAACAGACCAATCAGGCTCATGGCATCTCAGATGAGGCATTCAAGATTAATAAATAGTTTTGAATATCTTTCTATGTCTCACCATCCCCTTGGTGAAATGAAGACGACATGAGTACTGTGAAAATGCTGTTTCTCAGTTCCATGAACCTCTCAAATGCTCTGCTAGGAAGGGCCTTAGGAAAACAGATGAGAAAATAATAATAAATTCATATTCATAGCAACATTTGAATATTGTGCAGGAAGGAAGG
This sequence comes from Anas acuta, assembly GCF_963932015.1. NCBI lineage: Eukaryota > Metazoa > Chordata > Aves > Anseriformes > Anatidae > Anas > Anas acuta. The sequence continues at coordinate 25,737,204 of NC_089016.1, read as the reverse complement.
CCTGGGGCCAAGCAGAGAGCTGTGAGGACCTATTGAACAGCTGCTCTGTAACAAGCTAGCTGACAGACTTCAAAATGCTGAAGCGCAGTCCTGTGCAGCAAATGAAAAAGGACAGACAGATATAAAGAAGTTGAAGATAAATATGTGGGGATGGATGGATGGATGGATGGATGGATGGATGGATGGATGGATGGATGGATGGGTGGATGGGTGGATGGAGAAACACTTGTTCTACAGCTCAAATTTACATTGAATGAGAGAGATCTTGGGAAAACAAAATAAAAACAGATGTAATGGAAAGCCTAAATGTTGTTGTAGGTCTGCAATCTCACAAGAGCAGGATGTGGTAAGTCCATGTTCAGCAGTTCAATCACCTTGAGTTCAGAAATGGGCCTGCCTGTTGAAGTGTTAACTGTTTTCTGAACAGAAACTTCTGGACCGAATGAAAGTAGCACTAGAGACTCTCCTCTGGCATTTCTACACATGGGGGTGTTTGCATTTAAAACTGAAATATCCTTGGAGCATATGGAGGATCAGCTGTATCTAATTAGGGTTCATCTACTCTATCTAAAATCAAAGTATTTTTAGAGGCGGTGGAAGTAAATAGCATGCTGTGCAGGCACATGTGAAAATCCCTTCAGGTTCTTTTCCTAGTTCCGAAAGGATCAGTTTGAAGCCTAGAGCATTAAGTTTTTAACCTCTTTCAAAATTTTTTTTTTCTTTTCTTTCTTCTGGCATTAACTCTTAACATTGGTCATTTCCATTAGTCACATAAATGTCCATTCCTCCTTTGAAGTTCATTAAATGAGTAACCACAAAGACCCTGCAGTAATGAGTTCCTCCATCTAATCACACCATGAGTAAAAATGTTTTAAATGATTGTGTGTGTATGCGAGTAGGTACGTACAGACATATACATAACTTCTAGACATATTCTGGATGGACTACATCTATCACTTGGGTGCAGAGATGGATAGAATAGTGATAGACACAAGGACAGACAGATAAATAGAACATAGATTCTGCTAACATATTCTTGTCTAATAAATTGTTAAACTACAAAAGAAAGCAGAAGTCCCTGTGTAGAATATATAGATTTTCTTTAATGTGAGTTATTGGGAAAAGACAGAGCTATCCCTTTAACTGGAGAGCTGCAAACAGCTGTTCCTTATGCATACATGCTTGCTTGGTCTGAGAGTTTTGGTAAGTCAGTGCATAACTGACAGTTAGATTTATCTCCCCAGTAAGCAATCACCATTATAATAAAGGAAAAATGCTTTCAGTGCACCTTTGAGAGTGCATCACAAATTAATCTAAACATCAAATCAATTATAGTTTGTAAATGAATAGTGGCTCATAGCCCTAATACTTCTCCCGCTCCTCCTCCTCCCCCTAAAACCTCCCCCAACCAACTGCAGTGGTTGGAGGTGCTGTGCAGTAAGTTTGATGAACTCTTCCTTCACTTTCTTACACAACTCTTTCCTTATCACCTGGAAAACTGTCCCTTCCTCACTCTGTGGATCTGAAGTCTTAGAGCCTGGCTGCTTTGGATTATAATATTTATAATATTTGGAGCTAGCAAATATACATTTCTGTATTTCTGTATTTTAATACACTTGGAAGATTGTTCCCATATTGTCTCAACTCAGGTGCTAAAATTAGTGGTTTCTTTCATTACACTCTTTCATTACAGAGCTTTGGCCTGAAACCCATAGCTATATGGCTATGACAATATCATATTGTCCAGGGAACTGAAACAAAATTAATTGTCATAGATCATGCAAAACAAAGGACATAATCTAAATCTGTGGGATACAGAAAGAAAGTCTGGGGCAGAGATTTTTCTTAGGAAGTTTGAAATCAGGTTAAAGGTAAAAAGGAAAAAAAATCAATTTAATCATAGTACTGGTAATACTAGCAAGCAGAGCTCCATCTCTTTCCCAAGTGCTTTCTAATTCCTTTATCTGGTGAGAAAAAGGAAGAAACAGGAAAAAAGAAAAAAAAAACACCAAACAAACCTCAAACCAAAAAAACCTTTGAGCTGATAAATAACTCTCCTCATCTACATATCTAAAATCCCCATGCAAAGGAATCAGTGTCCTGCTACAAGAGGGGTAAACAGAAGCACACAGATTGGATAATCCATCATCACCCAGATGGGACGGGAACATGGGGCTGGAATTTCTTACCAGTACATCACCTTACTCCTGGACTTGTTAATTTCCTTGGATGAATTTAAGGAGAGACTTTTTTTTTTTTTTTTTTAACTAAATGAGAAACTGCCAGCTTTTTCAGGATTTGTTGGAGGCACATTGTGAGCAGGTGCTGAACAATATTTTTCTGGTGCACCTCAGGGTCTGTTGTTCCACTCTTACGTCTTATGGAATGCTGCCAATGCACTTTAGATCTGATGTGCAGTGCCCCTGGTCCTGGGGCCCTGCATAGCTTTGCCAATGCCCCAGTCTCTCCATGTTTCTGCTCTTTCTGTTTCAGCTTCCAAGCTGAAACTCTGCAGACTGTCATGACCTGCCTGCTGCCTTGCAACTCCCACCCTACCATTCTGCCACCACGCTGCCATCTTGATCTGCCAACTGTTTTTAATGACACAACACAAGCTCTACCTATGTCTCAACACAAGCTCTACCTATGTCTCAGCACTTCTCCTGAGCTTCATCCCCTCCTGGGGATGCCTTGGTCAGGCCTCACCTGGAGTACTGTGTCCAGTCCTGGGCTCCCTGGTACAAGAAAGACAGGGATCTCCTGGAAAGAGTCCAGCGGAGGGCCACCAAGATGATACGGGGCCTGGAGCATCTTCCCTAAGAAGAAAGGCTGAGAGACCTGGGTCTGTTCAGCCTGGAGAAGAGAAGACTGAGAGGGGATCTCATCAAAGAGAAGACTGAGAGGGGATCTCATCAACATCTTCTCAGTATATATAAATATCTGAGGGGTGGGGGACAGAAGGATGTAGCCAACCTCTTCTCAGTAGTTTGTGGGGATAGGACAAGGGGCAATGGCTGCAAGTCAGAGCACAGGAAGTTCCGCACCAGCATGCAAAAGAACTTCTTCATGGTGAGGGTGACCGAGCATTGGAACAGGCTGCCCAGGGAGGTTGTGGAGTCTCCTTCTCTGGAGATATTCAAGGCCTGTCTGGATGCCTACCTGGGCAGCCTGCTCTGAGGAACCTGCTTTGGCAGGGGGGTTGGACCGATGCTCTTTCGAGGTCCCTTCCAACCCCTACAGTTCTGTGATTCTGTGATTCTGTGATTCTGTGATTCTGTGAAAGGGAGAAGGCAAGACCGGGGCAGGACCCTCCACTGTGGTGTGTATGGTCTACCGAGGGAGGCAACCCCTATGGGTATTGACTGCCGAGTGAGAGGGCCTCAACCGGACTTCTCCCACACTAAGGTCAGGTTGTCCCGAGAAAATAACATAAGAACCTTTTTTAAACCCATATAAAATTGTGATTCGTTTTCCAGGAGCTGGATCACTGCAACAGGCTGAACGGTAACACAAGCCCAAATTGACCCTGAAAGCAGGCCCAACTCCTTGATTGAAGGCGTTTGCCTATTATGATCCAGCTACGTGGGCAGAAGATGGATCCTGGGGCTATAGGACCCCAATATGCTTAATAGGATACTTAGGTTACAAGCTGTAATAGAAATAGTTGTAAATAAAACCGGAGATGCACTTGGATTGATTGCAAAGCAAAATACCAAGATGAGGACTGCTTTGTATCAAAATTGCTTAGCTTTGGATTATTTACTAGCACAAGAAGGAGGAAAATTTAACTTTAGTAATTGCTGTTTAGAGATTGATGATGAAGGTGTTTCTTCCTAGTAACTGGTAGAATGCTATGTTTTGGCTTAGGATGAGAAGAGTTCTGATAACATGCTGATATTTTAATTGTTGCAGAGCAGTGCTTACACTAAGCCAAGGATGTTTCAGCTTCTCGCTCTGTCCTGCCAACGGGCAGGCTGGGGGTGTAGCAAGAGCTGGGAGGAGGTCTGGACTGCTCGGTGTTAGGCTCGGCATCAGTCAGCGTGTGGTGAGCAATTGCATGGTGCATCACTTGTTTTGTACACATTAAAAGTAGTACTATTATCATCATTATTGTCATTATTGTTATTGTTATTGTTATTGTTATTGTTATTGTTATTGTTATTTTCTTGTCTCTATCTCAACTAACAGGCTTCACTTTTCCGTTTCTCTCTCCCATCCCAGAGAGGGAGGGGGGGAGGTGAGCGAACAGCCATGTGGTGTTTAGCTTTACTCGACACCCAGCCTGATGGCTGCAGACGGGTCCCTATCTCTAAGGGGAAAATGAATCCTAGCCCAGGAGCTGTCGGGGCTCATTGAGAGGGCTTTAAACTAGGTAAGAAGGGGGATGGGGCTGAAACAAGGCTTGTTGGAGCTGTGCCGGGGGAACAATGGCAAGGCTGGGAGAGAAGGCAATGGCCCAGCTGAAGTGCATCTACACTAATGCATGCAGCATGGGTAACAAACAGGAGGAGCTGGAAGCCATCATGCAGCAGTCAGCCTCCGACTTGGTTGACATCATGGAAACTTGGTGGGACCACTCTCATGACTGGAGTGCTGCAATGTCTGGCTATAGGCTCTTCAGAAGGGACAGGCAGCTTGGAAGGGCTGGTGGTCTGGCTCTCTATATCAGAGTGTTTTGATGTCGTGGAACTCAAGGCTGGGACTGATAAGGTTGAATCCCTATGGGTTAGGATCGGCGGGAAGGCCAAAAAGGCAAGCATCCTGGTGGGGATCTGTGGTTGTTTTACTCAGGTGGGCAGCCGAGCTCCACCACAACCGCTCTCTCGCTCCCCCTCTTCTCAAAGAGAGAGGGGGAGTGAGAGAACGGTTGTGGTGGAGCTCGGCTGCCCACCTGAGTAAAACCACCACAGTCGTTTTTGGCGCCCAACCTGGGTCTCGAGGAATTTGAGATAAGAATGATAGTTGATAGAAGTAACGGGCAGAATATGGACAGGATGATTGTTATGAATGTACAAGTTGTGAAGAATTTAAGAAAGCAGTAAATGTGAGATGTTAGCGTGGTGAAGGGACGAGGGGTGGTGTGTGTGTAAAATGTCCACCTTGTCGGTGCTGTGATGATGTCATGTTTAATTTGGTGTGGTGAATTCTTTTTCTTTTTGATGTAAGTGAAGTTTGTGAAGGTTGTGATAACTGTAAAGTAAGAGTTTATTGTGATTATTCTTAAATATGCTTTTAACAGAGGCGAGGGGTGGAAAGTGAGGAGGAGGAGTGAGAGAGCAGCTGTGGTGGAGCTCGGCTGCCCACTCGAGCAGAACCACCACAGTCCTTTTTGGCATCCAACTTGGGGCTCGAGGGTTGAGATAAGGACAACATCACGCAGTAATTATTGTAACGGGCAAAACAGACTCCGCATAGAGAGACAGTAAGATTTATTGCTTATTACTAACAAGCTAGAGAAGTGAGAAACAAAGGAAAGAAACCAAAAGCACCTTCCCCCCCATCCACCATCTTCCACCTCCTCCCCCGAGCGGCGCAGTGGAACAGGGGAATGGTGGTTATGGTGGTCTACAGTGCTTCTTCTCTGCCGCTCCTTCTCGGTCACTCTCGTCCCCTGTGCTGTGGGGTTCCACCCACGGGATACAGTCCTTGATGAACTGATCCGGCGTGGGCTTCCCACAGGCAGCAGCTCTTCCAGAATTGCTCCAGATATGGGTCCGTACCACAGGGGCCATCCCTCAGGAGAAAACTGCTCCAACCTGGCTCCCCCACGGACAGCAGCTCCTGCCAGGTCACCTGCTCCTGCGTGGTCTCCTCTCCACGGGCTACAGGTCCGTCCCGGAATCTCCTCCGGCAGGGGTCTTCCACAGGCGGCAGCCTCCGTCGGTGCAGGGCCACCTGCTCCACCGTGGTCTCCTCCACGGGCTGCAGCGTGGAACCCTGCTCCACCGTGGTACTCCATGGGCTGCAGGGGGACATCCTGCTTCACCATGGTCCTCACCACAGGCCGCAGGGGACTTCTGCTCCGGCGCCTGGAGTACCTCTCCCCCTCCTTCTTCACTGACCTTGGAGCCTGCAAGGCTGTTCCTCACTCCTCTCACTCTCCCAGCTGTTGTGTGGCGCAGCGTTTTTTTCCTGTCTTAAATATGCTCTCACAGAGACACAAAACAACATCGCTTATTGGCTCGGCTCTGGTCAGCAGTGGGGCCCATACCAAACACGGGGCAGCTTCTAGATCTTTCTCACAGAAACCACCCCTATGTCCCCCTGCAACCAAAACCTTGCCACGTAAACCCACTACAGGGTCTGTTATAGACTGCTGAACCAGGATGAGGAGACTGATGAGGAGTTCTACAGGCAGCTGACAGAAGTTGTGAAATCGTCAGCGCTTGTTCTCGTGGGGGACTTCAACTTCCCAGATATATCCTGGAAGCACAACACAGCCCAGAGAAAGCAGTCTAGGAGGTTTCTGGAGAGTGTGGAAGATAGCTTCCTGACACAGCTGATTAGTGAGCCTACCAGGGGAGGTGCCCCGCTAGATCTCTTCACAAACAGAGAAGGGCTGCTGGGAGATGTGGTGGTTGGAAACTGTCTTGGGCAGAGTGACCATGAAATGGTAGAGTTCTCCATTCTTGGTGAAGCCAGGAGGGGACCAGTAAAACTGCTTTCTTTGACTTCCGGAGGGCTGACATTGAAGTGTTCAGGACACTGGTTGGTAGAGTCCCTTGGGAGGTGGTTCTGAAGGGCAGAGGAGTCCAGGAAGGCTGGACGTTCTTCAAGAAGGAAATCTTAATGGTGCAGGAGTGGTCTGTCCCCTCGTTCCCAAAGACGAGCTAATGTGGAAGAAGACCGGCCTGGCTGAACAGAAAACTGTGGCTTGAGCTTAGGAGAAAAAAGAGTGTTTATAATCTCTGGAAAAGAGGGCGGGGCACTCTGGAAGACTATAAGGATGTTGCGAATCTGTGCAGGAAAAAGAAAGGCCAAAGCTCATCTGGAGCTCAATCTGGCTACTGCTGTTAAAGACAACAAGAAATGTTTTTACAATTACATCAACTCAAAACGAAGGACTAAGGAATCCTATGATATGATGAAATTGCAGGTCATGAGACTAACCTGGTATTTGTACTCAGCACTGTCGTCAACTTTATACTTTGGAAACCATATCTCAGAAACTATTAACAATTACACCTATTACCTTTTTTCGTCAGGGAGCCAATCTATGGAGGGGACAGGGGGAGATATTTTTTCCTACTTGTTCCCTCTCCCTTTCTCCTTCACTGCCCTATTATCCTCCAGGCTAGTTACGATAGCTCTTCAAGATTTTGAATATCCTTGGGATGTTCAGACTAGCATGGTGTTATTGTTATGTCTCCTGAATGCGCTTCATATTTTATTTAAGGTTAAACAACTATTTAGGAATGCAATCCAGAGATCTGTCCTGAGGCAGGATAGTTGTGAGTGGAAGGGAGTAAGGGAGGATATGGGCAGGCATCTAGAGCAGTGGGCACCTCCAGTGTTTTGAAAATTCACCCCTGAACAGGGGTGGATCTAGCTTCATAACCAGCGTGCCTGGTTTTATCCCTTTCCCCCTTCAACTCTAGTTTAAAGCCCTATCTATCAGTCCCGCCAACTCGTGAGCAAAACACCTTATCCCCCTCTGAGATAGAGGCACATCCCATAACAGGATAGGACTATAAGGATGTTATGTATATAGGAGGACTATGAGGATGTTGCGAGACTGTGCAGGGACAAAATTAGAAAGGCCAAAGCTCATCTGGAACTCAAACTGGCTACTGTCGTTAAAGACAACAAAAAATGTTTTTACAAATACATCAATGCAAAACGGAGGACTAAGGAGAATCTCCATCCTTTACTGGATGTGGGGGGAAACCTTGTTACAAAAGATGAGGAAAAGGCGGAGGTGCTTAATGCCTTCTTCGCCTCAGTCTTTAGCGGCAAAACCAGTTGTTCTCTGGACACCCAGTACTCTGAGCTAGTGGAAGGGGATGGGGAGCAGGATGTGGCCCTCACTATCCATGAGGAAATGTTTGGTGACCTGCTATGGCACTTGGATGTACGAATAAAGGGACGAACGAATAAAGGGGATGTCGTTGTGGGAGTCTATTACAGACCGCCTGGCCAGGACGATAGCGCCGATAAATTATTCTTTACAGAACTAAGAGAGGCCTCGAGATTAACTCCCCTTGTCTTTATGGGGGACTTCAACTTGCCAGACGTTAACTGGGAGTGCCACACGGCTGACACGAGCAAGTCCAGGAGGTTCATGAAGCACCTAGATGATAACTTCTTGGCACAGGTGCTAAGGGAGCCAACTAGGAAAGGTGCCCTCCTAGACCTGTTGCTAGAAAACAGAGAGGGTCTGGTGGGAGATGTGGTGATTGGTGGCCGCCTCGGTCATAGCGACCATGAAGTGGTTGAGTTCAAAATTTACTGTGACAGAAGGAAAAGTGCCACCAAAACCTCATCCCTAGATATGGGGAAAGCGGACTTCAGGCTGCTCAGGGAACTAGTTAGCAAGGTCCCCTGGGAAACTGCTCTTGAAGGCCTCGATGTCCACCAGTGCTAGTCACTCTTTAAGCGATGCCTCCTAGAAGCACAAGATCAGGCAATTCCTAAATATCGCAAGTCAGGCAGGTGGGGCAGGAGGCCGGTGTGGCTGACCAGGAACATTCTAATGGAGATTAGGCGGAAACAGAGAGTGTCTCGCTACTGGAAGGAGGGCCAGGTGTCATGGAAAGAATACAGGGATGCTGTTCGTGTTTGTAGGAAGAAAATTCGTGTGGCTAAAGCACACCTAGAGTTGAAGCTGGCTGTGTCTGTGAGAGAAAATAAAAAGGGTTTTTTTAGATATGTGAATGGAAAAAGGAGAACTAAAGAATACATAGGGCCGCTCCTTGATAGGGAAGGTCTCCTCACAGACAATGACATAGGCAAAGCAGAGACGCTTAACGCCTTCTTTGCCTCTGTCTTCAATGCCGATGATGGGCTTCGGGACCCAGGGTGCCCTGAGCTGGAGGACCGGGACGGTGGGGATGACAAACTCCCAACCGACCCTGAATGTGTGCGGGATTTGCTACTCCACCTGGATCCCTACAAGTCCATGGGTCCGGATGGGATTCATCCCCGGGTGCTGAAAGAGCTGGCGGACGTCATCGCGGAACCTCTCTCAATTATTTTTCAACGATCCTGGGAATCTGGAGAGGTCCCGGTAGACTGGAAGCTGGCAAATGTTGTGCCGATTTTCAAGAAGGGTCAGAAAGAAGACCCTAGCAATTACAGGCCTGTCAGTCTCACGTCAGTGCCTGGTAAAATCATGGAGAAGATGATTCTCGAACTTATTGAGGTGCACTTGGGGGACAAAGCAGTCATTGGTCCCAGCCAGCATGGGTTTGTGAAGGGTAGGTCCTGCCTAACTAACCTGATTTCCTTTTATGATAAGATCACCCGTATGGTGGACCAAGGGAAACCATCGGATGTGATTTTTTTGGACTTCAGCAAGGCTTTTGACACGGTTTCCCATAGGATCCTACTGGACAAAATGTCCACCATACAGCTAAATAAAAACATCATACGATGGGTGAGCAATTGGCTAACGGGCAGGGCCCAAAGGGTTATGGTAAATGGGGCTGCGTCAGGCTGGCGGGCGGTCACCAGTGGGGTCCCTCAAGGCTCCATTTTAGGGCCGGTACTTTTCAATATTTTTATAAACGATCTGGATGTAGGAATAGAAGGTATTTTGAGCAAGTTTGCTGATGACACCAAACTTGGAGGAGTTGTGGACTCTGTTGAGGGTGGAAAGGCCTTGCAGAGGGATCTGGATAGGTTGGAGAGCTGGGCGATCACCAACCGCATGAAGTTCAATAAGAGCAAGTGCCGGGTCCTGCACCTGGGACCGGACAACCCTGGCTGCACGTACAGACTGGGCGATGAGACGCTGGAGAGCAGCCTAGAAGAGAGGGATCTGGGGGTCGTGGTAGACAGCAAGTTGAATATGAGCCAGCAGTGTGCCCTGGCAGCCAGGAGGGCCAACCGTGTCCTGGGGTGCATCAAGCACGGCATCGCTAGTAGGTCAAGGGAGGTGATTGTCCCGCTCTACTCTGCGCTGGTGCGGCCTCACCTCAAGTACTGTGTGCAGTTCTGGGCACCACAGTATAAAAAGGACATGAAACTGTTGGAGAGTGTCCAGAGGAGGGCTACGAAGATGGTGAAAGGCCTGGAGGGGAAGACGTACGAGGAACGGCTGAGGGCACTGGGCCTGTTCAGCCTGGAGAAGAGGAGGCTGAGGGGAGACCTCATCGCAGTCTACAACTTCCTCGTAAGGGGGTGTCGAGAGGCAGGAGACCTTTTCTCCATTAACACCAGTGACAGGACCCGCGGGAACGGGGTTAAGCTGAGGCAGGGGAAATTTAGGCTTGACATCAGGAGGGGGTTCTTCACAGAGAGGGTGGTTGCACACTGGAACAGGCTCCCCAGGGAAGTGGTCACTGCACCGAGCCTGTCTGAATTTAAGAAGAGATTGGACTGTGCACTTAGTCACATGGTCTGAACTTTTGGGTAGACCTGTGCGGTGTCAAGAGTTGGACTTGATGATCCTTAAGGGTCCCTTCCAACTCAGGATATTCTATGATTCTATGTATGCAAGTCGATGGGGCCGGATGGGATCCACCCAAGGGTACTGAGAGAATTGGCAGAGGAGCTGGCCAAGCCACTACCCATCATTTATCAGCAGTCCTGGCTATTGGGGGAGGTCCCAGTTGACTGGCGGCTAGCAAACGTGACGCCCATCTACAAGGGCCGGAGGGTAGACCCAGGGAGCTATAGGCCTGTCAGTTTGACCTCAGTACCAGGGAAGCTCATGGAACAGATCCTCTTGGGAGTCATCACGCAGCACTTGCAGGGCAAGCAGGCAATCAGGCCCAGTCAGCATGGGTTTATGAAAGGCAGGTCCTGCTTGACGAACCTGATCTCCTTCTATGACAAAGTGACGTGCTGGGTGGATGAGGGAAAGGCTGTGGATGTGATCTACCTTGACTTCAGTTATGCTTTTGACACCGTCTCCCAGAGCATTCTCCTCAAGAAACTGGCTCCCTAGGCTTGGACTGGCGCACGCTTCGTTGGGTTAGAAACTGGCTGGATAGCCGGGCCCAAAGAGTCGTGGTAAATGGAGTCAAATCCAGATGAAGCCGGTCACTAGTGGCGTCCCAAAGGGCTCAGTACTAGGCCAGTTCTTTTTAATATCTTCATCGATGATCTGGATGAGGGCATTGAGTGCACCCTCAGTAAGTTTGCAGATGACACCAAGTTAGGTGCGTGTGTTGATCTGCTCGAGGGTAGGAAGGCTCTGCAGGAGGATCTGGATAGGCTGCACCGATGGGCTGAGGTCAACTGTATGAAGTTCAACAAGGCCAAGTGCCAGGTCCTGCACCTGGGGCGCAACAACCCCAGGCAGAGCTACCGGCTAGAAGATGAATGGTTGGAAAGCTGCCTGGCGGGGAAGGACCTGGGAGCGATGGTTGATAGACAGCTGAATATGAGCCAGCAGTGTGCTCAGGTGGCCAAGAAGGCCAACGGCATCCTGGCTTGTATAAGAAGCAGTGTGGCCAGCAGGTCTAGGGAAGTGATCGTCCCCCTGTACTCGGCTCTGGTGAGGCCGCACCTCGAGTACTGTGTTCAGTTTTGGGCCCCTCACTACAAGAAGGACATCGAGGTGCTCGAGAGAGTCCAGAGAAGGGGGTCTGGAGAACAAGTCTTATGAGGAGCAGCTGAGGGAGCTGGGATTGTTCAGCCTGGAGAAGAGGAGGGTCAGGGGTGGCCTTATTGCTCTCTACAGGTACCTAAAGGAGGCTGTAGCAAGGCGGGGATTAGTCTATTCCTCCACGTGCCTGGCGATAGGATGAGGGGGAATGGGCTAAAGTTGCACCAGGGGAGGTTTAGGTTGGATATTAGGAAGAACTTCTTTACTGGGAGGGTTGTTAGGCATTGGAATGGGCTTCCCAGGGAAGTGGTGGAGTCACCATCCCTGGAGGTCTTTAAAAGACGTTTAGATGTATAGGTTAGTGATATGGTTTAGTGGAGGACTTGTTAATGTTAGGTCGGAGGTTGGGCTTGTGATCTTGGATGTCTCTTGCAACCTAAATTATTCTGTGATTCTCTGATATGGCCAGTGCAAAAGTCTAATGGTGAGTGGAGATGTTTTGCCCTCTGAATTCTTCAGGGCTTTGCTTGATGCAACTTGTGGACTTATCTGCCACATCACAGTGACCCTTTCAGTGTTTGACAGCAACTTTAGAGCACTTGCAAGGAAAACAAAAGACTTCGAATCACTGTGGCCTAGACTGCTTGTGTCCCAAAAGGGAGATTTATAAGTTTTAAAAAAGTGCATACAGAATTAAAATGGAGCAAATAGCTTTCTTTCTTGGTTGAGAAAAAACAGTCTGGTCGATTACATCAAACTGGGTGTGGCCTGTGATTTTGTTGGCAGCTTCTTATTTTTGGAAAGGACTTTGATAAAACAAAGCTTTTCCTTAGAAAATCCTCAATGAAAAAGTTTCTTGAGCATACTCTTGAAACACATGAGTAATTGCCCTGATATCAGTATGGTTAATCACATGCTTCAGATTGGAACTAAGGACTGAAGAGCTGTGACCAAAGTAAAAGAAGATAAAAACCATACAGGAGTTATTGTGTTTCTGACAGTTAAAGGAGCTACCTGCTTTCTAGCCTTGCAGTAGATATCTGTGCCTATGGATCTAGCTGGCTTTTACTTTAGTGTTTTTAGGAAACTTATTGTTGTATTAATGTTACTGTCTACTGAGTAGGTGTGTCAGAGACTCCCAGCGGTATTTTGGTGGCTGACTAGAGGTTGCACATGAAACCAGCCATGGGGTACAATAACACAGTGCTGAGCCAAGGACAACTGATCTATCTCTAAGTAGGGCTAATTATTGAGGGGTTAGCCCTGTGCCCTGGCCGTAAACTGCCTTGTATTGAGCCATCATGACTAAAAACCCTGTGTTTTCTTCTAGGGTGCTGGTATAGATGTCTCCTAGCACTGGAAAACAAATAAGATGAAGAGAGATCTGGATCTAAGTCCTTCTGAGGTTTTGACTACCCTTGCCCTTCACTAAATGTCCTCTTCAGTCTGACCTGACAACCTCCTATGCTAAATCAGAACCTTCCTTGGGCTATATACACTCCTTAAGTGCCCTCCAGGGGCCACATATACTTGGCTAATCCCTTTTATTAGATGCAAAAACCCAAACCAAACCAAAACCACAAAAACTACTGAGTGATTCTTTGGGAGGAAACAAACTAAGACCTAAAAGTCAGCCTGGTTATGAAAAGCTAGACCTAGAACACTTCATGATGATCCATGATAAGGAAAATACCACAGACTCATACCCATGGTCTTTAGCAACACTGGAGTCTACAGCCCTGCACTTTCTTACACAGCCATAAGAAACAAGCATATCCTCAGCGTTCACAGTTACACTACAATATAAAGCTATTGCTTGGTGCCAAACAACTAGGGAGATACATGTGTTCCTTCATGCCTTTGCAGGTGTTATTGAAAATCTCCCCAACAAAGACAGTCCCTGCTTTAACAAAATAGCATGCATGCATCTCCCGCTCTCTCCCAACACTTCTGAGCAAAACCTGCAGTAAAAAAAAGCCAGTGTGATGAAGCAAAAAGCATTTTGATATGGAAACATATTTTGGTTTCAAGCTTCCAAGAGGCCTTGTCATAAGCAAGGAAAAGAAAAGAGGTATGTGAAGAGGGAAAATGCAGTGAAAATTATCTTCGTATAGTCACATATAATGGAGATTTTGGACCATGTCAGTTGTATCTTGAGTCATTATTGCCAGAGAGATACTAAAAGCCCCTTTGAAATTAGCACATGCACCTAATACATTTATTGGAAGTTTTCTTACTCTGCTCCATGTTTTGTTCAGTGCAGCACCTCTTTCAAAGACATTTTAATCCCATTCCTTAATTCTCAATAGAAAGGATACTGCTCTGCAGACCACAATAAGGTATTTTCAAAGATATTAGAGATACCAGTGAAAAACTAGATCACTTCATAGTTCTATGGGAGGGTTGAAGAAGGGGACTTTCTGCCTGAACCTTAGGTGCGTCAAAAATCACTGAATCTTAGATGTTATGGTCATAATGGCCTAGGAAACTTACCTAACCCATCTCTCTGTCACTAACTTAGGAATGCAAACTGCTTGTTGCAACTTAGGGTGACCCTAAGTGCTGGGTTTATTGGGGAATCTCTGGTATGTAATGGTTTTAACAGCAGAGACTTGCCATCCCTGCAACAAACACATACATTTTATATATTTAATTTCTCTAGGGATTATCTAATGGAAAGGCCAGTCAGTAGTGGAAAATGTTTCCATTTTTGGAAACATCTCTATTGTTGTTGTTGCTAATAGGCTGGAATACCAATGAAACAAGCTGCTGCTTCTGATATTTTTGACACTGTTACATGTATTCAAAGTTCACTTGTAGCATTAAGCTGTCTCCTTTTCAACAACACAAAGCACTTGAGTCTTACAATGAGACCCTCATTCAGATACGTCTAGGTCCTCACTCAAGCAAAGCTTCCTTGGCTTTGTTTGGGTTTTATCTATACACAGAAGTTAACAGCAACTGAATAAGATGACAGCATGGATCCTCCTATTAATTCATTGGGCTTGGAAACAGGTGTTATTTAGTTGTCACGGAGACATATTTACATATAGTTATTATGCTGGGATGAAATTGGATACAGACTATACTGCATGAAGAATGAAGAATGCTTTGAAACATTTGCAACACAGAGCTATTGAGACAGACACTGTCCCAGTCCTGTTACCTGGAATTAAACTGCAGCCCAGTCCCATCGCTTAATTGCTGATTTTCTTCAGTCACTAGAAACGCTGCCTTTGGCTGAGCAAGGGGAATTAGGACAGCTGCTGCCTCCCCTCTAGTGACCAGGAAGAATTTGGAGAGATGCAGGATGCTACTGGGGTGGGGAACTGTTGTTAAGAATCCTTCCATCTCTCTTTCTAATGAGGCACAAACAGTTTCTGGTTTATGTGTAGGTAGGTGTCTGTGTGGTGTGGCTCTAGCCAGAGGCCTAAGTGGAAAAGGCAGAAGCCAGAGAGTTGCAGAGATGAATCTTTTTAAGGGTCTACAGCACAAAGGAGAGGCTACAATCACAGCTGACATCCCCTTCCCCATGCAGATACCTGTGCTAGTGCTTTGTATCCAGTGGTTCCCACAACCCTTCAGTAGGGACGATTAGCGTCCTTTGGCCTCTTCAGCTGCACCTTCAGCCTCTTCATGCCAATCTGGAAGCCGTTCATAGCCTGGATGGCAGCTTGGGCACTGTCAGGATTGTCAAAACTCACAAAACCTGTCAAAACATGAGGCAAGGCAGAGGGCTTAATGAGCTGAAGGGGGCCAAAGCATGTACATGCAACTACCACTGAGAATTAACATGGGGTAGAGGGTGAGGGTGGTGGGAGGGAGTAAGTGAGCAGGTAGGAGGGTGGGCAGGCAGGAAAGTGAGGAGAGGATGGTTGACAATGGGGGACAGAGAGTAGGAGGGGTTGTTACAGATTGGTGTCCCAGGATGCTGTGCCTGGTCTGAGTACCAGTTCAGACACGAGACTATGTGAAGCATGGGGATCCAAAGCCTGGTGCCACAGTACCAGCACACGGAAGATTTGGATCACCCTAGAGCAGATGTGATGCATGGTCTCAAGGCACTTGTTCTCTATCTTGTTCTTTTTTCCTCCATTGTGACTGGGTAACGTCTCTTTCTAGACCCTCCTTCACTCCCCAACATAACCTTTCCTTTGCCTTCCAATATTCAAAATGAAGGGAACCTGATATACCTACTGCTACCTCCTTATTATGGCAATATAAGCAAAATGTGAATTTAATAAGCTCTCCATTATGGTATTCATTGGCACGAATAGTTTGATTGTTGGCCACATAAGAATATGAGGAGCTTTATTAACTGGCAATTACTGTAGACCTTTACTTTATGTTGATGCTGCAGTTGAGAAATATGAACACTAGTGCTTTCCTAACATGGTTTCTGTAATTAGTTTCATACCTTGCCAGCACACCATCTAATCAGCCATGGACTCCATCCAGCAATAGAAGCACCTATAGTGATTGAATATTGTACCTACAGGCCACTCATTCTTTGTCTCAGTGGAAGAGGATCAGAAGAGGCAAGATAGCTCAGAACCAAGCTAGATGCAATGCATCTAGCTCATTCAGCTTTGAGGAAGGTTTTGTAATTTCTTTTTTTTTTTCTTTTTCTTATGTTCGCTCCAGGAGGAGACCTTGTTTGCACATACTGTACATGACTGTAGCTGGAGTGACCAGGAGACTGAGATATGACTGAGACAGGGGGCCATCACATTGTACAAGAATTGCCTGTGCTACCTTTGCCAGAAATTTCCTTGTTCGCCAAAAATATTTCTGAGCAAAAACTCTGGGTAAGTCTAGCCTGGACAAGCCTACAGTCCAGACAAAGACATCTGTTTTCCCACCCCTGCAAAGCTCTGGCAGCACAAATCAGCCCCAGCAGCACAAATCATCCCCAGAAACCCAGTGTCTCTAGACAGACAGGCTGAAATGAAGAGACAGCTTTAGAGCCCCTCAAAAAGATAATGCTAAGCATTTGCTGCCAGGTATACACCTGCTCCTGACAACAGCACCGGACATGGTTTACAGCCTTGGGCTGTTCTGTGACTTCATTCAGCAGCACCTCCTCTCTGGTCTAGTTCCTCCTCGAAAGCAAGGCTCGCACGTGACACAGGATGGCTTTTGTTTGGAAAAGACACACACACAAACGAAAACAAACCACCTCACTCTTGCATTAAAGCTGTACTCCCTGCCTTTGGCTTATAACAAAGGTTTATGAGAGGTCATAAAACCTATGATCTCAGCCTCAGATTGAGACAACAGGTTTATTAAGTGTGGCAGATGTGGTTTTAAGAGGGAGGCCCATGAAATAAACAGGCATCCCTCCTCATCCTCCCCTCTTGAAGCCAAAGCTCCAGGTAACTGGCTCTCCACGCAGTTATCCTGCCAGACACCTGGATGAGGAGGTACCAACACTGCAGCTCTGAAGGTATGAGCAGAAGTGTTGCTTGAGCCTCATGGCAGTCATCAATCTCTAGACAGAAAACTAGAGAGTTATGGTGAGTAATGAGCCTACGTATTATTAAATGGCAATGGATCTGCATTTGCAATTACTTTTTAGCCAGTAAGCACCTGGTAATGTTCTCAGTTTACATCTGACTAGTTGAATAATCTATCAGTCAACAAGGCCCTGTGATTTGGTCTCAGCAAAGGAATAAACTAAGCACTTCCTGATTTCACCTGAGTTGATTCAGTCTTTAAATACTGTTGGCAGCTCCTTTGGAAATGCTTTATTTGATCTTCAACTTGAAATTTGTTGTCTAGCTATCTCACATCCTTGAATATAGCTGCAGTGAAAGACAGTTCTTTTTAAAATCACCTCTGGACTGTTAATACTGCTGTCCAAGACCCATCAGCCCTAACAGTAAACTAAAAATGTGCCAGGGAAGCTCAGAGAAACTGAAGCCCAATCATCTATACCATTGAATTTTTAGAAAGGTTCTTGACATAGTTTGGCTGATGCCTAACTCCAAACAATTCCTGGACGCAGCATGAATATTAGCACAGGACAGAAGCTGTTTTCAGTAGTTCGCTTGGAGGTTGCCATGATATTCTGGAAAGTAACAGGATTTAATAGTTAGGGTGTGGACCATTCTGTGTCAGCTGGCACCAGTGCTCGAGAAAAGTGCCAGGTACGTTTATGTTACTAATATAGATACAGATACCAAATATCAAAGCTGAGTTGGCTGCAGCTGCACAATTGCTTATATCATGTCTTTGGAGAACATAACTTGCCTGTGAACTTTGATTTCTACTCTTGTGACTGGTCCTGTTGCAAAGTACTTCCTACTGGCTAAACACATACATTTAGAGTGTGTCTACACAGGCATCCATTTGTGAGCAAATCACCTTGGGATCTTAAAATAATCAATAGAGGTCTAGCCAATACACTCCGTGGAGTATAGAATGTAATTTTTCTCTTTTTTTTTTTTTTTTGTGGGGGGTGGGGGGGGGACACTGCTAGCTGTGCACAAACGAATCACACTGTAAAACCCACTGGCTGTTTAGCAGGGATAGGCACTGACTGCAGTGAAAGCAGGCACCTAGCTTAAAGCAAGGTTTACCAGTTCTGCAGCTGGGACTCACATCTCAAGGTAAGATTGTGCTGCTGGCTAGTGCCTGTATGGTTCACTCCTCAAAGTGGTGTTAATTGCTGAATCAAAATCCTTACGTATACAAGCCCCACCAGAAATACTCAGAATCAATCCTCTTTTCGTGTTTATGCATTTGTAAAAACATTTTTTGTTATCTTTAACGGCAGTAGCTAGATTGAGCTCCAGATGAGCTTTGGCCTGTCTAATTTTGTCCCTGAACAGACTTGCAACATCCGTATAGTCCTCCCTAGTGGCCTGCCTACTTTTGCAAAGATTATAAACACTCTTTTTTCTCCTAAGCTCAAGCCACAATTCTCTGTTCAGACAGGCCAGTCTTCTTCCCTGCCAGCTCGTCTTTGGGCACGTGGGGACAGACCACTCCTGCGCCATTAAGATTTCCCTCTTGAAGAGCGCCCAGCCTTCCTGGACTCCTCTGCCCTTCAGAACCACCTCCCAAGGGACTCTACCAACCAGTGTCCTCAGCAGCACAAAGTCAGCCCTCCGGAAGTCCAATACAGCAGTTTTACTGGTTCCCTTCCTGGCCTTGCCAAGAATATAGAACTCCACCATTTCGTGGTCACTCTGCCCAAGACAGCTCCCGACCACCACATCCTCCACCAGTCCTTCTCTGTTTGTGAAGAGAAGGTCTAGCGGGGCACCTCCCCTGGTAGGCTCACTAACCAGCTGCGTCAGGAAGCTATCTTCCACGCTCTCCAGAAACCTCCTAGACTGCTTTCTCTGGGCTGTGTTGTGCTTCCAGGATATATCTGGGAAGTTGAAGTCCCCCACGAGAACAAGCGCTGACGATTTCACAACTTCTGTCAGCTGCCTGTAGAACTCCTCATCAGTCTCCTCCTCCTGGATGCTTGCCTTGGCCTTCCCTCCGATCCTAACCCAAAGGGACTCAACCTTATTCCCAGCCTCAAGTTCCACGACATCAAAAATCTCTCTGATATAGAGAGCCACACCACCACTCCTTCTGTGCTGCCTGTCCCTTCTGAAGAGCTTATAGCCAGATATTGCAGCACTCCAGTCATGAGAGTGGTCCCACCACGTCTCCGTGATGACAACCAAGTCGTAGCCTGACTGCTGCACGATGGCTTCCAGCTCCTCCTGTTTGTTACCCATGCTGCGTGTATTAGTGTAGATGCACTTCAGCTGGGCCATTGCCTTCTCCCCTGGCCTTGCCATTGCTCCCCCTGGCACAGCTCCAACAAGCCTTGTTTCAGCCCCATCCCCCTTCTTACCTAGTTTAAAGCCCTCTCAATGAGCCCCGACAGCTCCTGGGCTAGGATCCATTTTCCCTTAGAGATAGGTGGGACTTATCTGCAGCCATCAGGCTGGGTGCCGAGTAAAGCGCCCCATGGTCAAAAAAAAAAAAATTTCTGTGTTGGCAGCAGCCTCTGAGCCACGTGTTTATCAGGTGGGCTTTCGGTGTCCTCTCTGTACCCCTCCCTGCCACCGTAGGGATGGACAAAAACACCACCTGTACTCCCGCTCCATCCACTACCTGTCCCAGTCCCCTAAAGTCCTGTTTGATAGCCTTCAGGCTTCTCTCTTCAATATTATCACTGCCAGCCTGGACTATCAAAAGAGGATAGTAATCAGAGGGGCAAACCAGGTTGGGAAGCTTTCTGGCAATGTCCCTGACCCTGACCCCAGGGAGGCAGCAGACTTCCCTATGGGTAGGGTCAGGCCGACAAATAGGGCCCTCTGTTCCCTTGAGAAGGGAGTCACCCACAACAATCACCCTTCTTTCTGTCCTGGTGGAGGCAGTCTTGAGGCGTGGAGTTGACTTCCTCGCCCTAGGCATCTGCCTCATCCTCATCCACCAGTCTCTCAAGCTCCAGGGCCTCAAACCTGTTGCATAAGGGCACCTGGGAAGGTGGGGCCGGTAGGGCCGGTGGGGGGGGCATTGCTTGCGAGGTCGAGCAGGGACCTGTCTCCATTCCTCCTCAACTCCCAGGTTCCCTTCCCTCTGCCCAACAGCAACAGGGGAGGGGGTCCACCCCCATTTGGGGTGCCTCACCCAGGTACCTGTCCTTCAGGCCCTGCAGGGAGCTGCTCCACCAGTCTATCTCCTGCTCCCACTCCCTGATGGCCCTCAACCTCTCCACCTCCTCCTTGAGCTCTGCCACCAGGCGGATTTTAGATATTTATTGAATATTAGAAAAGCTTCAAAGTGCTCCATAAAAAAATCTATTCTTATTTTTCACGGATGTAAACCAGATGACCTGGTAAACTTAATCTTTTATAAGCCTAAGTAAAACTATGAAAATCTTGACATGAGATTATATGATAAAAAACTAAGTGCTGTACAATTAATACTAATCAGCATGGTTTCATGGAAAATACAATCTATCAAATGAATCTGATTTCATGAAATTGCAAGTTTGGTTAATGAAGTAAATTTTTATAAAGTTTACTTAAACCCTTCTAGAGTATTTGACAGAGATTTTCTTTACAGAAGATGAAAGCAGCCCATATTAAACTTCTAAAAAATTGGATAATTGATACACCACTGAAAAAAAAAGTAAATTGTGACCTATAATATTGAGGAGTTTCTAGTAGGCTCCTCTAGGAGTACGCTGAAATCTCTGTGATATTCAGTTTCTCTAACACTACCTGTAAGATATCTAAAGTACTTACTGGTAAAATTTGCCAGTCATACTAGAAGCAGTAAATAATGACAGAAGTCAGGCTGACCTGGGTCACTGTGTAGGCTGGATTCAGTCAGAGAGTGTTCATTTTAACCCAACAAGATGTAAAATTAAGTATCCACAGGAAAAAAGCAGGTGGATAGCTCATTAAAAAAAGAATTCTAAAATAGAAAACAGTGTTTATAACAAGAACATAAATATCTTGGTAAAAGCCAAATACATGAGCTCTCAGGATTATGCTAAAATTTACTGGATGCGGGGAGAAACTTAGTTACAAGAGATGAGGAAAAGGCGGAGGTGCTTAATGCCTTCTTCGCCTCAGTCTTTAGCGGCAATACCGGTTGTCCTCTGGATACCCAGTACCCTGAGCTGGTGGAAGGGGATGGGGAGCAGGATGTGGCCCTCACTATCTGCGAAGAACTGGTTGGCGACCTGGTATGGCACTTGGACGTGTACAAGTCGATGGGGCCGGATGGGATCCACCCAAGGGTACTGAGAGAATTGGCAGAGGAGCTGGCCAAGCCACTATCCATCATTTATCAGCAGTCCTGGCTATTGGGGGAGGTCCCAGTTGACTGGCGGCTAGCAAACGTGACGCCCATCTACAAGAAGGGCCGGAGGACTGACCCGGGAAACTACAGGCCTGTCAGTTTGACCTCAGTACCAGGGAAGCTCATGGAGCAGATTCTCTTGAGAGTTATCATGCAGCACTTGCAGGGCAAGCAGGCAATCAGGCCCAGTCAGCATGGGTTTATGAAAGGCAGGTCCTGCTTGACGAACCTGATCTCCTTCTATGACAAAGTGACGTGCTGGGTGGATGAGGGAAAGGCTGTGGATGTGATCTACCTTGACTTCAGTTATGCTTTTGACACCGTCTCCCAGAGCATTCTCCTCAAGAAACTGGCTGCCCTAGACTTGGACTGGCGCACGCTTCGTTGGGTTAGAAACTGGCTGGATAGCCGGGCCCAAAGAGTCGTGGTAAATGGAGTCAAATCCAGATGAAGCCGGTCACTAGTGGCGTCCCCCAGGGCTTAGTGCTGGGGCTGGTCCTCTTTAATATCTTCATCGATGATCTGGATGAGGGCATTGAGTGCACCCTCAGTAAGTTTGCAGATGACACCAAGTTAGGTGCGTGTGTTGATCTGCTTGAGGGTAGGAAGGCTCTGCAGGAGGATCTGGATAGGCTGGACTGATGGGCTGAGGTCAACTGTATGAAGTTCAACAAGGGCAAGTGCCGGGTCCTGCACCTGGGGCGCAATAACGCCAAGCAGAGCTACAGGCTGGGAGATGAGTGGTTGGAAAGCTGCCAGGCAGAGAAGGACCTGGGAGCGATGGTTGATAGTCGGCTGAATATGAGCCAGCAGTGTGCTCAGGTGGCCAAGAAGGCCAACAGCATCCCGGCTTGTATCAGAAACAGTGTGACCAGCAGGGCTAGGGAGGTGATTGTCCCCCTGTACTCGGCTCTGGTGAGGCCGCACCTCGAGTACTGTGTTCAGTTTTGGGCCCCTCGCTGCAAGAAGGACATTGAGGTGCTTGAGCGGGTCCAGAGAAGGGCGACGAAGCTGGTGAGGGGCCTGGAGAACAAGTCCTACGAGGAGCGGCTGAGGGAGCTGGGCTTGTTCAGCCTGGAGAAAAGGAGGCTCAGGGGCGACCTTATCGCTCTCTACAGATACCTTAAAGGAGGCTGTAGAGAGGTGGGGGTTGGTCTGTTCTCCCACGTGCCTGGTGACAGGACGAGGGGGAATGGGCTTAAGTTGCACCAGGGGAGTTTTAGGTTAGATGTTAGGAAGAACTTCTTTACTGAAAGGGTTGTTAGGCATTGGAACAGGCTGCCCAGGGAAGTGGTTGAGTCACCATCCCTGGAAGTCTTTAAAAGATGTTTAGATGTAGAGCTTAGGGATATGGTTTAGTGGGGACTGTTAGTGTTAGGTTAGAGGTTGGACTCGATGATCTTGAGGTCTCTTCCAACCTAGAAATTCTGTGATTCTGTGATTCTGTGATACAAAATACTTATAGGGCTCAGTACATTCTCTGGATAAAGCCAGTCTTTGGAGATTATCCTCTAGAAATAGTGAGGAGATGTTACCTGTGAATATGGTTCATGAAAGGTCCATATTGGAATTCTACATTTAGTTCAGGTGATTTCTCTTAAAAAAAAAATAAAGTCTAGGAATTATGCAGAACTGCAAGAATAATTCTAGGTCTGAAAAAGTAACAAGAGTTGCCACAGTTCATTGAAGAGGTTAAACAGTCTTCCAATCATTGTCTATAAATAATTTCTAATAGAATGTTTGTGTTTTGTTTTTGTTTTTTTTTTAATACGGAAAAAAAATAGTTTGACGATTTCCACTGGATGGAAGCAGACGTTTGACAAATTTAAAATGGAAATAAGTAATTAACTATTTTGGAACATATTGTTCGGCAATAGGGGTGGAGCACCTATCACATGAAATCTTGATTAAGAGATTTTCTAAAAGGGATGCTATGACTCAAGCAGAAGGTTTGAACCTGTCACATGAGCCAAGGTATCTGGCATATGTTATTTTGGAGTTCAGTCCAAAGGATCAGAACAGTCCCTTCTGATACTGCACATCTATCTGTCTATCGTTCATTTCATTTTTCAGATATTTAGAAAATCATTTCTTGCCTACTAATCTGGCATGGACTGCAGTAACTGTCATAACAGAGGTAACAATTGACGCTAATGCCTTACAATAAATGGCCCCAAAGTGTGGGCTGTGGACCACTGAGACAGCTGACTGGTACTCGTTCTTCATCTTACTTCCAGCTGAGAAAAACTAAACAGATGGGAAGGGGAGATGTGAATGAAGAGAAAATGAAGAGAAATGAAGAGTGAAAGTAGATGGCATGATTAACTTTCTCTAAAGGTCAGAATGCCCAGTGCAAAAGGTAACTAGAAATACATGAGCATCTTCCTGATGTCACCTTCCCATCTTCCCATGCATGCAACCACTTCCGTAGAGTGCGGGAAGTGTGAGCTTGAATGTACAGAGAAGTGGTACCTGTTATTGTGTATAGTCAGTTGGATGCTACCCAGATACTGCTTGAAAGAAGCAGGCACTGAAGACTGAGGGCTGTAGATGCTGACCCTGAATATGGTGATTCTAACCAAGAAAGACTTTTAGTTCTATTATTCTTCTCTTTCACAATCTGTTCTTTCATATAGAAATTAGTTACATGACTCCACTGAAAGCAAATGGTTAAAATTCAAGATTAGACCAAAATTTGGACAGTTTAAATTACTGTATGGTCTGATCTGGGGTTTTGACTCGCATATATCTGCAACCAGGGCACCTGATCAGGACCAATGTTTTCTAAAAAGAGGAAAAGAAGAAGCAAAAATCTGATATAGAAAACCACAATGGATTTTTCATCCTACGAATGGAGGCAATGCTAAAAACTTATCTTATTCTCTTATTTTCCTGTGTACACAACTTGTATAAAGGATGAGCAACTATTTGTCTGATGCTGCAGACTGTGGGTCTACCCATTTTGCTAAGTAGGAGTTGAAGTCGTCCGATGAATGGATGGAAGAAGTGAAGGATTCAGGCTCCAGCCGGTCTTTGGAGACCCCATGATTCAAATGTTTGTCAAATACACATGTGAAATGTGTCAATATGGAACAATGCTAGGGCCGCATGGTATGATGAATGTGACCTTCTGTCTTACATACCCTTGTATAACCACAAGTCTAAGAAAAACAGAGTGGTTAATGTATATAGTTCTTGTGTCTTACAAAGGAATGTTTAGGAATGTTTTAGCAATTCGCGTCAATAGAGAGCTTGAAGGGAAGATGAATGAAGTGCATGACAGACCGAAAAGAAGGGCTGTTTTATCCAAGTGTTGATTGGCGGTGCCCAACATATGGGCCTGGCAGTGTATCTTGTGATCCCATTTTTGCTCTTAAATGCTTTGAGTGTGACAAGAAAAAAGGCGGGAGCATTATCTAAGTAACTAACAGTTTAGAAGTGTTGGTGTACTTGCTGTGGTGTTTGGTCAGTTTCCCAAGTACTGGGGGGGAGCGGACTGACTGATTATCAAAGCGGTAGAATGGAGTCATTTCTTTGGTGGTTTGGGCTTGAGCCCTGGGAATTGGGTAAGAAGGGGGAGAGTGAATTTATTTAGGCCTCAATACCCTTTAAACCCCCATATTGAAGGATACACAGGAGTGATTCCTTGATTTGTATGGGCTTACTAACAAAGTGCATGAGAAAAATTGGCATTCGGCTTGAAATTTGGTCCTGTTGAAATGTAAAGTTTTGTGGAAAAGGTGGTAATGTTTGTATAGAAGATGGAAGGCTGAGTGCTTCAGCTGTTTTCCTGAAGTTCCGTGCCTTTATGATTGAAACGGGGCTCGTTAATAATCTGAAATAGGAAAGTTTGTATGTGGGAAGAAGAGTTTAATCCCAGAGAATTGAATTGGGACATTGGGGAAGAAGATTAGGAAAAGATAGTAAAAACCCGCAGTAAAACGGTTTGCGTGGAAATTGAAACAAAGGACAGTAACTAGTAAGGAACAGTAATAAATAAATAAATAAAAGGGAATGGGAAATCAAGGAAATGAGTAATATCCAAAACAAAGACATTTTAAAGAAAGCCTCCTTGGGTGCATATTGGCACATTCGAAGGATATTGTTAGAACTGGGGGCACAGAAAGCAAGAGGACTTTCACTAAGTATTGCAATCAATGGTGGCCACTACATAAACTAAATTGCCACTTTATGGATCAATCGACTATAACACTATCTTGCAATTAATGTTGTTTTTGAGGAGAGAAGGGAAATAGGATGAAATGTTGTATACTGATATGTTGTTTCAGCATCTTCGAGAGAAAAGGAGTGGAATTAAGCTGGCCCCTGACTGAGCCTTTGGTGTTGGCATGAGAAAAAGTACAGTCTGGAGAAAGATAAAGGAAGGGTTAAAAGAGTTGTTGAAGGTGTTAAAGGTGTGGCATGTAGTATTTAACAGAGCTGTTTGAAGTTGAATGAGCAGGGGAAGAGGATGTAGGAATGTTAATAGTTCTGCCTCAACAGGAGGCTGTGATCTCAAAATCATGGGTTTGAGCCCTTTGGGGCAGAGGGACCATGATGGGTCCGAGAGAGTTGTCATGGAAACAGAAAAGCAGCTAACTTTTAAAACAACCTGAGTTTATGAGTGAGCTCAGATTGCCAATGGGACCGCTCAGGGAACTGTTGCCAATTGCATTCCCCTGACCGACCCCACACTGAGACTATAGGCACCCTGGAAATAATGAACGGTAAATACCAAAATCTGGTTAAATTGGGAATTGAGAATCTGTTTCAACAAGTTCCAAAAGTAACCCCTATGGAATTTTTGGACCAACTTTGAAATGCAATGGAAAACAAAACAAAACAAACAAACGAAACTGGAGAAAATAGAGACTAAGTTAGAACAAGGAAAATGGACACTGCCCGACGGTGGAGAGATATTGCCAAAAGCTTATGCGAGGCAAATATTGGGACGTTTGCATGCACAAACACATTAGGGTACAAAGGCATTAAGTGATCATTTACTTACACAATTTGGTTGCATTGGGTTTTTTGAAATAGCAAAGCAAATTAC
The DNA here is from genome assembly GCF_963932015.1 of Anas acuta. Taxonomy (NCBI): domain Eukaryota; kingdom Metazoa; phylum Chordata; class Aves; order Anseriformes; family Anatidae; genus Anas; species Anas acuta. The sequence continues at coordinate 25,710,616 of NC_089016.1, read as the reverse complement.
ACAAGGTTGCTTAACTTGTCAGAAGATAGATAAGAAAGTGTTTCAGCAAGCAGCCACGGGAGGGAGAAAAAACAAACAAACAAACAACAACACAGATTATAGGCCTTTTGAGAAAGTACAAGTTGATTTCACTGAATTGCCCAAGGTAGAGCGGATAAAATATCTATTGATAATAGTAGATCATTTAACACAATGGGTAGAAACTTATCCCATAGCACGAGCTACAGCACAAATGGTGGTAAAATATAAAAGAATATAAATATAAAAGAAGGGAATATAAAAGAGTTTAGAGGGAACAAAGAAGGGTGATTCAGGAGACTCCATGCAGTCTCTGGTTTCTTGTTCTCCAGATGGTTCTCTTGTTCTCCAGCCATTAAGGCATGGATGTTTCTGTGTGTTTGCTGTTGTTGTTACATTCAAAGTTGTTTGACCAATGAAAAGTTGTTTTGAAAAGAACTGCTGTGGAGAGAAGAGCATAAGACGGGAGCTTGCCCTCAAGATAAAAAAGGCAACACGATGTGATGAAGTCACATCCATAAAGAAGCAGGAAAAAGAAGTGAAGAGGAACAGGCTGGCAGAATGTAGACCAGGACGGGAACAGGCACATTGATTGCCTCATGAACATAGGTTCGGCCAAACTCAACAAACTGCTCAGAGAAGCTCGTACAGAAAGTCGCTGGAAACAGGCACACTGGAGCTGGAGAGAAGCTCGAGCTGAGAGAAGCGGACCCATGCACACAACTGCCCCTCACTGGTAAGCAGTTGTGCATTATGGGGAATCATACGTCCTTAGGAACAAAGACTGTCCTGGTAACCTTACAGCTTATTCTCCTTCTTAACAATCGGACAGTTTATGAGCCTGAAATATGGGACCAAACTGAGGTCAAGGTGTGGGACTCTGCAACTAAAAATGACAAGGTTGCAGTGGGATTGCTCGACACCTGGCGAGCAGTCTCTGAGGCCTTAAAGAGCCATGTGGGACCACAGTCAGAAACGTGTGGTTTGCCAGATAGTGAGGGAGCTGCGGGCTGCTTTACTGATCTGACTGCTACGCCATGGGCCCCTCTGCTGCTACAGCCATCGAAGGCCTTTGCTCTTACGCCCCCTGTTGACCTGAACGTGCCTTTTGACCCAGGCCTATTGGCCTTGAAAAGGAGATGGATATGCTTTTCTTCGATCCGGGAAGAACGGGAAACATAAGGCCTGAAGGCCGAGTTGCTTGACAACTTAAAGCAAGACATATTGTCCAAAGGGAATGGAAAATGGAGACTTGTATGTAATCAGGAAAAGGAGTGGAAAATGGAGACTGTTGAGTCGTGGAACTTGGAGGATTGTTTGTTACCTTTTCTGATCGTGAATATGTATAGGTGTACTCGAGGTTAGTAAGTCATGGAATTTAGAGGATTGTTTGTTACCTTTCCTGATTGTACGTATGTATAGGCATACTTGCGTTTAGTATGTAAAGCAATGTTCTGTATATTTAGAACGTTTGATGTTTGTGTGTGCGTGTTGGTGGAGCGTAGACTCCCCGCACACCCAGCGCTGTTTACTTGCCTTTTATACCTTTTAGAAATATTTGTTTTATAAATATTACAAAATCCAGATTGAGTTGAGACCTCATTTATAACAGTATGATGAATGTGACCTTCTGTCTTACATACCCTTGTATAACCACAAGTCTAAGAAAAACGGAGTGGTTAATGTATATAGTTCTTGTATCTTGCAAAGGAATGTTTTAGCAATTCGTGTCAATAGAGAGCTTGAAGGGAAATGTATTTGTAGGCTTTTCCTTGAAGTCTCTGATATCTGGGGGGGGGTCAGAATAACTGCTAACTATTATGACTATTGCATGGGACGCTATGCACGTCTCTGCTATCTGGCCAGGAGATTAAGGAGACGGGGAGAGCTGAAGGACGACTAAAAGACAAAGCTTGCAGGGGATGCTGCACAAGTCTGTGACATACAGCCAAGCTGGACACAGGAGAAGGACAAGAGGGCGGAAGACTATGAGCCTTCAGCACGAGAAACCCCCAGAGACCCCCAGAGGGACCACCGGAGACTGATACACATGCTCCAGTAGGAGGGTTTGGATTCTGGAAACTAATTATAATAACCCTGTTTTTTCTAGAAGTAGTAATGAATATGTATTAGCCTAGGAGCATAAAAACCACCTGCTTGATGTAACTGGTGGCATACTTGCGTTTAGTATGTAAAGCAATGTTCTGTATATTTAGAACGTTTGATGTTTGTGTGTGCGTGTTGGTGGAGCAGAGACTCCCGGCACACCCAGCGCTGTTTGCTTACCTCTATTCCTTTAATAAATTGTAAACTTTTATTGTAACCCTATTTGGGACTTACCCATTTATTACAGGCTTAATAAAGAAGCTATATGAACATTGCAGCTACTGAAAAAAAACAGTCATCTTTCTTCATCTACAAGAGACGGTCACCATAAAATCACCCTCCTGTTGGTAGTATTTCATAGTGGGAAGGAAAATTCCTTCCTTCTTTTTTAAAGAAAAAAAAAAAATCAGCAAAACTAAAAAGAAACAGATCATGAATGTGCAATACAAATTGTACTAATGACTATTTTTTATTAGTTCTCTCCTGTCCTGGGGAGTCTCTGAAATAGATCTGTTCTTTGTGTAGCAATGTACAGAATGCAAATCTTGCATCTTGCTGACCATTACTTAGATAGGAAACTAACCATCTCTCCCCTTTATGTCATTGCATATTTGATACCTCATTTATGGTTAGGTTGGGGCAACCTAATAGGTATAGAAGGACTAGAAGCTTCTCTTGTTGTACAGTCCAGAAATTTCTGTTCAGAAGGCAGAAATAGTGATGGATAGCTTTTGGCCATGCTTTTCAAACCAATACATTGCTTTTTATGGAGGCCATTGTGTGAAAAATGGCCTCTACTCGGCTCTGGTGAGGCCGCACCTCGAGTACTGTGTTCAGTTTTGGGCCCCTCGCTACAAGAAGAACATGGAGGTGCTTGAGAGAGTCCAGAGAAGGGTGATGAAGCTAGTGAGGGGTCTGGAGAACAAGTCTTATGAGGAGCGGCTGAGGGAGCTGGGTTTGTTCAGCCTGGAGAAAACGAGGCTCAGGGGCGACCTTATCACTCTTTACAGATACCTTAAAGGAGGCTGTAGAGAGGTGGGGATTGGTCTATTCTCTCATGTGCCTAGTGACAGGACGAGGGGGAACGGGCTAAAGTTGCACCAGGGGTGTTTTAGGTTGGATATTAGGAAGAAATTCTTTACTGAGAGGGTTGTTAGGCATTGGAACGGGCTGCCCAGGGAAGTGGTGGAGTCACCATCCCTGGTGGTCTTTAAAAGACGTTTAGATGTTGAACTTAGCAATATGGTTTAGTGGAGGACTTGTTAGTGTTAGGTCAGAGGTTGGACTCGATGATCTTGAGGTCTCTTCCAACCTAGACAATTCTGTGATTCTGTGATTCTGTGAAAAACAGCTAAGAAAACCAAAAGTGAAATAAGTGGGGAAAAAAAAAACACACAACACAAACAACCTCCTCATATGCAGTGACTCATTTGGTAGAAAAAGAAAAGAGGAAATCTGTTAATATTTAGATCAGAAGGTTGTGGCACTGAACCATGCTGGGTACCAACAAGAGAAAGGAAAGAGTTATATGTTTTAAACTATAAGATGAAGTACTGATCTAGATCCAACTGAAAATGCCTTTGGTTAGAAAAAATAAGGTCTAAGAAATGCAGTATGGCTTTTGATAATTTGGACAGAGAACTTAATTTGAAGAAGTGGGGTAAAAATGTAAGTTTCCCCTAAAAATGTGGATCTTGCATTGACTCTTAAAATAAACAAACAAAAATTATTCTTTCATAAGCATTTCTAAAAGCTCAATAACACAAGAATCCTTCCGCAGTCTGTTCAGCCATGTCAGGAGATGCACAGTGACCAGGGAAAACACCTTACAGTTTCTGGAAACATTAGTGGAGAAGGATTTTAAAGGGTAATTAGGAACCCCTATTTAGAACAGACATATAATTTCTCCTTTAAATGGTCAGAACACAAAATCAGATTTGTAGGTCATGCTTGCCAAAAATGGAGAAAGCCTATGGCCTGTAAAGTAGTCAAAGAAAGCAGCTGCTCTTAGATGTTAGCTCCTCCCTTTTAAAGCATTAAATATGCCTGTCAAAATGTCAAGGGGACTGATACCTGGCTGGTGTACGAAGGCTGAGTCCCACTGTCTCTAGGCTTTACATGGGTTACATCACTAGATCTCACCAGTGGTGTGCCCTAGCTGCAAGGGAGGGCATTAGTATTTTGAGCTCTATTAACAAGAGCACAGGCAGTCAAACAGGGAAATGATTACTCTTCTCTGCTCAGCACTCACTAGATCACATCTGGATACGACATCCAGTTTTGGGCACCCTCCTCCCAGCCACCCTGACTCCAGCATAGGAAAGACAGTAACAAAACAGAATGAGTTTAGCATAGGTCCATCAGGATGGCCAAGGGCTGACGAACTTGCCCTTTGAGAAAGAAATGACATAGTCTCTTCACAGTGGTGCATGGTGGGAGGACAAGAGACAAGGGGCAGAAATTGAAACAAGAGAGTTTTAGACTGGATATAAAGAAAGGCTTTTTCACCATGAAGGCCAATAAGTTTTAGAGCAGGTTGACCAAATGAATTTCCATCCTTGGAGGTTTTCAAGACCTGACTAGATAAATCCCTGAGCAATCCTGAGATCTGACCCCACAGCTGACCTTGCTTTGGTCAGGAGGTTGGACTTTTCAGGTCCCTGACAAGCTCTGTGAATCTATTAATAGACAGAAACATTAATTTCCATAATTTATGATTAATAATAACAGTGACCTTAACAAAATTATGATGGATAAACACAAAATGGAAGTACTGATCATAATTATAAAGCCTTATTTTCTACGTAACGCTCATGTTTCCAATGATTATACACTCATCTCTTAGCTAATGAAAGTAGAAAGGATGTTATAGGAACACCTCTTCACAGGGTTTAACATAAGAGCATTTTGCCCATAGACTTCATCTGATTCCATTCAGAATTTCTTATTCCACCTGGCTTTTACTAGCTCATTTACAGAAATCAGCTGCAAGCTAGCAACAGGCATTGTATCATTTACTCAGAAAATTCACCTACTTAACATTAGGCTACAATTTTATAGTCATCTTTAAACTGCTCTTAAGCATCCCTAGTTCAGCTGTTTTAATTGTTTTTGAGAAACTGCAGGCATATTCACTATTGGAGAAATATATATATAAATACATATAAATATACATATACATATGTAATATATTACAGATCAGGAATGAGGAGAGTGGGGATGAGGTTGAATATGGTTGGGGATTTGAAATAGTTGGAAGTAGGAATGGTGAGGAAAGGTACCTATTTTTATGGGGATCTGAAAATCGTTTTTCTGATGACAACCTTTGTGATGTCAGTATACACTATCTGTTCATCTCATCTCATACATTGGTTTTGGTTTGCTTACTTGAAAAAGCAAGATATCACACACACCAATACACTAAAGCAATGATAAGATTACAAAATGAAGCACTCAGGAGTTAAAAAATGCAAGAATTGATGCTATACATAAAATTTTAGTTTTGTATTGTTTTGTATATGCATTAAGGCATCACTTCTAACCACATGTTTCTGTATTTTTCTTTTTCATGGCATCCTTGTTTTAATTACTGTAGAGAATGAATAAGAACATGGTGAAGAAGATGGCAATGTATCAGACTCATTATTGCTAGTGTTGGAATACAGACAGTAAATAGGAAAAGGATGGTTCTGTGATGTAGTTGTACAACCAAATGCTGCCTTGGAGAAATGGACTTGACGCCTATTTTTGGCATGACATCCCAATTATGGTGGGTAAATAACATGTCACAAAACCCCTTAATAAGATCTCCTAGGCTACTTTCTTATTAGTAAATAAAATCTGCAGGCTCTGAGTGCAAATGGCACATCATGGCTTCTATCCTTATGACTAAACTCTCTTATCCCTAAAAGAGGAGTGGTCTTGTCTATACTACTGTCTAGGGACGGTCCCTGTACCTTGCCACCCCTGAGCCATGCCCCAAAGACGTCCTGGCCCAACTAGAGCCAAAAGCATACAAATGTTAAAAAGATATGGATAGTTATGACATAGTGCATGAGCTGATATGTGAGGCCTCTTTATTTTTTTCTTGGTGCTCAGTCAGTGTGTGACCTGAGATTTTGCTGGTATAGAAAGGCTGCGTGCCTGTACTGGATCTGAAATGAACATAAACATAGCATGCTCTGCATTGTGTTAGACATTTTGAGAAAACACACAAACAGACCAATCAGGCTCATGGCATCTCAGATGAGGCATTCAAGATTAATAAATAGTTTTGAATATCTTTCTATGTCTCACCATCCCCTTGGTGAAATGAAGACGACATGAGTACTGTGAAAATGCTGTTTCTCAGTTCCATGAACCTCTCAAATGCTCTGCTAGGAAGGGCCTTAGGAAAACAGATGAGAAAATAATAATAAATTCATATTCATAGCAACATTTGAATATTGTGCAGGAAGGAAGGCCTGGGGCCAAGCAGAGAGCTGTGAGGACCTATTGAACAGCTGCTCTGTAACAAGCTAGCTGACAGACTTCAAAATGCTGAAGCGCAGTCCTGTGCAGCAAATGAAAAAGGACAGACAGATATAAAGAAGTTGAAGATAAATATGTGGGGATGGATGGATGGATGGATGGATGGATGGATGGATGGATGGATGGATGGATGGGTGGATGGGTGGATGGAGAAACACTTGTTCTACAGCTCAAATTTACATTGAATGAGAGAGATCTTGGGAAAACAAAATAAAAACAGATGTAATGGAAAGCCTAAATGTTGTTGTAGGTCTGCAATCTCACAAGAGCAGGATGTGGTAAGTCCATGTTCAGCAGTTCAATCACCTTGAGTTCAGAAATGGGCCTGCCTGTTGAAGTGTTAACTGTTTTCTGAACAGAAACTTCTGGACCGAATGAAAGTAGCACTAGAGACTCTCCTCTGGCATTTCTACACATGGGGGTGTTTGCATTTAAAACTGAAATATCCTTGGAGCATATGGAGGATCAGCTGTATCTAATTAGGGTTCATCTACTCTATCTAAAATCAAAGTATTTTTAGAGGCGGTGGAAGTAAATAGCATGCTGTGCAGGCACAGGTGAAGTGGGTTTACGTGGCAAGGTTTTGGTAGCAGGGGGCCATAGGGGTGGTTTCTGTGAGAAAGATCTAGAAGCCGCCCCATGTTTGGGAAGGGCCCCGTTGTTTTCCAGATCTGAGCCAATAAGCGATGTTGTTTTGCGCCTCTGTGAGAGCATATTTAAGACAGGGAAAAAACGCTGCACCACACAGCAGCCGGGAGAGTCAAGGGAGTGAGAAACAGCCTTGCAGGTGCCAAGGTCAGTGTAGAAGGAGGGGGAGAGGTGCTCCAGGCGCCGGAGCAGAAGTCCCCTGTGGCCTGTGGTGAAGACCATGGTGAAGCAGGCTGTCCCCCTGCAGCCCATGGAGTACCACGGTGGAGTAGGGTTCCACGCTGCAGCCCGTGGAGGAGACCACGGTGGAGCAGGTGGCCCTGCACCGACGGAGGCTGCCGCCTGTGGAAGACCCCTGCCGGAGGAGATTCCGGGACGGACCTGTAGCCCGTGGAGAGGAGACCACGCAGGAGCAGGTGACCTGGCAGGAGCTGCTGCCCATGGGGCAGCCAGGTTGGAGCAGTTTTCTCCTGAGGGTTGGCCCCCGTGGTACAGACCCATATCTGGAGCAATTCTGGAAGAGCTGCTGCCTGTGGGAAGCCCACGCCGGATCAGTTCATCAAGGACTGCATCCCGTGGGTGGGACCCCACAGCACAGGGGACGAGAGTGACCGAGAAGGAGCGGCAGAGAAGAAGCGCTGTAGACCACCATAACCCCCATTCCCCCGTTCCCCTGCGCTGCTCGGGGGAGGAGGTGGAAGAGGGTGGATGGGGGGGGGGAGGTGCTTTTGGTTTCTTTCCTTTGTTTCTCACTTCTCTAGCTTGTTAGTAATGGGCAATAAATCTTACTATCTTCTTATGCTGAGTCCGTTTTGCCCGTTACAATAATTATTGCGTGATTTTCTTGTCCTTATCTCAACCCTTGATCCCTTTTCACATATTTTCTCCCCATTCCTCTTTGAGGAGGGGGAGTGAGAAAGCGGCTGTGGTGGAGCTCAACTGCCCACTCAAGCGGAACCACGACAGGGTCCTGCAGAAGCTGATGGTTAGGCTGTGACACATTGTGCCTCTGTTTAAGACATTCCAGATCAGTCTGCTGTGAGAATGGGAGTTGCTGTCTTCAAGGAAAGCCTTATTAAGTGTAATTTTTCCTCAAGTGAGACAACTCCTGTGGTGTCCCTGCCATTTCACTGGGAAAGAACAGCAAGTCCCAGTGAGGAGAAATGTGCTAAGTATAAAAGAAATGGATGGGAAGAGGCTACAGATTGGGCACTGAAGAGCTGTGAAGAGCTGGTGGGAGAGGAGAAAGACAGAGAGAATGGTGAAAGGCTGTGAAAGTAATATTAATAACTCTGAATCCAAGAGGGTGGAAAGGGCAGTACCAGAGGAGAATCCCAAGGAGATGCTGATGTGGTTGGTGTGATGGAGGCTCAGGCCATGGGGATAGACAGGATGGTGATGAGTGCGAGGGAGAAAGAAGTGTGGTCTGTAGTGGGACATATTTCAGATGCATCAGGATAAGGGGGAAATAAAAGCCAGGGGCCTGAAAAATTGTAGTAAAAAAGGGAGGATTTGGGTCTAGACTGGATGAATGCAGCAAGAGGAAAGTCCCAGACAAAGATGCCTCCCAACTTCAATGAATGTTTTAGTGAGGTCAGGGTTGTGTCTCAGGCAGGAAGCAGACCTGCTATGGTAAACAACAGCCATATTTTGACCACTTTCACATTTTTTTTGCACAAGACTGGTGTTTGCTGTAGTCACCGTTCTGCAGTGCTCATTGTCAAGCCAGGAGGCAACCTCTGAACTGAGAACGTCCAAGGCTTCATAACTGCAGTGTGGTTTCTTCAACATACACAGGTGCTAATGGGTCTCAGCAGGATGGTGGACCCTGGGAAACCGGGAGAACGGCTTGTGGCTGGTCTTGTTTTCTCCCACAGTTGCCCCTACACAATCCTGCCAGCAGTGGCTAAAGGAGATAATGCATCCATCTTTGTGCTGGAAGCACAGGGGAGGTTCAGAACTGAACACAAAGGAATACAAGTCTTTTTTTTTTTTTTTTTTTTTTTTTTGAGATGCTGCTCTACTGATGCACTTTGCACTTTGGGCTGGCTATTTACTGGTAGTTCAATAGTGAGAAAAGAGCAGCAAATGAAGTATTTTCTCCTCCCATGGAAGAAAAATATGGTGACATTTTTATCCATGGAATTTTTTGAGTTTGTCTAAAGAAGGACTTCTTGACAATTTCTCAACAACCTTGGGCTAGACTCTGTTATAGCAATTTACTTGGGATCTGCATAGCAGATATACTTTAAAAGGTCATATAATGGTGGAGTATCTTTCTGGGGCCAGACAGAATTGTCCCCCCAGGCTACTAGTTGGAGAGCTCTGGCTGGTTGAAAAAAAAGTGAAACAGAATGCAAATGCTATGTTTTTATATTATGAGTTTGGGGAAATGCTTAAGCAGAAAAGGAAAGAGTTTTCTTACTTTCAAAGTTAAAAATCCTTCTTTTCCTTTAGGAAAAAGTAATATTTCCCTTTTTTAAAAAGCTGAGTTTCTGAACAAGGAATTATAATCAGTGCCAACTTCAGTGGACTTAGTACAACAAATGAATGGCCTGGTTATCTGTAATAATGTCCATATTTTTACATTGCTCTAAAGTTGAAGGTCAGTGGGGTGGGAGGTTTTGAAGAGCAGTATGACATACTCGTGATAATTAGCTACCTGTATGTCTGCTATTTCTGTCCTTGTGGAGGAGGTGTACATGGCAGTGTAAGTGAAACCAACAGTCACATCAGGCACTCAGTTCTATGGGAAACTTAGCTAAAGTCAGAGAAAACTGGGGCTTGATGCCTGGAACCCAAAACTGACTGGATATTGGTGTCTCAGAAACTAATATAAGGTGACTAAAATCCATCATCATTCTCTAGTTCCTGCTTTTGCTTGCCTGGGTTTACACATCCAAAGTGCACCTTCCTGCTTTCAGGCTGGAATACTCTACCATTGGTGTTGGAAGTTACTGCATCAAACAAGCTGTGGTTTAGGTTCTTCCAGTAAGACTCACAATAAGAAAAAATTCTGCTAAGATCCCTCAATCCCTGCTCAGCTATCAGCCACAACTTCACAGTACCTTGGAAACAGCAACAAAGCCAGCCCCATAACCCTGCCCCACAAGCTAGGTATGTGTTATTACCCTCATTAAGCCTTATAGCCAAAGAATCTTTGAAACAGGAGGATATGAGGTGAATCTCTGTCCAGAAGATACTCTTCCTTACTGGACTTGGCTCCCACCTCATTTCTTCTCCATTTACCTTTGCCCTTCCCCCTTGCCTGTATAAGGGGAGACAGGCTCAGTACTCCCCTAAATATTATTTATGATAGGAATAGCAATTTCACTGACAAAGGTCCACTTGTTGATATCCTTGGAGCATTAGTGTTCAATGTCACCTAGAGCTTTGCTGGTCTGCTTATTTTGTTATGAGCTTTTATACGGTTAAAGCTCTAAATCTCTCATTTGAACTTCCCAAGTTCTTCTTAATAAACTCTTTTGTTCTCTAATGCTTGAGAGTGCAGCAATCCCATGACTACTGGTGAAGGGATTGCCGTGTCCCCTCACACTAGGGAGCAAGGCTTTTTCAATCAAAAAGCAGCCTGTTCAGACCCTCTGTGGATGGGCAGGAGAAACTGCACAGAGAAGGGGCACAGATGTCTTGGAAGTACTGTCTGCCATGCACCATAGCTAGCAAGGAATAAGGTAAGAGTTTTGGGAGGTGGGCTGTCCAGGAAGGGAATGGGGAAGGCAACATGGGAGGGAAGCATAATGTGGAGACTGAGTGACTTTAAAATCAAATGAAATTCCAACAAGTCTTAACTCTGGAAGTTTGCCTGAGAGACAGAGTCCAGATCAGATGCAAGTAACAGGAAAAGAAAAGCAATAGTTTGTCCCATTGCAATTCTCAGAGAAAGTTTGCAAAGAACACTGAGTGGTGGATTACCAAAAAACTGCACATTCCAGTGGCAGGTGAGAGGAGAGCCCCCATCCACCAGGTGGGATGGGACCTTTCTGGGGCTGCCAGAAGGGACCTTTCACAGCAGCACCTTTGCGAACAGCGGGATCCCACTGAGACATCACGCACATATCAGCACACTGCAGTTGGCAGACTGATCCCACCCTTTGTGGGTGCACCTTGGGGTGTTCTTGCCTGGTGGCCCACATGCAGCTGAAGCTGTGTTCTGCTCATGCTCCAGCTGGTGGAGTTGGGCCCGGAGCTGTGTGAGAATGGCATTGCTTTCAGACCCAGCCTCTTAGCATGGCTTGCTGGCTGAGGCACAGGGTTAGCTGGAGCTATTTGTACGTGCCGTGGTTCTGGCTCAGGTGTGGCAGGCTCAGAGCACAGCCGCCTGCAGTCTGCTGAGCAACCATCCCAGGCTTTCAGCTGATGGTGTTCAGCCCTTGGCCCTTTGCAGTTTAATGCATCACATCCGCTAGATAGCTGTCCCTCAAGCTCTGTCCTCCCTTCAACTCCACAACCTGTTTTTCCTTTCACTTGGGTGCAGAAATTCCCACTGCTGACTCCATCAGCAGTTCACCTACTCCCTGGCCTCCTCCATTTTCCTCCATGTGCTCTAGTCTTTTCTGCACCCTCCCCACCTCCCCTTCCAAGGGGGGGGGGGGGGTGTTTTCCACCCCACCAGCAGCAACTGCAGCACCCAGCTGCCAGTGAAATGTCAAACCTTCGCTTCTTAGCAGAGCACACAATTCTGAGCATGAGACAATTAGGATACAAAGAGGGAAGGGGTGAAGTATCGACAGGAGTAAATCTAGAGAAATCATAAAGCTTAAGCAGAAAGAAAGCAGTTTGAAAGGTGAAGTATTCAGAGAAAGCCCTTTCCTGGATGAATCTAATTGTTTTGTTATCTTTACCCACCAAAGCATTTACTTTGGTTTGTCGCCCGATCCACAAACACTTTCGAGGAGATGACATTACCAAAAGGCAGGAACATCTGCATCAGCTCAGCATCCCCAAACTCCTGGGGCAGATGGTAGATAAACAGGTTACAGCCCTCTGGTCCTGTCAAGAGAAAAAAAGAGCCATGAATGGAAATTAATAGGATATGAGAAGCACATGGTGGAGATTTACTTTGGTGTCCCCTCTCTCTGACAGCTGAAGGGTCACTGCAAGGAAGCAGTCTGTAGAGCCCAGACTGCATTAATGGGTCTTGGAGAAAGGGCTCCCTTTGTTCCTCTTGTACTGGGTCTGGCTGGAATGTTAACTTTCCCAGCAGCAGCCCATACAGTGCCGTACTCTGCACTTGTAGCTGGAACAGCAGTGTTATCACACCAGTGTTGTGTCTACTGCTGAGCAGCAGTGGCACAGCATCGGGCCTTTCTCTAAACCTCCTAGGGGGTGGGAAAAAAGTGAGGAGAGAAACATCACTAGGGCAGCTGACCTAAACCAATCAAAGGGATATTCCATACCATGTGATCACAGAATCACAGAATCACAGAATTTCTAGGTTGGAAGAGACCTCAAGATCATCGAGTCCAACCTCTTACCTAACACTAACAGTCCCCACTAAACCATATCCCTAAGCTCTACATTTAAACGTCTTTTAAAGACTTCCAGGGATGGTGACTCCACCACCTCCCTGGGCAGCCTGTTCCAGTGCCTAACAACCCTCTCAGTAAAGAAGTTCTTCCTAACATCTAACCTAAAACTCCCCTGGTGCAACTTAAGCCCATTCCCCCTCGTCCTGTCACCAGGCACGTGGGAGAACAGGCCAACCCCCACCTCGCTACAGCCTCCTTTAAGATATCTGTAGAGAGCGATAAGGTCGCCCCTGAGCCTCCTCTTCTCCAGGCTGAACAAGCCCAGCTCCCTCAGCCGCTCCTCGTAGGACTTGTTCTCCAGGCCCCTCACCAGCTTCGTCGCCCTTCTCTGGACCCGCTCAAGCACCTCGATGTCCTTGTCACACTCAGCAATAAAAGGTGGAAACAGGAAGAAGAGGGGAGGGGTGGGCTCTCGTTGAGAAGACGTCGGTCCTCCTCTTGAACACCGGCTGCGTGCGTTGAGGCCTTGCTTCAAGGACGTGGTCAATCATCTCTCATTTGTGGGAAGTAGAGAGTAATTTCTTTCCTGTCGTGGTTTAACCCGGCCGGCAGCTAAACACCACGCAGCCGTTCGCTCACCCTCCCCCCTCCCTCTCTGGGACGGGGGAGAGAAATGGAAAGTGAAGCCCGTGAGTTGAGATAAAGACAGTTTAATAAGACAGGAAAATAATAATAACAAAAATAATAATAACAATAATAATAATAATGATACAATGGTGATAATAGGAAAGTAATAATAATATGTACAAACAAGTGATGCACAATGCAATTGCTCACCACTCGCTGACCGATGCCCAGCCTCACCCCGAGCAGTCCGCCCCCCCCCCCCCGGCTAGCCACCCCTATATATTGTTTAGCATGACGTCAGATGGTATGGAATACCCCTTTGGCTAGTTTGGGTCACCTGTCCTGGGTCTGTCCCCTCCCAGCTCTTACTGCACCCCCAGCCTGCCCGTTGGCAGGGCAGAGCAAAAGGCTGAGATGTCCTTGGCTTAGTATAAGCACTGCTCTGCAACAATTAAAGCATCGGGGTGTTATCAGCACTCTTCTCATCCTAAGCCAAAACACAGCATTCCACCAGCTACTAGGAAGAAAATTAATTCTAACTGAAACCAGGACATCTATCCACCCCTTATTCCATACCATTTATGTCATGCTCAGGTTACACTCTTTTCCATACATTCTAATTAGTCACCTATAGTAGTCATGGTAGTGATAACATACAGTATAATATACTAATTAACATGGTACAATTCAGTTCATGGGCTATTCTCACCCAGTATTAAATCTCCTTGAGGTACACACCGGACCTCTCCGTTCTTTTGCATCACCCATCAAGTGCGAAAACAATTCCATGAATAGGCTTGCCTTTTCCTGAGGCAGGAGTAGCCCAGACTGTTTTACCCAGCATATTTTTTACATGCACTACAGGAACTTTATCCCCATCTACAGTACGTAACAGGTTTGATTGGGCAGGTCCAGCTCGGTTGGTAGATCCCCTAGTATTGACTAACCAGGTGGCCTTTGCCAAATGCGTGTCCCAATTTTTGAATGTCCCAGCGCCCATTGCTTTCAAGGTAGTCTTTAACAGGCCATTGTATCGTTCAACTTTCCCGGAGGCTGGTGCATGATAGGGGATGTGATACACCCATTCAATACCATGTTCTTTGGCCCAAGTGTCTATAAGGTTGTTTAGGAAGTGAGTCTCATTGTCTGACTCTATTCTTTCTGGGGTGCCATGTCGCCATAGGACTTGCTTTTCAAGGCCCAGGATGGTGTTCCGGGCGGTGGCATGAGGCACAGGATATGTTTCCAGCCATCCGGTGGTTGCTTCCACCATTGTAAGTACGTGGCGCTTGCCATTGCGAGTTTGAGGGAGTGTGATGTAATCAATCTGCCAGGCCCCTCCGTATTTATATTTCAGCCATCGTCCTCCATACCAAAGAGGCTTTGACCGTTTGGCTTGCTTGATTGCAGCACATGTTTCACAGTCATGAATAACCTGTGCTATAGCGTCCATGGTCAGGTCCACCCCTCGATCACGAGCCCATCTGTATGTTGCATCTCTACCTTGATGGCCTGAGGTGTCATGGGCCCATCGGGCTATAAATAATTCACCTTTATGCTGCCAATCCAGGTCCACCTGAGCTACTTCAATCTTAGCAGCCTGATCCACCTGCTGGTTGTTTTGATGTTTTTCAGTAGCCCGATTCTTGGGCACATGAGCATCTACGTGGCGTACTTTCACAGCCAGGTTCTCTACCTGAGCAGCAATATCTTGCCACAATGCAGCAGCCCAGATGGGTTTGCCCCTACGCTGCCAGTTGTTTTGCTTCCATTGCTGTAACCATCCCCACAGGGCATTTGCTACCATCCATGAATCGGTGTAGAGATAGAGAACTGGCCATTTTTCTCGTTCAGCAATGTCTAAAGCCAGCTGAATGGCTTTCACTTCTGCAAACTGACTCGATTCACCTTCTCCCTCAGCAGCTTCTGCAACTCGTCACGTAGGACTCCATACAGCAGCCTTCCATCTCCGATGCTTCCCCACAATACGACAGGACCCATCAGTGAACAGGGCATATTTCTTTTCATTCTCTGGCAACTGGTTGTACAGTGGGGCTTCTTCAGCACGACCCACCTCCTCCTCTGATGATATCCTAAAGTATTTGCCTTCTGGCCAGTCCATGATCACTTCCAATATTCCTGGGCGACTGGGGTTTCCTATTCGAGCCCGCTGAGTAATCAGTGCAACCCACTTGCTCAATGTAGCATCAGTTGCATGATGCGTAGAGGGGACCCTTCCCTTGAACATCCAACCTAGTACCGGCAATCGGGGTGCTAGGAGGAGCTGCGCTTCAGTACTGACCACCTCCGAAGCAGATCGAACTCCTTCATATGCTGCCAATATCTCCTTTTCAGTTGGAGTATAGCGGGCCTCAGATCCTCTGTATCCCCGACTCCAAAACCCCAGGGGCCGACCTCGAGTTTCCCCAGGTTCTTTCTGCCAGAGGCTCCAGGTGGGTCCGTTCTCCCCGGCTGCAGTGTAGAGCACATTCTTTACATCTGGTCCTGTTCGAACTGGCCCAAGAGCTACTGCATGGACTATTTCCTGCTTGATTTGTTCAAAGGCTTGTCGTTGTTCAGGGCCCCATTCAAACTCATTCTTCTTACGGGTTACTTGGTAGAGCGGGTTTACAATCAGACTGTAATTTGGGATGTGCATTCTCCAAAACCCCACAACACCTAGGAAAGTCTGTGTTTCTTTTTTGTTAGTTGGTGGAGACATAGCTGTTATTTTGTTGATCACATCCATTGGGATTTGACGACGTCCATCTTGCCATTTTATTCCTAAAAACTGGATCTCTCGTGCAGGTCCTTTGACTTTATTTTGTTTTATGGCAAAACCGTCTTTCAGAAGGATTTGGACTATTTTCTTCCCTTTCTCGAAAACTTCCTCTGCTGTGTCACCCCACACAATAATGTCATCGATGTACTGCAGGTGTTCAGGAGCTTCCCCCTGCTCTAGCGCAGACTGGATCAGCCCATGGCAAATGGTAGGGCTGTGTTTCCACCCCTGGGGCAGCCTATTCCAAGTATATTGGACTCCCCTCCAAGTGAAGGCAAATTCTGGCCTGCACTCTGCTGCTAGAGGGATGGAGAAAAATGCATTAGCGATATCAATTGTGGCGTACCACTTGGCTGCCTTCAATTCAAGTTCATACTGAAGTTCCAGCATGTCCGGCACTGCAGCACTCAGTGGTGGCGTGACTTCGTTCAGGCCGCGATAGTCCACTGTTAGTCTCCACTTGCCATTAGAATTTCGCACTGGCCATATGGGACTATTGAAAGGTGAATGGGTCTTGCTGATCACTCCTTGGCTCTCCAATTGATGAATTAGCTTATGGATGGGAATCAGGGAGTCTCGGTTAGTGCGATATTGCCGCCGGTGCACAGTTGTGGTAGCGATTGGCACTTGCTGTTCTTCGACCCTCAGCAACCCCGCAACAGAAGGGTCCTCTGAGAGACCAGGCAAGGTAGATAATTGTTTAATGCCCTCTGTCTCTAAGGCAGCTATACCAAAAGCCCACCGGAACCCTTTTGGGTCCTTGCAATATCCTCTTCTAAGATAGTCTATGCCAAGGATACATGGAGCATCCGGGCCAGTCACAATACGGTGCTTTTCCCACTCATTCCCAGTCAGACTCACTTCAGCCTCCAATACAGTCAACTGCTGAGATCCCCCTGTCACTCCACAAATATAGATGGGCTCTGGTCCTTTATGGCTTGATGGCATTATAGTACATTGTGCACCGGTGTCTACTAAAGCCTTATACTTCTGTGCGCGTGATGTGCCAGGCCATCGAATCCACACAGTACAATAAACTCCATTGTCCCTTTCCTCCCCCTGGCTGGAGGCAGGGCCCCCCTAATCCTGGTCAGAATCTTCTTCGTTTCTGCGTTTGAAGGACTGTCTGCTGGAAGTTGGAGCAGCAAACTTTTCAGAGAATCCCTTTTTCCCAATTGTTTTCTTTTGCAACTCACGTACCCGTGCCTCTAGGGTTGCGGTAGATTTTCCATCCCATTTTCTCATGTCCTCTCCATGGTCTCGTAAGTAAAACCACAGGGTGGCACGGGGTGAGTACCCACCATATCGTCTTCCTTGTGTAGATGAACGCCTACCCCTGATAGCTGAGACACTGCTCTGTACAGGTGCGGAGGAGAATAATCTCTCTTCAAGTTGGTGAAACTTTTCAGAAAGTGTTTTCTCCCAGGTGTTCTCTTTCGGTCGTAGGGCACTGGTTGGTTCAGGTGGGGAGGAAGATAGATTCTCTTTAAGTTGGTGGAACTCTTCAGAATGTTTCTCCACAGCTGAGATGCAGGCCTGTAAGGAAGAGGAGAGACTTTCTTCTTACTGCCGGAGTTGTTTAGCCACTTCATCCACTGTGGGTTCCTCATCCTCTTTCCAGGCCATTATTGCCAATGAGCTGGCATATGATGATGGTGCACTCCGTACAAACTTCCGCCACATGGGTCGTGTACACTTGACTTCATCTGGGTCTTTGGATGTTTGTCTGAGGTCTGGATCCTCATAAATCACTTCCCGTACGGCTAATTCCCTCAGGTACTGGATTCCCTTCTCCATAGTGGTCCACTTGCCTGGTAGACATAAAAGTTCTTCCTTGAAGGGATACCTTTCCCTCACAGCTGAGAGGAGACGCCTCCAGAGGCTGGTGGATTGTGCTCCATCTGCAATTGCTTTGTCAATGCCGGCATCTCGAGCAAGGGATCCCAGCCGCTTGGCTTCCCTGCCGTCTAATTCCACACAATTGGCTCCAGAGTCCCAGCACCGGAGCAGCCAGGTGACAAGCTGCTCACCTATACAGCGACCAAAATCTTTTCGCACATCTCGTAGCTCACGCTCATTTAGGCTTCGGGTAGTTACTGTTGATTTTTCGACATCCTCATCTTCCTCCTCCTGAATCCTTGATGGCCCAGCGTCGTCGTCATCTTCGTCATCTCTATACCTAGTTTTGGCAGAAGCCTTACCTGGATTGGCGGAAGACTCTCTGCGTTCTAAACGACCTGAATCTCTATACCATTTTTTCACCTTCTCTACAGGGGCAGCTTGCACTGCTACTGCTCGTTTCTCTGACCTTGTTACAGAGTCTGCCACAGAGGTTGGAATACCCTCTGCAGGTTCAAGTTGCACTGCTACAGCTCGTTTCTCTGACCTTGTTACAGGGTCTGCCACAGGGGTTGGAATACCCTCTGCAGGGTCAACTTGCACTGCTACAGCTCGTTTCTCTGACCCCGTTACAGGGGTTGGAATACCCTCTGCAGGGTCAACTTGCACTGCTACAGCTCGTTTCTCTGACCCCGTTACAGGGGTTGGAATACCCTCTGCAGGGTCAACTTGCACTGCTACAGCTCGTTTCTCTGACACGGCCACAGGAGCTGGAGCGGCTGCAGGAGCTGGAGCGGCTTCAGGAGCTGGAGCTGGAACGGCTGCAGGAGCTGGGACTGGAGCGGCTGCAGGAGCTGGAGCTGGAGCATTTGCAGGAGCTGGGACTGGAGTAGCGGCAGGAGCTGGAGCTGGAGCGGCTGCAGGAGCTGGAGCTGGAGCGGCTGTAGGAGCTGGGACTGGAGCGGCTGCAGGAGCTGGAGCTGGAGCGGCTGCAGGAGCTGGAGCTGGAGCGGCTGCAGGAGCTGGGACTGGAGCGGCTGCAGGAGCTGAAGCTGGAGCGGCTGCAGGAGCTGGAGCTGGAGCAGTTGCAGGAGCTGGGACTGGAGTAGCGGCAGGAGCTGGACCTGGAGCGGCTTCAGGAGCTGGAACTGGAGCAACTGCAGGAACTGGGACTGGAGCGGCTGCAGGAGCTGGAACTGGAGCAACTGCAGGAGCTGGGACTGGAGCGGCTGCAGGAGCTGGAACTGGAGCGGCTGCAGGAGCTGGAACTGGAGCGGCTGCAGGAACCGGATCTGGAGCGGCTGCAGAGTCCACCGTAGGGGTCACAGTGGCCGTTGGATCTGTCACAGGGCTTGGAGTGGCCGCAGGGTCTGTCACTAAGTTGATAGCAGTATCAATGGCAGCTCGATAGGCATGAGCCAGGCCCCAGCACGTTACAATGATTTGTGTTACTTTGGAACTGCCAGAATCATGACATCTTTTTTTCAAGCATTCTGCCAGTTTTTGAGGATTTTGCCATTGTTCAGGGGTGAATTTCCAAAACACTGGGGGTGCCAATTGCTCTAGATGCCTGCCCATATCCACCCATACTCCCTGCCACCCACAACTATACTGCCTACGGGCAGATCTCCAGATGAGCTTCCTAAGTAGTTGTTTAACTTTAAGCAGAACCTGAAGTGCATTCAGGAGGCAGAACAACAGGACTATGGTAGTCTGAGTATCCCAAGAATATTCAATATCTTGGAGAGCTATTGTGACAAGCTCAGGGGATAAGAGGGTGGTGAAGGAGGAAGGCAAAGTGATCCAGGAGGATACAGGGGTGGTGAAGGAGAAAGGGAGAGTGATCAAGTAAGAAAAAATATCTTCCCCTTTCCCCTCCACAGATTGACTCTCTAATGGAGAAAAACAATAGGTATAATTGCTAATAGTTCCCAAGATACTGTTTCCAAAGTACAGAGTCCACGATGTTACTGAGTATAAATACCAAGTTAGAGTCATGACCTGATATCTTATCGTCTCATAAGCAATTGCTATAACACTCAGTACCATAATGATCTGAAACCAGGGCCCGGAGAGGATAAACAACACTACAGAGAGCAAATACGGAAAATAATGTATTATAATACTCAATTTGGAAAACAGGCGCAGCAGAGTTGATATTAAAGCAATCAGCATCATGACAAGTGACTATTAAGCAGGTCTAATCCTTACACCAATTTTAGTTTAACACACTCTGGTCAGATCTGCCGTTATCTCAACCTTTTGGGCCCCACGTTGGACGCCAAAAAAACTGTCGTGGTTTAACCCGGCCGGCAGCTAAACACCACGCAGCCGTTCGCTCACCCTCCCCCCTCCCTCTCTGGGACGGGGGAGAGAAATGGAAAGTGAAGCCCGTGAGTTGAGATAAAGACAGTTTAATAAGACAGGAAAATAATAATAACAAAAATAATAATAACAATAATAATAATAATGATACAATGGTGATAATAGGAAAGTAATAATAATATGTACAAACAAGTGATGCACAATGCAATTGCTCACCACTCGCTGACCGATGCCCAGCCTAACCCCGAGCAGTCCGGCCCCTCCCCCCCGGCTAGCCACCCCTATATATTGTTTAGCATGACATCAGATGGTATGGAATACCCCTTTGGCTAGTTTGGGTCACCTGTCCTGGGTCTGTCCCCTCCCAGCTCTTACTGCACCCCCAGCCTGCCCGTTGGCAGGGCAGAGCAAAAGGCTGAGATGTCCTTGGCTTAGTATAAGCACTGCTCTGCAACAATTAAAGCATCGGGGTGTTAAAAGCAGTCTTCTCATCCTAAGCCAAAACACACCATTCCACCAGCTACTAGGAAGAAAATTAATTCTAAATGAAACCAGGACACTCTGCACTTCCATATAGCCTTCACTTACTTGGGAATCTGTCCCGAAACAGTCTTGTGGCAGGTGGCAAGGTGTGTGGGAGGATATAGGCAGGTACCTGTCACGGGTGTCTCCTCCAATAGTTTTGAACTTCACCCCTGAGCAAGTGCTAAATCCTAAAAACTTGGTAGAATGTTTGAGAGTTGTATGTCCTGACCCTGATAATGCCGGAGAACGACAGCTTGCAGCATTGTGCTGGGTCCTGGCTTATTCCTCTCAAACACTGTTTAACATCATCCAGCAACTTGAAGAGAGGGAGGAAGTCTCTGAATCTGATGACCAAGTAACACACGCTGTGGCTGACCCAGAGGACCAACCAACTATGGTATCAGTCGCCCCCATAGTCAAGTCAAAACAATGGAAACGGAGGTCAGCTCGTTTAGTAAGGGAAGAAGCCTCTCCTAAGAAGGAGGGAGAAGCGGAAATGGCAGGCACCTCTAATGCAGGGCCATCACAAAAACAGCAGGAAGAAGAGACGGAAATCATAAAGGAATCAGAAATCACTCGATCCTTATCCCTGAGTGAGATGCGAGAAATACAAAAGGATTATGGTCGACGCCCAGGTGAACACATCCTCACTTGGCTGCTCCGATGCTGGGATGCTGGGGCCAATAGCCTACAATTAGAAGGCAATGAAGCCAAGCAGCTGGGATCCCTCTCTAGAGAAAGGGTAATTGACAAAGTAATTGGGAGAGGAGCACAGGCCCTCAGCCTCTGGAGATGACCCCTGGCAGCTATGAGAGAAAGATATCCCCATAAGGAAGATATTGTATATCACAGAGGCAAGTGGACCACTATGGATAAAGGTCTCCAGCATCTGCGGGAATTAGCTGTGCGGGAGATGATTTATAGTGATTTGGACAATGCCCAGACACCTCAAGACCCCGATGAAGTCCAGTGCACAACATCCATGTGGCGTAAATTTGTGTGGAGTGCACCATTATCACATGCCAGTACACTGGCAGTAATTCAGTGGGATGAGGGGATGGGACCAACAGTGTATAATCTGTCCTGCCAGCTTCAAATATATGAAGACAATCATCTCTCTGCTCCGCTACAGTCCTGTGTCTCAGCTGTGGAGAAACTGTCTGAAAGATTTGACCACCTCGTAGAACGAGCATATTCCCCCTCATCTAGACAGAGTGATATTTCAGCCACTAAGAATCAGCATTTTTCTGCTCAAGAGACAGAGTACCCAAGACGCACACCACGTGGCACCTTATGGTTTTATCTGCGTGACCACGGGGAAGATAGGAGGAAATGGGATGGTATACCTACTTCAACCCTAGCTGCTTGGGCACGTGAACTGAAAGGAAATACAGCAGCAAGAAGAGGGGCTCCTAAGAAAAATGATGCTCCAGTTTCTATTGGGCAGTACCCCAGAGGCAGTAGAAGAGCTGATGTTATTCTTGACCCTGATGAAGGGACCTCTGCTTCTCATTTGCAAGAATTAAGTGGCAGACGCTCCAGTCACGACTAGAGGGGCCCTGCCTCTGGCCAGGTAGAGGAGAGGGATAACCGGATTTATTGGACTGTGTGGATCCGATGGCCTGGCACATCAGAACCACAAGAATACAAAGCTTTAGTGGACACTGGCGCACAATGTACCTTAATGCCATCAGGCTACCAAGGGACAGAACTCACCTGTATCTCTGGAGTGACAGGGGGATCCCAACAACTATCTGTACTGGAAGATGAAGTGAGTCTAACTGGGAATGAGTGGCAAAAGCATTCCATTGTGACTGGCCCAGAGGCTCCGTGCAACCTTCACAGAATCACAGAATTTCTAGGTTGGAAGAGACCTCAAGATCATCGAGTCCAACCTCTGACCTAACACTAACAGTCCCCACTAAACCATATCCCTAAGCTCTACATCTAAACGTCTTTTGAAGACTTCCAGGGATGGTGACTCCACCACCTCCCTGGGCAGCCCGTTCCAGTGCCTAACAACCCTTTCAGTAAAGAAATTCTTCCTAACATCTAACCTAAAACTCCCCTGGCATAACTTTAGCCCATTCCCCCTCGTCCTGTCACCAGGCACATGGGAGAACAGGCCAACCCCCACCTCGCTACAGCCTCCTTTAATGTACTTATACAGAGCAATAAGGTCACCCCTGAGCCTCCTCTTCTCTAGGCTGAACAAGCCCAGCTCCTTCAGCCGCTCCTCATAGGACTTGCTCTCCAGGCCCCTCACCAGCTTCGTCGCCCTTCTTTGGATCCGCTCAAGCACCTCGATGTCCTTCTTGTAGCGAGGGGCCCAAAACTGAACACAGTACTCGAGGTGCGGCCTTGGCATAGACTACCTCAAGAGAGGTAACTTCAAGGATCCAAAAGGATACCGGTGGGCTTTTGGCATAGCTGCTTTGAGCACAGAGAAGATTAGGCAGCTGTCTACCCTGCCTGGCCTTTCAGAAGACCCTTCTGTTGTAGGATTGCTGAAGGTTGAAGAACAACAGGTACCAATTGCTACCACAACAGTGCACCAGTGGCAATATTGCACCAACCGAGACTCCCTGATTCTCATCCATGAGTTGGTTCACCGGCTGGAGATTCAGGGAGTAATCAGCAAGACTCGCTCACCCTTTAATAGTCCTATATGGCCAGTACGAAAGTCTAATGGCGAGTGGAGGCTAACAGTGGATTATCGAGGCCTGAATGAAGTCACGCCACCGCTGAGTGCTGCAGCGCCAGACATGCTAGAACTTCAGTACGAACTAGAGTCAAAGGCAGCCAAGTGGTATGCCACAATTGATATTGCTAATGCATTTTTCTCCATCCCTTTGGCAGCAGCATGCAGGCCGAAGTTTGCTTTCACTTGGAGGGGCATCCAATACACCTGGAATCGGCTGCCCCAGGGGTAGAAACACAGCCCTACCATTTGCCATGGACTGATCCAGTCTGCACTGGAACAAGGGGGAGCTCCTGAACACCTGCAGTACATAGATGACATCCTCGTGTGGGGCAACACAGCAGCAGAAGTTTTTGAGAAAGGGAAGAAAGTAATCCAAATTCTCCTGAAAGCTGGTTTTGCCATTAAACAGAGCAAGGTCAAGGGGCCTGCACAGGAAATCCAGTTCTTGGGGGTAAAATGGCAGGATGGACGTCGCCATATTCCAATGGATGTGATCAATAAAATAACAGCAATGTCTCCGTCAACTAGCAAAAAAGAAACACAAGCTTTCCTAGGCCTAGTGGGATTCTGGAGAATGCATGTGCCAGGCTATAGTCAGCTTGTGAATCCTCTATATCGAGTGACTCGAAAGAGAAACTATTTTGAGTGGGGCCCCGAGCAACAACAGGCATTTGAACAAATCAAACAAGAAATAGCTCGTGCAGTAGCCCTTGGGCCTGTCCGTACTGGACCATCTGTGCAAAATATACTGTACACTGCAGCTGGGGAGCATGGCCTCACCTGGAGCCTTTGGCAGAAAACCCCAGAAGAAACTCGAGGCCGACCTCTGGGCTTCTGGAGTTGGGGCTATCGAGGATCAGAAGCCAATTACACCCCAACTGAAAAAGAAATACTCACAGCATATGAGGGTGTTCGAGCTGCTTCAGAAGTTGTGGGTACAGAGGCACAGCTCCTCTTGGCACCACGGCTACCTGTGTTACATTGGATGTTCAAAGACAAAATTCCCACTACACACCATGCAGCTGATGCTACGTGGAGTAAGTGGATAGCGTTAATTACACAGCGGACTCGAATGGGAAAACCCAATTGCCCAGGAATCCATTATGGACTGGCCGGAAGGCAGAGATTTTGGAGTACCAACAGAAGAGGTAACCCGTGCTGAAGAGGCACCACCATACAATGAGTTGCCAGAAGACAGAAAGCAGTATGCGTTGTTTACTGACGGATCCTGCCGTGTGGTAGGGAGCCATCGGAAATGGAAAGCTGCTGTGTGGAATCCCATACGACGAGTTGTGGAGGCCATGGAAGGGGAAGGTGAGTCGAGTCAGTATGCAGAAGTAAAAGCCATACAACTAGCCCTACATATCGCCAAAAGAGAAAATTGGCCAGCACTGTGTCTCTACACTGATTCATGGATGGTGGCAAATGCTCTGTGGGGGTGGCTGCAGCAATGGAAAGGGAGCAACTGGCAGCGCAGAGGTAAACCTATCTGGGCTGCTACCCTGTGGCAAGATATTGCTGCCCGGGTAGAAAACCTGGATGTTAAAGTACGTCATGTAGATGCCCACATGCCCAAGAGTCGCGCTACTGTAGAACATCGGAACAACGAAGAAGTGGATCGAGCTTCGAAAATTGAAGTGGCTCAAGTGGACCTAGACTGGGAACGTAAGGGTGAGCTGTTTGTAGCTCGATGGGCCCATGAAACATCAGGGCATCTGGGGAGGGATGCCACTTACAGATGGGCTCGTGACCGAGGGGTGGACTTGACCATTGAGGCCATCACACAGGTTACCCATGAGTGTGAGACCTGTGCTGCAATCAAGAAAGCCATGAAGGTAAAATCTCCCTGGAACAGGGGGAGATGGCTAGGGTTTCAATATGGTGAGGCCTGGCAAATTGACTATATCGGACCACTTCCACAAACCCGCCAAGGCAAACGGTACATACTCACCATGGTAGAAGCAACTACTGGGTGGCTGGAAACATACCCTGTAAACCATGCCACAGCCCGAAACACTATCTTGGGCCTGGAAAGACAAGTATTGTGGCGTCATGGTACACCAGAGAGAATTGAGTCTGACAATGGGAGTCATTTCCGAAACAATCTTGTTACCTCCTGGGCCAAGAGGCATTGTACTGAGTGGGTGTATCACATCCCTTATCACCCACAAGCCTCTTGGAAGGTTGAGAGGTACAATGGACTGTTAAAGACTCTGTTCATAGAATCATAGAATCATAGAATATCCTGAGTTGGAAGGGACCCTTAAGGATCATCAAGTCCAACTCTTGACACCGCACAGGTCTACCCAAAAGTTCAGACCATGTGACTAAGTGCACAGTCCAATCTCTTCTTAAATTCAGGCAGGCTCGGTGCAGTGACCACTTCCCTGGGGAGCCTGTTCCAGTGTGCAACCACCCTCTCTGTGAAGAACCCCCTCCTGATGTCAAGCCTAAATTTCCCCTGCCTCATCTTAACCCCGTTCCCGCGGGTCCTGTCACTGGTGTTAATGGAGAAAAGGTCTCCTGCCTCTCGACACCCCCTTACGAGGAAGTTGTAGACTGCGATGAGGTCTCCCCTCAGCCTCCTCTTCTCCAGGCTGAACAGGCCCAGTGCCCTCAGCCGTTCCTCGTACGTCTTCCCCTCCAGGCCTTTCACCATCTTCGTAGCCCTCCTCTGGACACTCTCCAACAGTTTCATGTCCTTTTTATACTGTGGTGCCCAGAACTGCACACAGTACTCGAGGTGAGGCCGCACCAGCGCAGAGTAGAGCGGGACAATCACCTCCCTTGACCTACTAGCGATGCCGTGCTTGATGCACCCCAGGACACGGTTGGCCCTCCTGGCTGCCAGGGCACACTGCTGGCTCATATTCAACTTGCTGTTTACCACGACTCCCAGATCCCTCTCTTCTAGGCTGCTCTCCAGCGTCTCATCGCCCAGTCTGTACGTGCAGCCAGGGTTGTCCCGTCCCAGGTGCAGGACCCGGCACTTGCTCTTATTGAATTTCATGCGGTTGGTGATTGCCCAGCTCTCCAACCTATCCAGATCCCTCTGCAAGGCCTTTCCACCCTCAACAGAGTCCACAACTCCTCCAAGTTTGGTGTCATCAGCAAACTTGCTCAAAATACCTTCTATTCCTACATCCAGATCGTTTATAAAAATATTGAAAAGTACCGGCCCTAAAATGGAGCCTTGAGGGACCCCACTGGTGACCGCCCGCCAGCCTGACGCAGCCCCATTTACCATAACCCTTTGGGCCCTGCCCGTTAGCCAATTGCTCACCCATCGTATGATGTTTTTATTTAGCTGTATGGTGGACATTTTGTCCAGTAGGATCCTATGGGAAACCGTGTCAAAAGCCTTGCTGAAGTCCAAAAAAATCACATCAGATGGTTTCCCTTGGTCCACCATACGGGTAATCTTATCATAAAAGGAAATCAGGTTAGTTAGGCAGGACCTACCCTTCACAAACCCATGCTGGCTGGGACCAATGACTGCTTTGTCCCCCAGGTGCGCCTCAATAAGTTCGAGAACCATCTTCTCCATGATTTTACCAGGCACTGACGTGAGACTGACAGGCCTGTAATTGCTAGGGTCTTCTTTCTGACCCTTCTTGAAAATCGGCACAACATTTGCCAGCTTCCAGTCTACCAGGACTTCTCCAGATTCCCAGGATCGTTGAAAAATAATTGAGAGAGGTTCCGCGATGACGTCCACAAGCGCTTTCAGCACCCGGGGATGAATCCCATCCGGACCCATGGACTTGTAGGGATCCAGGTGGAGTAGCAAATCCCGCACACGTTCAGGGTCGGTTGGGAGTTTGTCATCCCCACCGTCCCGGTCCTCCAGCTCAGGGCACCCTGGGTCCCGAAGCCCATCATCGGCATTGAAGACAGAGGCAAAGAAGGCGTTAAGCGTCTCTGCTTTGCCTATGTCATTGTCTGTGAGGAGACCTTCCCTATCAAGGAGCGGCCCTATGTATTCTTTAGTTCTCCTTTTTCCATTCACATATCTAAAAAAACCCTTTTTATTTTCTCTCACAGACACAGCCAGCTTCAACTCTAGGTGTGCTTTAGCCACACGAATTTTCTTCCTACAAACACGAACAGCATCCCTGTATTCTTTCCATGACACCTGGCCCTCCTTCCAGTAGCGAGACACTCTCTGTTTCCGCCTAATCTCCATTAGAATGTTCCTGGTCAGCCACACCAGCCTCCTGCCCTGCCTGCCTGTTACGAGCATTAGGTGCTGGGACATGGAAACAATGGGACACAAATCTACCAGAAGCCACTTGGCTAGTTAACAATAGGGGGTCTGACAGCCGTGCTGGTCCTGCCGAAACAAAACCCCTACACACTGTGAAAGGAACTAAAGTTCCCGTAGTGCATGTAGGAAGGTGGATGGGGAAGGCAGTGTGGGTTGCTCCTGCCTCGGGAAAAGGCAAACCCACTTGTGGGATTGTCTTCGCCCAAGGACCAGGGTATACCTGGTGGGTCATGCAAAAGAATGGGGATATCAAGTGTGTGCCTCAAGGATATTTGACATTGAGAGAAAACTAATCTGTAATATCAGTTATATGTTGTAGGAAGATGCTGTAGGATCAACGACAGGTCAATGTTGCAAGGAGCCGGGCAGTGCAACAAGGACTTGAGCTAAGCTGGTGCTCGTGTCCAGACATCCAACTCCACCTGCCTTGAGTGGCCACTTTGGCAGATGAAGACCTAATCATCAACAGTTCTTATGAACATTTTCCAAGAAAGACCTATGGAATGAAAAGATACACCTGCCTATTAATCCTGTCCTATTAAATCCTTGTCCTGTTAAAGGACAAGGAATAATGATGAGAATGCTTGTATGCTAAAGTATGGGGATCTGAGTGTGACACAAATGTTATGGAATAAGGGGTGGAGGTTGTACTGGGTCTGGCTGGAATGTTAACTTTCCCGGCAGCAGCCCATACAGTGCCGTACTCTGTACTTGTAGCTGGAACAGCAGTGTTATCACACCAGTGTTGTGTCTACTGCTGAGCAGCAGTGGCACAGCATCGGGCCTTTCTCTAACACTCCTAGGGGGTGGGCAAAAAGTGAGGAGAGAAACATCACTAGGGCAGCTGACCTAAACCAATCAAAGGGATATTCCATACCATGTGATGTCACACTCAGCAATAAAAGGTGGAAACAGGAAGAAGAGGGGAGGGGTGGGCTCTCGTTGAGAAGACGTTGGTCCTCCTCTAGAACACCAGCTGCGTGCGTTGAGGCCTTGCTTCAAGGACGTGGTCAATCATCGCTCATTTGTGGGAAGTAGAGAGTAATTTCTTTCCTCTGCACTTCCATATAGCCTTCATTGATTTTATTTGTTTGTTTTCCTCCCTTCTTTTTATTTTTCCCTTTTCCCCTCCCTTTTCCCCCTTCCCTTTCTATTTCCCCTTAGTTAAATTGTTTAGTTCATGGTAGTCTTTATTTAATTATTATAATTATTTCCCTTTAATTAAATTATCCTTATCTCAACCCGTGAGTTGTTCTTTGCTTTACTTCTCCCCCTCCTCATCTAAAGGAGGGGGAGTGAGAGAGCGGTTGTGGGGTTTAGCTGCCCAGCATGGTAAAACCACCACACCTCTGCATGTCTGACTTTACTCAGCTGGGAAAGAGTGGCTGTGGGATGTGTTTTCACAGGTTTTCTTGGCTCGTCTGTTTATTTTTACCATTTTATCCTCTTTGAAAAACTATATTCCTAGCAATGTGGCATCTGTCCTAATGACCCTTCCCTATTCTCCTATATTGGTCTTCAAAACACTTTCAGAAGACCGGGAGTTCAGAAAGCCACCCAGAGGCTATGTTAACCTTCCCAGGATAAACACCATGATAAAACCTGGTCGACAGAGGAATGCAAGAGCACATGTGACCATGGAAAGAGAGAATGTAGGAATAAGAGCAAAAAGAATGAAAGATGCAGATCACAGTTTTCCTTTGCTCCCCATAACGTCATTTAATCTGTAGAGTATTGGGTGACCACCACTAACCCTTGCCTCTTCTCAGTGTCTGCACACAGAAGCTTCATTATCTTTCTCGTGTCTGTGGGAGGACTGTGATAACAAGTAAAAAGAGATGCAGAAACCCCCAGGCTTATTTTGATTTTAGAATTTTACATTCAGCCTCCCCAGCTTGACTCAGCCCAAGAACTCCCCCAAATCTGGGCAGTTTGGTCATGTCCCCCAGTTCTACAGGGTTCTTCAAAAGAGATGATAGATGGATTCAAATCCAAAATACTAGACATCAGGACAGAAATTGCCTTTTTTTTTTTTTTTTTTTTTGCGTCAGTGCTGTAACAAACTTCAAAGGGTTACAGACTTCAGAGGGTACTTGGAAAAATATCCAGAGAGGAGTCTTTCATTGTCTTTCATTGGAATATTCAGTTTTGTTAAAGAATCAGAACATGTTCTGTTGGAATCAAATTTTGGGGTAGAAGAGGGAGAATCTGCCTCTGGCTTAGAACGAAGCTTATCAGTGTGACTTTTATTTTTAAGTATAGTGTATAAATACATTGAGTAAAAATCCAGAGGGAACATTTGTTTCAAAGTGGTTTTGTTGGAAAATAATAATAATAATAATAATAATAATAATAATAATAATAATAATAAAAAAAAAGCATTTAAACCACTTGCAGTGTCCACTAGCAGAAACCTGTATAATTTCAGAAGGCTGGGATTGTTTTTTTTCTTGGGATTATTTCCAAGGGTACTTCCAGCTGCTGCCCAGCTTTGCACTGACCTCCTGTAGTGGGTTTACATGGCAAGGTTTTGGTAGCAGGGGGCCATAGGGGTGGTTTCTGTGAGAAAGATCTAGAAGCCGCCCCATGTTTGGGAAGGGCCCCATTGTTTTCCAGATCTGGGCCAATAAGCGATGTTGTTTTGTGTCTCTGTGAGAGCATATTTAAGACAGGGAAAAAACGCTGCACAGCACAGCAGCCGGGAGAGTCAAGGGAGTGAGAAACAGCCTTGCAGGTGCCAAGGTCAGTGTAGAAGGAGGGGGAGAGGTGCTCCAGGCGCCGGAGCAGAAGTCCCCTGTGGCCTGTGGTGAGGACCATGGTGAAGCAGGCTGTCCCCCTGCAGCCCATGGAGTACCACGGTGGAGCAGGGTTCCACGCTGCAGCCCGTGGAGGAGACCACGGTGGAGCAGGTGGCCCTGCACCGATGGAGGCTGCCGCCTGTGGAAGACCCCTGCCGGAGGAGATTCCGGGCCTGACCTGTAGCCCGTGGAGAGGAGCCCACGCAGGAGCAGGTGACCTGGCAGGAGCTGCTGCCCATAGGGGAGCCAGGTTGGAGCAGTTTTCTCCTGAGGGATGGACCCCATGGTACGGACCCATATCTGGAGCAGTTCTGGAAGAGCTGCTGCCTGTGGGAAGCCCACGCCGGATCAGTTCGTCAAGGACTGCATCCCGTGGGTGGGACCCCACAGCACAGGGGACGAGAGTGACTGAGAAGGAGCGGCAGAGAAGAAGTGCTGTAGACTGACCATAACCCCCATTCCCCCGTTCCCCTGCGCCGCTCGGGGGGAGGAGGTGGAAGAGGGTGGATGGGGGGGAGGTGCTTTTGGTTTCTTTCCTTTGTTTCTCACTTCTCTAGCTTGTTAGTAATGAGCAATAAATCTTACTATCTGTCTTCTTATGCTGAGTCTGTTTTGCCCGTTACACTAATTATTGCGTGATTTTCTCATCCTTATCTCAATCCTTGAGCCCCTTTCACATATTTTCTCCCCATTCCTCTTTGAGGAGGGGGAGTGAGAGAGCGGCTGTGGTGGAGCTCGGCTGCCCACTCGAGCGGAACCACGACACCTCCAAAGGTAACTCCAACTCTGGTTTGCTCAGGGGGGTCAAGATGAAGGGGAATTAGTGCATGTTCCTTGTTGTGATGGTAAGAGGACAGAGAGAAATAGGAAGTGTGGAAGGAATACCAGGTAATACTCCTCCCACCCAGTCCCTGTGCCTACAACCCTGTGACCTGACTGAGCCAGCTTTCCCGCATTTATGGCTGGGGCACAGTGTGGGGAAGTAAAGGGTTTCTTAATACGCTCCTTTTCTTCATCAGGGCATAATTACGGTGTCATAACACAGCAAATTACAACTTTGCCTTTCCTGTTAGGGAGAGGAGTTTGCCTAGATGCTCCCACCTTTTATTAGCAATTACCCCCCTGGCTGGCAGGAGAAGTACAGCAAAGTCAGGATTCTGACAGCTGCCCATTTAAATCTCATTAAAATTCCTGGGCCTCAGCATTACTGAAGTCACAAACTCTCCACATTTCCTTTTGGATTAATGGAAAATGAAGTCCTAATGAATATTTGCTAAGCACAATTTTCCCCACTAATTTGTTAAAAGGACTGTCACAAAGGAACAGCTGATCCTTTGCATCTTGTGTATTTCCTGGAGGTCATGAGGATGGTGACAGGGTTTCTTCCAAATGGAGGGGATAGTGGGATGGTGGGATAATTAACTAATTAGGCACACGGTCATCTGCTTAACTAAATTACTTTTGAACCTCAGTGGCCCACAGTCAGGTTCCCCTATTTCATGCCAAGCTTTTCATTCTTCCCCTCACCTCTTGTCTGCCTCTTCCTCAGTCTCCCAACTAAGCAACTATCCCTTCCCCAGTCCTTGCTGCAGTCCAGTTAGATGCAATGTGCAGTTATTGGCATAATAAACTAGATATGAAACAGTCTGAAAGTGTTAAACAAACACTGACCCCCTTAGGTGTCTGTTAGGATTGAGAAAATTCTGCCCAGGAGAAGACCATGGTCCAGAATAGCAGGGAAAATTTCATTTGAATATACCCCAGAGCACTTCTGCTGTGAGATTTGAGATCCACATTATTATAGAATGGGTAAAATCTTGGCTTTGCTGCAATTAGTTGCAAAATTTCCACTGTCATCACCAGAGCCAGCAGTTTGCTCTGTAAAACTGGAAAATTCTTTCAGAAATGCCAACTGCATTTCCTGGGGTCTTGGATGTATTGTGTATGAGTAGGGATTCTACCTGCATATGCTGAGAAACACCTACTAAGGCATAAGGCAGATCAGAAGGCATGCAATTTCTTCCACACCAGGCTTAGAGGTTGGGCTCAAGGAAAAACAACCCTTAGCTCACCTTAAGCTCAGCTTTGTCTCACTCACAGTGCTCAGAGACCGAGAGGAAGAGACCAGGAGGAGCTGAAAGGGCAGAGACAATCCTCAAAGCCCAGTTCTGCTCTGAAATGTGGCTGTGAAACCCATGCTGTGGCTTCCCATACTGACTCAGATATTTAAGGCCAAACTCACTCCATTCCCAACTACAGAAGATTTTTGCTAATTTTCGATGCTGAAAACTCCACCTGCTACTGAGAAACAACCTGGGATAGTTTGATGTTTAATCATTCTCACATATGAAAATTCTGCTATTAGAATTTAACAAGAAATTTCTTGTTAACTCCATCCGTGCGTAAGTTACCTATCACAGTTAGACTCTTTGGTAAAGAATTCACAAAACAAGCTCTCTCTCAGCCCTTCTATTTTGTTTTTTCTTTATTCCTAGTCAAGCTAATCTAGGCAGTCCATGGTAGACCACACAGTTATGTGTATGGTCACTGCTTTTTACATATATGTATATTTTCGAGAAACTGAATGCAAGAGTTGTTCAGCTCAGAATGCTCTGAAGAGCTAAGTTAGTTCTCAGTGCACATAGCCAATGAGTTTAGAAGGGATCAGGATCACTGGAGCAAGATCCCTGTTGGTATGGCAAAACCTCAGTGAAAACTAACTGTCAAGAGAAAGGTCTTGTTTTGGACTGAGTTAACGGATTATTGGAGATCAGTAAATTTGGCAGTTCAGGGCTGAATACATTACTAAAATTCTTTGCTAAGCACTTCACTTTGGTTTTTGAAAGGGCTGTAAGTCAGCTCAAAATCTAACCTTTGTGACACTATGAAAAGAGAATCAAGGTTCATTTCTACCCTGACACCTTCCATGGATTTAGGTTTTATTGCTTTATGTAATATATATTTCTGCTCATTAATACACTAGAAGCATGGATAGTCTTGGTTCAGACAAAGGGAAAGAAAAGTTGTAGAGAAACACACAGTTTATGAATAGTTTTTATATTACAGGCAAACCATGTTAGTTAATGGAAACACTTGTACTTAGTTTTGTGGTTTAACCCGGCCGGCAGCTAAACACCACACAGCCGTTCGCTCACCCTCCCCCCTCCCTCTCTGGGATGGGGGAGAGAAATGGGAAAGTGAAGCCTGTGAGTTGAGATAAAGACAGTTTATTAAGACAGAAAAATAATAATAACAATAATAATAACAATAATGATGATAATAGTACTACTAGTAATAATGTGTACAAAACAAGTGATGCACAATGCAATTGCTCACCACCTGCTGACTGATGCCCAGCCTAACCCCGAGCAGTCCAGCCCTCCTTCCCCCGGCTAGCCACCCCTATATATTGTTTAGCATGACATCAGATGGTATGGAATACCCCTTTGGCTAGTTTGGGTCACCTGTCCCGGGTCTGTCCCCTCCCAGCTCTTGCTGCACCCCTAGCCTGCCTGTTGGCAGGACAGAGCAAGAAGCTGAAAAGTCCTTGGCTTGGTGTAAGCACTGCTCTGTAACAATTAAAACATCAGCATGTTATCAGCACTCTTCTCATCCTAAGCCAAAACACAGCATTCTACTAGCTATTTAGGAAGAAAATTAACTGTCCTAACTGAAACCAGGACAGTGGGAACACTGGAACACATGGCAAAGAGATCTGCTGTGGGTCCCTCTTTATTTGGGTTGGTTGGACCTGAGCTGCTAAGTCATTGCTCTGCCCATGCTCCTCACCCTCCAGATTGCTAATAATTACTTGGCTTGGGGACAGCAGCCGTCCCAACCTATCTTGGGTGTCCAATGTCTAAATGAGTAAACTCCACATACCTGAGCTGAGATTAGTTATCTGTGATCGCATCCCCAGCACTGTGAATCAGTGTCATAAGGAGACTAGAGAGCTCTTCCAACAGTAAGTAAAAATGAGCTGTGCCATAAGGTTGTATGAATTTTTGCAGCCCTTTGGTTGGATGCACAGTAAGTGGCATATACACCTCACCTCTACAGCAGACACTCAGAGGCTGTAACTTCATTGCCTCTTCTGCATCTACTTGCTATTCAAGTCCTCAGCATGTTTGAATGCAGGAGTCACAAGCCTGCATCACTTTATTTTAATGTGCATTTCTGAGTTTCAGAAACTATGTCAAGATGAGTAATACCGTACAAATTTGAAATTACCCCCAAGTTTTGCTTGTTTGACATAGTCTGAATCAAGACTTCGCCTCTACCTTTGATCATTGTCATCTCTACCTTCGATCATTTTGGATCTATTCCACCCTATGCACCCCATCCACTGCCAGCAGCCTCAGCACTCATGTGGAAGCAATGACTAATCTCTACTGGAATGATGCAGCAGCCAAGCAGCTCTGGGCTTGTTATCCAACCAGGATCCAGAAGCTGAGAGTTAGTATCATTATTAACAATGTGATCATCAATGTTATTGTTGTGGTAGGGCTGGTTTATTAACAAAATTAATGTTCCCCAGGAAATTCTGACATGGGAAAAAAAATAATTCCAAATTAGATCGAAATGCCAACATTTCCAATTTTCTCACAAAATCAGATTTCTCCTTCAAAGTAATTCTAGGCCATCAGAATGTTTTAGTTTGATAGTATAATCTTGATTCATTTCACTCTGTTACACTATATTAAAATATTAAATGTTATAATATATATATAATAGCACATATCATATATCTGAATGAGTGACCTAATAGAGGATAAAAGCTGAAATATAAATTTTAAAATGAGGGTCTCTACACTAGGCTGAAGCATCTGATTTAAATGCCTCACTTAGGCAAGCAGTCTCCTCTTCTATTCAAGTGAGAGCAGTGGACTCCCTGAAGGACAGTTTGGACTACCTGAGTATGTTGCCTCTGAGGATCCCACTGTTACCCACTGACTGTAAAGGAAACATGATGGACTCCTCTCTTCATTCAGGCAACCCTTTGGTTGCAAAGCATTGCCTGACGTGGATATCTCCCAAAACATTTACATGTATTTAGGGGAGATTCATCTCTCCTTACTTTTCATGTCTCTAGTGCTGCCTGTCCTATAGACTACTTAACCCTGGCTCCTCTCACAGTCAATGTAAAGAAATAGGTACCTTTGTTAGATGATTCATCTCACCCTGATACAGATATTGCACTCTAAAAGGGCTGATTTCTGTTTCCTGATTACTGAGGGAGGCTGAAAGGACTCTATCAGCTCCACTAAATAGCAGGTGTCTGAAATAACATTACTGGCCTCTAATTAAGGGCCACCAGTGCTTTTTTTCCTATTAAATTATTTATTCCAATGCGATTGTGGTTTTGATCCACATTCTCGCTGACTGTCTTTAAAAAAAAACACTTTATGTTATTGCCTACTTTGCTACCAGGCCTTTCCATGGCCCATGCACATCAGCGTGCTCCTGTCCCTGGGGGCTGAGAAGATAGATCTCAGCAGCTATTCCCCACAAGGATGTTCTTGCATATTATAGTTAATGACAATGATGCTACATATGGAAATTGAGAAAAGGCTCAGTAGACCAGGGATTTGAAGCAATGGGGCATTTAATGGATGCTCTCTAGGTGTGTGAGAAGGGGAACCAATGTGGTGGGGATGGCATGCTGGGTCCAGAAAGAACAGGCCATTCACTCACCTTCTCTCTGTTGCTGTGGGATCATGGGAGGCAGCTGTGGGAACGCTTGGCTAATCTGGCCATAAGCAGCAGGATAAGCAGCTATAGGGGAGAGAAAGGGAGAGAAGAAAGGACAGATTTCAGTGCTGGGAAGCATGGAGCTTTCACACTAAACAATCACACCAAGCCGGAGGTGGACTTTCTCCCTGTATTTTAACCACCTCATACAGCCTGAGATGCAGTAGAAACTTCACAGTGGTGCTCCAGGTGATGACACTTGGCCCTGAAGACCCAACCTCCCTTCAGCATCCTAACAGTAGCACTGAGGACAGCCACGTGGTCTAAACGGGGGTCTCCACTGAGATGCATAACCATCCCTGATGGTATCACAAGCACGCTCACTGACAAACTTAGCACATTGATGCCCGTGCTGGCAGTCACGTGCAGCACCCATTCACGTTTCCCTGTGTAATCTCTTTTGCACTCTGACTAATTCACATGCTCATAGTAACAGTTCACACATGTATTTCCTCTCTCTTACTATAACCTTCATATGCACACACCCTGTGTGGGCACACTTGTGCATACACTCTCAGATATATATTTCCTTTTATGTCTACAGACACTTTCTCTTTCACACAGACACGGTGGAAACAGTGTGCGCCAGTTAAACAATTTTCCCCACCTCAGCTCCCCCACCAAGCAGACAAGGGGAGCCATTCAGTACCACAGATGGTAGATGATGTGCCGTGCTGCTAAAAATACAGAGTATGGGTCACCTGTGAGCCCAGAGAGAGGGGGATAGGAGCCATGTGTGTGCAGAGGGGTTAATTAACAGCTCAAAGGGTTGAGCTGCTTCCCAGCTATCAAACCTCACAAGAAATAAATGACAATAACTAAAACACTGGCAAATGAAGCCCTACATGGAGAATTAAATTAAGTTTCCGGATACAATGCTGACATGAGATAATAACCATTCCTCAGCAGGAGCTCGTGATTGCTCCAGTTACCACAGGAAATAATGACTTTGGGGTGGCAGCTTCCTCGCAACATTGGCCATGGACACGTTGCAAGGGGAGGCTGAACACAGCAGGGTCATGATATGCACCAAGTCACTTTGGCTGGTGTCAGTCCATCAGCCGCAAAGGAGCAGCTCTGCGTGCAGGGCAACGTGAGAGTCAGCAGAAGCTGATCCACTGGAAGTTGTGAAGAAGCTGCTGAGGAACCAGGAGTACGTCTGCAGCTTCTAAGCAGGTCTCAGACTAACTAGCCAGGATATGGCCAGCGGTGTGTTAAGGCTGACCCCAGAGACAATAGCTTTTGGGGTTGGTGTGGTAGCCCCTGCTTCAGCAGCTGCACCTCCAGCCACACAAGTGCTAACCAGTGCTGAGGTGTCTCACGCATGGCCAACCTGCAAAGCGTAGACATACCCTACAACATGGAAATGTGCAGACATCCCAAAACCTGCCAGGCACAGCAGGGTCTGACTGCTCATCTCCCCTACACATCACAGCACTCAGGAAACACCCAATTTTGTTGCTACAGAAAGTGGCCCCCAAACCAAGTGTCCTGATTTTCCACTTGTTCGTTGTGCTAAGGAGACCCAACCTGGTCCTGTCAAAGAAGCTTCACCAAGGTACAGGTCAGTGGGAGCCTTTCCCTGGTGTTTTATGGTAGAAGATTGCCTCCTTAGGGGAAGAAGACCCTGGGTCTTTGTTTTCATGAGTAATGCAAATTTAATCTGAGGATCTGTGGTCCTGGTGCCCCTGTCTCAGCAAATACCTCCCTTCCCCCAGCCCCCTTAGGTGTGTTCAGAGATTAAAGGCTTTAGAGAAGAAAAAGGTTTATTGGGAGAAAGTGTTAATACTAACGACCTGCATACTGCTGCACTCCAGCGTAGGCTTGTTGCAAGGGGTCTGCTGCAGTGGGGCTCTGTGCTGTGGAGACAGGAGAAAGACGGAATTAAGGGATTAAAATATGACGGATGGGCCCTCTTTCTCTTCCCTCATCGATGGGTGGTGTTGGACAGACAAACCCAGAGGCTGAAGGTTCCAGAGGAGAAGCAGCTTGATCACCCTACAGACAGTGTGGTGAAGACCCTCTATGATAACAGTCCCCCAGCTGCCCTGAGTGACTTCAGAGAAGAAGGCAGACAAATTTGTGTTGGATAAGCTCTTTCTTTATCTGCAGCAATAAAATATTTAAAGCAAAGCTTGGCTGAACCTCCAGTCCAAATGTTACCTTGGCCCTAATATTTCACTTCCTGTTATGAGTTTAATTTGTATTTATTGGTGCTGCATAGTTCTACGTTTATTCAGTCCCTCCAGCTTTGTACTTTTAGGATGATCCCCTTAGGGAACTGCTGCTTTCCCCCTCCTTCCCACCTTCTTCCCTGTCCTGGTTTCAGTTAGAACAGAATTAATTTTCTTCCTAGTAGCTGGTGGAATGCTGTGTTTTGGCTTAGGATGAGAAGAGTGCTGATAACACCCCGATGCTTTAATTGTTGCAGAGCAGTGCTTATACTAAGCCAAGGACATCTCAGCCTTTTGCTCTGTCCTGCCAACGGGCAGGCTGGGGGTGCAGTAAGAGCTGGGAGGGGACAGACCCAGGACAGGTGACCCAAACTAGCCAAAGGGGTATTCATAGAATCATAGAATCATAGAATATCCTGAGTTGGAAGGGACCCTTAAGGATCATCAAGTCCAACTCTTGACACCGCACAGGTCTACCCAAGTTCAGACCATGTGACTAAGTGCACAGTCCAATCTCTTCTTAAATTCAGTCAGGCTCGGTGCAGTGACCACTTCCCTGGGGAGCCTGTTCCAGTGTGCAACCACTCTCTCTGTGAAGAACCCCCTCCTGATGTCCAGCCTAAACTTCCCCTGCCTCAGCTTAACTCCGTTCCCGCGGGTCCTGTCGCTGGTGTTAATGGAGAAAAGGTCTCCTGCCTCTCGACACCCCCTTACGAGGAAGTTGTAGACTGCGATGAGGTCTCCCCTCAGCCTCCTCTTCTCCAGGCTGAACAGGCCCAGTGCCCTCAGCCGTTCCTTGTACGTCTTCCCCTCCAGGCCTTTCACCATCTTCGTAGCCCTCCTCTGGACACTCTCCAACAGTTTCATGTCCTTTTTATACTGTGGTGCCCAGAACTGCACACAGTACTCGAGGTGAGGCCGCACCAGCGCAGAGTAGAGCGGGACAATCACCTCCCTTGACCTACTAGCGATGCCGTGCTTGATGCACCCCAGGACACGGTTGGCCCTCCTGGCTGCCAGGGCACACTGCCGGCTCATATTCAACTTGTTGTCTACCACGACCACCAGATCCCTCTCTTCTAGGCTGCTCTCCAGTGTCTCATCGCCCAGTCTGTACGTGCAGCCAGGGTTTCCCCGTCCCAGGTGCAGGACCCGGCACTTGCTCTTATTGAACTTCACTGTATGAACTTCATGGTATTCCATACCATCTGACGTCATGCTAAACAATATATAGGGGTGGCTAGCCGGGGGGAGGGGGCCGGACTGCTCGGGGTGAGGCTGGGCATCGGTCAGCGAGTGGTGAGCAATTGCATTGTGCATCACTTGTTTGTACATATTATTATTATTTCCCTATTATCACCATTGTATTATTATTGTTATTATTGTTATTATTATTTTGTTATTATTATTTTCCTGTCTTATTAAACTGTCTTTATCTCAACTCACGGGCTTCACTTTCCATTTCTCTCCCCCGTCCCAGAGAGGGAGGGGGGAGGGTGAGCGAACGGCTGCGTGGTGTTTAACTGCCGGCCGGGTTAAACCACGACAGTCTTTTTGGCGCCCAACGTGGGGCTCGAACCCACGACCCTGAGATTAAGAGTCTCATGCTCTACCGACTGAGCTAGCCGGGCGAGATGTGCGAAAAGATTTTGGTCGCTGTATAGGTGAGCAGCTTGTCACCTGGCTGCTCCGGTGCTGGGACTCTGGAGCCAATTGTGTGGAATTAGACGGCAGGGAAGCCAAGCGGCTGGGATCCCTTGCTCGAGACGCCGGCATTGACAAAGCAATTGCAGATGGAGCACAATCCACCAGCCTCTGGAGGCGTCTCCTCTCAGCTGTGAGGGAAAGGTATCCCTTCAAGGAAGAACTTTTATGTCTACCAGGCAAGTGGACCACTATGGAGAAGGGAATCCAGTACCTGAGGGAATTAGCCGTATGGGAAGTGATTTATGAGGATCCAGACCTCAGACAAACATCCAAAGACCCAGATGAAGTCAGGTGTACACGACCCATGTGGCGGAAGTTTGTACGGAGTGCACCATCATCATATGCCAGCTCATTGGCAATAATGGCCTGGAAAGAGGATGAGGAACCCACAGTGGATGAAGTGGCTAAACAACTCCGGCAGTAAGAAGAAAGTCTCTCTTCTTCCTTACAGGCCTGCATCTCAGCTGTGGAGAAACATTCTGAAGAGTTCCACCAACTTAAA
The DNA here is from genome assembly GCF_963932015.1 of Anas acuta. Taxonomy (NCBI): domain Eukaryota; kingdom Metazoa; phylum Chordata; class Aves; order Anseriformes; family Anatidae; genus Anas; species Anas acuta. The sequence continues at coordinate 25,669,824 of NC_089016.1, read as the reverse complement.
GAGAATCTATCTTCCTCCCCACCTGAACCAACCAGTGCCCTACGACCGAAAGAGAACACCTGGGAGAAAACACTTTCTGAAAAGTTTCACCAACTTGAAGAGAGATTATTCTCCTCCGCACCTGTACAGAGCAGTGTCTCAGCTATCAGGGGTAGGCGTTCATCCACACAAGGAAGACGATATGGTGGGTACTCACCCCGTGCCACCCTGTGGTTTTACTTACGAGACCATGGAGAGGACATGAGAAAATGGGATGGAAAATCTACTGCGACCCTAGAGGCACGGGTACGTGAGTTGCAAAAGAAAACAATCAGGAAAAAAGGATTCTCTGAAAAGTTTGCTGCTCCAACTTCCAGCAGACAGTCCTTCAAACACAGAAACGAAGAAGATTCTGACCAGGATTAGGGGGGCCCTGCCTCCAGCCAGGGGGAGGAAAGGGACAATGGAGTTTATTGGACTGTGTGGATTCGATGGCCTGGCACATCACGCGCACAGAAGTATAAGGCTTTAGTAGACACCGGTGCACAATGTACTATAATGCCATCGAGCTATAAAGGACCAGAGCCCATCTATATTTGTGGAGTGACAGGGGGATCTCAGCAGTTGACTGTATTGGAGGCTGAAGTGAGTCTGACTGGGAATGAGTGGGAAAAGCACCGCATTGTGACTGGCCCGGATGCTCCATGTATCCTTGGCATAGACTATCTTAGAAGAGGATATTGCAAGGACCCAAAAGGGTTCCGGTGGGCTTTTGGTATAGCTGCCTTAGAGACAGAGGGCATTAAACAATTATCTACCTTGCCTGGTCTCTCAGAGGACCCTTCTGTTGCGGGGTTGCTGAGGGTCGAAGAACAGCTAGTGCCAATCGCTACCACAACTCTGCACCGGCGGCAATATCGCACCAACCGAGACTCCCTGATTCCCATCCATAAACTAATTCGTCAATTGGAGTGCCAAGGAGTGATCAGCAAGACTCATTCCCCTTTCAATAGTCCCATATGGCCAGTGCGAAAGTCTAATGGTGAGTGGAGACTAACAGTGGACTATCGTGGCCTGAACGAAGTCACGCCACCACTGAGTGCTGCAGTGCCGGACATGCTGGAACTTCAGTATGAACTTGAATTGAAGGCAGCCAAGTGGTACGCCACAATTGATATCGCTAATGCATTTTTCTCCATCCCTCTAGCAGCAGAGTGCAGGCCAGAATTTGCCTTCACTTGGAGGGGAGTCCAATATACTTGGAATCGGCTGCCCCAGGGGTGGAAACACAGCCCTACCATTTGCCATGGGCTGATCCAGTCTGCGCTAGAGCAGGGGGAAGCTCCTGAACACCTGCAGTACATCGATGACATTATTGTGTGGGGTGACACAGCAGAGGAAGTTTTCGAGAAAGGGAAGAAAATAGTCCAAATCCTTCTGAAAGACGGTTTTGCCATAAAACAAAATAAAGTCAAAGGACCTGCACGAGAGATCCAGTTTTTAGGAATAAAATGGCAAGATGGACGTCGTCAAATCCCAATGGATGTGATCAACAAAATAACAGCTATGTCTCCACCAACTAACAAAAAAGAAACACAGACTTTCCTAGGTGTTGTGGGGTTTTGGAGAATGCACATCCCAAATTACAGTCTGATTGTAAACCCGCTCTACCAAGTAACCCGTAAGAAGAATGAGTTTGAATGGGGCCCTGAACAACGACAAGCCTTTGAACAAATCAAGCAGGAAATAGTCCATGCAGTAGCCCTTGGGCCAGTTCGAACAGGACCAGATGTAAAGAATGTGCTCTACACTGCAGCCGGGGAGAACGGCCCCACCTGGTGCCTCTGGCAGAAAGAACCTGGGGAAACTCGAGGTCGGCCCCTGGGGTTTTGGAGTCGGGGATACAGAGGATCTGAGGCCCGCTATACTCCAACTGAAAAGGAGATATTGGCAGCATATGAAGGAGTTCGATCTGCTTCGGAGGTGGTCGGTACTGAAGCGCAGCTCCTCCTAGCACCCCGATTGCCGGTACTAGGTTGGATGTTCAAGGGAAGGGTCCCCTCTACGCATCATGCAACTGATGCTACATTGAGCAAGTGGGTTGCACTGATTACTCAGCGGGCTCGAATAGGAAACCCCAGTCGCCCAGGAATATTGGAAGTGATCATGGACTGGCCAGAAGGCAAATACTTTAGGATATCATCAGAGGAAGAGGTGGGTCGTGCTGAAGAAGCCCCACTGTACAACCAGTTGCCAGAGAATGAAAAGAAATATGCCCTGTTCACTGATGGGTCCTGTCGTATTGTGGGGAAGCATCGGAGATGGAAGGCTGCTGTATGGAGTCCTACGTGACGAGTTGCAGAAGCTGCTGAGGGAGAAGGTGAATCGAGTCAGTTTGCAGAAGTGAAAGCCATTCAGCTGGCTTTAGACATTGCTGAACGAGAAAAATGGCCAGTTCTCTATCTCTACACCGATTCATGGATGGTAGCAAATGCCCTGTGGGGATGGTTACAGCAATGGAAGCAAAACAACTGGCAGCGTAGGGGCAAACCCATCTGGGCTGCTGCATTGTGGCAAGATATTGCTGCTCAGGTAGAGAACCTGGCTGTGAAAGTACGCCACGTAGATGCTCATGTGCCCAAGAATCGGGCTACTGAAAAACATCAAAACAACCAGCAGGTGGATCAGGCTGCTAAGATTGAAGTAGCTCAGGTGGACCTGGATTGGCAGCATAAAGGTGAATTATTTATAGCCCGATGGGCCCATGACACCTCAGGCCATCAAGGTAGAGATGCAACATACAGATGGGCTCGTGATCGAGGGGTGGACCTGACCATGGACGCTATAGCACAGGTTATTCATGACTGTGAAACATGTGCTGCAATCAAGCAAGCCAAACGGTCAAAGCCTCTTTGGTATGGAGGACGATGGCTGAAATATAAATACGGAGGGGCCTGGCAGATTGATTACATCACACTCCCTCAAACTCGCAATGGCAAGCGCCACGTACTTACAATGGTGGAAGCAACCACCGGATGGCTGGAAACATATCCTGTGCCTCATGCCACCGCCCGGAACACCATCCTGGGCCTTGAAAAGCAAGTCCTATGGCGACATGGCACCCCAGAAAGAATAGAGTCAGACAATGAGACTCACTTCCTAAACAACCTTATAGACACTTGGGCCAAAGAACATGGTATTGAATGGGTGTATCACATCCCCTATCATGCACCAGCCTCCGGGAAAGTTGAACGATACAATGGCCTGTTAAAGACTACCTTGAAAGCAATGGGCGCTGGGACATTCAAAAATTGGGACACGCATTTGGCAAAGGCCACCTGGTTAGTCAATACTAGGGGATCTACCAACCGAGCTGGACCTGCCCAATCAAACCTGTTACGTACTGTAGATGGGGATAAAGTTCCTGTAGTGCATGTAAAAAATATGCTGGGTAAAACAGTCTGGGCTCCTCCTGCCTCAGGAAAAGGCAAACCTATTCGTGGAATTGTTTTCGCTCAGGGACCTGGATACACTTGGTGGGTGATGCAAAAGAACGGAGAGGTGCGGTGTGTACCTCAAGGAGATTTAATACTGGGTGAGAATAGCCCATGAACTGAATTGTACCATGTTAATTAGTATATTATACTGTATGTTATCACTACCATGACTACTATAGGTGACTAATTAGAATGTATGGAAAAGAGTGTAACCTGAGCATGACATAAATGGTATGGAATAAGGGGTGGATAGATGTCCTGGTTTCAGTTAGAACAGAATTAATTTTCTTCCTAGTAGCTGGTGGAATGCTGTGTTTTGGCTTAGGATGAGAAGAGTGCTGATAACACCCCGATGCTTTAATTGTTGCAGAGCAGTGCTTATACTAAGCCAAGGACATCTCAGCCTTTTGCTCTGTCCTGCCAACGGGCAGGCTGGGGGTGCAGTAAGAGCTGGGAGGGGACAGACCCAGGACAGGTGACCCAAACTAGCCAAAGGGGTATTCCATACCATCTGACGTCATGCTAAACAATATATAGGGGTGGCTAGCCGGGGGGAGGGGGCCGGACTGCTCGGGGTGAGGCTGGGCATCGGTCAGCGAGTGGTGAGCAATTGCATTGTGCATCACTTGTTTGTACATATTATTATTATTTCCCTATTATCACCATTGTATTATTATTGTTATTATTGTTATTATTATTTTGTTATTATTATTTTCCTGTCTTATTAAACTGTCTTTATCTCAACTCACGGGCTTCACTTTCCATTTCTCTCCCCCGTCCCAGAGAGGGAGGGGGGAGGGTGAGCGAACGGCTGCGTGGTGTTTAACTGCCGGCCGGGTTAAACCACGACATTCCCTCCTACAAGAGCAGAGGTGTAGCTGGAGGAAAGGGCTTGGAGGGTGCACTCGATGGAGGCTTCTTGGAAGGAAATCTGCTGGTGCTGTTGACCTAGCCAAGGAGAGAGACTGGCTACATGCCAGTGTGTGATGCAGTGGCAAACATGAGTGCTATGGACCCAGGGAACATGGACAAAGTGCTGTGTTACAGATGCAATTACAGATTTGATCCTTAATGGCAAAGATTACCATTGATGGCAGCTTGTAAGGTCTCCTAGTACATTTATCTCCCCAAGTGCAAAGATGAATGGTAAGACCAACATTGGAGGGGAGAAACTCAATTACCTGGCTAAGTCTTGGAGGCTCCTGTTGATTATGGGTATTACTAGATCATCAGGGTAGTCAAAGGAAGAAACAGGTGGGTCTGTAGTCTTAGGCTGGAAGTTGGCTGGTTGAATTGCTTTGGCAGCCTCCACAGTACGCATGTGGAATGGAAAAGCACTGCATTACTGTAAGGATTTGCACCCCTTGAAAAGGGGCATGAGGAGAATTCCTTAAAACCTCTGGAGATCAGTGGAAGGCATAGTGGGGATGTAACACTGTATTTTTAAAATTTAGATGCTGCAGGAAATTGGAGGAAATGCTTGCAAAACATAAAATCTGTTTTCCACTTACTCCTCCCTTCTGGAAGAAGGAAGTGACCAAAGTCTATTCTTTTTAACCTCTGTTCAAACGTGTTTTCCGCTAAAAACAGGCTGTTGAGCATATTGCTCCAGAAGAAAACTGAATGGTTATGAAAGGCTGAGTGATACACCAGTTCCTGCGCTCCCATGGGAGAAAGGATCTTAATAACTTGGACTCCCCAAATAGACCATGTTCTGTCAAATAGAAGGCACATCCTGAGCAAGGTGAGAAAGGAGACGTGGTAGAGGGAGAAAATCTTTATAAGAGAATTATGGCCTCCACTCTGAAGGAAAGGAGATGATCTACTGTGTCTGCCCCAAAGGCAACTGCCCTTTCTTGGTGGTACCCATCTGCTTATTGAGCTAGAAAAAGAAATTCTCTTTGCTGCTCAGGAGATACACTCAGCATTTCCTTTCTCTGTCCTGGGTTAGTCTAGCTGGAGCAGAAGGTCACACCTGTCAGAAACCAAAAATCAGTTTCCCAGGAGGGCATGGTATAGGATGAGATACCAGCCCCCACACTGGGTTGCTGGGGCTTGCAGGCTGTTGCAGAGCACTTAGCTGATGTCCTGGGGCATTACAGCAGTATGGCTAGTGAAAATTTCTTCCAAGGTGTCTGTGCTGACATTGCTCAATCTGCAGGCCATGCAGAAAGATAGTGTTAAAGTTGAGGCTGGACTTGGGCATGTTGTTTCCTTCTCTGACATGCTAGAAATTAGCAATGACTGCCTCTTTGGTGATACATGGAGCTGTACCTATCCAACTGTGGTCCTTTTCTTTCTTCCTTGCCTTAGTTGGGCATGCATGGAAACTGCCCACTCTCCCAGCTATACCTGAGTGTATCCTGCCCACGGGGTGCTGCTACAGTGACAAAACCCTCCAAATAAGCTATTTTACCTCTGGCTTCTCAGGCCTGAGAGTGCAGGCTTTGCCTTTCCTTTAGGGAATCTGATACTTTTACTGATTTTGGTTTGGATCAGAATAAATTATTTCTCACAATTAAACATCTTTCCCTGGACACAGTTCTGGGCTTAGACCTTTAAAATGGATTAAATCTTGGTGGGGTTGATCACTTTCTCAGGGAGAATGGGTGTCAGCAGCTCCAGAAGCATCACATCATCTGGATGACGAAGATGATATCCTGGGACAGTTGTTGTCTTTGTGCTACTGCTAGAAACTGAATGGGACCTCCCAGCTCACTGGGGAGCTGCTCTCCTTACCCCATGTGAGGATATCTTGCCTCTCTTCGCAGTCATACTCTGCCCATCGGAAGTAAGCCATTCAGTGTAGGTAATATGTGCTAAAAATCACCGTTCACCTTTAAGATTAAATATTAAAACTGGGCAATTGCTTTATTTAAAGGGTTTTGGAACAACAGGCATTTAAATGCAGACTTTTTCCCTCCCACACAAAGCTTTTAGAGTTCATAGAGTTCATAGAGTTCGTATACTTTTTAGAGTACAGAAGTGTTGTCAGGGCCTGCAGGGACGCGACGAGGAAGGCCCACCTAGAGATGAAGCTTGCAAAAGAGAAAATAAGATATTAAGAAGTTTTTTTTTAACTATGTAAACAGTAAAAGGAAGACTAGGGATAATGCGGGTCCCTTGCTGAATGAGGGGGGTGTCCTGGTAACGGGAGATGCTGAGAAGGCGGGGATACTGAATGTTTTCTTTGCTTCAGTCTTTGCTTCAAGGAACCCCCCCTGGGACTCCTCGACTTTGGAGGGAGGAGAAAGAGTCTGGGAAATGGAGATCTCCCCCCTTGTTGACAAGGGAGTGGTTCGGGAGCATCTGAGTGGGGTCAACACACACAAATCCATGGGTCCCGAAGGGATGCATCCGCGTGTGCTAAGGGAGCTGGCAAATGTGATCACCAAACCGCTCTCTATCATCTTTGAAAGATCCTGGAGAACAGGAGATGTGCCTGAAGACTGGAGGATAGCCAATGTCACTCCAGTCTTCAAGAAGGGCAAGAAGGAGGATCCGTGAAACTACAGGCCAGTCAGTCTCACCTCTGTCCCTGGAAAGGTGTTGGAACAGCTTGTTCTGGATGCCATCTCCAAGCAAGTGGAAGAGAAGAAGGTTATGAGGAGTAGTCCGCATGGATTCACCAAGGGGAATTCATGCTCGACCAACCTCGTTGCCTTCTATGATGGTGTCACCAGCTGGGTAGATGACGGGAGAGCAGTGGGTGTCTTCTACCTTGACTTTTCTCAAGGCTTTCGATACTGTCTCCCACAACATCCTACTAGCAAAGCTGAGAAAGTGTGGGATAGAGGACTTGACAGTGTACTGGGTCTGGCTGGAATGTTAACTTTCCCGGCAGCAGCCCATACAGTGCTGTGCTCTACACTTGCAGCTGGAACAGCAGTGTTATCACACCAGTATTGTGTCTGTTGCTGAGCAGTGCTGGCACAGCATCAAGACTCTCTCTAACCCTCCTAGGGGGTGGGAAAAAAAGTGAGAAGAGAAACATCACCAGGGCCGCTGACCTAAACCAACCAAAGGGATATTCCATACCATGTGATGTCACACTCAGCAACAAAAGGTGGAAACAGGAAGAAGAAGGGGGGGGGGGGGCTCTCATTGGGAAAACATCTGTCCTCCTCCCGAACACCGGCTACGTGCGTTGAGGCCCTGCTTCAAGGACGTGGTCAATCATCTCTCATTAATGGGAAGTAGAGAGCAATATCTTTCCTCTGCACTTCCACATGGCCTTCATTTGTTTTATTTGTTTGTTTTCCTCCTTTTTTTTTTTCCTTCCCCCTGCCTTTTCCCCTTCCCCTTTTTTTTCCCCTTTAGTTAAATTGTTTAGTTAATAATAATCTTTCTTTAATTATTATTATTATTTCCCTTTAATTAAATTATTCTTATCTCAACCCGTGAGTTGTTCTTTGCATAACTTCTCCCCCTCCTCATCTAAGGAGGGGGAGCGAGAGAGCAGTTGTGGTGTTTAGCCACCCAGCATGGTAAAAGCACCACAGACAGTAAGGTGGGTTGAGAACTGGCTGACTAGCCGAGCTCAGAGGGTGGTGATCAGCAGAACAGAGTCCGGCTGGAGACCTGTGACCAGCGCTGTTCCCCAGGGATCGGTGCTGAGTCCAGTCTTGTTCAACATCTTCATCGATGACCTTGATGAGGGAATAGTGTCTGCCCTCAGCAAGTATGTCGATGACACAAAGCTGGGAGGAGTGGCTGACACGCCAGAAGGCTGTGATGCCATTCAGAGAGACCTGGACAGGCTAGAGAGATGGGTAGGAAGAAACCAAATGAGGTTTAACAAGAGCAAGTGTAGAGTCCTGCACCTGGGCAGGAACAACCCAAAGTATCAGTACAGGCTGGGGGGTGACCTGCTGGAAAGGAGCTCTGAGGAGAAGGACCTGGGAGTCCTGGTGGACGACAGGTTGGCCATGAGCCAGCAGTGTGCCCTGGTGGACAAGAGGGCCAATGGGATCCTGGCATTCATTAACATGAATGAAACATGGGATGGACATGAGAAAAAGGGATGGAAAATCTACTGCGACCCTTGAGGCACGGGTACGTGAGTTGCAAAAGAAAACAATCAGGAAAAAGGGATTCTCTGAAAAGTTTGCTGCTCCAACTTCCAGCAGACAGTCCTTCAAACACAGAAACGAAGAAGATTCCGACCAGGATTAGGGGGGCCCTGCCTCCAGCCAGGGGGAGGAAAGGGACAATCGAGTTTATTGGACTGTGTGGATTCGATGGCCTGGCACATCACGCGCACAGAAGTATAAGGCTTTAGTAGACACCGGTGCACAATGTACTATAATGCCATCGAGCTATAAAGGGCCAGAGCCCATCTGTATTTGTGGAGTGACAGGGGGATCTCAGCAGTTGACTGTATTGGAGGCTGAAGTGAGTCTGACTGGGAATGAGTGGGAAAAGCACCGCATTGTGACTGGCCCGGATGCTCCATGTATCCTTGGCATAGACTATCTTAGAAGACGATATTGCAAGGACCCAAAAGGGTTCCGGTGGGCTTTTGGTATAGCTGCCTTAGAGACAGAGGGCATTAAACAATTATCTACCTTGCCTGGTCTCTCAGAGGACCCTTCTGTTGCGGGGTTGCTGAGGGTCGAAGAACAGCAAGTGCCAATCGCTACCACAACTCTGCACCGGCGGCAATATCGCACCAACCAAGACTCCCTGATTCCCATCCATAAGCTAATTTGTCAATTGGAGAGCCAAGGAGTGATCAGCAAGACCCATTCACCTTTCAATAGTCCCATATGGCCAGTGCGAAAGTCTAATGGCGAGTGGAGACTAACAGTGGACTATCGCGGCCTGAATGAAGTCACGCCACCACTGAGTGCTGCAGTGCCGGACATGCTGGAACTTCAGTATGAACTTGAATCGAAGGCAGCCAAGTGGTACGCCACAATTGATATCGCTAATGCATTTTTCTCCATCCCTCTAGCAGCAGAGTGCAGGCCACAATTTGCCTTCACTTGGAGGGGAGTCCAATATACTTGGAATCGGCTGCCCCAGGGGTGGAAACACAGCCCTACCATTTGCCATGGGCTGATCCAGTCTGCGCTAGAGCAGGGGGAAGCTCCTGAGCACCTGCAGTACATCGATGACATTATTGTGTGGGGTGACACAGCAGAGGAAGTTTTCGAGAAAGGGAAGAAAATAGTCCAAATCCTTCTGAAAGCCGGTTTTGCCATAAAACAAAATAAAGTCAAAGGACCTGCACGAGAGATCCAGTTTTTAGGAATAAAATGGCAAGATGGACGTCGTCAAATCCCAATGGATGTGATCAACAAAATAACAGCTATGTCTCCACCAACTAACAAAAAAGAAACACAGACTTTCCTAGGTGTTGTGGGGTTTTGGAGAATGCACATCCCAAATTACAGTCTGATTGTAAACCTGCTCTACCAAGTAACCCGTAAGAAGAATGAGTTTGAATGGGGCCCTGAACAACGACAAGCCTTTGAACAAATCAAGCAGGAAATAGTCCATGCAGTAGCCCTTGGGCCAGTTCGAACAGGACCAGATGTAAAGAATGTGCTCTACACTGCAGCCGGGGAGAACGGCCCCACCTGGAGCCTCTGGCAGAAAGAACCTGGGGAAACTTGAGGTCGGCCCCTGGGGTTTTAGAGTCGGGGATACAGAGGATCTGAGGCCTGCTACACTCCAACTGAAAAGGAGATATTGGCAGCATATGAAGGAGTTCGATCTGCTTCGGAGGTGGTCGGTACTGAAGCGCAGCTCCTCCTAGCACCCCGATTGCCGGTACTAGGCTGAATGTTCAAGGGAAGGGTCTCCTCTACGCATCATGCAACTTATGCTACATTGAGCAAGTGGGTTGCACTGATTACTCAGCAGGCTCGAATAGGAAACCCCAGTCGCCCAGGAATATTGGAAGTGATTATGGACTGGCCAGAAGGCAAATACTTTGGGATATCATCAGAGGAGGAGGTGGGTCGAGGTCAGTTTGCAGAAGTGAAAGCCATTCAGCTGGCTTTAGACATTGCTGAACGAGAAAAATGGCCAGTTCTCTATCTCTACACTGATTCATGGATGGTAGCAAATGCCCTGTGGGGATGGTTACAGCAATGGAAGCAAAACAACTGGCAGTGTAGGGGCAGACCCATCTGGGCTGCTGCATTGTGGCAAGATATTGCTGCTCGGGTAGAGAACCTGGCTGTGAAAGTACACCACGTAGATGCTCATGTGCCCAAGAATCGGGCTACTGAAGAACATCAAAACAACCAGCAGGTGGATCAGGCTGCTAAGATTGAAGTAGCTCAGGTGGACCTGGATTGGCAACATAAAGGTGAATTATTTATAGCCTGATGGGCCCATGACACCTCAGGCCATCAAGGTAGAGATGCAACATACAGATGGGCTCGTGATCGAGGGGTGGACCTGACCATGGACGCTATAGCACAGGTTATTCATGACTGTGAAACATGTGCTGCAATCAAGCAAGCCAAACGGTCAAAGCCTCTTTGGTATGGAGGACGATGGCTGAAATATAAATATGGAGAGGCCTGGCAGATTGATTACATCACACTCCCTCAAACTCGCAATGGCAAGCGCCACGTACTTACAATGGTGGAAGCAACCACCGGATGGCTGGAAACATATCCTGTGCCTCATGCCACCGCCCGGAACACTATCCTGGGCCTTGAAAAGCAAGTCCTATGGCGACATGGTACCCCAGAAAGAATAGAGTCAGACAATGGGACTCATTTCCCAAACAACCTTATAGACACTTGGGCCAAAGAGCATGGTATTGAGTGGGTGTATCACATCCCCTATCATGCACCAGCCTCCGGGAAAGTTGAACGATACAATGGTCTGTTAAAGACTACATTGAAAGCAATGGGCGCTGGGACATTCAAAAATTGGGACACGCATTTGGCAAAGGCCACCTGGTTAGTCAATACTAGGGGATCTGCCAACCGAGCTGGACCTGCCCAATCAAACCTGTTACGTACTGTAGATGGGATAAAGTTCCTGTAGTGCATGTAAGAAATATGCTGGGTAAAACAGTCTGGGCTACTCCTGCCTCAGGAAAAGGCAAACCTATTCGTGGAATTGTTTTCGCTCAGGGACCTGGATACACTTGGTGGGTGATGCAAAAGAACGGAGAGGTGCGGTGTGTACCTCAAGGAGATTTAATACTGGGTGAGAATAGCCCATGAACTGAATTGTACCATGTTAATTACTATATAATACTGTATGTTATCACTACCATGACTACTATAGGTGACTAATTAGAATGTATGGAAAAGAGTGTAACCTGAGCATGACATAAATGGTATGGAATAAGGGGTGGATAGATGTCCTGGTTTCAGTTAGAATTAATTTTCTTCCTAGTAGCTGGTGGAATGCTGTGTTTTGGCTTAGGATGAGAAGAGTGCTGATAACACCCCGATGCTTTAATTGTTGCAGAGCAGTGCTTACACCAAGCCAAGGACGTCTCATCCTTTTGCTCTGTCCTGCCAACAGGCAGGCTGGGGGTGCAGTAAGAGCTGGGAGGGGACAGACCCAGGACAGGTGACCCAAACTAGCCAAAGGGGTATTCCATACCATCTGACGTCATGCTAAACAATATATAGGGGTGGCTAGCTGGGGGGAGGCGGCCAGACTGCTCGGGGTTAGGCTGGTCATCGGTCAGCGGGTGGTGAGCAATTGCATTGTGCATCACTTGTTTGTACATATTATTAGTAGTAGTACTATTATCACCATTGTATTATTATTATTATTTTTATTATTATTGTTGTTGTTGTTATTATTATTTTCCTGTCTTATTAAACTGTCTTTATCTCAACTCACGGGCTTCACTTTCTATTTCTCTCCCCCGTCCCAGAGAGGGAGGGGGAGGGTGAGCGAACGGCTGCGTGTTGTTTAGCTGCCGGCCGGGTTAAACCACGATAGTCGCGCTACTGAATAACATCAGAACAACGAAGAAGTGGATCGAGCTTCGAAAATTGAAGTGGCTCAAGTGGACCTAGACTGGGAACGTAAGGGTGAGCTGTTTGTAGCTCGATGGGCCCATGAAACATCAGGACATCTGGGTAGGGATGCCACTTACAGATGGGCTTGTGATCGAGGGGTGGACCTGACCATTGAGGCCATCACACAGGTTACCCATGAGTGTGAGACCTGTGCTGCAATCAAGAAAGCCATGAAAGTAAAATCTCCCTGGAATAGGGGGAGGTGGCTAGGGTTTCAATATGGTGAGGCCTGGCAAATTGACTATATCGGACCACTTCCACAAACCCGCCAAGGCAAACGGTACATACTCACCATGGTAGAAGCAACTACTGGGTAGCTGGAAACATACCCTGTAAACCATGCCACGGCCCGAAACACTATCTTGGGCCTGGAAAGACAAATATTGTGGCATCATGGTACACCAGAGAGAATTGAGTCTGACAATAGGAGTCATTTCCGAAACAATCTTGTTACCTCCTGGGCCAAGAGGCATGGTGTTGAGTGGGTGTATCAAATCCCTTATCACCCACAAGCCTCTGGGAAGTTTGAGAGGTAGAATGGACTGTTAAAGACTATGTTACGAGCATTAGGTGCTGGGACATGGAAACAATGGGATATAAATCTACCAGAAGCCACTTGGCTAGTTAACAATAGGGGGTCTGACAGCCATGCTGGTCCTGCCGAAACAAAACCCCTACACACTGTGAAAGGAGCTAAAGTTCCCGTAGTGCATGTAGGAAGGTGGATGGGGAAGGCAGTGTGGGTTGCTCCTGCCTCAGGAAAAGGCAAACCCACTCGTGGGATTGTCTTCGCCCAAGGACCAGGGTATACCTGGTGGGTCATGCAAAAGAATGGGGATATCAAGTGTGTGCCTAAAGGAGATGGTGCTGGTGTTGAGGCATCCAACTCCACCTGCCCTGAGTGGCCACTTCGGCAGAAGAAGACCTAATCATCAACAGTTCTTATGAACATTTTCCAAGAAAGACCTATGGAAAAAAAAGATACACCTGCCTATTAATCCTGTTCTGTTAAAGGACAAGGAATAATGATGAGAATACTTGTATGCTAAAGTATGGGGATCTGAGTGTGACACAAATGTTATGGAATTGTGGAGGTTGTACTGGGTCTGACTGGGATATTAACTTTCCCTGCAGCAGCCCATACAGTGCTGTGCTCTGCACTTGTAGCTAGAACAGCAGTGGTATCACTCCAGTGTTGTGTCTGCTGCTGAGCAGTGCTGGCACAGCATCGGGTCTCTCTCTCTAACCCTCCTAGGGGGTGGGCAAAAAGTGAGCAGGGAAACATATCCAGGGCCGTTGACCTAAACCAACCAAAGGGATATTCCAAACTATATGATGTCACACTCAGCAATAAAAGGTGGAAACAAGAAGAAGAAGGGGGGTGGGGGTGGGCTCTTGTTATGAAAACGTCGGTCCTCCTCCCGAACACCGGCTGCGTGCGTTGAGGCCCTGCTTCAAGGACGTGGTCAATCATCGCTCATTTGGGGGAAGTAGAGATTAATTTCCCGATTCCGGGCCAGGAGCTGGCAGGGCTCATTGAGAGGGCTTTAAACTAGGTAAGAAGGGGGATGGGGCTGAAGCAAGGATTGTTGGAGATGTGCCAGGGGGAACAATAGCAAGGCTGGGGGATAAGGCAGTGGCCCAGTTGAAGTGCATCTACACCAATGCATGCAGCATGGGTAACAAACAGGAGGAGCTGGAAGCCATCATGCAGCAGGCAGGCTAAGACTTCGTTGCCATCACGGAGACGTGGTGGGACCACTCTCATGACTGGAGTGCTGCAATGCCTGGCTATAAGCTCTTCAGAAGGGACAGGCAGCACAGAAGGGGGGGTGGTGTGGCTCTCTATATTAGAGAGTCTTTCGATGTTATAGAACTCAAGGCTGGGAATAACGAGGTAGAGTCCCTTTGGGTTAGGATCGGTAGGGACAACAAGGCTAGTGTCCTGGTCGGGGTCTGTTATAGACCGCCGAACCAGGATGAGGAGACGGATGAGGAGTTCTACAGGCAGCTGACAGAAGTTGCAAAATCTTCAGCACTTGTTCTCGTGGGGGACTTCAACTTCCCTGACATATCCTGGAAGCACAACACAGCCCAGAGAAAGCAGTCTAGGAGGTTTCTGGAGAAAGTGGAAGATAGCTTCCTGACGCAGCTGGTTAGTGAGCCTACCAGGGGTGGCTAGACCTTCTCTTCACAAACAGAGAAGGACTGATGGAGGATGTGATTGTCGGGAGCTGTCTTGGGCAGAGTGACCATGAAATGGTGGAGTTCTATATTCTTGGCAAGGCCAGGAAGGGAACCAGTAAAACAGCTGTATTGGACTTCCGGAGGGCTGACTTTGTTCTGCTGAGGACACCGGTTGGTAGAGTCCCTTGAGAGGCGGTTCTGAAGGGCAGAGGAGTCCAGGAAGGCTGGGCGCTCTTCAAGAGGGAAATCTTAATGGTGCAGGAGCGGTCTGTCCCCACGTGCCCAAAGATGAGCCGCCGTGGAAGCAGACCAGCCTGGCTCAACAGAGAGTTGTGGCTTGAGCTTAGGAGAAAAAAGAGGGTTTATAATCTTTGGAAAAGTGGGCAGGCCACTAGGGAGGACTATAAGGATGTTGCGAGGCTGTGCAGGGACAAAATTAGGAAGGCCAAAGCTCACCTGGAGCTCAATCTGGCTACTGCCGTTAAAGATAACAAAAAAGTTTTTATAAATACATCAACACAAAAAGGAGGACTAAGGAGAATCTCCATCCTTTACTGGATGTGGGGGGAAACTTAGTTACAAGAGATGAGGAAAAAGTGGAGGTGCTTAATGCCTTCTTCGCCTCAGTCTTTAGTGGCAATACCGGTTGTTCTCTGGATGCCCAGTACCCTGAGCTGGTGGAAGGGGATGGGGAGCAGAATGTGGCCCTCACTATCCACGAAGAAATGGTTGGTGACCTGGTACTGCACTTGGATGTACGCAAGTCGATGGGGCCGGATGGGATCCACCCAAGTGTACTGAGAACTGGCAGAGGAGCTGGCCAAGCCACTATCCATCATTTATCAGCAGTCCTGGCTATCGGGGGAGGTCCCAGATGACTGGCGTCTACCAAATGTGACGCCCATCTACAAGAAGGGCCGGAGGACTGACCTGTTGGGAGTTGGCAGAAAGGGCGTGGACATGAGTTCGTGGAACAATTGTTCGATCTGAGCTTGCTTTAAGCAACCAGGAGTAGGCCTCAGCAAATCCCATGGCCTGCTGTAGCTGAGCAAACCGAGCAACCAGGGCAACTATGAGAAGTTCCCACGACAGTGTTCCCACGTCGCCCAATTGAGGAATTCAGAAAAATATTGTTACCAGCAGCTGGCTTCAAGGACAAGGTCTACGTGACTGCTAATCACAAGGGGGTTGTTTTCTTGCAGGTGGGGTTGTTTTCTTGTAGTTGTTTGTCAGAGTGCTTTTGACCAATAATCTTGTGTGAAGCACTATCCGCCCCTGTTAAGTTCACTATAAAAGTTAAGCTATTCGGGCAATAAAATGGAGCATGATCTGACTCTACTGGTGTCTGTTGTGCTTTCGGCCGTTCTTCCTGCAACGTGCTCTAACACTGACCCGGGAAACTACAGGCCTGTCAGTTTGACCTCAGTACCAGGGAAGCTCACGGAGCAGATTATCTTGAGTGTCATCACGCGGCACTTGCAGGGCAACCAGCTGATCGGCCCAGTCAGCATGGGTTTATGAAAGGCAGCTCCTGCTTGATGAACCTGATCTCCTTCTATGACAAAGTGACGCGCTGGATGGATGAGGGAAAGGCTGTGGATGTGGTCTACCTTGACTTCAGCAAGGCTTTTAACACCGTCTCCCACAGCATTCTCCTCAAGAAACTGGCTGCTTTTGGCTTGGATTGGCGCACGCTTCGTTGGGTTAGAAACTGGCTGGATAGCCGGGCCCAAAGAGTTGTGGTAAATGGAGTCAAGTCCAGTTGGAGGCCAGTCACTAGTTGCGTTCCCCAGGGCTCAGTGCTGGGGCCGGTCCTCTTTAATATCTTCATCGATGATCTGGATGAGGGCATTGAGTGCACCCTCAGTAAGTTCCCAGATGACACCAAGCTATGCGCGTGTGTTGATCTGCTTGAGGGTAGGAAGGCTCTGCAGGAGGATCTGGATACGCTGCACCGATGGGCTGAGGTCAACTGCATGAAGTTCAAAAAGGCCAAGTGCCGGGTCCTGCACCTGGGGCGCAATAACGCCAAGCACAGCTACAGGCTGGGAGATGAGTGGTTGGAGAGCTGCCAGGCAGAGAAGGACCTGGGAGTGATGGTTCATAGTCAGCTGAATATGAGCCAGCAGTGTGCTCAGGTGGCCAAGAAGGCCAACAGCATCCTGGCTTGCATAAGAAACAGTGTGACCAGCAGGGCTAGGGAGGTGATCGTCCCCCTGTACTCGGCTCTGGTGAGGCCGCACCTCGAGTACTGTGTTCAGTTTTGGGCCCCTCGCTACAAGAAGGACATCGAGGTGCTTGAGCGAGTCCAGAGAAGGGCAACCAAGCTGGTGAGGAGCCTGGAGAACAAGTCCTACGAGGAGCGGCTGAGGGAGCTGGGCTTGTTCAGCCTGGAGAAAAGGAGGCTCAGGGGTGACCTTATTGCTCTCTACAGGTACCTTAAAGGAGGCTGTAGCGAGGTGGGGGTTGGTCTGTTCTCCCACGTGCCTGGTGACAGGACGAGGGGGAATGGGCTTAAGTTGCGCCAGGGGGAGTTTTAGGTTGGATCTTAGGAAGAACTTCTTTACTGAAAGGGTTGTTAGACATTGGAACAGGCTGCCCAGGGAGGTGGTGGAGTCACCATCCCTGGAAGTCTTCAAAAGACGTTTAGATGTAGAGCGTAGGGATATGGTTTAGTGGGGACTGTTAGTGTTAGGTAAGAGGTTGGACTCGATGATCTTGAGGTCTCTTCCAACCTAGAAATTCTGTGATTCTGTGATTTCTTTCCTCTGCACTTTTACATAGCCTTTATTTGTTGTTTGTTTTCCTCCCTTTTTCCCTTTTCCCTTCCCTTTTCCCTTTACCCTTTTTTTTCCCTTTTGTTAAATTGTTTCATTAAGAATAATCTTTCCTTTATTATTATTATTATTATTATTATTATTATTATTATTATTATTATTATTATTGTTATTGTTATTATTATTATTATTATTATTATTATTATTTCTTCCCTTTAATTAAATTATCCTTATCTCAGCCCGTGAGTTCTTTACTTTACTTCTTCCCCTCATCATCTAAGGAGAGGGAGTGAGAGAGCGGTTGTGGTGTTTAGCTGCCTAGCACGGTAAAACCACCACATGCACTTAAACAGTACCCCTTGAAAAAGGAAGTGTGAAATGTGTTCATCTAATTCTTGTGAATATGGAACAATCCTAGGGCCGCATGGTATGATGAATGTGACCTTCTGTCTTACATACCCTTGTATAACCACAAGTCTAAGAAAAACTGAGTAGTTAATGTATAGAGTTCTTGTATCTTGCAAAGGAATGTTTTAGCAATTCGTGTCAATAGAGAGCTTGAAGCAAAATGTATTTGTAGGCTTTTCCTTGAAGTCTCTGATATCTGGGGGGGGTTCAGAATAACTAACTATTATGACTATTGCATGGGACGCTATGCACGTCTCTGCTATCTGGCCAGGAGATTAAGAAGACGGGGAGAGCTGAAGGACGACTAAAAGACAAAGCTTGCAGGGGACGCTGCAAAAGTCTCTGACATACAGCCAAGCTGGACACAGGAGAAGGACAAGAGAGAGGAAGACTATGAGCCTTCAGCATGAGAGACCCCCAGAGGGACCACCGGAGACTGATACGCATGCTCCAGTAGGAGGGTTTGGATGCTGGAAACTAATTATAATAACCCTGTTTTTTCTAGAAGTAGTAATGAATATGTATCAGCCTAGGAGCATAAAAATCAGCTGCTTGATGTAACTGGTGTGCGTCTTGGTGGAGCAGAGACTCCCGGCACACCCAGCGCTGTTTGCTTACCTCTATTCCTTTAATAAATTGTAAACTTTTTTATAGTCCTATTTTGAAGACTGAGCCATTTATACAGAAGATAGAGAAGGAATTAGCCCGATAATTGATCAACATGCTTAACACCAGAGCTAACTGTTTACTGTTTTAGACCTGAAGGATGCCTTCTTTTGCCTTCCTCTCCATGAAGCCAGACAGAAAATCTTTGCATTTGATTGGAAAAGCCCTAAGAGTGGGCGCCAAACACAGCTCACATGGACAAGGTTGCCTCAGGGCTTTAAGAACTCACCCACCTTGTTCAGAGAACAGCTTGCAAAGGACTTGGAGACCTGGGAAGCCCTACCAGGAGAAGGAAGGCTGTTGTAGCACGTAGATGACCTCCTAATAGCCATCCAGACAGAAGAAGCATGAGTGGCTTGGACCACAAGCTTCCTAAACTTTCTGGGACAGGAGTGCAGGGTATCGAAGAAGAAGGCTCAGGTGGTAAAGCAGAAGGTGATCTACCTGGGTTATGAGGTTAGTGCCGGACAACAGACCTTGGGGCAAGATCATAAAGAAGCGATATAGAATCATAGAATCATAGAATCATAGAATATCCTGAGTTGGAAGGGACCCTTAAGGATCATCAAGTCCAACTCTTGACACCGCACAGGTCTACCCAAAAGTTCAGACCATGTGACTAAGTGCACAGTCCAATCTCTTCTTAAATTCAGTCAGGCTCGGTGCAGTGACCACTTCCCTGGGGAGCCTGTTCCAGTGTGCAACCACTCTCTCTGTGAAGAACCCCCTCCTGATGTCAAGCCTAAATTTCCCCTGCCTCAGCTTAACCCCGTTCCCGCGGGTCCTGTCGCTGGTGTTAATGGAGAAAAGGTCTCCTGCCTCTCGACACCCCCTTACGAGGAAGTTGTAGACTGCGATGAGGTCTCCCCTCAGCCTCCTCTTCTCCAGGCTGAACAGGCCCAGTGCCCTCAGCCGTTCCTCGTACGTCTTCCCCTCCAGGCCTTTCACCATCTTCGTAGCCCTCCTCTGGACACTCTCCAACAGTTTCATGTCCTTTTTATACTGTGGTGCCCAGAACTGCACACAGTACTCGAGGTGAGGCCGCACCAGCGCAGAGTAGAGCGGGACAATCACCTCCCTTGACCTACTAGCGATGCCGTGCTTGATGCACCCCAGGACACGGTTGGCCCTCCTGGCTGCCAGGGCACACTGCCGGCTCATATTCAACTTGCTGTCTACCACGACCCCCAGATCCCTCTCTTCTAGGCTGCTCTCCAGCGTCTCATCGCCCAGTCTGTACGTGCAGCCAGGGTTTCCCCGTCCCAGGTGCAGGACCCGGCACTTGCTCTTATTGAACTTCATGCGGTTGGTGATCGCCCAGCTCTCCAACCTATCCAGATCCCTCTGCAAGGCCTTTCCACCCTCAACAGAGTCCACAACTCCTCCAAGTTTGGTGTCATCAGCAAACTTGCTCAAAATACCTTCTATTCCTACATCCAGATCGTTTATAAAAATATTGAAAAGTACCGGCCCTAAAATGGAGCCTTGAGGGACCCCACTGGTGACCGCCCGCCAGCCTGACGCAGCGCCATTCACCATAACCCTTTGGGCCCTGCCCGTTAGCCAATTGCTCACCCATCGTATGATGTTTTTATTTAGCTGTATGGTGGACATTTTGTCCAGTAGGATCCTATGGGAAACCGTGTCAAAAGCCTTGCTGAAGTCCAAAAAAATCACATCAGCTGGTTTCCCTTGGTCCACCATACGGGTGATCTTATCATAAAAGGAAATCAGGTTAGTTAGGCAGGACCTACCCTTCACAAACCCATGCTGGCTGGGACCAATGACTGCTTTGTCCCCCAGGTGCGCCTCAATAAGTTCGAGAACCATCTTCTCCATGATTTTACCAGGCACTGACGTGAGACTGACAGGCCTGTAATATCCCTTTGATTGGTTTAGGTCAGCTGCCCTAGTGATGCTTCTCTCCTCACTTTTTGCCCATCCCCTAGGAGGGTTAGAGACAATAAAAGAACTGCGAACCTTTTTGGGAATGGTGCATATTGTGGATCTATAATTACGGATCGTTTTTAAAACCGCTGTATGTGCTCATTGCAAATGGGAACAGGGACCTCCAATGGACAAAGGAGGCCACGCGAGCCTTTGACCAATTAAAGAAGGCTTTAATGTCAGCTCCAGCTCTGGGATTTCCAGATGTAAATAAACCATTCCTCCTCTTCTCCCATGAGAAACAGGGGATTGCCCTGGCAATACTAGCACAGGACCTGGGCCCATATCGAAGGGCAGTTGCTTATATTTCTAAGCAGCTGGATGCTGCCGCCAAGGGATGGCACGCAAGCTCACCTTGGGACAGAAAATAACTGTGCTAGTGTCTCACACAGTGTCCACAGTGCTGGAAGTGAAAGGTGGTCACTGGCTTTCCCCACAAAGGGTCCTGAAATCAGCAGAAACCAAGGGGAGCCAGTACACCATGACTGCCTGGAGACCATTGAAGCTACCTACTCCAGCCGTCCAGATCTGAAGGACACTCCTTTTGATGGTGTGGAAATATGGAAGCAGCTACGTCGTCAGCGGAAAGTGACGTGCTGTATATGCAGTTACCACTTGCAAAGACATAACAGAATCTGGAAAATAAACATCTATAGGGACTAAATAATGAGATTATTGGAAGCAGCTCAGCTGCCTGAAAAGGTAGCAATCATGTACATTAAGGCACACCAGAAGGTGAGCTCAGAATTGGAGGAAGGAAATGATCTGGCAGACAGAGAGGCAAAAGAAGCAGCAGAAGGTGAGGTAGCAACTGAGGGAGCCCTGATTCCAGACAGGCAAACTCCCCTTGAAGGTAAGCTTGCATATAACAAAAAGGATAGAAAATGAATCGAAAGACAAAAAGGAAAATATAACCAAGAGGGTTGGGCTCTTACCAAAGAAGGGAAGGGGAAGCTAGTCATCCCCTCCAAGTTATTGTGGCCACTGGTAAAGAAGCAACACCATAAAACACATTATGGAATAGACGCTTTGTGTAACTATCTAATTGGAAAAAATATTGGCAGGAACTTATATGCTACCATCACTCAAATAACTTAACAGTGTGATCTTTTTCTCCAGATGAACCCCAAAAATGCCCCCAAACCAAAACTGAGTCAAATTGGAAAAGGCCATGGGCCCGGACAACAGTGGCAAATTGACTTTTTTGAACTTCCAAGAAAAGGGAGGTGTCGATACTTACTGGTGTTAACAGATACCTTTTCAGGATGGCCAGAGGTTTTCCCCACTAGGACTGCCAAAGCCTGAGAGGTAACTAAGTCTTTTGTAGAAAAAACTATGAAACCACAGTGGGAAGGACTATACCAGGTGCTTCTTACTACCTTCACCACAATTAAGATCAAGGAACAGAGTGCCTGGATTCACCATTCTCAAGTGAAGAAAGCTCCAGAAGCCCCCTGGAAAGTAATGCTGGGTAATGGTGAATTGAAACTAAAGCTCGGTCGAGCAAAATGAGGACATTACGGTCAGGAGTATTTAGTAATATAATTTGCAGAAAAAATAGCAGAATTGTTTTATTTTTGTGGCTTATAGTTGTAATTGTGATTCAAGAATTGGAAGGTGCCTCTATGATAATAGAGAATGGTGAGTGGCCTTGGTCTGAAGCCGTAACAACAGAGGATAAGAGTATTAATAGAAAGTTAGCAATTGTGGTTATATGGTGAACAAATGGTGACCATTTATATACATTAAAAGAATGGCAAAAATTAGGAGAAGAATGAACACATCAAAGAACCATAGGGAATGAAATTAAAATTGGGTGCCAAATGATTAACAGCCCCTACAATCATCCTTATTGGCATTGGGAACTAGCCAATGGCAAGTCTCAAAGGTGTTACCGAGATGGGAAAAGGCTGAAGACCAAGACCACAAACTAATAATAGATGCACTTAGTATGGTTCCAGATAATGTATCCTTAGCTCTTAGTTGTATACAAGCACAGTCATGGATGCAGGCAACGGCTGCCTTGATCATTAGGGAAGGAAGTGAAGGCGTTTTCCCAGCTGAAGTCTGAAAGACTGTTTGGGACAACACCAATGATTTTGAGAAGTTCCAATATTGGTGGACTCTGGTAAATTTTACCTATGATCCCATTGTTAACATGGCTACTGTCTTTGTGCTTACTATACGTAATGCCACAGTTTATGTTATCTACCCCATCATTGCACTAGGATTAAACCATGAGGAGACAGTGCTCTGTCCTTTGGAGCATAGAACATTGGCACGGATGGAGAATGGGAAATGGCAGTCTGTAAATCTGGAATCATGTGTTACCCGGGAACAACAAGGATTTTATCTGTGAAAGCAACACAATTGATGCTCAGGACGTATATCTTGACACTGAGCAAGGTGTTTGCCACTTTGAAATGAATCCAAATACTAGTCAAAAGACTGTGCTTGTATATATCGGTCAAGGCTGTGTGTGTTTAAGAACTGCTTGTGCTTTTGTAGAAGTCCTTGATGAAAGTACATGGCAAGGCATTGAGGGATACATTTAGAGACTGGGAAGAATTTTTGTATTAAGTAAAAGAATTTACTAGATTTTCCAGAAAAGGGGGGACTGAAACATGGGATTAGAAATTAGAGAGCGATTGATTAAGAATGAATAAGTGCT
Source organism: Anas acuta (assembly GCF_963932015.1). Classification (NCBI taxonomy): domain Eukaryota; kingdom Metazoa; phylum Chordata; class Aves; order Anseriformes; family Anatidae; genus Anas; species Anas acuta. Next base: position 25,646,681 of record NC_089016.1, on the reverse strand, counting down.
ACATTTGCGATTGTGGGAATAAAAATGTTGTTTTTGCAGAGTTACATTGTTTAAAGGTAAGGAATGTGGTATTGAGATATGCTTGCAGTGATAAGAAAACTTAGCAGGCAACCTTGTAAAACGCAGACAACCAGACTCCTTGGAACAATTAGACGAAAATCATGGTGTTAAGTCAAGTCAGATAAGTGAAGAAACATTACCACTTCAAAAGTGTCAATTACCACTTTCAGTAAAAAAGTCAAAAGAAATTTGAAATTTAACAGGCCGGCAACTGAAGGTCATGCACTGTCTGTGAAGCATCAGATAGATTGTGAACCTGGGTTACCCACTCAGTGGGGAAACAGGGGAGGGGCCTGTCATCAAAAAGTATATCAACTGTGTTTTGGAACTAGTAGGTGAGCACGACTTTGGTGGGACTTACCCCCCCCCCGCCATGCTGCCCAGCACTGAATAAACATACCTACTTTACAATCTTACTGATTGTGGAGTCCCTTTTCCGCAAGTCACTGTCACCACCAGCCTTCTGAAAATGCAGTAAATGAAAAATCTTCTAAATTTTCTCACAAAGAAAGGGACTGCTCACACCATTGTGGCATAATGACCACATGGACACCAGGGTTCTTTTAGGTTCAGTAACTACTACTTCTTTATTGAAGATACTTCTATATCTTCATGTTGCCTTTTTTATCTTGAGGGCAGGCTCCCCTCTTATACCCTTCTCCCCACAGCAGTCCTTTTCAAAACAACTTTTCATTGGTCAAACAACTTTGCCCGGCAACAGCAAACACCCAGCAACTTCCATGCCTTAATGGCTGGAGAACAAGCAACCTGAGACTGCATGGGGTCTCCTGAATCACCCTTCTTTGTTCCCTCTAAACTCTTTTACATCCCTGATGGCCTCATCATTAAGAGTCTGATGCTATCATCAATGATGGGGCTTGTCGACTCCCATGGCCACACTCCCACATCTCCCCCTTCTTTATTAATATCAACCATCTTCTTGGAACAAATTATTACTCAGTATATCACAGGCGTCATCAAAATGCAGGCAAGTAGCATAGTTATTCTGGTCTGAGTTACCCACTGGGACTGCCTACTGCTTTGCATTGACTGCAGGCAAGCCAGATGACTAGTTCAAACTGGGTGTCTAATTTTTGTATGGTTAAAGCCACGTGAGATGCACCCTGCCTCTAGTCTGTTAGATCTGCCTGGATCCAAGACTCTTGAAGTTCCCAGGTCTCATGGGAACTCATGAACATCAATGAACTCATGGCCATGACCTGAGAAACCTGTTGTCCTGGGGGCTGGATTAGGAATTCTGCAGGAGCAGGTTCTGGTCTGAAAGGGAGGTGAGAACACAAAGGGCCTGAATATACCAACACAGAGGCACGGTTCCCAGCTACTATCTCCAATGCCTTTAGGAATTCTGGGTTACCAAAGTCTTTTTTTCTAGCAGTTTTTCTTTTTCTTAGGAAAGATCAAAACATGTTTTTTTTTCTCAATGTTCCAAACACTTTTTCTAGCACTTGTTTTTCACAGAAGTTTGAAATGTTTCATTTTCATTCCAAGTCAGAACAAAGATATACTTCAATGACTGGAAATCCTGCTATGAAGCAGAATGATCATTTTCCATTTGGCTTTCTGAATGCTAACAAAAGCCATCAGGAAAATTCACTTTAGGCTTCAGGTATCTCTTGGCTACTCAGAAATCATTGCTAGTGTTGTAGGCTTGCTTGCTCAGACGTATGTGAAACATTTTCTATGCATCTTATCACAAGCTTTGTGAGTGTGGCAGTAATACAAGGAGTCATTTCAAAGTCTAAACATTTCACCCAAGGAATAATTGTCAGTGGACATTTCCACAACCCATTACAGAGGATTTTCATGAAGGAAGCAACACATTTAAGGTAAATCTGCAATAATGCCAAAGTGCATGTGCTCCATGATTGAAAATATGTCATAAGGAGAGTGCAAAATCTGCCACCATGAAAGAGATCAAGGGATCATCTAAACCAGCATCTTATTTTCAGTAATGACCAGTCATGGGTGCTCTGGAAAGCATGTAAAAAACATGACCTTTCTTTCCTCCTGTATTCTGACAATAAGAGTTTAACAGTTCCCAGAAGACAGTGGGCACATCAGAAGAGGAGCAGAACTTACACGGAAGAAGAGCTAGGATATTTTTCATGTCCTGGATATCATGGCAGACACAGGATTTGGCTGTTGCACTGGCATTTACACACCTATATCACAGGACTGCTAATTCTCAAGACATTTATATGCAAAATTGCTTGTGCTTTTTGGGGTGAGGCCATCATGAACCACAGCCTGGATTCAGCTTTCCAGGACCTGAGAACATTTGAATTCCAGGCATTCTTTGTTTCATAGAATTGTTGAATATCCCGAGTTGGAAGGGACCCATAAGGATCATCAAGTCCAACTCCTGGCACCGCACAGGTCTACCCAAAATTTTAGACCATGTGACTAAAGAACGTTTGTCATTCTCTCTGCTCCCACCAACACAAAACAAATCTAGCTAATGCAAATATGATAATCTTTCCAGCAGTGGGTTTAAAGGGTGCACATATAATTAAGCTACTTTTCTATTTGGATTCACAGTAGCTTCATCGACTCTTTGTTTATAAATTTATTGTTGTGTAAACATATATTTCAAAATGTGTGGTGTAAGATTTTTGAGTCAAGCACTTTTTCTTGGTTCTCCATAAATTCATGTGGAATGAGATCTATCTTTCTTTCTCCCCTTTCCCCTCCACCCTCTCATATAATACAATCTGACCCAGGTGTTGCTGACATTGTTCCCAGCTACAGATTGCAAAGAGATGCTAAGCTGTGTGTTAATGGAGAGGGTTTTTTTGGCAGGCAGAGTTAGCAGAACTGGATTCATTAGAACTGTATTCAACAGCCTCCAAGCCTGCTCTGCTGCAGTACCTTATCTCCCTGCCATCCAGTGTTTCTCAGCCATGAGGTATCTTTCCTGGCTGCTCTGTCAGTTGGCCCTTTCCTGCTCCAGTGCTGGTGCAGACTTCTCCATGTTCAGCAGTGAAGCTGCTCTCTTACAACTCTTCTCTGCAGGAGTCCCAGATCCTGCCTTCCCACCACTGGCTGCACCACGGCTGGCTCAGGCCTAGCTCAGTCCTGCCACATCTCAACCCAAACCCATGTCAAACTGCTCCTCTCCAGGCTAGCTCAGTGCTTCAGTGCATTGCTCACTGCAATGCCATGTCACTGAGCTCAGTATCACCTCCAGTATCTCTCATAGGAACAACTGGCATCACCCCTGGGACACTTCTATCCCAAACTGTCCCTTAGAAATGGTCCTTTTCTGCAGTTACATCCTTGAATCTTCTGCTCCCCTACCAGAGTCAGCAGTACATTACAAAGCTCTCAAAATTCTCACTTCTTTCACAGTTTGGCCCTGCTTTCCCCAGCTGCCACCCTAGTGCTTGGCTGTTAGGCCACCCGCCACTGCATGACTACCTGTCCTGCCCAGTTCCTTGACCTGTGCTTCAAGCCCCAGGAAAGCCAGTCCTGTTTCCATCCCAGATTAATTCTCTGCCTCTGAATAACATAACCCACCTCCTAGCACAGGCTTCTTGTGACCTGTCACAGTCTAGCTAGACCCTGGCAGCCCTTCACTACCTGTCTCTGCTCCAGCAGCAAGAAACCTTCTCGCCAAATGCTTGCATTCCAGGTAGCACCAAAGGTCTTCCCTGAGCACCTCAGTACTATTTCACACCAGCACAATGCTTACGTGTGCCAAAGACACAGCTCATCTCATTAACAACATAGCATCTCACCACAAACCTTATTTTGTTTGTTTTTGGACATGCTTGGTTGTGACAGCACTAGCACTGATCCTTCATGTGTCTATGAACAACCAATAAACCAGCACAGGTCACTGGGATGTTTTGTGATGTTGTTCCATTGATGCTAAGAGCTAAGGGGAAGCTGTATAAGGGATAACACAAAGGTTCATGGCTGGGAGCCCTTCCCAATGCCTTCCCTTCTGGCATGCTCCCTCCTTCCTCCAAAACCCATTGCATCCCATCTCTGGTGGGTCTCAGCCCCCTCATTCTCCTCACCAACCAGTGAGTGCTGCTCAGCACAGCGTACTACTAGCCCAACAGTTCACTACTGGTCCCCTCTTTGACTTTGCTATCACACCTTTTTCGTGATACAGACACTGACCCCCAGCTGGACCCAGTCCCAGCAGAGGTTCCCTCTTCCAGCCCCCAAAATGGATCTGGTCACCTTGCTCCTTCCTTCTGGTGGCCTTCACCAGCAAGACCACCATTTTAGAAAACACTTACTGTAGGAGAAGCTGACAGCTAACACATCCTTCCATGTCTCCTCTGCCACGTGGCCAGCATTTCCTGCACTTTGCCCTTTCTACCCCTCTCGGCCCCTTACCTGAGGTTGGTGTTATGGGGGCAGCCGCCAGGCCCTTCATGTTCACAGCCGCCATCTGCTGCATCTGGGCTGCGGCAAAGGCTGCCATGGGGTTCAGGTAGCCACCCTGCGCCACCGATGCCATGATCGCGGCCTGCTGCTGCATCAGCTGGAACAAAGAGAGCAGGGAAAAAATACCACGCGATCACCAGCAGAACAGCCTGGGGAACCAGCACCAGGATGGAGGCCACACACCGGGGTGTGAGGGATCCCTCTGGTTTGAGATGTCAGCTCACCACATCTGTGGTACTCCCCCCAACCTTGGCCTTCCTTCTCACTACAGGAGGCAAATTGTATCATTGCATCTTGGGGTCTTTATGGCCCCCACATCCCCATTGTGTTCCCCTGTGTGGAGGCCTCCTGTGAGCTGGACTCAACACTCTGACTGCCAGGCCCTTCCTTGATGAGAAAGGCAGAGAAAACACTTTATATGTTCCTGAGCAGAGAGGTTTCATGGCTTATGTTGCTTGTATCAAAGCTCTGGGAAAACACTGGTGGCTGCTGAGGGGAGACCAGTGCATGTGGAGCAGTGAGGAGAGAGGATCCCTTCTCCAGAGCAGTAAGCTGAGGTAGTTCTCTGGGGATAACTTGACCCATTTTCATCTGGTGGTGAGAAAAATCACTCTTTCTCATGCTGCTGGGATTTCCTTATTTATTTTTTTTTCCAAAATGTCATCAAAATGCTGCCTCTTCTAAAGCACCTACAAAAGGCAGAAACAAGGAACCTGGGCTATATTTTCAGGCATTTTGCAGTAAGAATTTTGGAAGAGAAGGGTGGAAAATGGGTAACTATGCCAGAAATGCTTCCTATATTAAAACCAGACTTTGCTATCATTGATGAAGCTGCCTCTTGTCTCCCTTCCCTGGAGCTGTACAAAGAGCCAGACAAGGTACATTTGAGGTCCTGTGAGACAGTGTCCAACCCCCAGTAGTGACTGACGGTGGATGCTTAGAGAAAGGATGGGGAAGATAAGTCAGAATTATAGGACATGTTGTGAGGTTTTTTAAATAGATATATAGTAACCAAAAACCAAATCCTGATGCATTTCCTTGTTGGCTACTTTCTTGTTGTTGTTTGTTTGTTTTTGCTTTTGAGAGGTGTTTTCAAATGGCCACTGAAAGAGGATGAGCAGGGACTGAAACCTCACTCTATTCATTCCCCAGCCTCTGGTAACACAATTTGATGATAACAGCAGAGAAGGAAATTATTTTTTTTATAAAGATTACAAGTGACTCACGTCTTTTCTGTCTTCAGGATGAGTTTTGATGCTCTCTGTAATTTTACTTTCTCTCCCATCAAGAAAACCCTCTGATGCTGTTGTTTAAGCACATGGGATATGTTTCTCAGACTTCAAAAGTCACGACAAAAAAGTCATGACAAAGTTGTGAGAAAGTCTGACGAAGTCATGACAAAATCTGTCCCTTACTGTTTAATATTGAAATATTAAATTGACTGTTCTTACATATACACACTGAAACAAATCCTTTAAATCACTTCTCTCACTCAAATGCTGAAAATTTCCTTGTCACCATCTGTGAAGAGACAAAATTAAAGGATGCTCTGCCACTGACCTGCTGTATAACCATGGACAAATTGCGTAAACTTGCCTTGGTTTCTCCAGCTATAAACTGAGGCACAGGATATCTGTCTCCCCATGCAGGGGTGCCTTCAGATCTACAGATTAAGAGTGCTGTAGTAGAGCTGAGTACTGTTATTTTTTGTAGCCTCATGCAGATTGGTGACAAGGTGGTGGCTTCTCCTTTGACTGTTAATTACCCTTTTTTATTATACCTTGCATAAGACTCTTTCACATTTTAATTAGTGATATCCTGTTCTTTGTAATTACTGATGGAATGATTAGACAATCTTTTCCATTATAGCACAATGCTGATTCCCCTTTAAGGAGTACATTTGTTTCTAGGCATCATTTGAGTTTATTCTCCAAATGAGGCACTGAGCAGGTGATTTTATTAAGTATGCCAATGAAAGTGAATGAAAAAAGGGGAATCCATCCATCTTTAACACTGGATTGACTCCAGCACTGGGTGTACTGACCCATATCTCATTTTCTGTGCCAGGTATTTTCACCTGGGGACAGCTGAGGATATAATTGGCTGGTTGCAGAAATGATGGCCAAGATCTGTGCCTATAGGATCCATTTAACATTGCTGATCCAAGTAGCATCTCTCTGAGATGGATGCAGTTGCAAGGGCTGGGGTCAGTCCCAGTCTGGCCTTTGCTGACTTTTCTCTGTGTTCCTCCAAACCTGATCAGAGCTGCACGAACAAACACACAAAATATGTAGTGACCTACAGCTGGTCATGTTGTCGTGGTTCCACTCGAGTGAACTAATTATAATAACCCTGCCTTTTCTAGAAGTAGTAATGAATATATATTAGCCTAGGAGCATAAAAACCAGCCACCTGATGTAACGTGTGTGTATGTTGGAGGAGCCCAGACTCCCCGCACACCCAGCACTGTTTACTTGCCTTTTATTAACCCCATAAATAAATCTTATAAAGCAAAATTGACTTGGAATGTATAACAGAGCCCAAATGTGCAAATGGCCATGTCATGGTTCATTCCCTGCTACTCAGTTTTCCTGAAATACCAAGGAAATGACAATCAGAAATATGGTATTAGCCCTGCTACGAAGTACCATGACTTCAAAATAGCTTCCTCTTCTAGAACAGATCAGAACAACTGATATGCGTAACTGGTAGCATTTACCAAGTATACTGTCCTATTTTGGTCATTTAAATAAAATAATGCTATGGAGAACACAGTCTATATAAAGCAAAATTTTCCCTGATTTTGTAGGGCTAGATTTAATATATATGTATATATAGATATATCCAAAATAAATTTACAGTACAAATTGAATAAACACTGGAAAGAGTGATTCTTCCCTTCAGCACTACCTCAAATCATTTAGCAGAAAAACCCTTTCAGCTCCCCAGGAGCTGGAGCAGGGAGGCAGAGGTGACCAGCTAGGTTTCATGGTCAGCACCATAGAGTCATTGCCACCCCAAAATCCCAAGGTGACCACTTCTGATTATGACTGAGATCTGTGCAGTGCTGGATGTGTTGCAGTTACTGTCTGCAGTTTAGAAGCCAAAGCCATTTTCACCTTTTCAGAGGGAGGGGAGCTGGGATTTACTGAGGGGAAAGGACTTGCTCTAGGCCAGAAAGCAAATGTTACCATTGTCTATTCTGCCTCTGTCCCCATCTGTCTATTTTCACTCACTAAATCTATGCCTGTCCCCTGCTGCAGGATACAATCAGTGCCATGACTGGAATTTGGCCAGGAGACTGTGGCTAACACTCCCACCCTATTTTTTATGCAAACTTGATTTATGACTTTGATCTTATTTTAAATAATTTTAAAATTAAATAATTTATACAGTATTTGTCACTTTCCAAGGTTCCTTCCTTTGTTCTTGCCTTGCTCTTCTGCATTTTCCCATCTTCCCAACTCCAGAAAAGTCATACAAAGTCACCTGGCAGTATTGTGTCTGCCTATTGCAGGGATCATCTCTACCTGGCAGAGAGACCTGAATCTGATCTTGTCTTGCAGATCCTTGTTATTTTTAGCCTAAGGAAAGGTACTTATGCTAGAAGCATCCATTCCGGGACTATGTCAGGAGCCCAGCTCCCTGTCCAGTCATGAATGTCCCAAAGGCCCACCGTCTAGGTTAGGTGTGTAAGATAGATACCAAAAGTTAGACATCACAACAATGCTTTGAATAGCTGACGTGTTCTCCCAGGGTGCTTAAACAATACTGCTTTGGGGAGTCAGAACTGTGTGTGTGCATATATCTGCTTTTCCATTTTAGTATAAACTAGCATGCTTCCATAAACATAAAAGCACTTCTTTCAGCAGCTGCTATTTTATCCCATGATCACTCCAAAGTTACCCCCAATGATGCACAGGGCAGAAGGAGTTTGGCCAAATGGAGCAAAGAGCCATGTCCACTGTTCAGCTCCATCTGTGTGGCCTAGCAGAACAGGAAAGTTATTTATGCCTTTAAAAACCTTCTCTGGGGCCAGACAACTCTGACATGGGACAGAGAACTAGGGTGAGCTAAATTCAGGGCCTATTTTGCTCCCAAAACTCAAAGGTTAGTTGTGTTTGGATTTAACAGCAATGGCTTAGATGCCACGGGAACTGTCTTGCATAGGTACACACATGGACTGGTTACTACTACAAGCAACTATTGCACCTCTGGAGCTTGTCTGGGAGATGCCCTCACCTACCCCAGGATGACACAGCTCAGTTTGCTCCCATCATTCAACTAATGAAGAAATCACTTGTTCCTCTTTTGCTGTTGTACTTGTCTCTCTGCTCACGTGTGCTTTTGTGCTTTCTACATGCTATTCCTGTCCCTGTGAACATGCATAGAGGCAATGTTTATACTTACTGCCTGTGCATAGGCACCATAGGCTCCAAACTGGATGGCCATGGGGTTGAACATGCCCATTTGTCCTGCCATTTGCTGCATGTGTCTCATCGTACGCTCCTTGTCTGTATCTGCAAACTTCACCACCAGGCTTGAAGAGGCTCCCTGCAGGACAGGACACAAAAGGAGACATGCAAGGGAATTAGCCAGGTACACATTGGCTCATGCAATCCATACAGCACACGCAGACTAGGTAGTGCTGGATCCAGATGACAGAGATTTTTCCCACACAAACTCTCTGGCCTTTTGAATTGGACCTCTGCAAGAGGTTGAGGGCATAAGGAAAAAAAGGACATTAAGGAGGATGAACATCTGAGGCCAGCAGCCCAGTTCCTAGTTTCCTCCAAAATTCAAACTTCCAGTCTGTCATAAATATACTCTCTGCAAAAGTTGTTGCCTTACTCTTTCAAACTGTAGAAAACCTTCTGGCCTGTTAGCTCTCAACAGAGGGCGAGGACCTGGGAGCCGCAAAATGTAGAAGCTTTTGCTGGAGTTATGCTGTGGGATTTGTGAATTGACGGAATGTGTTAGCTCTGTGCATGCCAGACCACTAAGATGGTCACATTCTTCCACACTGTGGTGTCTCATAACCCCTATGTCTAGTGCGAAAACCCTGCCAAGCCTTCGAGGCAGGATTCAGTATGCGGGGTAGGGCAGAAGTCCCCTCACCAAGCAGCATCTAGGTAGCACTATTAAATCAGGGGAGCAAAAATAGGACCTGATCGATCTGAGTTCCCCATCCATGAACAGCAGGGAATAGAGAGGCTACTACAAAAGAGCCCAAATGGCCAAATGTTGTTTTTTTTTTACATTTTTTCTGGGCAAGTTACACAATGCTTGGATTCTGTCTGCAGTCAACACTAATGCAGAACTACTGATGATCGTGACAGATGGCTGCAGGAGTCTGAAAAATGTAGAGCTTTTGGGAATGAAAGGAATCCCTCTCCTCCCCAAAATGAGATGAAAGGTCAGTGACTGTGATTCTTAAATTTCTGATAGGAGGCATAGATGGGAAGAAATAGATCTGCTTAGGAAGGCATGCACTGAGATTGTTTTGGCTAGCTCCAAGGACTTCCTCACTTCATGGGTTGCTTGATTCCCTACAGCGCAGTCTCCCCAGGGGGACAGGGATGCAGCCCTGACAGCAGGCAGACTGTTGCCTTGGGAGTTAGGCTGCCACCGTGCCTGGGGAGAAGGGCAGGTGAGCTGTCAGGAGACTGACAAAGAGCAGCTGAAATCATGATGTTCCCATGGTACACTTCCCTTTTGACACACCGGTATTCACTGATGGAAATACAGTCAGCAATAGGGGAATGCCAATTCCGTGCCAGAGGAGCTGGGTTGTTGTGGGGCCCTCTGTGTTCCTGCAGAGGTGGGATTACGTGGGACTGTAATTAACACAGTCCCACAAAGTGTAGTTAACACGCTTACACATACACCTATGTACCTGCAACCAGAACAAAAACAGTCTCAGGGAAAGCAGAGTTGCTCCATGAGAAATTGGGAATAGTGTAGTAAACAACAACTACAGACGTACCATATATATAAATCCAGGCTTTGCATATTCAATAGCCTCTCCAGATCCTCAGTTATGAATAAGGAGTTGAGGAATTAACTTGCTAAAAAAGAAAACAATCTAAGGCCACACAATGAGCATTGTTCGCCTGGGTTAGCAGCCTGCTCTGGAAGAAAGTGATTTTCATTGGCAAAGAATCTTTCTTTTTGACCTGTTACTCTTTCTCTAATAAATCTATAACCCAATTGAACAATGTGGTGAAGAAGAAGGGGTTGAAAGAAGTACTTCAGGAAAACAAAGGCAGGGAGAGATGAATGCTCTATTCAAGTGTGGAGAGCAGTCTTCAGAAGTTATCATGAGAGCAAAACAGAACACAGGAGTGAAGGGGGGGAAGGGGGGGATAAAAAAAAAAATCCAGTCAAGATTCCCCCACATTTCTGCTCAAGACTGGGCAACTTTTTTTTTTTTTTTTTTAAATCACATGATATAGTTATTGATCCTTCCCCAAATCACACTCTTAATTGCAGCTCATTGACAAATGAATATTTTAATGCATACATTTCCTGCTAATTATCACCTGGACCAGTCCTTAATTAGATTTCAACACTCATTTAATTAACCCTGATCCAAGAAACTGTTTGGTAACCTGGATCTAATCTAGAGTTGAAGCTGGCTGTGTCTGTGAGAGAAAATAAAAAGGGTTTTTTTAGATATGTGAATGGAAAAAGGAGAACTAAAGAATACATAGGGCCGCTCCTTGATAGGGAAGGACTCCTCACAGACAATGACATAGGCAAAGCAGAGACGCTTAACGCCTTCTTTGCCTCTGTCTTCAATGCCGATGATGGGCTTCGGGACCCAGGGTGCCCTGAGCTGGAGGACCGGGACGGTGGGGATGACAAACTCCCAACCGACCCTGAACATGTGCGGGATTTGCTACTCCGCCTGGATCCCTACAAGTCCATGGGTCCGGATGGGATTCATCCCCGGGTGCTGAAAGAGCTGGCGGACGTCATCGCGGAACCTCTCTCAATTATTTTTCAACGATCCTGGGAATCTGGAGAGGTCCCGGTAGACTGGAAGCTGGCAAATGTGCCGATTTTCAAGAAGGGTCAGAAAGAAGACCCTAGCAATTACAGGCCTGTCAGTCTCACGTCAGTGCCTGGTAAAATCATGGAGAAGATGGTTCTCGAACTTATTGAGGCGCACCTGGGGGACAAAGCAGTCATTGGTCCCAGCCAGCATGGGTTTGTGAAGGGTAGGTCCTGCCTAACTAACCTGATTTCCTTTTATGATAAGATCACACATATGGTGGACCAAGGGAAACCAGCTGATGTGATTTTTTTGGACTTCAGCAAGGCTTTTGACACGGTTTCCCATAGGATCCTACTGGACAAAATGTCCACCATACAGCTAAATAAAAACATCATACGATGGGTGAGCAATTGGCTAACGGGCAGGGCCCAAAGGGTTATGGTAAATGGGGCTGCGTCAGGCTGGCGGGCGGTCACCAGTGGGGTCCCTCAAGGCTCCATTTTAGGGCCGGTACTTTTCAATATTTTTATAAACGATCTGGATGTAGGAATAGAAGGTATTTTGAGCAAGTTTGCTGATGACACCAAACTTGGAGGAGTTGTGGACTCTGTTGAGGGTGGAAAGGCCTTGCAGAGGGATCTGGATAGGTTGGAGAGCTGGGCGATCACCAACCGCATAAAGTTCAATAAGAGCAAGTGCCGGGTCCTGCACCTGGGATGGGGAAACCCTGGCTGCACGTACAGACTGGGCGATGAGACGCTGGAGAACAGCCTAGAAGAGAGGGATCTGGGAGTCGTGGTAGACAGCAAGTTGAATATGAGCCAGCAGTGTGCCCTGGCAGCCAGGAGGGCCAACCGTGTCCTGGGGTGCATCAAGCACGGCATCGCTAGTAGGTCAAGGGAGGTGATTGTCCCGCTCTACTCTGCGCTGGTGCGGCCTCACCTCGAGTACTGTGTGCAGTTCTGGGCACCACAGTATAAAAAGGACATGAAACTGTTGGAGAGTGTCCAGAGGAGGGCTACGAAGATGGTGAAAGGCCTGGAGGGGAAGATGTACGAGGAACGGCTGAGGGCACTGGGCCTGTTCAGCCTGGAGAAGAGGAGGCTGAGGGGAGACCTCATCGCAGTCTACAACTTCCTCGTAAGGGGGTGTCGAGAGGCAGGAGACCTTTTCTCCATTAACACCAGCGACAGGACCCGCGGGAACGGGGTTAAGCTGAGGCAGGGGAAATTTAGGCTTGACATCAGGAGGAAGTTCTTCACAGAGAGAGTGGTTGCACACTGGAACGGGCTCCCCAGGGAAGTGGTCACTGCACCGAGCCTGTCTGAATTTAAGAAGAGATTGGACTGTGCACTTAGTCACATGGTCTGAACTTTTGGGTAGACCTGTGCGGTGTCAAGAGTTGGACTTGATGATCCTTAAGGGTCCCTTCCAACTCAGGATATTCTATGATTATATGATTCTATGATTTAAAGCTATTTGTAGCTGTACTGGAAGGAGACAGTGGTCCACAGCAGATTAGGCTGTTCAGAGCTGTTGTGGTTTGCAGAGCAGAGGCTGCAGCATAGTGGGCACAATACAGCTTGGAGGATTTCCAGACTGAATAAGCTGAATGAGTATTCTTCTTTGCAAATGCGTTTTGAAGATGTGACCTGTTCTAGACAGCAGGAAAGAGAAGTGAAAATAAGTTTGTGTCTTTTTCCTTTGACTTTTCCTTTTATCTCTGTTTGCCCTGGAAGTGTTAGGGCTGGAGACCTGCCTTAGGAAATTGCCGATCCCTCACGTTTTTGAAAACCAATGTGAGAAATAAGGTCCTGTGTTCAAATCCTGGATGAGCCCCCAAATTGTGAGAAAAACCTTGTACTGGGTCTGGCTGGGATGTTAACTTTCCCTGCAGCAGCCCATACAGTGCTGTGCTCTGCACTTGTAGCTAGAACAGCAGTGTTATCACACCAGTGTTGTGTCTGCTGCTGAGCAGTGCTGGCAAAGCATCAAGACTCTCTCTAACCCTCCTAGGGGGTGAGCAAAAAGTGAGAAGAGAAACATCACCAGGGCAGCTGACCTAAACCAACCAAAGGGATATTCCATACCATATGATGTCACACTCAGCAATAAAAGGTGGAAACAAGAAGAAGAAGGGGGGTGGGGGTGGGCTCTTGTTATGAAAACGTTGGTCCTCCTCCCGAACACCGGCTACATGCGTTGAGGCCCTGCTTCAAGGACGTGGTCAAGCATTGCTCATTTGTGGGAAAGGAGAGTAATTTCTTTCCTCTGCACTTCCACATAGCCTTTTTTTTTTTTCCTTTTTTTTCCCCCTTTAGTTAAATCATTTAGTTAATAATAATCTTTCCTTAATTTTTATTATTTCCCTTTAATTAAATTATCCTTATCTCAACCCGTGAGTTGTTCTTTACTTCTTCCCCTCCTCATCTAAGGAGGGGGAATGAGAGAGCAGTTGTGGTGTTTAGCTGCCTAGCATGGTAAAACCACAACAGACCTCAATAATTTTCTTCAGACAGGACCTTCTGAATCACAGAATCACAGAATTTCTAGGTTGGAAGAGACCTCAAGAACATCAAGTCCAACCTCTTACCTAACACTAACAGTCCCCACTAAACCATATCCCTAAGCTCTACATCTAAACATCTTTCAAAGACTTCCAGGGATGGTGACTCCACCACTTCCCTGGGCAGCGTATTCCAACGTCTAACAACCCTTTCGGTAAAGAAGTTCTTCCTAAGGTCCAACCTAAAACTCCCCCTGGCGCAACTTAAGCCCATTCCCCCTCGTCCTGTCACCAGGCACGTGGGAGAACAGACCAATCCCCACCTCACTACAGCCTCCTTTAAGGTACCTGTAGAGAGCAATAAGGTCACCCCTGAGCCTCCTTTTCTCCAGGCTGAACAAGCCCAGCTCCCTCAGCCGCTCCTCGTAGGACTTGTTCTCCAGGCTCCTCACCAGCTTGGTTGCCCTTCTCTGGACTCGCTCAAGCACCTCGATGTCCTTCTTGTAGCGAGGGGCCCAAAACTGAACACAGTACTCGAGGTGCGGCCTCACCAGAGCCGAGTACAGGGGGACGATCACCTCCCTAGCCCTGCTGGTCACACTGTTTCTTATGCAAGCCAGGATGCTGTTGGCCTTCTTGGCCACCTGAGCACACTGCTGGCTCACATTCAGCCGACTATCAACCATCGCTCCCAGGTCCTTCTCTGCCTGGCAGCTATCCAACCACTCATCTCCCAGCCTGTAGCTCTGCTTGGGGTTATTGCGCCCCAGGTGCAGGACCCGGCACTTCCCCTTGTTAAACTTCATGCAGTTAACCTCAGCCCATCGGTGCAGCCTATCCAGATCCTCCTGCAGAGCCTTCCTACTCTCAAGCAGGACGACACACGCACCTAACTTGGTGTCATCTGCAAACTTACTGAGGGTGCACTCAATGCCCTCATCCAGATCATCGATGAAGATATTAAAGAGGACCGGCCCCAGCACCGAGCCCTGGGGAACGCCACTAGTGACTGGCCTCCAACTGGACTTGACTCCATTTACCACGACTCTTTGGGCCCGGCTATCCAGACAGTTTCTAACCCAACAAAGCGTGCGCCAGTCCAAGCCTAGGGCAGCCAGTTTCTTGAGGAGAATGCTGTGGGAGATGGTGTCAAAAGCCTTGCTGAAGTCAAGGTAGACCACATCAACAGCCTTTCCCTCATCCACCCAGCGCGTCACACTTGGTAGACGCCAGTCGAGTGTGACCTCCCCCGATAGCCAGGACTGTTGATAAATAATGGTAAGCGGCTTGGCCATCTCCTCCGCCAGTTCTCTCAGTATCCTCAGGTGGATCCCATCTGGCCCCATCGACTTGTGTACATCCAAGTGCCGTAGCAGGTCGCCAACCATTTCCTCGTGGATAGTGAGGGCCACATTCTGCTCCCCATCCCCTTCCACCAGCTCAGGGTACTGGGCATCCAGAGAACAACTGGTCTTGCCACTAATGACTGAGGAAAAGAAGGCATTAAGCACCTCCACCTTTTCCTCATCTTTTGTAACTAAGTTTCCCCCCGCATCCAGTAAAGGATGGAGATTCTCCTTAGTCCTCCTTTTTGTGTTGATGTATTTATAAAAACTTTTTTGTTATCTTTAACGGCAGTAGCCAGATTGAGCTCCAGATGAGCTTTGGCCTTTCTAATTTTGTCCCTGCACAGCCTTGCAACATCCTTATAGTCCTCCTGAGTGGCCCGCCCTCTTTTGCAAAGATTATAAACCCTCTTTTTTCTCCTAAGCTCAAGCCACAATTCTCTGTTCAGACAGGCCGGTCTTCTTCCACGGTGGCTCATCTTTGGGTATGTGGGGACAGACCACTCCTGCACCATTAAGATTTCCCTCTTGAAGAGTGCCCAGCCTTTTTGGACACCTCTGCCCTTCAGAACCGCCTCCCAAGGGACTCTACCAACCAGTGTCCTCAGCAGCACAAAGTCAGCCCTCCGGAAGTCCAATACAGCGGTTTTACTGGTCCCCCTCCTAGCCTTGCCAAGAATATAGAACTCCACCATTTCGTGGTCACTCTGCCCAAGACAGCTCCCGACAATCACATCCTCCACTGGTCCTTCTCTGTTTGTGAAGAGAAGGTCTAGTGGGGCGCCACCCCTGGTAGGCTCACTAACCAGCTGCGTCAGGAAGCTATCTTCCACGCTCTCCAGAAACCTCCTAGACTGCTTTCTCTGGGCTGTGTTGTGCTTCCAGGATATGTCAGGGAAGTTGAAGTCCCCCACGAGAACAAGCGCTGAAGATTTTGCAACTTCTGTCAGCTGCCTGTAGAACTCCTCATCCGTCTCCTCATCCTGGTTCGGCGGTCTATAACAGACCCCAACCAGGACACTAGCCTTGTTGTCCCTGCCGATCCTAACCCAAAGGGACTCGACCTTGTTATTCCCAGCCTTGAGTTCTATAACATCGAAAGACTCTCTAATATAGAGAGCCACACCACCCCCCCTTCTGTGCTGCCTGTCCCTTCTGAAGAGCTTATAGCCAGTCATTGCAGCTGTTAGGAATGTTTTAACAATTCGTGTCCATAAAGAATCCTGTCTGCCTCTGGGCCCTGCACTGGCAATTTAATTCTTGAACCACAGATGCAGTGTGTCCCAGTCTCCCCCTCATTCTAGTCAATTTATCAAGTCTTCAGAAAATACTCCTCAAATTTATGAACCTGTTTGCTTTTGTTATTCCGGACTTCTATTTCTAACAGTTACAGCCTTTTTTTGTCTTCTTCAAGATTAACTTAACACTGCTATAGGTGTGATTGTCCCTGTGAATGGCTGGTGAAGAATGTTTTAATTACTGGTGAAGTGTCAATAAGAAAGCTATTTGTGTTTGTATGAAGTCTTTGATGTCTGGGGGTTTCAGAACAACTGATGACAACTAGTTACTGTTAGGGGATACTATGCAAACCTCTGGTATCTGGCCAGGTGGCCAAGAGATTAAGAAGAAGAAAAAAGAAGCTGAAGGATGGCTGGGAGACAAGACCTGCAGAAAATGTTCTATAAAGTTGATACGGTGCCAAAGGAGTACAAAGGGGAAGGACGAGAAAAAAACTTGGAGAGGAAGACTACGAGCCTTCAGCATGAAAGACCCCTGGAGACCCCCAGAGGAGACTGATGCGCATGCTCCAGTAGGAGGGACTGGACCCCGGAAGCTAATTATAATAACCTGTTTTTTTTAGAAGTAGTAATGAATATGTATTAGTCTAGGAGCATAAAAATCAGCTGCTTGATGTAACTGGTGTGCGTCTTGGTGGAGCGGAGACTCCCGGTGCACCCAGCACTGTTTGCTTACCTCTATTCTTTTATATTCTTTTAATAAATCCTATTTTTTATTTAATCCTAATTTGAATCCTGAGCCATTTCTAACTCAGCACTCCAGTCATGAGACTGGTCCCACCACGTCTCCGTGATGGCAACCAAGTCTTAGCCTGCCTGCTGCACGATGGCTTCCAGCTCCTCCTGTTTGTTACCCATGCTGCATGCATTAGTGTAGATGCACTTCAGCTGGGCCATTGCCTTATCCCCCAGCCTTGCTATTGTTCCCCCTGGCACAGCTCCAACAATCCTTGCTTCAGCCCCATCCCCCTTCTTACCTAGTTTAAAGCCCTCTCAATGAGCCCTGCCAGCTCCTGGCCCAGGATCCTTTTTCCCCTAAAAGATAGGGACCCGTCTGCGACCATCAGGCAGGGTGCCGAGTAAAGTGCCCCATGGTCGAAAAACCCAAGATTTCTGTATTGGCACCAGCCCCTGAGCCACGTGTTTAACAGGTGGGCTTTCCGTGTCCTCTCTGTACCCCTCCCTGCCACCGTAGGGATGGACGAAAACACCACCTGCACTCCTGCTCCATCAACTATCCGTCCCAGTCCCCTAAAGTCTCATTTGATAGCCTTCAGGTTTCTCTCTTCAATGTTGTCACTACCTGCCTGGACTATCAAAAGAGGATAATAGTCAGAGGGGCGAACCAGGTTGGGAAGCTTCCTGGCAACGTCCCTGACCCTGGCCCCAGGGAGGCAGCAGACTTCCCTACGGGTAGGGTCAGGCCGACAAATAGGGCCCTCTGTTCCCCTAAGAAGAGAGTCTCCCACAACAATAAGCCTTCTTTCTTTCTTGGTGGAGGCAGTCCTGAGGCGTGGAGTTGACTTCCTCGCCCTAGGCATCCTCCCGGGAACACTTGCTACCTCTTCCTCAGCTACTGGTCTGTTGAGCTCCAGGGCCTCAAACCTGTTGCGTAAGGGCACCTGGGAAGGTGGGGCCGGAAGGGGAGGGCATCGCCTGCCATGTCGAGCAGGGACCTGTTTCCATTCCTCCTCAACTCCCAGGTCCCCTCCCTCTGCCCAACGGTGACAGGGCAGGGGGTCCACCCCCATCTGGGGTGTCTCACCTCGGTACCTCTCCTTGAGGCCCTGCAGGGAGTTACTCCACAAGTCTATCTCTCGCTCACACTCCCTGATGGCCCTCAACCTCTCCACCTCCTCCTTGAGCTCCGCCACCATGCGGACCAGGCCATCCACCTGCTCGCACCTCACGCACGCAGTTTCTCTGCCTCCCGCCGATGGCAGCAACAGGCTCAGACACTCCTTGCATCCGGTGACCTGGACTGCCGCATTTTTTAACGGGTAGTCGGTCTGGGTGTGTACTGACTTCCTGGAGAGCGCACTGTGCCTGGTGGAGACCATTATCACCTAGCTAACGGCTGTCATTAAGGAGGTGTTCGTATGGGCGGGGGGAGCGCTCTGCCCTTCCTGCGCGAACTGCCACTCTAACTGCTGCGCCACGCCCTTCTGACGCGCCACGCCCTGTTTGCCTGTTTTCCTGGTCGCCGCGCTCCCTAGGGGCAGCTTTTGAACGGCTGGGGAGGGGGTGCTGCTGGCTCCGCTTACGCCTCGTCAGCCTCCCTCACGAGGGCTGCCGGGTCCTGGCAGCTCCCTCAAGTAGGCTCGATGCCGGAAAAATTAGCTCTGCCTGGCGCGATCCCCCGCTCCGCTGAAGAACGCGTCTGCCCCGGAGCCGATCGCCTCGGCAAAAAAAAAAAAAAAAAAAAAAAAAACTTCTGTGAAGCTATTTTATTCGCAATTGCAATGGTGGGCATCCTGCCAATTAGGAGTGCACAGTAAAAGTTTATCATAGCCTTATATTCCCTATTACCGGACACCTGATTTCTCCCCCATTTCCTCATTGGCTGAGTACTACAGGTTCACAACCTACTCGATGCACTTCTATACCATATATGTACAATTTGATCTGACCAACTGTTAATTTCTCCTTTTACTTTTTTTTTCCCTTCTTCTCTCATGACTAGAGGTCCCGTGATTTTTTTTTTACTAATTTCATGCTGCTCATCCTGTTTTCCTTAGGTATCCTCCTTATTTTGTGACAGTAGGACCTTCCCCTTATCTGCTTAACATACTCCACACTGCTAGGCTGCACAATCACTTTTGATTCTGCAAGGTTAGTGGAATTTTCCACTGCAAAAGCACCTTCTATTGCAAAAACACAACTTTGTTTCTCACCCCAAGCTTTTATTGTAGATGACATCATGAAAACATGGGTAAGCTCCATATGAAGTTCTTGCCCCTGGAGTGTTCTTCCCTCCTGATGTGAGTTACAGTCACTGCACAGCAGCCATTTGACCCAATGGGATCCAAGACTGCTTCTTATGAGATGTTTTTCTGGGTTGCCTGTCATAGCAGGACTTCAGGCCTCTTTGACCACCACTATCATATACACAGGGCAGAAAGGTGTTGAAGAATGGCTCAAAGAGCAAGGGCACGGGTCCCTAGAGGAATTGTACAAGCAAGGCAAAGAAAATACAGAGTTTATAGCCATGGAGTAGGCCGGATGAGAAGCATTTTTGTGAAAATATGCAAGGAGCAGTCTGTCCTTGAGAGAGAGATAAACAGGTGGATCTGAGGCCTGGGAAGATAAGGAAGTAGCTTATACGCTGTAACTGCAAGTAGGAGAAACAGTATTTTTTGCAACACTTCTAGGCTTAGCCAATAGGATAGTGACCAGTAGGCATAATTATCGCTGTGTGTATAAATATACGGATATCTGCGCAATAAAGTTGAAGCTTGTATTACCACTCATATTGAGTTGATCACTTGCTTCCCCGCGCCGAAATCAGAGGGTCTCGCACCCACAGTGGTGCCCGAACAGTTTCTAATGTTCTGTGGTATCCACTAGATAACATTAGAAATACCACAGAATGCATCCAATTTTCAGTGGTGTATAAACTACAGAGCCCTTCATCTGGAATATTTATTGCTTCTGTGAGCAGTTAAACCATGGTGTAAATCTCTTGTCGTCTGCTGACAAAGGCAATAGGTCCTGTCTGCTTGGTCATTTATTAGTAATACATAAGCCTCACCCTTGCTCTCCCTGGTTGTTGGACTGGATGTTACATTTCCCCAACCCCCAAAAGAGCTACAGTAGGTAAATCAATAGTATTTGAAATATACCATGAGATCTGTGTTAATTCTGCATTTTACCAAGGAAAAGATGTTTATTTCTCTGCCTTGCAGATCCACAGTCAAAAGAGACTACTATGAAAGTGAACCTTCCTGCTGGCGCCTCTGCAGTAGGCTACTTAGAATTGGCATTTATCTCCTTTCCCATCAAATCAACCTTCTTTTTCAAGTGCTTTGATATCTACTGATGAAAAGAATAATATAAGGGCTAAGTATTATTATGCTTTCCCCATTCTCTCTTGGACCAGCAAGTCTACTTAATATGACTATCTTGCTTCCCATCCCCCTCCCATGAACAGTAATGAATTGCTCCCCTTAGTCAGCAGTCAGATGTTCTCCAGGCTGGTGGGGTGAGGAAAAAGATTGAAGAAAAATCACTCTGCACCACACTCACTTTGTAATCCCTAATCAGAGTCCTCTGTGGGAAAAACTAATTTCCCAGACTGTCATGACATGTGAAATAAAGTCATTCTTGAAAAGAGGAGCTTGATGGGTCACTTGTGAAATTTCATATTCAACTAAAAATAAAATATTCATCCATTGATATTCAATTTAAAAGCTAAGGAAAACAAATATTTTGCCTGGATGTTGGGACTGGTTTCCATTAGTTATGCCCTTCCAAATGGAGGGTATGCACAAATTAAGTTTAATGTTTCCAACAGACTTGTACAACATCAGGGAAATCTGCTTCTCCCTAGAACAATATTCATAGACAAAATTTTGTGAAGATGTTTCCTTGCAGAATATATTCTTTCTTTTCCTTTCTTTGTCAGCCCTGTAAGTCTTCTCTGACTAGTATGTTACCTACCTCTAGAAACAGTTAGACATATTTTTCTTGCAAAACTGATGAATTTGGGCCCAATTAATCACAGCCATTAAGATTAATTAAGCTTAAAGAGAAACATAATGTCCTATTGGATGTAAGCATATATTTAAGTACTGCAGCGATGTCTGTCTCATACAGGTGGACTGTTATCTCATGGTTAGCTCAAATGGAGCCAGTTAAAATTTTGGACTAAAAATATTTTAAAATGACTTGTCACATTAAAGCTCTAGTGAATAAAGCTCTTGAGTATAAGAGCTCTGAATGTGCAGATCCCATTAAGTACCTTCCAAAATGCAGCCACGCATACCAGGTATTAAATGAATAGACACTGCTGGATACTTCCCATTTGGGCAGACTACCTTCTTAAGTTTCACCATGTGAACAGGGTTGCTTGTGTTGGACATTTTGCCTTAGCACTCTTCATGACTGCAAAGCAGAGTTGGGAGGATGCTGATCTTCATCAGGCCATTCAAGGTGGTATTTCCACAAAAGGATCCCTGATGTTAGGCCTCGAAAGCCAAAGGGGGATTTCTTTGCTTCAGGCTCCATCAGATCAGGGTATTTGGTATTATGTCTCCTAAATTTGAAAACAAAACTAGATTGGGGGTGGTGGTGGTGTGAATTTGTGTAGCTCTTCTGAAAAAGAGGGCTGCTGAATAAGCCAGCAGGGGGCTTGAACCCAAACCTGGGATTTTAGACAAGTGAGAAAGAAACTACCATCCAATTAAAACTGTAGAGCAGAGGGAATTTTAGCTACATAGAGATGTAATTACCCATACTGGAAGATGGCCAGAAGACCAGGACTAACATCCCTCTCCTCTTGTGAGACATGCTGTACTCAGGGCTCCGATTTCACATCTCATCTGAAAGATGAGTAGGACAGCAGTCACTAGGAGCAATTTCAACTGTACAGTCCTGAGAGCTGGTTTAGACAAACTTGAAACAAGAGTGGAGAAAGGAGTCGTTCATGCAGGGCTGGGGTGACAGACCCTTTGATAATGCTGCTCCCTCAGTAGAGGGGATTCTTCATGCAATGTCTAAACAGAGAGAGTTGCTGCAGGTACTTCCCTTCACAGGTCTCCAGAACTGTAATTTATTTGGAGTGGAAGCTTGATTTCGGTTTTACTTGCCCATACACTACTTAGCAGGTGTCTCACTGAGCTAAAGTTATTGCTTTCCACAGGGCAACAGAATCACTGACTTCTGGTGACACCATAGCCAATTCTAATTAAAAAGAATTCTGTATATAACCCAGGTATTAGTATGACCCTCAGATCAAAGTCAGGTATCCAAACAACCTAAACTTCAAAGCTGAATTCCTCGAGCAGGTCTGCATTTTTCAGCTCAGTCTATGTCCTTGCAGATTCATTCACCTTCCTTAATGCATTATGAAATGGTAAGTGTTCTTACACCAGTAGGCTAGAAATTCTTTCCTGCTATTTAGAAATATGAAAGCAATAAATAATTCCTTTTTGTCTATTTGAAGAAAACCTACAAAACAGAATTAAAAAAAAAAAGTAGGTTTCTCTTTCCAATTAAGAGTAACAAGGTTTAGAAGATAATGTATTTTTAGTTCTGTATTTATTAAAAATGTACCTACCCTGGAAATATTCTAGAATGCACAAATCTCTAGAAATCTCTTTCTCTCTCTCCTCCCCTCTCTCTCTCCCTCTCTCTCTCCCCCTCCCTCCTTTGTGGGAAAACATTTAGAATAGATTGCAAATTTTCAGGCTGTTAAAGCTAAATAAAATGAATTACATTCTTAATTCCTCTTCACCTTATCTGCTTCTGTGCAACAAACAAACAAACAAACAACACATAGGTAAAATTAGTTTTACCCCTTTCAGGGATTAATTCACAAGAACAAGAAATTCTGAGGTGCCATTCTGAGGTGGGTGAGATAGCCAGAGAGATGCAACAGTAGTATAATATTTAACCCTGTGTACTTTAAGGGTAGCATAAAGGCTGCTGCAATTTTGGTATGAGTGATGAATCACTAAGGAGAGTTTATTCTGTGTGGGTGAACATACAAGGCCATATCTTAGACGAGTTGTGCAGAATGCCTCTTCAACATTTGGCTGTTGCCCAAATGTGAAGACACAGAGAGAAAGAGAAAACCAAGCTGAAGATGATACTTAGGTAGGAGCATGACTGACAGGTAGGATGATAATGTTATTCACAGCAACTGAGAATGGAGGTGGAAGAGAGAAGATTCAGGGTTCGGGAGGAAAAGACAGTGTCAAAAGCCTTACTGAAGTCAAGGTAGACCACATCCACAGCCTTTCCCTCATCCACCCAGCATGCCACTTTATCATAGAAGGAGATCAGGCTCGTCAAGCAGGATCTGCCGTACATAAACCCATGCTGACTGGGCCTGATCGGCTGGTTGCCCTGCAAGTGCCGCGTGATGACACTCAAAGCAATCTGCTCCATGAGCTTCCCTGGCATTGAGGTCAAACTGACAGGCCTATAGTAAGCTGGGTCTACCCGCTGGCCCTTCTTGTAGATGAGCGTTACGTTTGCTAGCCACCAGTTGTAGCGGGTTTACGTGGCAAGGTTTTGGTTGCAGGGGGACATAGGGGTGGTTTCTGTGAGAAGGATCTAGAAGCTGCCCCATGTTTGGTAAGGGCCCCACTGCTGACCAGAGCCGAGCCAATAAGCGATGTTGTTTTGTGCCTCTGTGAGAGCATATTTAAGACAGGGAAAAAAACGCTGCGCCACACAGCAGCTGGGAGAGTGAGAGGAGTGAGTAATAGCCTTGCAGGTGCCAATGTCAGTGAAGAAGTAGGCAGAGAGGTGCTCCAGGCGCCGGAGCAAAAGTCCCCTGCGGCCTGTGGTGAGGACCATGGTGAAGCAGGCTGTCCCCCTGCAGCCCATGGAGTACCACGGTGGAGCAGGGTTCCATGCTGCAGCCCGTGGAGGAGAACACGGTGGAACAGGTGGCCCTGCACCGACGGAGGCTGCCGCCTGTGGAAGACCCCTGCCGGAGCAGATTCCGGGCTGGACCTGTAGCCCATGGAGAGGAGCCCACGCAGGAGCAGGTGACCTGGCAGGAGCTGCTGCCTGTGGGAGATCAAGGTTGGAGCAGTTTTCTCCTGAGGGATGGACCCCGTGGTACGGACCCATATCTGGAGCAGTTCTGGAAGAGCTGCTGCCTGTGGGAAGCCCACGCCGGATCAGTTCATCAAGGACTGCATCCCGTGGGAGGGACCCCACAGCACAGGGGACGAGAGTAACCGAGAAGGAGTGGCAGAGAAGAAGCGCTATAGACTGACCATAACCCCCATTCCCCTGCGCCGCTCAGGGGGAGGAGGTGGAAGATGGTGGATGGGGGGGGAAGGTGCTTTTGGTTTCTTTCCTTTGTTTCTTACTTCTCTAGCTTGTTCATAATTGTTGAGGGATTTTTGAAACAGCAAGGAGGCCATGACTTGCTGCAGCTGAGTAAACCAAGCTACTAGGACGACTATGAGAAGTTCCCATGACAGTGTTCCCACACTGCCCGACTGAGGAATTCAGAAAAATATTTTTGCCAGCAGCTGGCTTCAAGGACAGGATCTATTTGACTGCTAATCACAAGGGGGTTGTTTTCTTGCAGGTGGGGTTGTTTTCTTGCAGCTGTTTGTCTGAGTGCTTTTGACCAATAATCTTCTGTGAGACACTATCCGCCCCTGTTAAGTTTGCTATAAAAGTCAGGCTTTTCGAGTAATAAAGTGAGAGCATGATCTGAACATACTAGTGTCTGTTGTGTTTTCGGCCATTCTTCCTGCAACAAGTAAAAAGCAATAAATCTTACTGTCTCCCTATGCCGAGTCTGTTTTGCCCGTCACAATAATTACTGCGTGATCTCCTTGTCCTTATCTCAACCCTTGAGCCCTTTTCATCGTATTTTCTCCCTTTTTCCTCTTTGAGGAGGGGGAGTGAGAGAGCGGCTGTGGTGGAGCTTGGCTGCCCACTCGAGCAGAACCACCACACCAGTCGACTGGGACCTCCCCCGATAGCCAGGACTGTTGATAAATAATGGTGAGCGGCTTGGCCATCTCCTCCGCCAGTTCTCTCAGTATCCTCAGGTGGATCCCATCTGGCCCCATCGACTTGCGTACATCCAAGTGCTATAGCAGGTCGCCAACCATTTCCTCGTGGATAGTAAGGGCCACATTCTGCTCCCCATCCCCTTCCACCAGCTCAGGGTACTGGGCATCCAGAGAACAACTGGTCTTGCCACTAAAGACTGAGGAAAAGAAGGCATTAAGCACCTCAGCCTTTTCCTCTTCTTTTGTAACTAGGTTTCCCCCCACATCCAGTAAAGGATGGAGATTCTCCTTAGTCCTCCATTTTGCATTGATGTATTTGTAAAAACATTTTTTGTTGTCTTTAATTGCAGTAGCCAGATTGAGCTCCAGATGAGCTTTGGCCTTTCTAATTTTGTCCCTGCACAGCCTCGCAACATCCTTATAGTACACCTTTACTCCTGCTCCATCCACTAACCATCCCAGTCCCCTAAAGTCCCATTTGATAGCCTTCAGCGACAGCGACAGGGGAGGGGGTCCACCCCCATTTGGGGTGTCTCACCCCAGTACCTGTCCTTCAGACCCTGCAGGGAGTTTCTCCACCAGTCTATCTCCCACTCGCACTCCCTGATAGCCTTCAACTTCTCCACCTCCTCCTTGAGTTCTGCCACCAGGTGAACCAGGTCATTCACCTGCTCACACCTCACACACATACAGTCTCTCTGCCTCCCACAGATGGCAGCAAAAGGCAGACACTCCCTGCATCCAGAGACCCAAACTGCTGCGTTTTTGCGCGGGCAGTCAGTCTGGGTGTGTACAGACTTCCTAGAGAAAGCACTGTGCCTTGTGTACACCATTGCAGCTGAGTTAGTGGTAGACCGCCATTAGAGGAGGTGTTCATATGGGTGGGTGGGGGGAATGCTCTGCCCTCCCTGCTCGAACTGCCGCGCCACTCCTTTCTGATGTGCCACGCCCTGTTTGCCCACCCTGGTCGCTTGCTCTCCCTAGGGGCAGCTTTTGAACAGCCATGGAGGGGGCACTGCTGGCTCCGCCTACGCCTCGTCAGCCTCCCTCGCAAGGGCTGCTGGGTCCTGGCAGCTCCCTCAAGTGGGCTCGATGCCGGAAAAAAAGCCCTGCCTGTCCTGATCCCCTGCTCCGCTGCAGGCTCAGCAAGTCATTAGATGCCACCTTTTAATAACCTCACTGGTAAAAGTGCCATTTTCTAATCTGACCTGTCTGAGCTTGAGTTCTTAAAAGCACAGTCTTGATGATTCGCTGCTACCAGAAACCTCTTCCCCTGTGACAAACTTCCCATTTTCAACCCTGCACAGACCTAGAGCCAATCCACCCAGCCCATTTTAAAATTATTTGGATAAACTTATGAATTGAGATCAGAGGTTCTTATTGAAAGGGAGATTTTGAATACTGAGATTCCCTGTATCCTTTACAAGTCTTCAGCATGCTTCTTAGCCTTTCCTTATTTACACTGTGAATAATTAGTAATAATAATATACTATTATAATAAACCAAAACATATGGGACCAGATTGCCTTTCTGTGCTGATAATGGAATGTCTTATATTCCTCCAGGTCTGCATGGTGGTGTACAAGTATAATTTTGCATAGAAAACACATTTCCATTTTATTTTCCACTTCCCTGAACTATCAGCTTGGAAACGTATTACTAGACATTAGTCCAAGCATTACCTCAAACATTTCCTGGAAGATTCAGTAGCGTTTGACTGTCTTTCAAAAGCTGGATGTAAGGGACCACATTTATGCCCAGGTAGGCACTTTAGCAGCAGAAAGGCAGTGAGAGTGCACATCATGGTGTGATGCATCTCTAGTTTCTAGTGCTATCATGTGAGCATGCTGCTTTCTGCTCAGTTTTGGCAAAAATTTCCTTCATGTAGAAGCAGGGACTCTTTGGAGAGGGAAAACAAAAGCCCCTAGACACAAGTTTGTGCATGATTCATCCCTCTGAAACTTAAGTCCTTAAGCTCATGGTGAATTTGACCCAATGTTTTTTGCATCTGTGAACCATGTCTTTTTTTTCAGTGCATCAAAACTGCTGGTGATGGAACACAGCACTCCTTGGAGTTCTGTGAAGGTGTGATGAACTGATAGTGTCATCCTGGCCTTCCCTCTGATGAGTTAAACACACCCAAGGTCCCACATGCTTAAGCCATCCTTCCCAGAAGACGAGTAGCAAAGCATAGATAAATCATCCCTCCTCCTCCATCAGGCCACAGGACAGCAAAGTCTGGACAAATCCTCACGTGCCATGTTACAGAGCTACTCACTGGCATTGTCTGGCTGCCATGCAAGGTATTGATAGCTGCTTGGGCCTCCGCGTGTGAAGAGTATTTCACAAATGCACACCCTAGAAGAGGAAAAAGAATATTAGAAAGGTTGCAGAGGTACCAACAACAGTCTATCTAGCTAAGTGTCCTGTTCTCAGAACTGGCAATAAAGAAGCTAGTGGAGAAAGTATAGCAAACCAGTTATTCCTTCTCAAAGCCCAGCCATTAAACACAGCTGCATCACAAAACCCTATACTGTCTGCAGCAGGCACTGTCAGACCCAAACTTACTGAGTACTTTTTGAATCTACTTATCTTTTGACTTCCATAGCGTCTCATGAATATATGTTTTATAATTTATTGTGTGAAACAATTTTCCTTCTATTTGTATTTGACATAATGCTGAATGCTCCTCCCTCTGGTGTTATGGGAAACAGTGAGGAGCTGTGTGAAAGTCAACAGAAAGCTGCACATGCTTGTTACAAGCAACCACAGGCCAGATATAGAGGCATTCTGCTTGCTCCAAACACATAATGTCTCTGTCTTGTATCACTGCTTGGTAGCGTTCCATTACACAGACTGCTCAGTGCTTGTCCAGGCTCCAAACAGCTTTAAACAAAGCATGAAATACCTTCTAATAAAAAAGTAGAGATGGGAGAGATCTACATGTGATGACTGCCATCTTGCTACCACTGAAATCTGAATCAGTCTTCTACAGCAAATATTATATCACAATTTGCAGAGCCAGTGCCTCTATGGGTGCTTTCCTGCAGACATCAGAGAAATGCAGGCAGTGCTCCTCTGGCCTGCACTGCCATGTGAGGAATTTCACACTGCCTGAACTCCTACTTAAGGTTTTAGGTCACAGAGGTGCATTTATGAAAATGTGCTAAAGTACAGAAATGATCAACACTTCGAAGGATTACATGCACCACTAGAGAGGGGAAAAGTATTGATAAAATTCTTAGCTACAAGCAAACTGACTCAGAGAGAAGAATAATTTCCATATGCTAAGGTGGTTTTTAGAACAAACTGGAAGAAATCTGAGAAGTTCTGCCTTCTATCCCCTTCTATTACTACTAAAGATTTTTGAGCTTTTGCTCAATTTGAAAATACCCAGTTGTTCCCCTTGTGATATATGGAGTAATAATTCCACTAGTGACTGGCCTCCAACTGGAATTGACTCCATTTACAACAATGCTTTGGGCCCGGCTATCCAGCCAGTTTTTAACCCAACAAAGCGTATACCAGTCCAAGCCATGAGCAGCCAGTTTCTTGAGGAGAATGCTGTGGGAAACAGTGTCAAAAGCCTTACTGAAGTCAAGATAGACCACATCCACAGCCTTTCCCTCATCCACCCAGTGCGTCACTTTGTCATAGAAGGAGATCAGGTTTGTCAAGCAGGACCTGCCTTTCATAAACCCATGCTGACTGGGCCTGATCACCTGCTTGCCCTGCAAGTGCCGCGTGATGACACTCAAGATAATCTGCTCCATGAGCTTCCCTTGCACTGAGGTCAAACTGACAGGCCTGTAGTTCTCCGGGTCAGTCCTCCGGCCCTTCTTGTAGATGGGTGTCACATTTGGTAGACGCCAGTCGAGTGTGACCTCCCCCGATAGCCAGGACTGTTGATAAATAATGGTAAGCGGCTTGGCCATCTCCTCCGCCAGTTCTCTCAGTATCCTCAGGTGGATCCCATCTGGCCCCATCGACTTGCGTACATCCAAGTGCTATAGCAGGTCGCCAACCATTTCCTCGTGGATAGTGAGGGCCACATTCTGCTCCCCATCCCCTTCCACCAGCTCAGGGTACTGGGCATCCAGAGAACAACTGGTCTTGCCACTAACGACTAAGGAAAAGAAGGCATTAAGCACCTCAGCCTTTTCTTCTTCTTTTGTAACTAGGTTTCCCCCCACATCCAGTAAAGGATGGAGATTCTCCTTATTCCTCCATTTTGCATTGATGTATTTGTAAAAACATTTTCTGTTGTCTTTAATGGCAGTAGCCAGATTGAGCTCCAGATGAGCTTTGGCCTTTCTAATTTTGTCCCTGCACAGCCTTGCAACATCCTTATAGTCCTCCTGAGTGGCCCGCCCTCTTTTGCAAAGATTATAAACCCTCTTTTTTCTCCTAAGCTCAAGCCACAATTCTCTGTTCAGACAGGCCGGTCTTCTTCCACGGTGGCTCATCTTTGGGTATGTGGGGACAGACCACTCCTGCGCCATTAATATTTCCTTCTTGAAGAGCACCCAGCCTTCCTGGACTATTCTGCCCTTCAGAACCGCCTCCCAAGGAACTCTGCCAACCACTGTACTGAACAGTTCAAAGTCGGCCCTCCGGAAGTCCAATACAGCAGTTTTACTGGTCCCCTTCCTGGTTTCTCCAAAAATAGAGAACTCTACCATTTCATGGTCACTCTGCCCAAGACAGTTTCCAACCACAACATCTCCCAGCAGTCCTTCTCTGTTTGTGAAGAGAAGGTCTAGCGGGGCACCTCCCCTGGTAGGCTCACCAACCAGCTGCGTCAGGAAGCTATCTTCCACGCTCTCCAGAAACCTCCTAGACTGCTTTCTCTGGGCTGTGTTGTGCTTCCAGGATATGTCAGGGAAGTTGAAGTCCCCCACGAGAACTAGCACTGACGATTTCACAACTTCTGTCAGCTGCCTGTAGAACTCCTCATCCGTCTCCTCATCCTGGTTTGGCGGTCTATAACAGACCCCCACCAGGATGCTTGCCTTGTTGGCCTTCCCGTCGATCCTAACCCAAAGGGACTCAACCTTATCAGTCCCAGCCTCAAGTTCCACGACATCAAAACTCTCTCTGATATAGAGAGCCACACCACCACCCCTTCTGTGCTGCCTGTCCCTTCTGAAGAGCCTATAGCCAGACATTGCAGCACTCCAGTCATGAGAGTGGTCCCACCATGTTTCTGTGATGGCAACCAAGTCGTAGCCTGCCTGCCGCATGATGGCTTCCAGCTCCTCTAGTTTGTTGCCCATGCTGCATGCATTAGTGTAGATGCACTTCAGTTGGGCCATTGCCTTCTCTCCCAGCCTTGCCATTGTTCCCCCGGCACAGCTCTAACAATCCTTGTTTCAGCCCCATCCCCCTTCTTACCTAGTTTAATGCCCTCTCAATGAGCCCCGACAGCTCCCGGCCTAGGATCCGTTTTCCCCTTAGAGATAGGGACCCGTCTGCGGCCATCAGGCCGGGTGCCGAGTAAAGTGCCCCATTGTCAAAAAAAAACAAAATCTGTGTTGGCAGCAGTCTCTGAGCCACGTGTTTATCAGGTGGGCTTTTGGTGTCCTCTCTGTACCCCTCCCTGCCACCGTAGGGATGGACAAAAACACCACCTGTACTCCCGCTCCATCCACTAAGTGTCCCAGTCCGCTAAAGTCCCGTTTGATAGTCTTCAGGCTTCTCTCTTCAATGTCATCACTGCCAGCCTGGACTATTAAAAGAGGATAATAGAGGGGCGAACCAGGTTGGGAAGCTTTCTGGCAATGTCCCTGACCCTTGCCCCAGGGAGGCAGCAGACTTCCATACGGGTAGGGTCAGGCCAACAAGTAGGGCCCTCTGTTCCCCTGAGAAGGTAGTTGCCCACAACAATCACCCTTCTTTCTGTCTTGGTGGAGGCAGTCCTGAGGCGTGGAGTTGACTACCTCGTCGACTTCCCCACGCACCCAGCGCTGTTTACTTGCCTTTTATAAATATTACTAAATTCAGCTCGAGTTGAGACTTCATTTATAACACCCTGAAGGGGCACAGGTCACTGCACAAGGGATGCCAGCCCTAACAATGGGACAGCTGTCCTTTATTCCCTTTGTAGCATCTTTAGAAGGTCAGCATGCCCTCACAGATCCATACAGTGCATGGTGCAAACTGCAGTGCTAAAACACTTGCAAACTAGAAAAACGAGAAACAAAAGTCTCTATAATCATCGCTACAGGCTGGCAGAAGTAGAATCAAAGGAAACAATAGTAGCCCCTTCTAAAAAGAACACACGCATATGAAAGTAGTTTGTAGTCAGGAGTCCCTCACTTTGCATTCCTCCTTACCATTATGCTCAGACTGTATTTCAGGGAAAGCATAGCAGCTGTTGCTATTAGTTGAATATAATTTATAAGGAGCTGAGAGGAGACAATTGTGAGAAAATGATATAGATAAACTTCAGCTGGAAACAATAGGGATCAATTATGACATAACTGCAGTCCAGCATTCCCAGGCTCCCGAGATATTGTACCTTCCTCTTCATTAATCAGAGATAATCCAGAATTAGGGTGTTTAATTATTTGCAGATTCTTTTCTACTTTCTGCCTCTAAAAAGAAGATGCTGATTAGCAAATATACAAAAGCTTTCCAGCTTCAGTCACCCATTGTATTTAGAGCAGGATTTTTGGCTTCCATGTTGCTGTCATGTTGAGGGTTTCACTCTATTCAGGTGAAATTCACCCCTGTGCTGAGCAACCTGATGGATGAACGGAGCTGGATAAAAATGGGAATGAAGGGAACAGAAGGAATTTATCTTGTTTAATACCTGAGATGCTAATGAGATCCCTCCATTGCTTCTGATATGTTTTCAAGTAGAAAAACAGGTGAAAACTCAGCTTTCACCTGTATATGGTGGCAAGGCAGTAGTAGCAGAGACCCTAACGTTTTGATCCCTTTATTTGTGCATTCAGTGGGATGGCTTCTGAACACAACACCAAATGTGTACATAATCTTCTTTCTGCCCCTTATCACCAGAATTGAGGTGATCTCCAGGATCTCATGAGCTGAGGACATGAATCATACCACTCTTCAAAACAACAGTGTCCCCGTGACAGGAACAGCTCTGGAGTTTTAAGGGATTTTGACACATAGAGAGATATATAACCTGTGCCAAACAGAGAGATACATGTGCTCGTATGTTTTTTCTTTCTTTCCTTATTTCAGGATTACAGAGCTGGAAGGGCTTCTCTGACTGTCTTGTCAGCTCTTCTGCAGGAATGGAGGAGACTGCAGAGTCAGAGCCCAAGGTTATGACTGCAGAGGGTGATAGACTCCTCTTGAGGGACTTCCGGTGTTGTGGGAAATCTTTACTTTCTGAGTTACTAAAGTAGACAACTGCAGAATTAAAAACAAACTAAACAGAACCAAGAGGCTGTCCAGGCAGCTGCAATCCTGTGGGTCCTGCTGGATTACTAAACTGGATCCCATTTCATGGTGGCTTCCTCACCTGAGTACTCCTGCGCTCCTGGATGCACACAGGTGAGCCTTACCCAGAGAGATACAGGCAGGCTCATTCATGTCCCATTGTAGTGGGTTTACATGGCAAGGTTTTGGTAGCAGAGGGCCATAGGGGTGGTTTCTGTGAGAAGGATCTAGAAGCAGACCCATGTTTGGTAAGGGCCCCACTGCTGACCAGAGCCGAACCAATAAGCGATGTTGTTTTGCGCCTCTGTGAGAGCATATTTAAGACAGGGAAAAAAAACGCTGTGCCACACAGCAGCTGGGAGAGTCAAGGGAGTGAGGAACGGCACCAAGGTCAGTGTAGAAGGAGGGAGAGAGGTGCTCCAGGCGCCGGAGCAGAAGTCCCCTGCGGCCTGTGGTGAGGACCATGGTGAAGCAGGCTGTCCCCCTGCAGCCCATGGAGTACCACGGTGGAGCAGGGTTCCATGCTGCAGCCCGTGGAGGAGACCACGGTGGAGCAGGTGGCCCTGCACCGACGGAGGCTGCCGCCTGTGGAAGACCCCTGCCGGAGCAGATTCCAGGCTGGACCTGTAGCCCATGGAGAGGAGCAGGTGACCTGGCAGGAGCTGCTGCCTGTGGGAGATCAAGGTTGGAGCAGTTTTCTCCTGAGGGATGGACCCCGTGGTACGGACCCATATCTGGAACAGTTCTGGAAGAGCTGCTGCCTGTGGGAAGCCCACGCCGGATCAGTTCATCAAGGACTGTATCCCGTGGGAGGGACCCCACAGCACAGGGGACGAGAGTGACCGAGAAGGAGCGGCAGAGAAGAAGTGCTGTAGACTGACCATAACCCCCATTCCCCTGCGCCGCTCAGGGGGAGGAGGTGGAAGATGGTGGATGGGGGGGGAAGGTGCTTTTGGTTTCTTTCCTTTGTTTCTCACTTCTCTAGCTTGTTAGTAATGAGCAATACATCTTACTATCTCCCTATGCCGAGTCTGTTTTGCCCATTACAATAATTACTGTGTGATCTTCTTGTCCTTATCTCAACCTCTGAGCCCTTTTCATCGTTTTTTCTCCCCATTCCTCTTTGAGGAGGGGGAGTGAGAGAGCGGCTGTGGTGGAGCTCGGCTGCCCACTTGAGTGGAACCACGACACCTATCTCTCCCAGGACAGACAGACTCTGCACTTCCCTTAAGGCAGAAAAATGTCCTGGTCCCAGCTCTCCTGCCACCTGGTTGCATGCTCTAGTAACTGTTATGCTTGACTCTGGGTGACTCGTGCAGGAGATGGAGCTTGCATGGAGGACATGGCTCTGGACATCCTCCCAGGGCTTCAGGAAAGTCTCAGATGCCTTTCTGACTATGACTGGCCTGTCGTGTTATTCACTGGGAAGCTGGGACCTACCTCCTCCAAACATTGCTTTCATTGAGGTGTCTTCAAAGCTTGCTCATCACAGGGATGCCTGGTGAGGCTTCATGTAATGGCTTTGCTAGGACTGAAGTCTATGCACTTAGTTAATCTTCCTAAAACTCAATTTAGGTGGAATTTATGCCTTATGGGTTTTACCCAAAATAAGTATCTCATAAGCAGTATGTGTCATGTTGATTTCTAGCAGATGGAAAACATTACAGACTGGGAGTTTGTGGGAGTTGTGGCTCACCTGACTGTGTCTTACGATAAGAGCACTACCCTTAAGTTTGGATTGAATGCTCTGTGTGTGTGTGTATATATCTGTGTGTGTGGAAATTGGGAGCTTCACATTCTCAGTAAATAGCACCTGCAAATGGAAGCTGGTAATATTAACTCTGTCAAGGTTCAGTATTGATCCTGAACATCTCAGTGAAATACAAGCCTAAGACTGAAGCCTGCTAGCACTAATAATTAAACTGGTTAGCAATATGGAGCTGCCACTCAGATTCAGACTTATAATGAAATTGTTTAAGAAAAAAAAAAAGAGAGAGAGCAAGAATGAATACAAGTTTGGGGGTTGTATCTCCTTTGGAATCTGTTTCTTACAGATCTCAGACATTATTGCCTTCATTATTACTCTGTTTAGCTCGTCTGTCATAGATTTTGTTCTGTACAATTCCAAGTGGAGGAAGACAGACTTTTTTTTGCTTTTCCCCAATTTATTGATTTGTTCAGTGATGGGAGTGCCAAACTGCCTGCCATTTATGATAGTTGAAACTCTTCTTGGTGTATCAAACCTTTGGGTGTCATGAAACTAAAGTAGCCATAAAATCAAAAGAAGTTACCCACAGTTTATTTTCAGCTATTTGTATCAGGAAGGCTGGGCTTTCCTGACATACATCAAAATACTGCCCTATAATGCCAGAGTGAAATCTTTTTTGGCTAACAGTGATTTTACAGAATAGCAGTATCTTTTTTTCAGTGTATAACTGTGATTTGGATTTTTCACCTCCCTGTTGCAAAAATATGCTGGTTGATGTTGTCACGTGTCAAAATATCCAGTGAGATATGAACTGCATCAGCAAGACCAGTCTCTTCCCTGGTACTGCACATTCTAGCACAGTTTATGATGTATTATATGCAGATCAATATTTAATGGACACATTATACTGTCAAGAGAAGAGGGCTTCCTATTCAAATTGAAGTTACTTTGTCTAGAAAGTGACAGGGGAAAAAAAAAAAAGACCCTTATGTTTAACAGAGAAGCCTGGACTCTAGAAAAGGTTTCCTTGTGCTATCCAGGTAACGAGACATGCCAAAAACTGGCAGAAGGAGGTAAGACACCTAGTTTTGCAATTAAGCATTGAGATGTTTCAAGCAGCAAATACCTACTGAGTGTACTATTTACATCAGATCCTGTATGCTTGAAATAGTGGTCACTGGTTGGTGTGCAAGAACCAACTGAAGAAGAGGAGGACCTGGGGCTGGTGGGTGATAAATAAGCAGAGACAATGGCGGAGCTGGTAAGGATGTAAAACAGAAAATACAGCTTTGTTTAAGGAAAGAATGAGCCTGTTCAATAG
The DNA here is from genome assembly GCF_963932015.1 of Anas acuta. Taxonomy (NCBI): domain Eukaryota; kingdom Metazoa; phylum Chordata; class Aves; order Anseriformes; family Anatidae; genus Anas; species Anas acuta. The sequence continues at coordinate 25,610,899 of NC_089016.1, read as the reverse complement.
GGGAAGAAACTCACAACTTTCCTAAGGCTGGTGAGGAGAGCAGATCTTGAGCAAATATAAAGGTTTTGCATTCAGAGTGGAGGCTGTCCTGTAAAGAAACAGCAATAGGCAGCAGTTTGCATGTGGTCAGACACAGCTTGTTGTGGAGGAAGATGTTTTTAGGTGCAATCAACTCTGTTCTCATGAACAAGCAGACAGCAATCAGCAAAGAAATGACCTCCCTTGGCAAATGTGACCCTTCCTAACATAAGAGATGCCAACCTGGCAGCCACCTAGTGACTTTGTTGTGACAGGAAGTTATATATACACCAAGACTGGGTCTAGCTCGAAGCTAAAGCCATGGTGTGCCATAAGCCATTGTCTTACCTTTGCTGTTGCCATCAGGTCCCCGAAGAATTGTGCACTCCTCAATGTTGCCAAATGCCTCGAATAGCCTGCGCACGTCATCTTCTGACTGCTGCTTATTGATCATGCCCACAAAGAGTTTTCTGTCTTCTGGAACAAAATAAGGAGGTGCTTACCATATTTCTGGAGGGATGTGAAAGCCAAGATAGCTCAGTATCACATGCAGAAGAAACAGTGATTTCGTTGAGGTGACATATTTCAGAAGCTGATAGTCATTTCAGGTGCCTTGCTCAAAACACCTTAATAACATCTGAATTTCAGTGAGTACTTGAAAATAATTTGACAATTTCGAAGAAGAAAAAAAACCTCCCAAATGCCAGAAATATCTAAAATGTTTTAATTGCGTCTCAAAATCTAGGCACCAAAGTCTTCCAAATCAGCTTTTTCTGATCAATTTTTGCAGTCAGCTTGCAGTAACTGAAATGACAACATTGCTCAGACTGCCATCTAAGTGAAATGTGAATAAAGATAGCATACATAAATAAAGTCCAACTGAAAAACAACATAAATTAGTAAGCAGCCCTCGCAATACTAAATAAGTCACAGGAAAAATAAATGTTTAACATAAGCTGTTTTGAATCAGGATATAACTGAAGCCACAGCCAGTAAATTGAGATTTGTCATTCATACCCACTCACAGACACGTACCTACAAGTTTGGATGCATTTATATTTATATTTATATATATATATATAAAGTTAATTTGAAATAAACCCAAAGTTTTGAAAACATATATTGTCTCTTGAAACAAAGTTAACTTATACGAATGCTAATATCTGAGTTTGCTCAAGAAGATGCTGTTTCATGTTAAAGCAGGATGGGGTCTGCTGACAGATAATTGTATTTTGAAAGATGAAGATTATTTATACTTGGACGTATACCAAGTATGGAGAGCTTCAGTCCAGAACAAAACACCTTGAGAAAATGTTTGTGAAAACAGACCAAACCAAGGGCTACTGAGTTGTTAGAAAGATCTCAGGGGGCTCAGAGGGATGCCTATAAATCAGGTTTATATTTAGAGACTACTACCATTACACCATAAAAGAAAAAAAAAAAAAAAAAGAGAGAAATTTACATAGTTTACATCTTGTATGCAAACAGGTCATTTTCACACGATTCATTAATGTCTTATTTATCATTCATTAAACACTATGTAAATGAGTGAATCATGATTTTTTTTAGAGCAGTTTACAGAGCAGATGTAACCAATTTGAATAAATAAATGTAAATAAACACTTTGAATTTTTTATTTATTTTTAATGCACATATTAATCGAAAGATGAACAAAACATTGTTTTGCAACAAATATGTTTTGGCTGACTAACTGGGTGATTTATGTCACTTATGTTCACTGAGAAATCATTAGTGTAGACAATCTGTTCTGCTTCAACCAGTGTTTGATCAAAATTCCCCTTTCCGAGATGCACCTGCAAATTGGCAAATTACTCTAGCCTTGGACGAGGATAATTTTTCACGCAGTTGATATCTACTGAGGATATTAGGAGCTTTCAGTCCTGCAGTGGAGTTATCCACATGAACCAAGAGTGCACTGCCCACAGAAAACAAGGAGTTATGTTGCTTTCAGTTAGGCTGCTGAAATGGTAGGAAAAATAGTTTGAGGAGGGTACGTGTGCTTTTCTGATAGAAGAGAAAAACCAGGAATAACCTTCTGATAGACATGTTAAAAGCAAGAAATATGCCCACTTTATATTGGCATTGATTAGGCAAAGGGACTCTTTGAGGTCTTTGCTGGCAACACAAAGTTGAGGCTTTAATGATAATGCACAAAGCCCTAACTAGTCCTGTGTGTGTTGTCCCCACCTCAAGAGAAGCTGCTTTGGACATCGCAAAGGTTCATTTTCAGGGTGGTTTTTGTTCCTGGCTCCATCCAGGAGTTAAAATGGCATTGGCAATTAGGCTCAGTGAATGGATTGTGAACCCCAAGGAACTGTATCAGGGGAACCTGTATAATCACAGGATATTTTTCCTCAAAACGTACTTGTCAGTGCTTTGCCCAGTATTTTTAGAAAGGATTTGAGTAATTTCAATCCAATAATGGCAAAGAATGAACTCAGTAGTTAAAATGCTCCCTACAGGTCACATCCCTGTGGGCCTGAGGGACCTCCTTGGCTTTCCTTCACCTGTGGTGGACCAATGACATTTCTCAGTCAAGTAACCAAATGATGAAGAGCCAGGTGGGAATTCAGCTTTAGAAACATCTCTTCTGCATGACCTAACTCCTGTTTTCATGGAACACTTTGTAGGTGCCAGCAGAAATCACTTTACTTGATGGCTAAACTGATGTGCAAAAGAGACTCTCAGAGGTGAGGTATAAAGTGTCAACTGAAGCTGAATGTGTGCTGTTGGGTGTCTTTTAGGCTAGGGAAAGACAAAGCCTTGGAGAAAGCTGAGTCCAAACTCCAAGGGTTGTCCACATACACGAGGAAAACCCACCTGCAAAGTGAGAACAGCTGTCCTGGAAGATGGGAGCAGATGGGTGGGAGTGAGCTGGGAACACCACTGGCAAAGGGCTTTGACAAGGGAGTTTGTGTCTAGTAAATACTTCCAGCACAGAGGAAGTGTCTGTTATATTGTACGTTATACAGTTTCCCCTGTTTGAAATAAGCTGTATCAGCAGAAGCACTTCTATAGCTCTGTAACTGTATATTCACCAGGCTTTATGATAATATAAATGTATCATTATAAAAAAATCACATCCCTCCTCTGTCAGCAAAACTCTGTAGTGTGTAACTGGCCTGAAACTGCCTTGTCTGGTTTAGTTTATGCAAAGCTTAAACCAGGTGTGTTAGGAAACACTTAATTTTATATTTTATTTTATTTCAGCCCCCTTTTCTGCATCTCTGCAGGACACCGGGAGGGGTGACATGACGCCTGTCCCCGGAGCTGGCTGGCAGGAGATGCAGTGCTTTGTGAGCTGCCCACAAGGTGGCCATCAGACCACCAGGAACAGTCTCTGCCGAGGGCGAGGACCACCTTCCTCAGTGGCTGCTGGCCCAGCTGCTCCAGGGCAGGTGGCCCAAAGCGGCACCCTGAGGCCAGCCAGGGCTCAGCACCGCCTGGACACCACCTCCAGCCCCACCTCCAGATCAGCACCCTCTCTCCCTCCCAAAAAACCATGCCATGGGCCGTCAGGGGAATCATTTGTCACACCTGCCATTTCAAAAATCTACATGATCACACATTCAGCTTATAAAAAATGAGTCAGTTTAACATGCATTTTTTCTCAGAGAAGTTCTTCTAACAAAGTGCTGTGTTTACCTTTCACGTCCCAGCCCTGCCAGGGAGCTCAGCAGAGTGTTTTAACAGCATCCCTGCATCCCTTGCATGCCCAGTGAGGGAACAAAACATTTGTTTTTGTACCAGAATTGTTAACATAAGCACAGGAAGTACCAGACATGCTGCTTCTTGGGAATGCCCAATGTATGGGGGGGGGGGGGGGGGGGGGAAGGGGGAGAAAGACAAGTACTAAATTGATATTCAACAGAAAAGCGTTTACTGGATGTATGTGACCATGTAAGAAAGAGTTTTTTTCTAGAGATGTTACATTGTTTAGAGGGAAGGAATGTGGTATTGAGATATGCTTGCAATGATAACAAAGCTTAACAGACAACCTTGTAAAATGCAGACAACCAGACTCCTTAGGAAAATTAGGTGAAATTCATGGTATCAAGTCAAGCCAGGTAAGGGAAGAAGCATTACCACCTCAAAGAGTAAAAAATGTCAAAAGAAATTTGAAAAATAACAGGCTGGCAACTGAAAGCCATGTATTATCTGTGAAGCATTGAATAGATTGTGAACCTGGACTACCCAGTCAATGGGGAAACAGGGGAGGGTCCCGGTCATCGAGAAAGAAAGTATATAAACTGTACTATGTGACTAGTAGGCGCACTCCTGCTTGTGGGACGCCTGCCATTGCAATCGCGAATAAAAATGCTACTTCACTGAGATCCTCACCTGAGCCTGTGTTATTGGCTACAGAGTGTTTCTCACACCAGCATGGGAAGAGAGAGGGAGGGGGCCAGCAGCTGGGCCCATTCAGCACGTTCCCAATCTTGGCTAATGAGTTTATCCCCTAATGTGCTTGTGTGAGCCTCTCATACTTTGCATGGCCCGTGTGCTGCTCTGCCAGGTCCCAGACAAAAAACTGACTGCTGTTCACCACGGCAACTACTTCTGCTTTGTACATGTGTCCAAGCAAGACTGTGGGGCTGCCAGCATGAAAAGCAGAGAGGATGTGCTGGTGTCAGCGGCAGTGAGCACATGTGCACCTGCGGGTGCTCCCTGCTGGACCTGTGCAGTGTCCTTGGATGGGAACAGGCCGTCACTCAGGCCACTTCTACATGCTACAAAAAACAGAGGTTTGGGCTGCATACAAGCTCACAGCAGTCCCCAGATCAAGCCGTCCTACAGCTCTGTAGGGTGTAGGGTCCACCCCTACCATCCCAATGAGTCCCATGCTTCTTCCTCTTTCACGGGACATCCCATACGGATGTGTCTCAGGACCCTTGCGTTTCATGCCCAAATTTTACGTGTCAGTGAAGAAACCTCTCTAGCCTCGCTGTAGGGGCAGCCCTTACCAGCAGTCACATTGCCCTGAAGCATAGGGGCTCAGTGGGGTGTTCATGTAAGCCTCTTCTCTCTACAGTTTTGTTTTCTTTCATTAGTGTTAACCCCATCATCAGTCTTTCCCAACAACCTGAGTCCATCATGCATACTTGGCCCAGGGAAATAACCATAGATGGTTATTCCTCTGTGCTAATCTTTCCCAGAAGAGCCAGAGACCCTCACCATGAGTGACCTGAGGCACCCCCATAATGTTGGGAACTAAATTCATCTCAAGTCTGCCCCAGTTAGCCATAAACAAACCACAGCGACTAGAGGAGCCAGCACTCCCTGTTCCTCCCAGGAAGAGAGGTAGGGAGAGAAAGGCCTCAGCAATCACAAGATCTCAGAGGTGTCCCCTTGGTGACATTTCCAATATTCCCCCAAAACTAGCCTGCACATCTTCCTGACCGCTCTGCCAGCCACAGAGGCTTGTTCAAATCAGGACAAACTGTCTGCAAGGTGCAGCAGTGAAGAAATGTAACGTCAGATAAATATACGCTCTCTATAAGTCTCCCCAGCTGTGTTTATACAAAGCCTCAGCACTTTCTCCAGTGCAAATAGGGGTTAAATTATTCCCTGTTCTATTTGTATTTAAATGTTATGTTTTTATGATAAGCATAAGGCAGAGGGGTCAGACAGGCCCAGGCAAAGGAAATGACACGCATGAAAGGTGAAATAATAGAGCACTGCAAACCAAGTGCCAAGAGGAGATGGGAAGGGGGAACACGGGAGCGAGGGGGAGAAGGGGGAGGATGGGCACTAATTAAAGAGACAGAAGGGACAATGAGATGCGAGATTGTTGAGGGATTTTTGAAACAGCAAGGAGCCATGACAGCTGAGCAAACCAAGCTACCAGGGCAACTATGAGAAGTTCCCATGACAGTGTTCCCACACCGCCCAACTGAGGAATTTAGAAAAATATTGTTGCCAGCAGCTGGCTTCAAGGATGGGAACTACGTGACTGCTAATCACAAGAGGGGTTGTTTTCTTGCAGGTGGGGTTGTTTTCTTGTAGTTGTTTGTCTGAGTGCTTTTGACCAATAATCTTGTGTGAGATACTATCCGCCCCTGTTAAGTTCGCTATAAAAGTCAGGCTATTTGGGTAATAAAGAGAGAGCATGATCTGACCATACTAGTGTCTGTCATGTTTTCGGCCGTTCTTCTTGCAACACAAGATGTTTGACCCTCTGTGGAGCAAAAGGACAAGAACAAGAATCACAGCAATTGTGGAAGGACTGAGGGAAAATTAGGGTCACTCTCAGAGAGACATGACACAGGTTTGTGTTTATCCAGATAGCTCTTGATAATGTATGTGTGCGTGTGGGGGTACATTTAGATAAGAGTATATAAATACATTTGTATTCTTGTATTCCTCATGCAAAACAAAGAGGTCGAATCCTTGTATCAGGAAAGCATAAGCTGGCTTTACCATCTAGAACATCATATCCAAGACCTTGGAAATAAAGAGGGACAGATCCACCACCTTTGTGGCCCGGGCTAATAAGGAGGGCAAACCAGAAGGTCACTACGGTCCCTTCCAACCATCAAACCTCTCATTCTAAAACCTACAAGCATCCCTATTTTATCATGAGTTCATTGCTACAGCATCACAGATGGATGGTGCATGTGCTTCTCCATGCAAGAGCAAACCTCACATTTGTGTATTTCTGTATGGGAACACGTCTTCTGTGGGAACATGGTTTTCACCAGAGAAGATCTTTAATGTTACTCAATGCCTTCGGCTTTCTAAGCATCACGACCAGGTTGACGTATGGCTTTGTTTCAGAAAGAAGATGCTAATTAATTCCATTATTTATATAGCTAATAATTATTTGCCCCTGATGCTGTTTCCCTCCTCCCCAAACATTGCTTGCACACACAGTGAGGGACCAGCTGCAGAGCCTCAGCCCAGGCACTGGGAAGGCCTTTAGGCTCATCTCCTTGGAACCGCGAATGAACAAATGAGCAGCCCAGAGATGTTTGCCATGCAGGTGTGGGTAAGAAGAAAATGCCAGTACACAGGACTGAGGGGCACATCGACCACAAAGGAAAAAAGAAACAGAGTGGATCTTCCTTGCCTGTTTTCCTGATCAGTTCATTGGTGGAAAGGGAGAGGCAATGGCACTAAGGGCGTCCATCAGGGAGGGATGGACCAGACAGCCATACACTAGGGTCAGGAACGTGCCAAATCCATGGAGGAGCTATAAACATGGGGTATTTCAGACAATCATGGTATCCAAAGAAGGAACTACAGAGCAGAGGGGTGAGCTGTGAGCCCCTGAACATCATGAAAGTTTGGGTTGAGATCCAGCTCTGAACTCCAAGCTGCAGGCTCAACCCAGCGCTCAGCCAGAGTGCCCTGCCGCTCAGCTCATCCCGTGCTAATCAGATGGATCAATAGGCTAAAAGCAGGGCATTTCCTGGGGCCTGGGCTGCACACTCCTACTGCCATTTTCACAGCAGTCCTACAGCTCCATGATGATTACATCCCTTTCCACAGGGGAAACGATTACAAAATCTGTTGTAGCTAGTTGTAAATTAGCTAATTATCTTCTCTGTTGTACCTTGCTGGAAAATACATGAATCTTGCAAAACGGAGGTGTTTCAAAAATTAGGATGGGGGAAAAACAACACCAAAAAACAAAAACCCAACCCACATTGGAAACAGCAAAAACCTACTTCTACCTAACTCTGAACAATAGCAAATGAATCTTCCTTCCACCTGCACAGGCACCTATTTCCCCCCTTTTCACTCCCCGTCCACATATCCAACAATACCCATAAGGGGCTGTTGTGGTTTAACCCGGCCGTCAGTTAAACATCATACAGCCGTTTGCTCACCCTCCCCCCTCCCTCTCTGGGATGGGGGAGAGAAACAGGAAAATGAAGCCTGTGAGTTGAGATAAAGACAGTTTATTAAGACAGGAAAATTATAATAACAATAATAATAATGATGATAAGAGTACTGCTACTAATAATGTGTACAAAACAAGTGATGCACAATGCAATTGCTCACCACCCACTGACCGATGCCAAGCCTAACCCTGAGCAGTCCAGCCCTCCTCCCCCCTGGCTAGCCACCCCTATATATTGTTTAGCATGACATCAGATGGTATGGAATACCCCTTTGGCTAGTTTGGGTCAGCTGCTCTGGGTCTGTCCCCTCCCAGCTCTTGCTGCACCCCCAGCCTGCCCATTGGCAGGACAGAGCAAGAAGCTGAAATGTCCTTGGCTTGGTGTAAGCACTGCTCTGCAACAATTAAAGCATCGGTGTGTTATCAGCACTCTTCTCATCCTAAGCCAAAACATAGCATTCTACCAGCTACTAGGAAGAAAATTAACCCTGTCCTAACTGAAACCAGGACAGGGGCTAATTCTGCTGCAGGCTTTAAAATGTTTGCCACGTTCACCCATTCCTTGCAGCTGGGTGTTGTGGGGCATCCCTAATCATATCTTAGCAGGAGTGATTTCTTTGTGCTGATCTCTTCCCCTCCTCCCTCCCCTTTTCAGTTTTACTTAACAGATTCTTTATATCCCATGTGTTAGCAGATATGATTGCACAGCTGCCGATCTCCGACTGCTGGAGACAGAGACTTTGAGACACCTGGGCTAGAAAGAACAACAGCTAATCTGAATAGCTGTGTGATGGGGACAAGCGCAAATGAATATAAGCCCAGGTGTGGGAGTATAATTCTCCTGCACAAAGAAGGAAGGTTTGTCCCACAGGTGCATTACTCTCCACTGTTAAATATGAAAAATTTAGTTTGAAGGATTTCTCTTGTTTAATTGCTTGCCTGCACTCTGGGCCTTGACTTGGATGTGGATACTGCACACAAAGTGGAAGAACAGCTGTACAAGAGATGGTGTGTCTGACTCAGAGCACTGCCTCTGACCATGGCCAACTGCAGATGTCTAGGAAAGAGTAAACAAGGTAAACAATTTTGTTAATCTCCCCAGATATTCTCCAGACTTCAGCACTCTGCAGTTTAGGGACTTCCAGAGCCTAAAGTGGTATTTTTGTATACAACAGCCCTCAAATTTTCTTTCTTCAATGTAACTGTTCACTGGGATTTGAACCCATGAGGACTATGAGCATCCAGCACATCCTGCAGCAAGATGTTCTGCAGCTTAATCATGCATTGTGTTACAAACCGCTTCCTTTTGTTTATGTTGAGCATGCTGCTAACTGGTTTCCACTGACAGGCCCTGCATCTTGTTTTGGGAGAGAGTGGAAATCACTCCTGATTCAGTTATGGAAGAGTGGACCCAAGAGGATATGCAAGAGTTTGGCCAAAGTTGCCATCTGTACATTTCCGACTGGTATTTGGAACTCCTGGGTCCCATCTCAAGCTGTGATATGGATATTATGGAAAGCAAAATCACTTTTCCCTTAATGTGATTTGTTATTCTTGGCACTAGCAAGACAAAAAACCATGTAGTTACTGTTACAAAAGACTTACAATACGTCTCTGCCAAGGACAAGGGCCTCAGTGGAAACATGGGATATAATAAACACCCAGGGAAAAAGGCAGCCTCAGTTTCCCCATCTGTAAAAAGAATAGATGGGTGTTTCCACCACACCTAGTTTGGCATTGCTGAGGTTCTTCAGTGTTTGCCAAGAGCCACAAATGCAAACAGTTCTGGCAATAACACTAAATGTCATCTGGCCAGCTGGTGGTCAGATCTCTGGCTGAACCCTCTGGTGGTCTCTATCAGATTAAGGTGGCTGAAGCTTCCCCCAGCTCCACGGTGAGGGTAAATCCAGGCAAGGTTCATTTCTGAATGGAAAGCCCTACTTCTGCAAATAACACCAAGCATGCATCTTGGAGGGGTCTTCTGGGGAGAGATTTTTAAGCCCTTCAGTGGTATGACCCCTGAACACATTGTCACAGTAATTTAGGTGAATGTGTCCAAGAGAACACAGATGATAACTGTTGGCCTCATGAGTAACTGGAAAGAAATTTAACATTTTGCCAGCTGGTGAACCCATAGTCTAAGATTATGTTTTCAAATTAAACATGTCAGGGCTTATTCTCTGTTTTGAAGGCCCTCAACCATACTGCTGGCTTATCCTCCTGAGCACAGAGACCTGCTTGACAGAGTACTGGAAGAACTTGTTGGTCCTTGCCAGCTGCTGAACCATGTCCAGAAGTTGTCTGGGAGAGCAGGGACATAAATAATGGAGCTGGGACAAAAAATGGAAGGAGATGGAGAAGAAAGTTCAGACTAGGAGGACGATCACTCTCTGGGCTTTGCTGGCCTGTGCTCCTGTTGCAGTACCCACTACCTACCTGCAGAGAAGTGAAATCCAAGTGTACACCTACAGGCTTGTAGCTCAGAGGAAAGCACACTCAGGCTTCCTCTGTGTAGATACAGGACAGGTTATGGACAAAACCAGGGCAACAGGCCAAGTAAACCCTTCCATTAAGAGATAGACTAAGCAATTCTTCTAACAGCAGAACCTCCTTGCACAGCTGAGAATATTATAACCCCAAGACAAATATCAACAGTACTGGCTTGCTGAACAGTGCCATCACAACTGTCCATTGCCAAGAGATGCTACTCCCTGTGCAGATCTTAAATGACAGGTATTATGGCGTTTGATATGGAGCCGGGAAAACAACTTGCAACAACCCACTTTATTAGTAGCCTTTACTTAGGAAATCTGGTGGTGAGAAAAGTCTTAGAGCTGGTGTCATGAAAAGCACAAGGACTCTGCCTGATTTGTGTCTAGCAGATCATAATTGTTACAAGTTTATTCATTATCTGAAACACCCAACTAGAGTATTTCTGAGAATGATTCATGAGGCAGTGTTTTTTTGGGAAAAGACTCAGGATTCAAAATTTGATCTTTTTAAATTTGATGTATAGACCAGGAACCCAGCTTCTCTTCTCTGTCTCTCCACAATAGAAAGAATAACTGAACTCAAATCAACCTTCCAATCATGGAAAACAACAAGAATAAGAACAAGAACAACAACAACAACACACATCTTTCCCTAAATATTAACAGCCCGTGCTTATGGTTGCAGTTTCCTGGGAATAGCCCTGGCCATGAGCTGGTGCACTGAGATATTCATGGAAGAAAAGCACCAAGGGAGACCCAGAACAGAAGTGTGGAGGCATGTAGCTGTGCTGTATCTAAGTTTTGCAGGATTTTCCATGACTGGGTTTCCAGCTCCTGCAGATCTACAGATGACCCCTCAGCCAGCTTGATGGATTTCCTGAAGAAGGAGGTGAAGGAGAAGACTGTCTTGTACTACCAAATGATACCTCAAACAAACACTGAATTACATCACGCTTTTACACTCATCTTTCAGAGACAGCTCAGATTTGAATACAACTCCTGCAGCCTTTGGTTCTGGGGAATTTAACACATCTTAATTCCTACCGTTATAAATGAGGTCGCAACTCAATCTGAATTTTGTAATATTTATAAAACAAATATTTCTAAAAGGTATAAAAGGCAAGTAAACAGCGCTGGGTGTGCGGGGAGTCTACGCTCCACCAACACGCACACACGAACATCAATCATTCTAAATATACAGAACATTGCTTTACATACTAAACCCGAGCATGCCTATACATACGTACAATCAGGAAAGGTAACAAACAATCCTTTAAGTTCCATAAGTTACTAAAATCAAGTACGCCTATACATAAAAGGTAACAAACAATCCTTTAAGTTCCATGACTTAACAGTCTCCATTTTCCATTCCCTTTGGACAATATGTCTTGCTTTAAGTTGTCAAGCAACTCGGCCTTCAGGCCTTATGTATCCCGTTCTTCCCAGATCGAAGAAAAGCATATCCATCTCCTTTTCAAGGCCAATAGGCCTGGGTCAAAAGGCACGTCCAGGTCAACAGGGGGCGTAACAGCAAAAGCCTTCGATGGCTGTAGCAGCAGAGGGGCCCATGGCATAGCAGTCAAATCAGTAAAGGAGCCCGCAGCTCCCTCACTATCTGGCAAACCACATGCTTCTGACTGTGGTCCCACATGGCTCTTTAAGGCCTCAGAGATTGCTCACCAGGTGCCGAGCAATCCCACTGCAACCTTCTCATTTTTAGTTGCAGAGTACCACACCTTGACATCAATTTGGTCCAATGTTTCAGGCTCATAAACTGTCTGATTATTAATAAGGAGAATAAGCTGTAAGGTTACCAGGACAGTCTTTGTTCCTAAGGACGTATGATTCCCCATAATGAGCAACTGCTTACCCGCGAGGGGCAGTTGTGTGCACGGGTCCACTTCTCTCAGCTTGAGCTTCTTTCCAGCTCCGGTGCGCCCATTTCCAGCGACTTTCTGTACGAGTTTCTCTGAGCAGTTTGCTGACTTTGGCTGAACCTATCTTCATGAGGCAATCAAAGTGCCTGTTCCCATCCTGGTCTCCATTCTCCCAGCCTGTTCCTCTTCACTTCTTTTTCCTGCTTCTTTATTGAAGTAACTTCATCCTGTTGCCTTTTTTTATCTTGAGGGCAGGCTCCCCTCTTATGCCCTTCTCTCCACAGCAGTTCTTTTCAAAACAACTTTTCATTGGTCAAACAACTTTGAATGTAACAACAACAGCAAACACCCAGAAACATCCATGCCTTAATGGCTGGAGAACAAATGAACCACCTGGAGAACAAGAAACCCTGAGACTGCATGGAGTCTCCTGAATCACCCTTCTTTGTTCCCTCTAAACTCTTTTATATTCCTGATGGCCTGGTCGTTAAGAGTCTACTGTTATCTCAACCATTGGGCTTTCCAACCCCCATGGCCACATTCCCAAATCTCCCCCTTCTTTATTAATGTCAACCATTTTCTTGACACGAATTACCACTCCATATATAACAATACTGTGTGTGAAAATATACTTTCTTTTATCTTGCTGAAAACTACAACCATTTTGCTTTATATATTTTATGTTTTGATGTTATTAAGACAAAGCCTTTGTATTCCTCTGACACAAAACCCTGTAACATTTCACAACTGAAGTATTTCCATTTCACAAGAACTTTGGCCTCTCCAGTTCAAAGTTGAAGCACATTTTTTAAGACATAAGTATTTCCTATAGAAAGAAAATTCCATTTTTCATCCAGTTTCAGTCATTTCATTATATCAGTGTAATCGAAGGTGACAGCAAAAAATAATAAAAACAAACAAAGAAACAAAACCCACTTCAGCATCCTAGGAAGAGCTAGAGAGAATGAATGAAAGTTTCACAACAGCAGCTTCTTCCTCCCAGCTGGGCTAGGAAGGTCACAGGGACAGGTTAGGGGGATCAGTCACCCCCTCCTGATCATACTGGCATTGTGTCATGCCCCAAGTCTATAGTTTAAATACCTGTAAGTCAGATGGTATTCGTTATAGGAAAGGAGCCTAGATAAAATTCCACCTAGATAAAGCAGGACAGGCTTAAGGAAAGATACACTGGATATGTTTAGGTGGTGTGGGTCTGTCCTTTGGGGATAAAACATCACTTTCAAGGCCTCCTTGCAGTGTATGGGATGTCTGAAGGGTTCAATGGGTGGATCCCATTTAAATTCAGGTCTTGCACCCAACGTGCACCCCATGCCCAACTCTGCTGCTCACATCCATAGGCAAATCCTGACAGGGTTTCAGCTCTTGCTCAGTAAAGCACAGTGAAATTAAATTTCTATTTCAAACCTTCCAATTTTTCTGCTTATAGTCTCAGGCAGGACTGTCTCTTTCCACGCTTACGTACACAGCCTGGCACACTCCACTCTGATTTTAGCTGTGGATTCCAGATACAAGCATCAAACAAATAATACACAAAACTTCCATGTGAAATATGGCTTCATAACTGAAGTGAGCATTAGGCCCGGAGCTGAATGATGTAGGAGATTTGTTATTGAGACCTATAAGACATGCTGCTTGGATTCCTTTATTATTATTATATTCTTTTGCCTCTCCTTCTTCATTTTCTTTGTTTGTTTGAAAGGATGGAGAGGAAAGAAGCCAGCAAGTTTATAAAAAGCAAGAGAGAAAGGAGCTGAGGCATTTTTGTGGAGATCTTTAATGACATTTTGTATAATTTGAAAGTGGGGAGGGAACAGGGGAGAGAAAAAGGGAATTAGCAAAAAAAGTGGCAAAAGAAAAGTGGAATGTGGAGAGAAGTGTGTGGATAAATTTTAATGCAATCAGAAAGCTGTAATAATGGTAATAAAGGAATATATTCAGACGTCAAGAGAAGGAGAAGAGAACAGGACCTGCAATGCCAGAATTTACATTAGACATAGGCGTATAATTCTCTTTTCTATCTCTCTCCGTCCTCCCCCCACACTTTTCTTCAAATGAAGGAAATGGAATTTTTAAGCACAGTGAAAGAGGGATTAACAATTGGCAGGTTTTCAGCCCTTTGTCTTTTGGCGAATCCCATTTAATCACCATCTTTAATATTAAGGAGGCTGTGGCCATGCAGGGCTGTCTCAGGCTCGGGGGAAAATAGATGATATATAGGAGAAAAGAGAGATAACACTTAGGTTCAGGCAATTGTGAGGAAGTGTTTCAATTACCTCCACTGAATTCTTTAAAAACCGAAGTTTAATTTGACCTGAAATGTCACAGCTCCTGCAAGAGAAAATATGTCCTTCCCACCCCCTTTTCTCTCGTGTCTTTGCTGTTCCAACAACCCTCAGTGCTCAAGGCTTGAGTGCTATCATGGATTAATGTCGTGGCGTTCTGGGCTTCTGGAAAAGGTTTCAAAGCCCTGACAGGCCACAAGTGGGATGAGTTTAAGAACTGAAACTTATTTTCCTGACAAACCGGCCTTGACACCAGTGATCCTGCGGAGTTTGTCAAGAAGCTTCTAAGCTTTGGTCTGAATGAGTGTGAAAACCAAACAGCCCTTCAGGCTCAGTCTCGCCCTGGTGTTGTCAGAGAGTGAAAAGCGGACCTTACATGTAGTGTTATATATGGAGTGGTAATAGGTTTTATACCTTTTATACCTTTTAGAAATATTTGTTTTATAAATATTACAAAATTCAGATTGAATTGAGACCTCATTTATAACTATGAATAAAGGAAAGAGTTTCTGCCATGGGATGTTGTTGAAGGTAAAAGTCATAAATTAGATCCAAAGGAATGAGGAGCATCCACTTGCTGCTACTAAACATGAAGATCCATATGCAAAATCTATCTTAATCATTGAATCCGTGTCTGCTGGTAGCTGAAGGATATTAAGGGAAGGGTCACTCTTTATAAAAGCCCTGTTCTTACTCTTTTAATGGGCACTTCTGGAGTAGAAAAATCCTTTGGTCTAACCCCAAACAGAAACTCTTATGTTCTTAGTGGTTTAATAGAATACAGACTTGAAACAAAATTAATCAAAAAGATTCCGTTAAAATGACAGGTTTGTGCCTCCTGAAATGAGAACTTGATGCATTTCAAAAAAAAAAACCGTCCCCTGGCAAAAATCTCATTGAAACGGACGTGTTCCAGGGGAATGCTTTGCCTTTTACAAAACTTCACATTCAGCTAGATAACCGTTACTTTGAAATGCTTTGGCCAGCTCAACAAATGACCCAAGAAATGAATGGGTCTGCTTCAGAATGCTGCCTGGCAGGATCTGGCCTAACTTATCCACATACTCTTGTGGGAATAAAAATGTTGTTTTTGCAGAGTTACACTGTTTAAAGGTAAGGAATCTGGTATTGAGATACGTTTGCAGTGGTAAGAAAGCTTAGCAGGCGACCTTGTAAAATGCAGACAACCAGACTCCTTAGGACAATTAGGTGAAAATCACGGTGTTAAGTCAAGTCAGATAACTGAAGAAACATTACCACTTTAAACAGTAAAAAGTCAAAAGAAATTTGAAATTTAACAGGCCAGCAACTGAAGGCCATGCATTGTCTGTGAAGCATCAGACAGATTGTGAACCTGGATTACCCACTCAGTGGGGAAACAGGGGAGGGTCCTGTCATCAAAAAGTATATCAACTGTGTTTTGGAACTAGTAGGCATGTTCCTGCTTGTGGGACGCCTGCCATCGCGAATAAATTACTACTTCACTGAGATCCTCACCTGAGCCTAAGTTATTGATTACAGAGTGTTTCTCACACTCATTTAGACCATTACCCCAAGGTGTGTATGCGAAAGAACATATTCCAAGCAATGCTACACCAGTGCTTGAAATAAACATCAGAGATCCAAGGTTAAAGCTGAAGCTTATTGAAGTTTGTCGTTCCACCCCCCTCCCCCCACACACACACACTGTTGGGAAAATCTCCCTGATGCAGAACGGTGTATTACAGCAGTGCCAGGGGAGGTCTGGTGACGATGGAGGAAAAGGACAGCAGAGCTTGAATGATGCTGGTCACACCTTTCATGTGCTAGGGTTTGGGAATCTATATATTTCCCTTTACATATTTTCCTGATTCTGCCTCTTTTCTTAGCTTATTTTCACCAAAACCCTTCCTTCCTCTGAGTGGAAGACTTTCTTGCAAGCCTGACTCCAAATTTTAAAACAGCAGCTCAGAGCACAGAATCATAGAATATCCTGAGTTGGAAGGGACCCACAAGGATCGAGTCCAACTCCTGGCTCCACACTGGATCACCCTAAAATCAGACCATCTGTTTGAGAGCCTTGTCCAAGAACTCCTTGAACTCTAGGCACACTCAGTGCTGTGACCCTGTGCAGCCTGTCCCAGTGCTCAACCACCATCTTGAAGAAGAACCTTTTCCTAATATCTAACCTGACCCTCCCCTGTCCCAGCTCCATGCCATTCCCTCGGGTCTTGTCAGTGTCCCCAGAGAGCAGAGCTCAGTGCTTGCCCCTATGCTCCCCTCGTGAGGGAGCTGCAGGCTGCCATGAGGCCTTCGCTCAGCCTTCTCTGCTCTGGGCTAAACAAACCCAGGGACCTCAGCTGCTCCTCATACATCTTCCCCTCCAGACACTTCACCATTTTCGTAGCCCTTCTTTGGACACTCTCCAATAGTTTTATGTCCTTTTTACAATGTGGTGTCCAAAACTGCACGCAATGCTTGAGGTGAGGCTGTATGAGTACAGAGCAGAGCAGGTCAATCCCTTTCCTTAACTGTCTGTACCTGATGCACCCCAGGGTATGGCTGGCCCTTTTGGCTGCCAGGGCACACTGCTGGCTCATATTCAATTTGCTGTGAACCAGAACCCCCACATCCTTTCCTGCAGGGCTGCTGTCTGGCCTCTCATCCCTCAGTCTGTATGTATAGCCAGGGTTGCACCATCCCAGGTGCAGAATCAACACTTGCTCTTGTTAAATTTCATACAGTTCGTGATTGCCCATGAGCAGTGAGGGAATGCAGGAAAACTATGATTAAATAGTGTTATGTGAAATACCATTGCAGAAATGGAAGCGCATGACAAAAGGTGGGATAAAATTTATAACCAACACACCCATGGCCACAGAGGAACTTTCCTTTACCAAAATCAACAATCAGCACAAACCTGAACCTGCTAGACCCAATAAGGAGTTACCATAGATGTGGGATGCCCCCTGCCCCAGGTTGGAACCCCCCAAGCACTCCATCTCTCTAAATTTGGGCACACTTCAGACTCAGGGAAGCATCGCCCTCAGCACACAGAGCCAAAGATCTTTCACTGGGGAAAGTGAGATCCCTTTTATGTCGCTTATCCCCCTGTAAACATTCTATTGAAGATTATTTCTTCCACCCTCCCCTCTCACTCCTCCAGCTTTCAACTCTGACTGTCTCTAAATGCCACTTTTATGACAGAGCTCTTTATGACAGACCTTCTGTGCCGAATGGCATTCGGTAAAAACAACTAATAGAGGGAAATGAGGTTAACCTTTAAGAAAGGTGAAAACGAGCCCGGTGCTATGCCAGCAGTAAAAAATAGTTCATAAACAGCCTCCTTCTGCAGAGGCAGTTTACTCCAGGCACTGATCTTCCTGGTAGCTCCATTTGCAGCTGGGTTTCAGGGGTGGGCTTGGCCAGGAGAAGACATGGGACCTCTCTGCTCACTCAGCTGCTCCAGGTGTGCAGAGGCTGCAGGACTGGAACACTGTGAGGATGCCACTGGTGGTGGTATTGTGAGCCTGAGTGAGGACTGGGGCCATTCAAGGTTTAGTCAGACTTTGCCTGATATGCCTGTGGAGACAGTCCCATGACTCTGAGCTTGGGCTGCTGTCCTTTCAACTCACAGCAAATTTACACTGGCTGTAGTGGATGTTTATGATGTATCGGTGGCTTGCACCAGTAGAGGTGTTCTCCATCCTTTTCTTCCCTGGCATGCAGGGAGATGGATGTGTTCAGGGCCAAGCCCAGCGTTGCCTGTCCCCTTACCGAGTCTCTTCTTTTCAGTGATCTTTTAAAGATCTTCACAGTTCAGCCTAACATGACCTACTAACTTGTACTGACTGACTTAAGGCTCTGCTTCAGTACAGATGGTATTGTTGGGTGGTCCTGCACTCTCTGAAGGAGCATTATTTCCTTTGGTTTCTTTCAGGCTTTATGCACTAGTCTCCTTACTCATCTAGGAGTTGGATAAAATCTTGGCCTTAAGCCACAACTTGATCCCACATGTACCATTCCACACTCATACTTGAGACTCCATAACATGCAACTCATGAAGGAGCACGAGCAGAGAGAGAAGGGGACCAGGGACTGTGTACTTCCATACAATAACTGCAAGAGGAGGGGCATCTCTTAGTCTGCACAGAAGGGGAGTCTTACAGGAAGGAACTCAATATCTAAAAAGTTTGGGTAACAGAAGGAGATTGCAGAACAATGCTATGATGGGAACAAGATAAATATTTGTTAAGTAATTTTCTGTTGTCAGCGCTCTGTTTCATCTAATAGTAATTAGACCATATTAACAGTACTACTGTCTTTCTCTTGCCATGAAAATTGTCCATGCTGAAAGTACTTGCAGCAGAAGACCACTCCTCTGGAATAAATGATCACTAAGCATAAACCTAAAAAGCTTTGTGAAACAAGGTCTTTAGCAAGTGTAAATCAACAATACAGACTGTGGGAGCGTGGCCATGGGGGTCGACAAGCCCCATGGTCGGTGATAATATCTGACTCTTAAGGATGAGGCCATTAGGAATGTAAAGAGTTTAGAGGGAACAAAGAAGGGTGATTAAGGAGATGCCTAGATGTCTTGGGTTGCTTGTTCTCCAACCATTAAGGCATGGAAGTTGCTGGGTGTTTGCGGTAGCCGGGCAAAGTTATTGACCAATGAATAGTGGAAAAGTACTGCTGTGGGCGAATGATATAAGAGGGGAGCCTGTCCTCAATATCGGGAGGCAACAAGGATAATGAAGTTACCCCCTCAATATGAGAGATGAAGTTAGGCCCTCAGTAAGAGAGAATGAAGCTATGTCATCAAAAAAGTAGCAGCAGTTACTGATCCTAAAAGAACCCTGGTGTCCGTGTGGTCATTACGCCACAACAGACATATGCGATGATCAAATTATTTTCCCCACCAAAACTGCTCTGGCCAGATTAGCAAATATAAAAGCCCATGTCGAGGTTTAACCCAGCCGGCAGTTAAACACCATGCAGCCGTTCGCTCACCCTCCCCCCTCCCTCTCTGGTCCAGCTCGGTTGGTAGATCCCCTAGTATTGACTAACCAGGTGGCCTTTGCCAAATGCGTATCCCAGTTTTTGAACGTCCCAGCGCCCATTGCTTTCAAGGTAGTCTTTAACAGGCCATTGTATCGTTCAACTTTCCCGGAGGCTGGTGCATGATAGGGGATGTGATACACCCACTCAATACCATGTTCTTTGGCCCAAGTGTCTATAAGGTTGTTTCGGAAGTAAGTCCCATTGTCTGATTCTATTCTTTCTGGGGTGCCATGTCGCCATAGGACTTGCTTTTCAAGGCCCAGGATGGTGTTCCGGGCGGTGGAATGAGGCACAGGATATGTTTCCAGGCATCCGGTGGTTGCTTCCACCATTGTAAGTACGTGGCGCTTGCCATTGCGAGTTTGAGGGAGTGTGATGTAATCAATCTGCCAGGCCTCTCCATATTTATATTTCAGCCATCGTCCTCCATACCAAAGAGGCTTTGACCGTTTGGCTTGCTTGATTGCAGCACATGTTTCACAGTCATGAATAACCTGTGCTATAGCGTCCATGGTCAGGTCCACCCCTCGATCACGAGCCCATCTGTATGTTGCATCTCTACCTTGATGGCCTGAGGTGTCATGGGCCCATCGGGCTATAAATAATTCACCTTTATGCTGCCAATCCAGGTCCACCTGAGCTACTTCAATCTTAGCAGCCTGATCCACCTGCTGGTTGTTTTGATGTTCTTCAGTAGCCCGATTCTTGGGCACATGAGCATCTACGTGGCGTACTTTCACAGCCAGGTTCTCTACCCGAGCAGCAATATCTTGCCACAATGCAGCAGCCCAGATGGGTTTGCCCCTACGCTGCCAGTTGTTTTGCTTCCATTGCTGTAACCATCCCCACAGGGCATTTGCTACCATCCATGAATCGGTGTAGAGATAGAGAACTGGCCATTTTTCTCGTTCAGCAATGTCTAAAGCCAGCTGAATGGCTTTCACTTCTGCAAACTGACTCGATTCACCTTCTCCCTCAGCAGCTTCTGCAACTCGTCGCATAGGACTCCATACAGCAGCCTTCCATCTCCGATGCTTCCCCACAATACGACAGGACCCATCAGTGAACAGGGCATATTTCTTTTCATTCTCTGGCAACTGGTTGTACAGTGGGGCTTCTTCAGCACGACCCACCTCTTCCTCTGATGATATCCCAAAGTATTTGCCTTCTGGCCAGTCCATGATCACTTCCAATATTCCTGGGCGACTGGGGTTTCCTATTCGAGCCCGCTGAGTAATCAGTGCAACCCACTTGCTCCATGTAGCATCAGTTGCATGATGCGTAGAGGGGACCCTTCCCTTGAACATCCAGCCTAGTACCGGCAATCGGGGTGCTAGGAGGAGCTGCGCTTCAGTACCGACCACCTCCGAAGCAGATCGAACTCCTTCATATGCTGCCAATATCTCCTTTTCAGTTGGAGTATAGCGGGCCTCAGATCCTCTGTATCCCCGACTCCAAAACCCCAGGGGCCGACCTCGAGTATCCCCAGGTTCTTTCTGCCAGAGGCACCAGGTGGGGCCATTCTCCCCGGCTGCAGTGTAGAGCACATTCTTTACATCTGGTCCTGTTCGAACTGGCCCAAGGGCTACTGCATGGACTATTTCCTGCTTGATTTGTTCAAAGGCTTGTCGTTGTTCAGGGCCCCATTCAAACTCATTCTTCTTACGGGTTACTTGGTAGAGTGGGTTTACAATCAGACTGTAATTTGGGATGTGCATTCTCCAAAACCCCACAACACCTAGGAAAGTCTGTGTTTCTTTTTTGTTAGTTGGTGGAGACATAGCTGTTATTTTGTTGATCACATCCATTGGGATTTGACGACGTCCATCTTGCCATTTTATTCCTAAAAACTGGATCTCTCGTGCAGGTCCTTTGACTTTATTTTTTTTTATGGCAAAACCGGCTTTCAGAAGGATTTGGACTATTTTCTTCCCTTTCTCGAAAACTTCCTCTGCTGTGTCACCCCACACAATAATGTCATCGATGTACTGCAGATGTTCAGGAGCTTCCCCCTGCTCTAGCGCAGACTGGATCAGTCCATGGCAAATGGTAGGGCTGTGTTTCCACCCCTGGGGCAGCCTATTCCAAGTATATTGGACTCCCCTCCAAGTGAAGGCAAATTGTGGCCTGCACTCTGCTGCTAGAGGGATGGAGAAAAATGCATTAGCGATATCAATTGTGGCGTACCACTTGGCTGCCTTCAATTCAAGTTCATACTGAAGTTCGAGTATGTCCGACACTGCAGCACTCAGTGGTGGCGTGACTTCGTTCAGGCCGCGATAGTCCACTGTTAGTCTCCACTCGCCATTAGACTTTCGCACTGGCCATATGGGACTATTGAAAGGTGAATGGGTCTTGCTGATCACTCCTTGGCTCTCCAATTGACGAATTAGCTTATGGTTTGGGATCAGGGAGTCTCGGTTAGTGCGATATTGCCGCCGGTGCACAGTTGTGGAAGCGATTGGCACTTGCTGTTCTTCGACCCTCAGCAACCCCACAACAGAAGGGTCCTCTGAGAGACCAGGCAAGGTAGATAATTGTTTAATGCCCTCTGTCTCTAAGGCAGCTGTATCAAAAGCCCACCGGAACCCTTTTGGGTCCTTGCAATATCCTCTTCTAAGATAGTCTATGCCAAGGATACATGGAGCATCCGGGCCAGTCACAATGCGGTGCTTTTCCCACTCATTCCCAGTCAGACTCACTTCAGCCTCCAATACAGTCAACTGCTGAGATCCCCCTGTCACTCCACAAATATAGATGGGCTCTGGTCCTTTATAGCTCGATGGCATTATAGTACATTGTGCACCGGTGTCTACTAAAGCCTTATACTTCTGTGCGCGTGATGTGCCAGGCCATCAAATCCACACAGTACAATAAACTCGATTGTCCCTTTCCTCCCCCTGGCTGGAGGCAGGGCCCCCCTAATCCTGGTCAGAATCTTCTTCGTTTCTGTGTTTGAAGGACTGTCTGCTGGAAGTTGGAGCAGCAAACTTTTCGGAGAATCCCTTTTTCCTGAGTGTTTTCTTTTGCAACTCACGTACCCGTGCCTCTAGGGTCGCGGTAGATTTTCCATCCCATTTTCTCATGTCCTCTCCATGGTCTCGTAAGTAAAACCACAGGGTGGCACGGGGTGAGTACCCACCATATCGTCTTCCTTGTGTGGGTGAACGCCTACCCCTGATAGCTGAGACACTGCTCTGTACAGGTGCGGAGGAGAATAATCTCTCTTCAAGTTGGTGAAACTTTTCAGAAAGTTTCTCCCAGGTGTTCTCTTTCAGTCGTTGGACACTGGTTGGTTCAGGTTGGGGGGAAGATAGATTCTCTTTAAGTTGGTGGAACTCTTCAGAAAGTTTCTCCACAGCTGAGACGCAGGCCTGTAAGGAAGAGGAGAGACTTTCTTCGTACTGCCGGAGTTGTTTAGCCACTTCATCCACTGTGGGTTCCTCATCCTCTTTCCAGGCCATTATTGCCAATGAGCTGGCATATGATGATGGTGCACTCCGTACAAACTTCCGCCACATGGGTCGTGTACACTTGACTTCATCTGGGTCTTTGGATGTTTGTCTGAGGTCTGGATCCTCATAAATCACTTCCCGTACGGCTAATTCCCTCAGGTACTGGATTCCCTTCTCCATAGTGGTCCACTTGCCTGGTAGACATAAAAGTTCTTCCTTGAAGGGATACCTTTCCCTCACAGCTGAGAGGAGACGCCTCCAGAGGCTGGTGGATTGTGCTCCATCTGCAATTGCTTTGTCAATGCCGGCGTCTCGAGCAAGGGATCCCAGCCGCTTGGCTTCCCTGCCGTCTAATTCCACACAATTGGCTCCAGAGTCCCAGCACCGGAGCAGCCAGGTGACAAGCTGCTCACCTATACAGCGACCAAAATCTTTTCGCACATCTCGTAGCTCGCGCTCGTTTAGGCTTCGGGTAGTTACTGTTGCTTTTTCGGCATCCTCATCTTCCTCCTCCTGAATCCTTGATGGCCCAGCGTCGTCGTCATCTTCGTCATCTCTATACCTAGTTTTGGCAGAAGCCTTACCTGGATTGGCGGAAGACTCTCTGCGTTCTAAACGACCTGAATCTCTATACCATTTTTTCACCTTCTCTACAGGGGCAGCTTGCACTGCTACTGCTCGTTTCTCTGACCCCGTTACAGGGGTTGGAATACCCTCTTCAGGGTCAACTTGCACTGCTACTGCTCGTTTCTCTGACCCCGTTACAGGGGTTGGAATACCCTCTGCAGGGTCAACTTGCACTGCTACTGCTCGTTTCTCTGACCCCGTTACAGGGGTTGGAATACCCTCTGCAGGGTCAACTTGCACTGCTACAGCTCGTTTCTCTGACACGGCCACAGGAGCTGGAGCGGCTTCAGGAGCTGGAGCTGGAGCGGCTGCAGGAACTGGGACTGGAGTAGCGGCAGGAGCTGGAGCTGGAGCGGCTGCAGGAGCTGGAGCTGGAGCAGTTGCAGGAGCTGGGACTGGAGTAGTGGCAGGAGCTGGAGCTGGAGCGGCTTCAGGAGCTGGAACTGGAGCGACTGCAGGAGCTGGGACTGGAGCGGCTGCAGGAGCTGGGACTGGAGTGGCTGCAGGAGCTGGGACTGGAGCGGCTGCAGAGTCCACCGTAGGGGTCACAGTGGCCGTTGGATCTGTCACAGGGCTTGGAGTGGCCGCAGGGTCTGTCACTAAGTTGATAGCAGTATCAATGGCAGCTCGATAGGCATGAGCCAGGCCCCAGCACGTTACAATGATTTGTGTTACTTTGGAACTGCCAGAATCATGACACCTTTTTTTCAAGCATTCTGCCAGTTTTTGAGGATTTTGCCATTGTTCAGGGGTGAATTTCCAAAACACTGGGGGTGCCAATTGCTCTAGATGCCTGCCCATATCCACCCATACTCCCTGCCACCCACAACTATCCTGCCTCCGGGCAGATCTCCGGATGAGCTTCCTAAGTAGTTGTTTAACTTTAAGCAGAACCTGAAGTGCATTCAGGAGGCAGAACAACAAGACTATGGTGGTCTGAGTATCCCAAGGATATTCAATATCTTGGAGAGCTATTGTGACAAGCTCAGGGGATAAGAGGGTGGTGAAGGAGGAAGGCAGAGTGATCCAGGAGGATACAGGGGTGGTGAAGGAGAAAGGGAGAGTAATCAAGTAAGAAAAAATATCTTCCCCTTTCCCCTCCACAGATTGACTCTCTAATGGAGAAAAACAATAGGTATAATTGCTAATAGTTCCCAAGATACTGTTTCCAAAGTACAGAGTCCACGATGTTACTGAGTATAAATACCAAGTTAGAGTCATGACCTGATATCTTATCGTCTCATAAGCAATTGCTATAACACTCAGTACCATAATGATCTGAAACCAGGGCCCGGAGAGGATAAACAACACTACAGAGAGCAAATACGGAAAATAATGTATTATAATACTCAATTTGGAAAACAGGCGCAGCAGAGTTGATATTAAAGCAATCAGCATCATGACAAGTGACTATTAAGCAGGTCTAATCCTTACACCAATTTTAGTTTAACACACTCTGGTCAGATCTGCCGTTATCTCAACCTTTCGGGCCCCACGTTGGGCGCCAAAAAGACTGTCGTGGTTTAACCCGGCCGGCAGTTAAACACCACGCAGCCGTTCGCTCACCCTCCCCCTCCCTCTCTGGGACGGGGGAGAGAAATGGAAAGTGAAGCCCGTGAGTTGAGATAAAGACAGTTTAATAAGACAGGAAAATAATAATAACAAAAATAGTAATAACAATAATAATAATAATGATACAATGGTGATAATAGGAAAGTAATAATAATATGTACAAACAAGTGATGCACAATGCAATTGCTCACCACTCGCTGACCGATGCCCAGCCTAACCCCGAGCAGTCCGGCCCCCTCCCCCCGGCTAGCCACCCCTATATATTGCTTAGCATGACGTCAGATGGTATGGAATACCCCTTTGGCTAGTTTGGGTCACCTGTCCTGGGTCTGTCCCCTCCCAGCTCTTACTGCACCCCCAGCCTGCCCGTTGGCAGGACAGAGCAAAAGGCTGAGATGTCCTTGGCTTAGTATAAGCACTGCTCTGCAACAATTAAAGCATCGGGGTGTTATCAGCACTCTTCTCATCCTAAGCCAAAACACAGCATTCCACCAGCTACTAGGAAGAAAATTAATTCTAACTGAAACCAGGACAGCCCTTTATCCCACTCCTGCCTGAGGGCAGTACCTGAAGAAATTTATTCCCAGATTCAGGGTGTTATAAATGAATGCTCAACTCAATCTGAATTTAGTAATATTTAAAAAAAGGAATATTTATAAAAGGCAAGTAAACAGCGCTCTGTGTGCGGGTGTTGAGGGATTTTTTGAAACAGCAAAAATCCCATGGCTTGCTGCAGCTGAGCAAACCAAGCTACCAGGACGACTATGAGAAGTTCCCATGACAGTGTTCCCATATCGCCCGATTGAGGAATTTAGAAAAATATTGTTACCAGTAGCTGGCTTCAAGGACAAGGTCTACGTGACTGCTAATCGCAAGGGGGTTGTTTTCTTGCAGGTGGGGTTGTTTTCTTGTAGTTGTTTGTCTGAGTGCTTTTGACCAATAATCTTGTGTGAAGCACTATCCGCCCCTGTTAAGTTCACTATAAAAGTTAGGCTATTTGGGCAATAAAATGGAGCATGATCTGACCATACTGGTGTCTGTCGTGCTTTCGGCTGTGCTTCCTGCAACATGTGGGGAGTCTACGCTCCACCAACACATGCACAGGAACATCAAACATTCTAAATATACAGAACATTGCTTTACATAATAAACACAAGTACGCCTATACATATTCACGATCAGAAAAGGTAACAAACAATCCTCCAAGTTCCACGACTCAATGGTCTCCATTTTCCACTCCTTTTCCTGATTACATACAAGTGTCAATTTTCCATTCCCTTTGAACAATATGTCTTGCTTTAAGTTGTCAAGAAACTTGGCCTTCAGGCCTTATGTATCCTGTTCTTCCCAGATCGAAGAAAAGCATATCCATCTCCTTTTCAAGGCCAATAGGCCTGGGTCAAAAGGCACGTCTAGGTCACCAGGGGGCGTAACAGCAAAGGCCTGCGATGGCTGTAGCAGTGGGGGGGGCGATGGTGTAGCAGAAGGATCAGTAAAGGAGCCTGCAGCTCCCTCACTATCTGGCAAACCACATGCTTCTGACTGTGGTCCCACATGGCTCTTTAAGGCCTCAGAGACTGCTCGCCAGGTGTCGAGCAATCCCACTGCAACCTTGTCATTTTTAGTTGCAGAGTACCACACCTTGACATCAATTTGGTCCAATGTTTCAGGCTCATAAACTGTCTGATTAATAAGGAGAATAAGCTGTAAAGTTACCAGGACAGTCTTTGTTCCTAAGGATGTATGATTCCCCGTAATGCACAACTGCTTACCCGCGAGGGGCAGCTGTGTGCACGGGTCCACTTCTCTCAGCTTGAGCTTCTTTCCAGCTCCGGTGCGCCCATTTCCAGCGACTTTCAGTACGAGCTTCTCTGAGCAGTTTGCTGAGTTTGGCCGAACCCATCTCCAAGAGGCAATCAATGTGCCTGTTGCCATCCTGGTCTCCGTTCTTCTAGCCTGTTCCTTTTAATTCCTCTTTCCTGCTTCTTTATTGATGACATAACTTCATCACATGGTGTTGCCTTTTTTTATCTTGAAGGAAGGCTCCCCTCTTATACCCTTCTCTCCACAGCAGTCCTTTTCAAAACAACTTTTCATTGGTCAAACAACTTTGCCTATAACAACAACAGCAAACACCCAGCAACTTCCATGCCTTAATGGCTGGAGAACAAGCAACCTGAGACTGCATGGGGTCTCCTGAATCACCCTTCTTTGTTCCCTCTAAACTCTTTTACATTCCTGATGGCCTCATCGTTAAGAGTCTGATGTTATCATCAATGATGGGGCTTGTCGACCCCCATGACCACACTCCCACATCTCCCCCTTCTTTATTAATATCAGCCATTTTCTTAACACGAATTACCACTCCATATATAACAAGGACAAAATCTAAGTCTCAAAAATGACAGTTTCCAGCTACTGGAGCTTCACTGTCCATGTGGGAAGATATAACCAGTATCTGTAGGCTCTTTCTACCTCCACCTTCACGATCACTAATAATTCTTTTTGGCTAGCAATGCTTTTTTGGGTGTCTGGAGAAAGAAAAGCTGTGCAAGCCAGATCTGAACCTGGCTCCAGTCCCTATTGTAATAAAGATTGTATAAAGAATTTGTCTATCAAACCGGTGGGGGTAACAGGATAAGCTGTTTAACCTCTGTAACTTATCTCCAACCACCACATCCTGTTGAGCAGACAATTGTGATAACTACCTGCTGCAAGATAACAATTGCAGTAACTGAAATGCCCAAATAATGAAAGGACGATCAATCCGCCAGGCAGAGGAAGACTATGACCTTCATCCCCATGACCACCAGAGAGCCCGTGACGACCCCCTAGCAACTGGTTGCGCAACCACAGAAGAAACCAGGATGTGCCACTCAACCCGGGACCACTAGACAATAAAAGGGGACCCTGGCAGGGGTAAGGCACGCTGTTGGTGGAGCAAGAGACTACCTGGCCGCCCAGCGCTGTTTTACCTGCTTGACTGCTTGCTTGAATAAATTCTGTTTTGATAAGTACAAATGACTTCTAGCTTTTATAAAAATTTGGTGCCGTGACTCGGATACAGGAAAATTTGGTCTGGAATCAGAGCTTGAGGGGGGCGCCCCATCTTCGGATGGCCCTTGGGTGACTGATCCCTTGTCCAAATCCTGTACGTCCGAACTTTAAATTCAGGTAAGCAGGCAAAAGAATCCCGCAGTACCCCATAATTTTTGTGCACGAAGATCCGAACGAAGACTCAAGATTGAGTAAGTATTGGTGAGTGGTTCTGTTCAGTCGGGGTGGGTTTCCTGAGGTGTGACTGACTGAGACGTTCCTGAGGAACGAAGCGAGTGCGGACCCTCTTGTAGTGCAGTTCCCATTGCCCGCGAGGGCGTGGGCCACAAACAAGGGGAGCGTGTGTGTACGGAGGCACCTCAGAAGATGGGACAGAAGAAAAGCAAGCCTTCTGATCCCATGGGTGGTCCAAAGATAGGGCTACCAGACATACCACCAGAAAGTCCATTAGGAATAATGATTAGAAATTGGAACAATAGGGGCCCCAGAAAATGAAAGAGTAAATTAAAAATGGTCCAGTAATATATGATAGAATGACCAAAAGAACCCTTAAGACCCCATGTATTTAGGCCGATATCTGGGTCCACGGAGGACTGGGTCTATCAGGCTTTGAACATTAATGTTAATAGTAGAATACCCGTGGATCCGGAAGAGAGCAAGTATGTTGCAGCTAAAACACGGAATTAGAAATTTACTGGATATAACCAAAGCAAGTTGCCACGTTAGGCATTGTGGTGTAATTGCTTGAAGTAACTAGGAAAATAAAACTAACATTCACATTTTTTAAGGAAAATGTACAGCATTGAAGAGGCTTTCAGGGTAGGGCACAACTGCATTACCTGAGCATTCCCTAGGCTCCCAACCTTAGATGCTATCGCGCTGGGGAAACTTGGTGTGCTAGCCCTAAGAAACAGTACGGAGCATAGAGTGGAGTGGAGACACCACGGCTAGGCTCTGTAACCAGGTGGGGACTCGATTGTTCTTGTGCACACCAAGACCGATAAGCTGCACTTTTGCTACCCTGAGCCAAGGACCTGTCATGTTTTGACAAATGCTGTACCCTAGTGTACTTTTTGCTCATTATAATATCATTATAATACCCAAACACACCTCCATCCCAAAAGCTACCCGCCTCCAAGGTGTGACCACCCCTCACCGAGCATGCGCTCTGAATTTCTTGGAGCCTATTACTTTAAACTGAGATGGGAGAACTTTTCACCAATCATAACTAAGATATGCTTGACTAGAGCCACTCAAGCTCCACCTAAAAGATAGAAAATAATATAAATTGGCCCAAGAAAGAGGGGATGTTAGGGAAGATACCGCCGTCAGGGGAGATACTATCCCGAGGAAATACAACATCCTTAGGACCTCCTGACTCCTGGGATCAGTCAACGGGCTGAGCCTCTCTTCCCCCCCCATTGGGACGCCTTTGGGTGAGATCTGAATACTTGCTTATATCCTTTTAACGCGTTTATTTCTAGGCTGCGCATCTGTAACACCTGAATATTTCATGCATGATAGCTTGCGTTTGCAGATAGTCACTTTCTCCGGCAATCCAAAAGAACCTGATTATCTGTTGCTGTAATAAACCATACTTGATTGCATTGTGATAGCTCTCATTAAGTGCAACTAGGGTGGTTATCCGTGATAGTCCAGTGTTCTGAATCTAACCAGACCCCCAGACGGTTAATGCGTTGTTGGTGAATGTCTGAACGGACCCTCAGATGGTTAACGCGTTGTTGGTGAATGTCCGACTGGTTCAGTACCCTGAATCCGACTGAGCCCGTAACGGTTAATCAGCTACACCCCTTAACGCGACAGGCGTGCACGACTTTGGTGGGACTACCCCCACCCCCCCCAAATGCCACCCACCGCTGAGTAAACATACCTACTTTACAATCTTACTGATTGTGGAGTCAGCTTTCTGTGTGTCATTTTGGTGAGCCAGGCAGGAGACACTCTGCTCGGCTGCGGGATCAGCTGCGGAGCGGATGCCCCTAAATGCACCCTGAG
This sequence comes from Anas acuta, assembly GCF_963932015.1. Lineage (NCBI taxonomy): Eukaryota > Metazoa > Chordata > Aves > Anseriformes > Anatidae > Anas > Anas acuta. The sequence goes on along the minus strand of NC_089016.1, from coordinate 25,580,572 downwards.
TGTTTTGCTTGGAGGGGACTCCACTCTCAGCCGCTCACTGCAGGAGCAGACAAAGACCTCCTGAAGCTGTGGACAAATGGTATGTTTTCAGCTGCTGGAGGGATACTAACTGGAATGTTAATAATTGTATGTCTTATTCTTAAATGTCCAGGTATTTTGTGTTGAAAGTATTTGTGTAAGTGTAAGGGTTTGAAACAAAGTGGAATGAGTCACTCCACGAAGAACACAGTCAGAGACAATACTTGTTTGGTTGGTTATCATTCTAAATTATATTCTTGTGGTATGAATGAGATGTGCTAGAGGCCTCTTTGTGTGATTGCATGATTGTGCTGCGTGAGTGAGACGCAGTGTCACTGCGAAGCGAGTGCAGAGTTCCGATCCGCAGTTCCGTATTTTCCGTGAGGGGAGCGGCCAGAGACGAACGAAATGCATGACAGACCGAAAAGAAGGGCTGTTTTATCCAAGTGTTGATTGGTGGTGCCCAACATATGGGCCTGGCAGTGTATCTTGTGATCCTATTTTTGCTCTTAAATGCTTTGAGTGTGACAAGAAAAAAGGCGGGAGCATTATCTAAGTAACTAACAGTTGAGAAGTGTTGGTGTACTTGCTGTGGTGTTTGGTCATTTTCCCAAGTACTGGGGGGGAGCGGACTGACTGATTATCAAAGCGGTAGAATGGAGTCATTTCTTTGGTGGTTCAGGCTTGAGCCCTGGGAATTTGGTAAGAAGGGGGAGAGTGAATTTATTTAGGCCTCAATACCCTTTAAACCCCCATATTGAAGGATACACAGGAGTGATTCCTTGATTTGTATGGGCTTACTAACAAAGTGCATGAGAAAAATTGGCATTCGGCTTGAAATTCGGTCCTGTTGAAATGTAAAGTTTTGTGGAAAAGGTGGTAATGTTTGTATAGAAGATGGAAGGCTGAGTGCTTCAGCTGTTTTCCTGAAGTTCTGTGCCTTTATGATTGAAACGGGGCTCGTTAATAATCTGAAATAGGAAAGTTTGTATGTGGGAAGAAGAGTTTAATCCCAGAGAATTGAATTGGGACATTGGGGAAGAAGATTAGGAAAAGATAGTAAAAACCCACAGTAAAAAGGTTTTAGTGTAAATTGAAACAAAGGACAGTAACTAGTAAACTGGAGAAACTGGAGAAAATAGGGGATAAATTAGAACAAGGAAAATGGACACTGCCCGAGGGGCGAAAGATATTGCCAAAAGCTTATGCAAGGCAAATATTGGGACGTTTGCATGCACAAACACATTGGGGTACAAAGGCGTTAAGTGATCATTTACTTACACAATTTGGTTGCATTGGGTTTTTTGAAATAGCAAAGCAAATTACACAAGGTTGCTTAACTTGTCAGAAGATAGATGAGAAAGTGTTTCAGCAAGCAGCCACGGGAGGGAGAAAAACACAACAACACAGCTTATAGGCCTTTTGAGAAAGTACAAGTTGATTTCACTGAATTGCCCAAGGTAGAAAATACAAATACAAAAATACAAATACAAAATATTGTATTAAATACAATACCTTATATTAAAGATGACTAATACACTCGGTTATACAAGGAATGCAAATATCTGCAGTACCCGTTGACCCAGCACCAGGGAAAGTGAAAACCCATTACCTGATGATAATAAAAACAAAAGAAGATCCAAAATTGGTATCAATTTGGCAAGTATTGACTCAACTGGAAAGGAAAACACGAATCAATACCATGAAAAAGGAGATGGGGGATTGTGAAATGTGTTCATCTGATTCGTGTCAATATGGAACAATGCTAGGGCTGCATGATGAAATGTGACCTTCTGTCTTACATACCCTTGTATAACCACAAGTCTAAGAAAAACAGAATGGTTAATGTATATAGTTATTGTATCTTGTATCTTGTATATAGTTCTTGTGTCTTGCAAAGGAATGTTTTAGCAATTTGTGTCAATAGAGAGCTTGAAGCAAAATGTATTTGTAGGCTTTTCCTTGAAGTCTCTGATATCTGGGGGGGGGGGGTGTTCAGAGTAACTGCTAACTATTATGACTATTGCATGGGACACTATGCAAGTTTCTGCTATCTGGCCAGGAGATTAAGGAGAAGGGGAAAGATGAAGAATGACTAAAAGACAAAGCTTGCAGGGGACGCTGCACAAGTCTCTGACATACAGCCAAGTTGGACAAAGGAGAAGGACAAGAGGGAGGAAGACTATGAGCCTTCAGCACGAGAGAACCACAGAGGGACCACCGGAGACTGATACGCATGCTCCAGTGGGAGGGTTTGGATTCCGGAAACTAATTACAATAACCCTGTTTTTTTTTAGAAGTAGTAATGAATATGTATCAGCCTAGGAGCATAAAAATCAGCTGCTTGATGTAACTGGTGTGTGTCTTAGTGAAGCAGAGACTCCCGGCACACCCAGTGCTGTTTGCTTACCTCTATTCCTTTAATAAATTGTAAACTTTGATTGTAACCCTATTTGGGACTTAGCCATTTATTACAGGCCTGTACTTGTGGAAGGTGTCCCTGCAGATAGCATAGGACTTGGGACTAGATGATATTTAAAGTCCCTTCCAATCCAAATGATTCAGAGATTCTATGAGTCTATGAGTGTTGCTGAATGAAGATGACCATTTTTACATCGTTTTTCTTGGAGTTGTACCATATAAACAAGATGAAAGTAACTACTGAAGCTCCCATCAGAGGTGTCCCACTATATTTCTCATCTTAATATTCATTTCTTTGATCCCAGGTTCTCTCTTGGAACCCACTGAATTTGCAAATTCTTAATAAAGAAGCTATATGAACATTGCAGCTACTGAAAAAAAACAGTCATCTTTCTTCATCTACAAGAGACGGTCACCATAAAATCACCCTCCTGTTGGTAGTATTTCATAGTGGGAAGGAAAATTCCTTCCTTCCTTTTTAAAGAAAAAAAAAATCAGCAAAACCAAAAAGAAACAGATCATGAATGTGCAATACAAATTGTACTAATGACTATTTTTTATTAGTTCTCTCCTGTCCTGGGGAGTCTCTGAAATAGATCTGTTCTTTGTGTAGCAATGTAAAGAATGAGAATCTTGCTCCTTGCTGACCATTACTTAGATAGGAAACTAACCATCTCTCCCCTTTATGTCATTGCATATTTGATACCTCATTTATGGTTAGGTTGGGGCAACCTAATAGGTATAGAAGGACTAGAAGCTTCTCTTGTTGTACAGTCCAGAAATTTCTGTTCAGAAGGCAGAAATAGTGATGGATAGCTTTTGGCCATGCTTTTCAAACCAATACATTGCTTTTTATGGAGGCCATTGTGTGAAAAATGGCCTCTACTCGGCTCTGTGAGGCTGCACCTCGAGTACTGTGTTCAGTTTTGGGCCCCTCGCTACAAGAAGGACATCGAGGTGCTCGAGAGAGTCCAGAGAAGGGCGATGAAGCTAGTGAGGGGTCTGGAGAACAAGTCTTACGAGGAGCGGCTGAGGGAGCTGGGTTTGTTCAGCCTGGAGAAGAGGAGGCTCAGGGGCGACCTTATCGCTCTTTATAAATATATTAAAGGAGTCTGTAGCGAGGTGGGGATTAGTCTATTCTCCCACGTGCCTGGTGACAGGACGAGGGGGAATGGGCTAAAGTTGCGTCAGGGGTGTTTTAGGTTGGATATTAGGAAGAAATTCTTTACTGAGAGGGTTGTGAGGCATTGGAATGGGCTGCCCAGGGAAGTGGTGGAGTCACCATCCCTGGAGGTCTTTAAAAGACGTTTAGATGTTGAACTTAGCGATATGGTTTAGTGGAGGACTTGTTAGTGTTAGGTCAGAGGTTGGACTCGATGATCTTGAGGTCTCTTTCAACCTAGACAATTCTGTGATTCTGTGATTCTGTGAAAAACAGCTAACAAAACTAAAACTGAAATAAGTGGGGAAAAAAAAAAAAAGAAAAAGAAATACAAAAACACAAATAACCTCCTCATATGCAGTGACTCATTTGGAAGAAAAAGAAAAGAGGAAATCTGTTAATATTTAGATCAGAAGGTTGTGGCACTGAACCATGCTGGGTACTAACAAGAGAAAGGAAAGAGTTATATGTTTTAAACTATAAGATGAAGTACTGATCTAGATCCAACTGAAAATGCCTTTGGTTAGTGTAGTGGGTTTACGTGGCAAGGTTTTGGTAGCAGGGGGCCATAGGGGTGGTTTCTGTGAGAAGGATCTAGAAGCTGCCCCATGTTTGGGAAGGGCCCCACTGCTGACCAGAGCCGAACCAATAAGCAATGTTGTTTTGCGCCTCTGTGAGAGCATATTTAAGACAGGGAAAAAAAACACTGCGCCACACAGCAGCTGGGAGAGTCAAGGGAGTGAGGAACGGCACCAAGGTCAGTGTAGAAGGAGGGGGAGAGGTGCTCCAGGCGCCGGAGCAGAAGTCCCCTGCGGCCTGTGGTGAGGACCATGGTGAAGCAGGCTGTCCCCCTGCAGCCCATGGAGTACCACGGTGGAGCAGGGTTCCATGCTGCAGCCCGTGGAGGAGACCACGGTGGAGCAGGTGGCCCTGCACCGACGGAGGCTGCCGCCTGTGGAAGACCCCTGCCGGAGGAGATTCCGGGCCGGACCTGTAGCCCATGGAGAGGAGACCACGCAGGAGCAGGTGACCTGGCAGGAGCTGCTGCCTGTGGGGGACCCAGGTTGGAGCAGTTTTCTCCTGAGGGATGGACCCTGTGGTACGGACCCATATCTGGAGCAGCTCTAGAAGAGCTGCTGCCTGTGGGAAGCCCACACTGGATCAGTTCATCGAGGACTGTATCCCGTGGGTGGGACCCCACAGCACAGGGGATGAGAGTGACCGAGAAGGAGCGGCAGAGAAGAAGTGCTGTAGACTGACCATAACCCCCATTCCCCCGTTCCCCTGCACCGCTCGGGGGGAGGAGGTGGAAGATGGTGGATGGGGGGGGGGAGGTGCTTTTGGTTTCTTTCTTTTTTTTCTCACTTCTCTAGCTTGTTAGTAATAAGCAATAAATCTTACTGTCTACCTATGCCGAGTCTGTTTTGCCCGTTACAATAATTACTGCATGATTTTCTCGTCCTTATCTCAACCTTTGAGCCCTTTTTACATATTTTCTCCCCATTCCTCTTTGAGGAGGGGGAGTGAGAGAGCGGCTGTGGTGGAGCTCGGCTGCCCACTCGAGCGGAACCACGACAGTTAGAAAAAAATAAGATCTAAGAAATGCAGTATGGCTTTTGATAATTTGGACAGAGAACTTAATTTGAAGAAGTGGGGTAAAAATGTAAGTTTCCCCTAAAAATGTGGATCTTGCATTGACTCTTAAAATAAACAAACAAAAATTATTCTTTCATAAGCATTTCTAAAAGCTCAATAACACAAGAATCCTTCCGCAGTCTGTTCAGCCATGTCAGGAGATGCACAGTGACCAGGGAAAACACCTTACAATTTCTGGAAACCTTAGTGGAGAAGGATTTTAAAGGGTAATTAGGAACCCCTATTTAGAACAGACATATAATTTCTCCTTTAAATGGTCAGAACACAAAATCAGATTTGTAGGTCATGCTTGCCAAAAATGGAGAAAGACTATGGCCTGTAAAGTAGTCAAAGAAAGCAGCTGCTCTTAGATTTTAGCTCCTCCCTTTTAAAGCATTAAATATGCCTGTCAAAATGTCAAGGAAGAACCCGAGGTCTGTCCGTGCTGTTGCTCTGCAGGTATGAGGAGCTCAGCCTGCATCAGTGACAGCTGTGAAATCCCTACGAGGCCGTGGATTGGCAACATGCAGGTAGTAGAATGCATCAAGTGCTTTTGGATCCTGTGCTTTGAAGAGGCCTCTTGTAAACAGGGATTATTAATAGCATCTGCGGCTCCTGCTACAAGGTATAGTCTGTGGCCACCTAAGAAGCTAAGGAGAAAAATGGGCTGTGTGCTCAGCAGCTCCTTTGAAGGATCAGCCCAGGACACATCTGTGTTTGGTAGGGTGGCGATGACTCAGAGCTGGCAGCTGAACATTTCCCTCCTCTGCCATAGTAACACAGCAAAAAGGAGTGCAAAGTGCAGCACCAGAAGGAACATGGCTCCTGGCTGCCCTTACGGAGGTGTGTGAAGGGACAAGTGCAGTAATCACATGTTGGGACTGCTGGGAAGAGCTTTGCGCTCCAACCGTCACATCGCACTGAGGAGGCAGCTCCTTGTGAAGCACTGCGGGCTGCGGACATGGTCACCCCTCAGCTCAGCTCCCAGTGAGATGTTTGGGCCTGTGGGGCCAGGTGAGCCCAGGAGATGGAGGGGAGGCCTGTCTGGGGCAGTGAGGGGCTCTGGGGGGCATACTCGAACTGGGCAGGGGAAGGGCAGGACAGCTGGCTGTCCCAGGTGGCACACCTCATGTGTGGTGACATGGGGATGTTCCTGACCGACTGCCTCCACCACAAAATGGACAGCTGCTGTGGTGCAAGCGTGATTCAACAAGATCCTTGGGTGCTCCCCTGTAGGCTCTGGTACAATCAATGACTACAGCAACGCAGGAGGAACAGAAACCCAATTTCAGCTCATCCAGGAGGAAACCTCTTTAGTGCTTAAGATTTCTCATTCTGCAATTATCTAAGCCCTGAGTCCAACTGATTAAAGGGAGGTACAGTGTGGGCCTGCTAGTGGCTTCAGTGGGGAAAGTATTGTGGCAATTTGTTGGATCCAGGGAGGATGGTCTGAGTGTAGGTGAAGCTATGCCAGTTCCAGCAAAGGGGTGAAACCCTCCTGGCAACACATGGCTGCAGGCTCCACTAGTTTCACTGGGGGCTGTTAGAAAGCTGCATCCCCCAAACAGGACTCTGCTGAATTGGAAGTAGAGTCAGGGGCTCCGGGTGTTTACATGTACTTGCTGTGACTCATTTCATGAAAACCTGTTCTGGGGAAGATACTTATTTGCAATGCTTTGTTCAAAGGAATGCCGAATACCCCAGCAATGGTGATCCTATCTTTTTCTAGGGCTAAGGGATCATTTGCATTTTAGACAACAATTTGTGCAGAGTTGGATCAGCCTTTCTCACAGCCTCATGCATACCTGTATCAGCACACTTGCAATGGGAGTTAGAAAAATGGTGTAAATGAGTTCCAAATAAGTAAATGAAATCCTCAGCAGTCTCACGAACCCACTGAAGGCCCTTCTCCCTGGGTTCCAGACCACCGCTGATCTGCAGACTACAGCAGTGGAAAACTGCTTTCAGCTAACAGAGACCACTGCCAGAAAGACTGCACTGGTATCCAGCCTATGTCCTTTTGTCTTAATTTCTGCTCATGACTGTTTCATATCAGCACTCACTGCTGGCCCCTCACTGGGACTATCTAATCTGCTATGCCCCTACAGCTTTCTGTGCCTTACTCTGATGAATACTTACTGCAGTCCCCTGCTTTATAATTTGAAAAATAGCATTTTGCAGAGGACTCAAAGGCAGAAGGGATAGAGAAATAAGGCAACCTTTCAATCCATTTATCAAAGTCCTTGAAGTTCACATTTCAATGAAACAATCAGAAACAGGGACCATAAAAATTGAATATGAAATCTAGGGCATTTTAAATAAATGGAAAGATTAACAACAAAGCTGACTCCCCTTGATGATAAGAGAAAATCAGTCAGGAGACCTGTTGATCCTGGATGGATCTTGTTTATTAGGAAGAGCCAATTGAATGAACCGATAGAAGAAAAACACAGAAATATAATGTTTATTAATTTCCTGTTTCTGTTTGCTTAATTGAATATTTTGCTTTGCAAAGTGCAAAAAAATGGTTCTAATATTATGCTGTAGCCAAGCGAGACCCATTTAATCACACTCAATGGGTCAGAGTCTACATTAGGCCATGTGCTGTTGAACTGCATCTGTATTCCCCTGGCAAAGGCATCGTTAGCTGGCAAAGCTCATCCTTGTGAGGAATGTTTTAACAATTCCAATTCGTGTCCATAAATTCGTGTCCATAAAGAACAATTCTGTTTGAATCCTGTCTGCCTCTGGGCCCTGCACTGGCAATTTAATTCTTGAACCACAGATGCAGTGTGTCCCAGTCTCCCCCTCATTCTAGTCAATTTATCAAGTCTTCAGAAAACACTCCTTAAATTTATGAACCTGTTTGCTTTTGTTATTCCTGACTTCTAGTTCTAACAGTTACAGGTTTTTTCTGTCTTCTTCGAGATTGATTTAACACTGCTATAGATGTTATATAGATGACTGTGAATAGCTGGGAAAGAATGTTTTAATTGCTCGTGAGTCATCAAGCTGTTTGGGAGTTTCAGAACAACTGATAATAACTGGTGACTGCTGGTGACTGTTATGAGATACTATGTGGATCCTTGGTATCTGGCCAGGGGGGCCAAGAGATTAAGAGGAAGAAAAAAGAAGCTGAAGGACGGTTGGGAGACAAGACCTGCAGAGAGTGTGCAGAGAGTGTTCCATAAACTTGGAATAGTGCCGAGTGAGTACAAAGGTGAGAGGAAGACTACGAGCCTTCAGCATGAAAGACCCCTAGAGACCCCCAGAGGAGACTGATGCGCATGCTCCAGTAGGAGGAACTGGACCCCGGAAGCTAATTATAATAATCTATTTTTTTAGAAGTAGTAATGAATATGTATTAGTCTAGGTGCATAAAAACAGCTGCTTGATGTAACTGGTGTGCGTCCTGGTGGAGCGGAGACTCCCGGTGCACCCAGAGCTGTTTGCTTACCTCTATTCCTTTATATTCTTTTAATAAATCCTATTTTTTTATTTAATCCTAATTTGAATCCTGAGCCATTTATAACATCCTGATGTTGCTGAAGACCGAGTGGCACATATGAAACACCCCATCCTCACTCAGAAATGGCAACAGTTAATGGATCAACACAACAGAAACCCCACGACTGGACCTGAGAGCTACCAGACACAGCTTCTATTTACTGCTGCCCATTAGACCATCTCTTGGCTAAGGAGAAGTTGTTTTCATGATAGTTGTCTGGCATAATTATTTTCAGGCATAGAAACATTTAAATAATGAAGCTCAGAAGGCATGACTTTTTGAGGTGAGATCTCATCGATTTAGGCGTTTGCAGCACGTGTCATGCTCTCTCAGCTTCGGGCTCAGGGGACCTTTTAAGGAGACAAATTCTCCCACGTCTGCGAGTCTGTGAGATTTCCTGCATCTTCTAGGAAGTTTGAAGCTGTTCTTCTTAGAAAAGCAATGCTGGGCAATGGGACCATAGGTCCCAGCTTCTGTTCACTAGATGTTACAGCTTCATGTTAAAATGAGGCATGAATGGAGCAAACCCACACCTCTTCTGGAGAGGGAACTGATTAAGTGTGAGGCAGACAAAGGGTGAGTAAAATTAATCTCCCCATAAGGGATTTGCAAGGGAGTCTATGGGGAATGTAAAACTACCCCATGAAAAGTTAAGTACCAAACTCATGGGCTTTGCAGAAAATCTCAGATGCTATTATTATTGTTTTCACTTAATATTGATCATAGTCTCAGAGCTGAGTGCCACCACTTTCTCCACCAACTGCAATAGTGATCTTCGTGAAAGCCACTTTGAAGTTTCTCTTTCCTTTTGTTTGTTTCTCTTTCGTTTTGTTTTTCCTGCTCTTAATTTCTCACAGATTGCTTTGGTAACCTTCACTATTAGTTTATTTCCCCCCAACTTGCTGCTGTGAGGAATGTTTTAACAATTCGTGTCCATAAAGAACAGTCCTGTCTGCCTCTGGGCCCTGCACTGGCAATTTAATTCTTGAACCACAGATGCAGTGTGTCCCAGTCTCCCCCTCATTCTAGTCAATTTATCAAGTCTTCAGAAAATACTCCTCAAATTTATGAACCTGTTTGCTTTTGTTATTCCGGACTTCTATTTCTAACAGTTACAGCCTTTTTTTGTCTTCTTCGAGATTAACTTAACACTGCTATAGGTATGACTGTCCCTGTGAATGGCTGGTGAAGAATGTTTTAATTACTGGTGAAGTGTCAATAAGAAAGTTATTTGTGTTTGTATGAAGTCTTTGATGTCTGGTGGTTTCAGAACAACTGATAACTAGTGACTGTTATGGGATACTATGCAAGCCTCTGGTATCTGGCCAGGTGGCCAAGAGATTAAGAAGAAGAAAAAAGAAGCTGAAGAACGGCTGGGAGACAAGACCTGCAGGAGATGTTCTATAAACTTGGTACGGTGCCAAAGGAGTATAAAGGGGAAGGAAGAGAAAAAAACTTGGAGAGGAAGACTACGAGCCTTCAGCATGAAAGACCCCTAGAGACCCCCAGAGGGACCACCGGAGACTGATGCGCATGCTCCAGTAGGAGGGACTGGACCCCGGAAGCTAATTATAATAACCTGTTTTTTTTTAGAAGTAGTAATGAATATGTATTAGTCTAGGAGCATAAAAATCAGCTACTTGATATAACTGGTGTGCGTCCTGGTGGAGCGGAGACTCCCGGTGCACCCAGCACTGTTTGCTTACCTCTATTCTTTTATATTCTTTTAATAAATCCTATTTTTTTATTTAATCCTAATTTGAATCCTGAGCCATTTCTAACAATTTGGGGGCTCGTCCGGGATGGCTATAGTTCCTGAATTCTGATTTAATCTAGGAGAGGCGCCCCCCCATTTGGTGGCTCCTGTTTGAATCGGATCGGGACTAATGCCATCCTGAACCTGAATAAAGGTAAGCAAAGAATTTGATTTTTTTGATTTTTTTTTGAGCTCCCTTGCTGGCTGTTTTTTGCCCGTAATTCTGCGCGCGAAGATCCGGACGAAGACGACAGAGTCGTTTGGATACTGTTTGGTTGGATTCCGGTGTCCGGGATCGAACCGGACGAAGACGACAGTCGTTTGTGGATACCGTCTGGTTCGATCCCAGACGAAGACAGCAGAGACGCTGGTGGATACCGTCTGATTGGATTCTGGACAAAGATGACTGATTCGTAAGATACCATCCGGTTGGGTAAAGGTGCGGTTGCCAGTGTTTGTGTGTGTGAGAGTGTAACTGAGACTTCTAAAGTCAGCGTGGAGGTCTTTTTGTTTTCTCACCAGTTCTAATCTCCTGTGGGGGGGCGGGGCCGGTGAAGGGAGTGATACGTGGGTGACAGGTCCTAAACCCCCTGCAAGACACTCTCACTGGGGGCAACCAAGGGCTGTGGGAATTGCCACAAGTAAAATTCCAAGATGGGTCAGATAAAATCGAAGACCAAGGACCAGGAAGAAGGGAGCAAAAAGTCCATTATGAATAATGATTAGAAATTGGAACAATAGGGGCCCCAGAAAATTAAAGAGTAAATTAAAAATGATCCAGTATTATATGATAGAATGACCAAAAGAACCCTTAAGACCCCATGTATTTTGATCCACGGAGGACAGGGTCTGTCAGGCTTTGAACATTAATAGTAGAATACCCGTGGATCCGTGTCGTGGTTTAACCCGGCCGGCAGCTAAACACCACGCAGCCGTTCGCTCACCCTCCCCCCTCCCTCTCTGGGATGGGGGAGAGAAATGGAAAGTGAAGCCCGTGAGTTGAGATAAAGACAGTTTAATAAGACAGGAAAATAATAATAACAAAAATAATAATAACAATAATAATAATAATGATACAATGGTGATAATAGGTAAGTAATAATAGTATGTACAAACAAGTGATGCACAATGCAATTGCTCACCACTCGCTGACCGATGCCCAGCCTAACCCCGAGCAGTCCGGCCCCCTCCCCCCGGCTAGCCACCCCTATATATTGTTTAGCATGACGTCAGATGGTATGGAATACCCCTTTGGCTAGTTTGGGTCACCTGTCCCGGGTCTGTCCCCTCCCAGCTCTTACTGCACCCCCAGCCTGCCCGTTGGCAGGACAGAGCAAAAGGCTGAGATGTCCTTGGCTTGATATAAGCACTGCTCTGCAACAATTAAAACATTGGGGTGTTATCAGCACTCTTCTCATCCTAAGCCAAAACACAGCATTCCACCAGCTACTAGGAAGAAAATTAATTCTGTTCTAACTGAAACCAAGACAATCCGGAAAAGAGCAAGCTGAAACATTGGAATTAGAAATTAGAGAGCAATTGATTAAGAATGAATATGTGCTACATTTGTGCCTGTGCTGCACTTATACCTCCAGATAACAGGAGCCTCTCGGACCCCGAAGAACCAGATCAAAAACAACCTCACGGTTCGGACTTTAATCAAGGGGTCTGAGATAAGGAGGCCTGTTCACAAAGGGACAGGTTATGCATATGTATAGGAATGTTCATGTATATGTAACTCTTTACTAGAGTAATTTGCCACGTTAGGCGTGCACGACTTTGGTGGGACTACCCGCCCCGTGCTGCCCAGAACTGAGTAAACATACCTACTTTACAATCTTACTGATTGTGGAGTCAGCTTTCTGTGAGTCATTCTGGTGAGCCAGGCAGGAGACACTCTGCTCGGCTGTGGGATCGGCTGCAGCGTGGACGCCCCTAGGTGCACCCTGAGTGTTTTGCTCGGAGGGGGCTCCACTCTCAGCTGCTCACCGCAGGAGCAAGGATCTCCTGAAACTGCAGACAAACGGTATGTTTTCAGCTGCTGGAGGAATACTAACTGTAGTGTTAATAATTGTATGTGTTTTTATGTATGTATTTTGTGTTGAAAGTATTTGTGTAAATGTAAGGGTTTGAAACAAAGTGTTACAAGTCACTTCACGAAGAACACAGTCAGAGACAATACTTGTTTGGTTGGTTATCATTCTAAATTATATTACTGTGGTATGAATGAGATGTGCTGGAGGCCTCCGTGTGCGATTGTGCTGTGTGAGTGAGACGCAGCGTTGCTGCAAAGCGAGTGCAGAGTTCCAATCCGTTGTTCCGTACTCTCCGCAAGGGGAGTGGGCAGAGATGAATGAAGTGCGTGACAGACTGAAAAGAAGTGCTGTTTTATCCAAGTTTTGAGTGGTGGTGCCTAATATATGGGCCCGGTGTATCTTGTGTATCTTGTGTATCCTATTTTTGCTCTTAAATGTTTTAACTGTGACAAGAAAAAGGCAGGAGCATGATCTGACTCTACTGGTGTCTGTCGTGCTTTCAGCCGTGCTTCCTGCAACATATGGGGCCCGAACAGGCAGAGGCCCGCACAGGCCGAGAGACCGGAGCGGCGACGGGAGATCGCAGCGGCGCCGGGAGACCTGGCAGAAGCCGGAACACCTGAGAGACATTGAGAAACTCCAAGCACCGACCCGGACAAAGGAAAACGCAGGAAATTGAAGTAATCGCAGTGCGACGCGGGACATCCAAGATCGAGTTGCTACGGGAGACCAGAGGCGTCAGTGGACAACGGCAGCCGACCCTCTCCATGTGGCGAGTCAGCACATAGAGGGGCAGAGATCAGGACCCTGCAGCCTGTCTGACCTAACCATGGAGGCAGCAGCAGCTGTGCTGCTTCTCTCTGGCATTCTTTTTATAAGAGGTTTATCTTGCAATGCAAAAAAGACTATTCGTCCCCAGATCGGTGTTATAACTATTACTAATGATGACTTAGCTCTATTGCGGGGCAGGAGTGCAGAGACGCAGATTACACTGCCAAATGACCACCGGCAGGCTCTGTCACAAACAGCTTCTAAGGTTGCAGCTGGCACTGCCTGCAGCCGTATAGCAGACGTTACACTCTCTTTCCTAACTAGTAATCATGTGTCTCATCCATTTGTGGTGAATGGTCAGTGGCAAAAAGAAAAGGGGGAGAGTAAGGGGTGGTGTGGTGTAAATGCCTGAAGTAACTAGGAAAGTAAAACTAACATTCACATTTTTAAGGAAAAGGTACAGCATTGAAGAGGCTTTCAGGGTAGGGCACAACTGCATTACCTGAGCATTCCCTAGGCTCCCAACCTTAGATGCTATCACGCTGGGGAAACTTGGTGTGCTAGCTCTAAGGAACACCACGGAGCGTGGAGTGGAGTGGAGACACCACGGCTAGGCTCTGTAATCAGGTGGGGCCTCGATTGTTCTTGTGCACAAAGCTGCACTTTTTGCCACCCTGAGCCAAGGACCTGTCATGTTTTGACAAATGCTGTACCCTAGTGTACTTTTTGCTCATTATAATATCATTATAATACCCAAACACACCTCCATCCCAAAAGCTACCCGCCTCCAAGGTGCGACCACCCCTCACTGAGCATGCGCTCTGAATTTCTCGGAGCCTATTACTTTAAACGGAGACGGGAAAACTTTACACCAATCATAACTAAGATATGCTTGACTAGAGCCACTCAAGCTCCACCTAAAAGATAGAAAATAATATAAATTGGCCCAAGAGAGAGGGGATGTTAGGGAAGATACCATCGTCAGGGGAGATACTATCCCGAGGACATACAACATCCTTAGGACCTCCTGATTCCTGGGATCAGTCAACGGGCTGAGCCTCTCTTCCCCCCCCATTGGGACGCCTTTGGGTGAGATACTTGCTTATAAATCTCTATAGAGTCTTTGATCCTTTTAACGCGTTTATTTCTAGGCTGCGCACCTGTAACACCTGTAACACCTGTAACACCTGTAACACCTATAACACCTGTAACACTTATAACATCTATAACATCTGTAACATCTGTAACACCTACAACACCTGTATAACATCTGTAACACCTATAACACCTGTGTATTTCATGCATACTAGCTTGCTTTTGCAGATAGTCACTATCACCGGCAATCCAAAAGAACCTGATTATCTGTTGCTGTAATAAACCATACTTGATTGCATTGTGATAGCTCTCATTAATGCAACTAGGGTGAGGGTGGTTATCCGTGATAGTTCAGTGTTCTGAATCTAACCAGACCCCCAGACGGTTAATGCGTTGTTGGTGAATGTCTGAACGGACCCCCAGGTGGTTAATACGTTTTTGGTGAATGTCTGAACGGACCCCCTGTTGCCTTCAGGGGGCAGTGGCGACCTGGTTCAGGAACGGCACGGCGACCAACCCCAGGCCGCTCGGTCCATCGGCTCACAGACACCAATGTGGTGGATGGCAAATGGCGTTTATTATTGAGTCACATGGGGTTATATACCCGAGGCCCATAGCGTCACTTCCACTTGCTTACATCACAGGCCACACACTACTGTCCATCAAGGGAGGGGCTCCACCTTTCCATACAGCGCGACATCTTCCGGCCACCAGACCCTAACTACCCACACCCCCAGACGGTTAATAAGTTTTTGGTGAATGTCCGAACGGACCCCCAGACCGTTAATGCGTTTTTGGTGAATGTCTGACTGGACCCCCAGGCGGTTAATGTGTTTTTGGTGAATGTCCGACTGGTTCAGTACTCTGAATCCAACCGGGCCCGTAACGGTTAATCAGCTACATCCCTTTAACACGACAGGCGGCAAAGACAGAAACGGTACCAGGAGGATGCCACTGACACTAACAGCATGGGTAATAGGAGTGGTATAAGTGACACAGGTGAAGAAGACGTGTGCTGAATCTGACTCTGTGTGCAACAGTGGTCAGTGTGTGCCAAACAGATGGCAGTGTGATGGGGATCCGGACTGTGAAAATGGGTCTGACGAGAGTGCTGATCTGTGTCATATGAGAACATGCCAGGTAAATGAAATCAGCTGTGGTCCTCAGTCAACCCAGTGTATCCCAGTGTCCTGGAAATGTGATGGTGAAAAAGACTGTGACAGAGATCCTGACTGTAAGGATGGAAGTGATGAAATTAACTGCCCTTCTCGGACCTGCAGGCTAGACCAGTTCAGATGTGAAGATGGGAACTATGTCCATGGAAGTAGGCAGTGCAGTGGTGTGAGAGATTGTCTGGATGGCACTGATGAAGCAAACTGTAACAATGTTATTCAGTGCTCTGGACCTGGCAAATTCAAGTGCAGAAGTGGAGAATGCATAGATATCAATAAAGTGTGTAACCAGCAGAGACACTGCAAGGACTGGGGTGATGAGCCCCTGAAGGAATGCAATATAAATAAATGTGACTGTCCAGCTGGGAAACTGTGGAGATATTGATGAATGCCAAAACCCTAGTATCTGTAGACAAATCTGTATCAACCTGAAAGATGGCTACAAAGTGACGCACTGGGTGGATGAGGGAAAGGCTGTGGATGTGGTCTACCTTGACTTCAGCAAGGCTTTTGACACCGTCTCCCACAGCATTCTCCTCAAGAAACTGGCTGCCCTAGGCTTGGACTGGCGCACGCTTCGTTGGGTTAGAAACTGGCTGGATAGCCGGGCCCAAAGAGTCGTGGTAAATGGAGTCAAGTCCAGTTGGAGGCCAGTCACTAGTGGCGTTCCCCAGGGCTCGGTGCTGGGGCCGGTCCTCTTTAATATCTTCATCGATGATCTGGACGAGGGCATTGAGTGCACCCTCAGTAAGTTTGCAGATGACACCAAGTTAGGTGCGTGTGTCGATCTGCTTGAGGGTAGGAAGTCTCTGCAGGAGGATCTGGATAGGCTGCACCGATGGGCTGAGGTTAACTGCATGAAGTTTAACAAGGGGAAGTGCCGGGTCCTGCACCTGGGGCACAATAACCCCAAGCAGAGCTACAGGCTGGGAGATGAGTGGTTGGAGAGCTGCCAGGCAGAGAAGGACCTGGGAGCGATGGTTGATAGTCGGCTGAATGTGAGCCAGCAGTGTGCTCAGGTGGCCAAGAAGGCCAACGGCATCCTGGCTTGTATCAGAAACAGTGTGGCCAGCAGGTCTAGGGAGGTGATTGTCCCCCTGTACTCGGCTCTGGTGAGGCCACACCTCGAGTACTGTGTTCAGTTTTGGGCCCCTCGCTACAAGAAGGACATCGAGGTGCTTGAGCGGGTCCAGAGAAGGGCGACAAGGGTGAGGGGCCTGGAGAACAAGTCCTACGAGGAGCGGCTGAGGGAGCTGGGCTTGTTCAGCCTGGAGAAAAGGAGGCTCAGGGGCGACCTTATTGCTCTCTACAGATACCTTAAAGGAGGCTGTAGAGAGGTGGGGGTTGGCCTGTTCTCCCACGTGCCTGGTGACAGGACGAGGGGGAATGGGCTAAAGTTGTGCCAGGGGAGTTTTAGGCTGGATGTTAGGAAGAACTTCTTTATCGAAAGGGTTGTTAGACATTGGAACAGGCTGCCCAGGGAAGTGGTGGAGTCACCATCCCTGGAAGTCTTTAAAAGACGTTTAGATGTAGAGCTTAGGGATATGGTTTAGTGGGGACTGTTAGTGTTAGGTCAGAGGTTGGACTCGATGATCTTGAGGTCTCTTCCAACCTAGAAATTCTGTGTGATTCTGTGTGATTCTATGTGATCTTTTTGGACTTCTGCAAGGCTTTTGACACAGTTTTCCATAGGATCCTACTGGACAAAATGTCCAGCATACAACTTAACAAAAACATCATCCGATGGGTGAGCAATTGGCTGACGGGCAGGGCTCAAAGGGTTGTGGTAAATGGGGCCACATCAGGCTGGCGGATGGTCACTAGTGGGGTCCCTCAAGGCTCCATTTTAGGGCAGTCCTCTTCAATGTTTTTACAAATGATTTGGATGTAGGACTAGAAGGTGTTTTGAGCAAATTTGCCAACGACACCAAACTTGGAGGAGTTGTGAACTCAGCTGAGGGTGGAAAGGCCTTGCAAAGAGATCTGGACAGATTGGACAGCTGGGCAATCACCAACCGCATGAAGTTTAACAAGAGCAAGTGCTGGGTCCTGCACCTGGGACGGGGCAACCCTGGCTATACGTACAGACTGGGTGACGAGACGCTGGAGAGCAGCCCCACAGAGAGGGACCTGGGGGTTGTGGTTGACAGCAAGTTGAATATGAGCCAACAGTGGGCCCTGGCAGCCAGGAGGGCCTACCGTACCCTGGGGTGCATCAAGCACGGCATCGCTAGTAGATCAAGGGAGGTGATTGTCCCCCTCTACTCAGCCACTGGTGCGGCCTCACCTTGAGTACTGTGTGCAGTTCTGGGCACCACAGTACAAAAAGGATGTAAAAATGTTGGAGAGTGTCCATAGGAGGGCAATGAAGATGGTGAAGGGCCTAGAGGGGAAGACATATGAGGAGCGGCTGAGGTCACTGGGCCTGTTCAGCCTGGAGAAGAGGAGGCTGAAGGGAAACCTCATCACGGTCTACAACTTCCTTGCGAGGGGGAGTGGAGGGACAGGTGACCTGTTCTTCTTAATCACCAGTGACAGGACCCACAGGAACGGTGTCAAGCTGAGGCAGGGGAGGTTTAGGCTGGACATCAAGAAAAGGTTCTTCACCGAGAGGGTGGTCGCACACTGGAACAGGCTCCCCAGTGAAGTAGTCACTGAACCAAGCCTGTCTGAATTTAAGAAGTGTTTGGACTGTGCACTTAGTCACATGGTCTAAACTTTTGGGTAGACTTTTGGGTAGGAGTTGGACTTGATGATCCTTATGGGTGCCTTCCAACTCAGGATATTCTATGATTCTATGATTACAGATTGTACAGTATTTCCAGCAAAATACTTTGAAATCAGAGAGCACCTTGTGTGTGAGGGACATGGAACTCTTTACCATCAAGGAGGCAATGCAGAAAAGAAAGCAAGAAGCTTTTAACCCCTGTCAGTCATCTGTCTGCTTCTCAAACCAAGGCCCAGAAAATCTCCCCTATTAGCTGATGGGATACCTTTGCCATGACATAGTCCTGACAGATCCTCACTCCCCCAGCACTGAAGAACTTGATTGTATGTGTTTGTGTTTGTGTGTGTGTGTGTGTGTGTGTGTGTGCGTGCATTTAAACCCAGGCAGTTACAAGCAAAATGTTACCACATACTCAGCATTACTTTGATAACCAAATAACAACCCGCCAAAAAAACTTGTATTAAGGTCCTACTAATCCCCTACTTCCCTACCCTGAGCTGCAGAAGAAGTTATTTGATTTGGCACACGGTAGAAAGGAGTTTTCTCTGCTAGAAATTGTTCCACAAGGACTAGCTGTTTCTGAGTCTTAGAGGGAGACAAAATATCTATTGCATAGGATGAAAGCTAACATCTAATTCAGGAAAACTGGCAAGGAACTGGTTTGGTGTTAGGCTATCTTAAAACTGCCTTCTGCTTCTTCCAGAACACCTGGTGCTACTGAAAAGCTTGATCCTAACCAGGCTACTAGATTTAATTCCTATCTTCTTTATTCAGTGTTGCTTTAACTGTTTCACATAGTGTGCCCACCTTCATTTCTCTTCTGATATGTTTCTGCAACGTCACTGAGCACACATGCTCTGAAAAGGAATCCAGTTCTGTTGGAGGTGTCAGCTCCTGGTTCTTGCCAAGCAAAGGACAAGGTACCCTGAAGTATCTGCATGCTCGGGAAACCTAAAGCCATGAACTTCTGCACATCATCTGGCGTCAAATGCAAACAAACACAGAGTTTAGTGAGGCATGATTAAAGCAGGAAATGGAGTAAGGAAAAGAAGGAAAGCGAGAGAGAGACAAAAATAAAAGAATGAATGTGCAGGGAGGAAAGCTTGCAGCACTCGATCCTTCATTTCCCTTTAGTACAGTGACAAAGCAGCACAACAGTGTCTGTGGCTGATAAAGTGGACGTACAGAGCCAGGTCAGAGAACAACTGGAGCTTTAATCCCCTTGCTGTTCTTCTGGTCCATTTATTCAGGGTCAGGCTCTGCACAGGCTGAGAGCAAGATCTAGGCAAGAGCAGGAGTTCCTGGGTCTCCCCGCATTTAGTATTCTGTTAGCTGTGCAGAGTAGGTGATACCCTCTAGCAAACTAGAAAACTTCATTTTTTTCAAGAGACTGAAGAAAAGCTAGGGTATTTTGAAACATATTGATTTTCTGTGTTTTTCCTGAATTGTATACTCACCCCCACTGACTTCTGGGGTCCCTGGGGTGCAGGAGTCTGCAGAGAAGCCAGGCCTTCAGAGTGGGCGTTGAAGACCACAGAAGTAACAGCTATGTGGCAGGGCTCAAGCACATGACTTCATAACCCCATGGCCAGGCTGAGATGCTCTTGTCTTTGGCGGACACTGTGCTGAATGCAACAGAAACCTGTGATGCAGGCTTGTTGGCATGGTTTCAACTTAAAGCAAGGCAGACCATATATAAAAAAATGAGACAACCTCAGTTCTGTCCCTGGATCTAATATTGCAGGGTCCCCAGTCTATGTCGAAGGGCTGGGACAGAGGGCCTTCTGTAGATTGAGAATAAATTCAGGCATACCTGAATCATCTCAGGTATTGTACCTTATTTCACCACATGTACGTACACACTGACATGGGCTTCTGCCATCTTGCATATGCACTGATGGGTTTACATACATTGCAGCACCCTAGTTTCTGTTCTACAGATCTGGCAAGATGCACTGGATGAAGGCAATTTCTCCTCTCGATTTGGAGGGCCAGAACCAATTAGCATAGCCCTTCCCACCTCCTGGAGGGCAGGATGGGGTGTAATGTAGTCAAGGAGTGATCTTGCCATGCAGTATCAGTATCATTGGAGGTGACACAGCTGAGCCCCTGATGAGATGTTTGCTGACGTGTCAAGGAGGATTATGGCATGCTTCCCTACATGCCCAGGTGGACTGTGGGTCTGCCAAAGGAGATGGGGAGCTCGTAACATTTGGTAATATGGCATTTAAGATGAAAAGGAGTGAGCTGAGGCAGAACAAGACAAATTAATGTGGGATGATAACTGCCTTAAGGAGCATCAGATGTCCAGAGAAAATCAAAAGAATTCTTCTCCCCGTCTCCAGTGCAAATTTATATATATATGTACTTATATATATATGCATACATACATCTGTGTGTGAGTGTGCATATAAAGGTAGATTGTCAGTTGGTACTCTGAAGTAGACAAGGTATATGAAGATGCTTAGATACATGTATATGCTACTTGTTTGCTTCCTGCCATGAGTTGAACACACTGGCTTCAAGTCACATTTGTATATAGCTGTGTGCACGTGTAAATATTCTTTTCACTCTTTCACAGATCTAGGAGACAGAAATTTTGCAAAGGTGACTAGAATGAATGGCAAACATTAGGAAGAAAGCTTGTGTGTATGGATGTGGAAGTTATCTGGAGGTGTATCTATAACCACCAAGAGATGGAAGAATTGAATGATGTGATTCATAGGGCTTTAACTGCATGTAAGAGGAAAATTAAGGAAGAAAAATTCTGCTGAATGGCTTCTTTGCACTGAATTCCGAAGATGGGAAAGTTATCTTAAAAGAAAGTAGGTGAAAATACCACAATTTAAGAACTTTAGACACAATAAAACTAAAGTGCACAATTATAGAATAGCTCAGATAAGCAGAGATAAGAACTGCTAAATGCATATGAGTTTTGTGTTATCAAGTCCTGACACTCTTAGATGCTGATTTACAGAATCACAGAATCACAGAATTGTCTAGGTTGGAAGAGACCTCAAGATCATTGAGTCCAACCTCTGACCTAACACTAACCAGTCCTCCACTAAACCATATCACTAAGCTCTACATCTAAACATCTTTAGATGTAATCTAAGTGTCTACTTATCTACTTATCTACTTATCTAAGAAAGGTTGGGAAAACTGCTCTGGGCAAGTGCCCATCTCCTTCAACTAAGTGTAAAGTAAGTTCAAGCGACCACTTTAGACTTAAGCAGTTAATATTCAGATGGCTAAATTTAGAAGAGCTGAATCCCACCCATGGCATATAAATTAAACACACATAGTCTTTGATCCTTAACTGTGCCTGCAGATATGTTATAATGGAAGTGGTACAGATATATATCATAGTTTATCTGACCAATCACAAACAACCAACACAGTTGGAACAACCAATATCAAATAAACACAGATTTTCTTTGTGATAAAATCTACAGAGGTAAAATAAAATAATCTCAAAAGATGCGACTTAATCTAAAATTACCGTTCAACGGACCCATAATCTTCTTGTACTTAGTACATGAGAAGGAAAACAAGTCAAAAGGAACTGGGAAAAGTCAAAAGGAACTGGGAAAAGCTACTATTTGCAAAGTATTCCACCATTAACACAATATGAAACTGCTACCTACAAAACAACTTCCTTAGACAAAAAGTAAAAGCATTCAAAAACATGGTAACAGCCAGTAAGACTCTGCTGCTCCTGAGGGTTCAAGATATTTTAGAGAAATAATATTTTGCACATATGCAGCAGGTTTCACCTGAAGTTCTCAAAGCACTTTGTAAATATATATGCGTTAATTAATCTTCACAGCAGCTCTATGAGGTAATCCCTGTAAATATAATTATCTTGATTTTACAGATGGTGAACTTCAGACTCAGAGCACTGAAATAACTCCCCCAAGTTCACATCATGAATCAGCAACACTAGTGACTGGAATCCAGCAGTTTCACTGCCACTTCCCTTTGCTATCACAGATGACAAAAGTCCCTCTGCTTATGGTAACACACGGAAGAAAGGGCTTCTTTGGGGCTTCACAATTTCTTGTTCGTAAACATTTTCAAGCCTTTCAATAGGGGACATAATAAACGTACAAACTGACATTCATTATTAATGTGCTCATTAGCATCTGCATTATTACCACTGGAGGAACGTTATCAATAGATGGTGCTTGGTAGCAAGTCAGATCCTATCCCTACTACCTAATATGGCCAATTCTGGTGTCTGTTTGCTGCTTAAAAGGACAATTTCCTTAATAAGCAGTTCCTAAGAAGGCTCAGACAGCAATCACACTTCCTGCATGTCTTTTGTCTTCATTTAGTGTGACATTCTTGTTGTATCTTGTAAATAATCCATGGTTGTCTCCACTGGGGAGAAACACAGTTTGATATAATGTCAGCCTGAACTGAAACTGAGAAAGCTGAGCTTGCCGTGAAGGGGAGGATCTCTCAAGCACCCACATATGGAATCTTCAGCCTACCCTTACCTTAATAAAAAGCCAACCTGCGAGCATCTAAATGGCAGTGAACAAAAGGGGATGACATACGGGAAACAGGGGTGGTAGTCAGTGGTAACACCTCTGTACGGTGGAGGGGCATAGGCTGCCAAGGAGTGTCTGCACAGGCACCTGGTGGTCTCCTTTTTCCTTAAAATAATAACAGTACTTCATATTGTTATAAATGAAGTCTCAACTCAATCTGAATTTTGTAATATTTATAAAAGGAATATTTATAAAAGGTATAAAAGGCAAGAATATTTATAAAAGGCAAGAATATTTATAAAAGGTATAAAAGGCAAGAAAACAGTGCTGGGTGTGCAGGGAGTCTACGCTTCACCAACACGTACACACGAACATCAGACATTATAAAAATACAGAACATTGCTTTTACACACTAAACCCGACTATGCCTATACAATCAGAAAAGGTAACAAACAATCCTTTAAGTTCCATGACTTAACAGTCTCCATTTTCCATTCCTTTTGAACAATATGTCTCGCTTCAAATTGTCAAGCAACTCGGCCTTCGGGCCTTATGTATCCCCTTCTTCCCGGATCGAAGAAAAGCATATCCGTCTCGTTTTCAAGGCCAATAGGCCTTGAAATGTAATGTATATATATAATGTATTTATAAAGAGCAATAAGGTCGCCCCGAGCCTCCTCTTCTCCAGACTGAAGAAACCCAGCTCCCTCAGCCACTCCTCGTAGGACTTGTTCTCCAGACCCCTCACTAGCTTCATCGCCCTTCTCTGGACACTCTCTCTCTCGAGAGTCCTTCTCTGGACTCTCTCTCATGTTCTTCATGTAGCGAGGGGCCCAAAACTGAACACAGTACTCGAGGTGCGGCCTCACCAGAGCCGAGTACAGGGAGACAATTACTTCCCTAGCCCTGCTGGCCACACTGCTTCTTATACAAGCCAGGATTCTGTTGGCCTTCTTGGCCACCTGAGCACACTGCTGGCTCATATTCAGCCAACCATCAACCAATACTCCCAGGTCCTTCTCTGCCAGGCATCTTTCCAAACACTCATCTCCCAGCCTGTAGCTCTGCTTGGGGTTATTACGCCCCAGGTGCAAGACCCGGCACTTGGCCTTGTTGAACTTCATACAGTTGATCTTAGCCCATCGATCCAGCCTATCCAGATCCTCCTGCAGAGCCTTCCTACCCTCAAGCAGATCAACACACACACCTAACTGAGGGTGCACTCGATCCCCTCATCCAGATCATCAATAAAGATCTTAAAGAAGACTGGCCCCAGTACCGAGCCCTGGGGAACACCACTAGTGACTGGCCTCCAACTGGAATTGACTCCATTTACAACAATGCTTTGGGCCCGGCTATCCAGCCAGTTTTTAACACAACAAAGCATACGCAAGTCCAAGCCACTAGCAGACAGTTTCTTGAGGAGAATGCTGTGGGAGACGGTGTCAAAAACCTTGATGAAGTCAAGGTAGACCACATCCACAGACTTTCCCTAAAGCAACCAAGCACGTCACTTTGTCACAGAAAGAGATCAGGTTCGTCAAGCAGGACCTGCCTTTCATAAACCCATGCTGACTGGGCCTGATCACCTGCTTGCCCTGCAAGTGCCGCGTGATGACACTCAAGATAATCTGCTCCATGAGCCTCCCTTGCACTGAGGTCAAACTGACAGGCCTATAGTTCCTCGGGTCTGCTCTCCGGCCCTTGTAGATGGGCGTCACGTTTGCTAGCTGCCAGTCGAGTGTGACCTCTCCCGATAGCCAGGACTGTTGATAAATGATGGAAAGCAGCTTGGCCAGCTCCTCCACCAGTTCTCTCAGTATTTTCGGGTGGATCCCATCCAGCCCCATCAACTTGTGTACATCCAAGTGCCGTAGCAGGTCGCCAACCATTTCCTCGTGGATAGTGAGGGCCACATTCTGCTCCCCATCCCCTTCCACCAGCTCAGGGTACTGGGTATCCAGAGAACAACTGGTCTTGCCACTAAAGACTGAGGCAAAGAAGGCATTAAGCACCTCAGCCTTTTCCTCATCTCTTGTAACTAAGTTTCCCCCCGCATCCAGTAAAGGATGGAGATTCTCCTTAGTCCTCCTTTTT
Source organism: Anas acuta (assembly GCF_963932015.1). Lineage (NCBI taxonomy): Eukaryota > Metazoa > Chordata > Aves > Anseriformes > Anatidae > Anas > Anas acuta. Next base: position 25,555,677 of record NC_089016.1, on the reverse strand, counting down.
GTGTTGATGTATTTATAAAAACATTTTTTGTTATCTTTAACGGCAGTAGCCAGATTGAGCTCCAGATGAGCTTTGGCCTTTCTAATTTTGTCCCTGCACAGCCTCGCAACATCTTTATAGTCCTCCTGAGTGGCCTGCCCTCTTTTGCAAAGAGTATAAATCCTCTTTTTTCTCCTAAGCTCAAGCCACAGTTCTCTGTTGAGCCAGGCTGGTCTTCTTCCATGCCGGCTCATCTTTGGGTACGTGGGGACAGACCGCTCCTGAGCCATTAATATTTTCTTCTTGAAGAGCGCCCAGCCTTCCTGGACTCCTCTGCCCTTCAGAACCACCTCCCAAGGGACTCTACCAACCAGTGTCCTGAACAGTTCAAAGTCGGCCCTACAGAAGTCCAATACAGCAGTTTTACTGGTCCCCTTCCTGGCTTCTCCAAGAATGAAGAACTCTACCATTTCATGGTCACTCTGCCCAAGACAGTTTCCAACCACAACATCTCCCAGCAGCCTTTCCCTGTTTGTGAAGAGAAGATCTAGCGGGGTACCTCCCCTGGTAGGCTCACTAACCTGCTGCATCAGGAAGCTATCTTCTACACTCTCCAGAAACCTCTTAGACTGCTTTCTCTGGGCTGTGTTGTGCTTCCAGGATATATCTGGGAAGTTGAAGTCCCCCACAAGAACGAGCGCTGACAATTTCGCAATTTTTGTCCTCTGCCTGTAGAACTCCTCATTCGTCTCCTTATCCTGGTTCAGCAGTCTATAACAGACCAGGATGCTTGCCTTGTTGGCCTTCCCGCCTATTCTAACCCATAGGGAGTCAGGGACCTTGCACTTGGCTGTGTTGATCCGTGTTGAAGGGAGGGTAAGAGGTTAGACCCTGGTGACTGCAGCCATATTGTGGTTTGGAAATAGCATCCCAAGTGCCAAATGTTGGAACTTCACTTTAATGTTTAATTTCATGTTTAATTTTTAAAATTTTATTTGATCATTACCATAAACATTAAACAATATTTCCTGTTCAAATATGAATAGGCTGCATTATTTGATTGAAATGAGTGTTGAGATGGCTAACACATTTTATTACAGCCATAGAATTTTACTGTTATTTCCCCTCCAGCCGCTGTTGTTCCAGGGAACTCGAAGGGATTCATTTTTCAGTAGAACGGGCTCTGTCCGATGGCACGGTGTGGTACACAAGCTTGCCAAGAAGTGTCTTGCATCTTAGCCTGGGGATACTGCTGCTGGTAGTTTTATAGTAGTGATGAGTAGCTGTTATGGTTTAATGTCCATACAGGGACCTCTGAAATGCTCTTCACTGTCTATCTCCCCTCTACCTAACATCTCTCGTTTGCTATTAAAATGCCAGCTCCCATCTTTGGTTATCTGCTGATAACATCCCCTAACACTCAGTAATTGAATTTTTTAGACAAGTATCTTGTTGTTTTCTCCCATGTTGCCCCTTCATGCATGGTAGGAGCTCCTTAAAGAGAGCTGCAATCCCATCTCGGGATGTTCCCTGAAATTCCTCTAAAATGTGTCCCCCTTGCTATGATTCTCACATACAGTTTTGACAACAGTAAGACTGTACATGCTTTGAAACCACTTCTCTTCTTGCTATGAAACTTGTCTCACTGTTTACTCTCTTTTCTGTTTTTGTTTCTCTGTGTTCTTCTCTCTTCCTGTCCTTAAGATGTGGAAAGTTTGGAGCTTTTTCTGCTCTCTGTAAAAGCACTTGCATGGTACAGTGCTTCCCCACGACATGCCTTTCTCAGCCCAATCTTAATTACGATGAATTGGAAAACAAGAATTTCATTTAGCAGAAAACGTCAAGGCTTTGTGCATTATTTCGATTCTGGACCATGACCTTTCCCAAATGCATGGGTTGACATCATCACCCTTCCTGACCTAAAATTCCCATGAGCTCCGCTGTTAGGACAACTCAACTGCACAGGTGTCTTCCATGTCATCAGAGCATGGCTTATATGCTGAAGCACCTGCTGTTGCAAAAAAAGTCCATCTTGGAAAGTCCACCTCAGAAACTTATCCAGTAAAAGTTTCATCAAGTTTACTACTTTTGTGTCCAGAGTCTGAATCATGAAAAATTAACATTTTTGCCTGAAAAAAAAATTGTCTCCCTCAGCACTCATTTTGTATATAATAACCATCTAATAAAGTAGCTTTCTATCCGGCTGTTTCAATTCAGACCAATTTTTGCTGGCAGAGAACAGTGGGAAATGGAACTGGACGTCTTTCAGATTAACAGATGACAAGAAGCTAGTTACAGGTCCTCAAATTCAGAATTTCCTGAAGTTAAAGGGAATGTCTGCATTTCTCCTTCATGGAGGGGAATTATATCCAAAAGGAGGCATTTTTCTCCCCTAACATTTGTTTTCTAGGAATTTACTTAAAACTAGCTGGCCAGACTCTACAAGATATGCGGGGAGATGCCAGTGAATTTCCATAGAATGATTCATCCTCACTTGTCTTAGGAGTGAATTAAACACCCTGTGGGAATACCCATCTGCTTCTTCATTGACTGGCGAAACATCTCAGATAACCAGCTTGGAATAATCACCTAACCTTCACAAGACAGAAGATAAGGGAGATGAACCCTCCCCACAACCTACTTGCCCATACTACTTGGCAAGAATAAGACCAGAATTCTGCTCTCCTGATTTCCAGACGTGTTCTGCTGTCTGACCAACTGTGACCTCAGTAGTGGCTATACCTTTCCCTTAGGAAAAAAACAGAGTCTATAACATTTCCAAACACATACTTTGTAGCATCTTCCCTTCAGTACCATCCCCATTTCTGATTGCTCTGAGGTCTTCAATGTACGTACATTTTGGTGCATCCACATTCTTCTGTCCACAGACAGAAGCAAGTTCTGAGCAAGCAGACTGAGGACAAGTGTCAGGGAGCACTATGAGGATGACTCACAGCAATCAGAGGGGAAAAAGACTTCTTAGGTTATGTTACCCATTAAAAACATAGGACATTTCCCAGCCCAACATTCCATAACAATTTGCCTATCCTCATGTTAAGTTGCCCAAATTACAAGTTACATGTCCTCCCCTTGGGACCCACCTCCATGATCTATGAAGATTCATCATGAGGACTTTCTTCCTTGTACCCAGTAAAAATCCCCCTTTTGCTTGAATTTCTCCACCACTGCAGGGTTTCTACTACTTCCTGGGAGAGATTATGTAGCCCTCTAAACTGTCTTATTACAGAAGTTTGATCGCACACATCCTGTACAATATTGCGTTTGCCACCCATGAAAGCCACAGATGCAACAGCAAATGCTTGCAGCAAAAACAATGTAACCTGCTGAGTCTCTGAAGATACTATATGTTGATAACAAATAAATATGATTTATCACATGAAGTGAGACAAAAAAAAAACCACAAACCAAACCAAAACAAACAGAGCTGAGACCCTGTGAAGGCTTAAAGCAGGTATCTACCCATGCACCTACGAATTCCTTGCACAAGATGTGGTCTCTCTAATAGCTGTTGTTAGAGCACTGAGATGGTGAGATGGTCACCTTTCTGTGGGAGGGTGAACCAGAGAAAATCACTGCAAGTCCTTTCCAGCAGCAAGACAGAGTACATAGCCCACATGATTGTGCTGTTGCTGTCTTCTAGATGGATATATACAATATGCACTTACATGGTAGTCCACATCGACAAAAATAGGCTTTAATTGTATTTGATAATCAAATCTGCTGCTCCACTCAGGTACTGTACAGGTGGCAATTCAGAATGAATATAATAAATAGGCTCATTTTTTTTTAGCGCTCTCCTTGATTTTCCCCTAAACCCAATGCAAAATACAGTAAGTTTATATGATCCGGGAGGCATTCCCAGAGCCAAGATGTTTATATTAATAAAATAATACTAGAAATGGGATTATGTTAATGGCAATCAGTCCCGCTTGCATTCTTCTCTTCCATCTTATGAGTAATATTTGAAAAAGAACAGATTTCCCTCTCCCTCTTTCCCTCTCCATTCCTCCCTGCTTTCTCCGTGTCTATTACAAGGATTTTAATAGAAAGACATTCAAATTGTAACACTTAGCAGCCCATGAGAATCAATTATTATTTTTTTCAGTTGCTGGTTACCATATTATTTTGTATAATTGTTGATGTCTGTTGTCTAAATTATCTCACCCAAAAAGTGTTCACATACATGTTGAAAAATATGACTAACAATAATAATAATAAAAAAGTCTAACAACCCTTCACAACCCAGATGCAACCCTGAGGGAAGGAAAACACTAAACAAAAGAAAAAATACTAATACTAATACTAATACTAATAGCACAGCCCATCTAGCTAATTCATCTGCCTGGTAAGTGCGTGTGTGTGGTGGATCAGATAAGCTTAACGGCAGCTGATGGGGGTTGGGGCTTTGCACACACTCTGAAAGGGTTTTGATGTTTGCAATTATTTGCCCACGCTTTGACATAGCAAACAATGAAAGACTACAATTAGACAACTATTATTCCTAACTGCTGATACCAATGATGTCCATACAAATGCAGCTCACTTTGTCATTACATTATTCATATTTGAGGTAGGATCATAGAATCATAGAATCATAGAATATCCCTAGTTGGAAGGGACCCATAAGGATCATTGAGTCCAACTCCTGCCACCACACAGGTCTACTCAAAATTTTAGACCATGTGACTAAGTGTACAGTCCAAACGCTTCTTAAATTCAGACAGTAGTCACTGCACCAAGCCTGTCTGAATTTAAGTGGTGCATTTGTGTATATGAGTTTGTGAAAGGAGAGGGGTGGCAGCTGCTGTTTGTATTTGTGGCACTGTATAAATTACCCAGATTTATGCACACTGTCTCTGAAATCTATATTCAAGCACACAGTCATGTACATGGTTTCCCTGCCTGTACCTGCAGACTTGCACGCACTGAGATGCAGCAGCATCTCGGGATGGTATGGCGCAGTGCTCCTGCTCTGACACTTCTGGCTTTGGGATGAAGCCTGGGATCGGTCTGTGGGAGACAGGGAGGTAATGTCCTGTCCTTAGCTTGTGTCTTTGCAGGCTCTCTCATTCTTTGCACCTCATTTCCCCTGCACTGCTGTCTGCTGAGCAGTGGTTTCTGAATATGCTCTTCTTACAGAAGATTTTTAAACCAGCAGAATATTAGGACAGAAGATTTTTTAACTGATATTTAAACTAAAGTGCTTAACTCTGCTCAGCAGACACATCCCATTGCTGTTTGGGACATAACTAAATGTGGGGAATTATTCTGGAATCATTAATTTCTAATAACTAATATTAATGAGGTTTAGTAATAGGAGAAAGTAATAGCTAGCAAGAATACCCAAAGTCGATTAATCTAATTTGGGCTACAGCAGTCTGCCTGAAAAAAAGAGCATCCAGACAGGGAATTAATTAAGGAAACAACCCGAAGTATCAGTACAGGCTGGGGGATGACCTGCTGGGGAGGAACTCTGAGGAGAAGGACCTGGGGGTCCTGATGGACGACAGGTTGGCCATGAGCCAGCAGTGTGCCCTCGTGGCCAAGAGGGCCAATGGGATCCTGGCATGCATTAAAAGGAACATGGCCAGCAGGTCAAGGGAGGTGATCCTCCCCCTCTACTCTGCCCTGGGCAGGCCTCACCTGGAGTACTGTGTCCAGTCCTGGGCTCCCCGGTACAAGAAAGACAGGGATCTCCTGGAAAGAGTCCAGCGGAGGGCCACCAAGATGATACGGGGCCTGGAGCATCTTCTCTAAGAAGAAAGGCTGAGAGACCTGGGTCTGTTCAGCCTGGAGAAGAGAAGACTGAGAGGGGATTTCCTCAGTGTATATAAATATCTGAGGGGTGGGGGACAGAAGGATTTAGCCAACCTCTTCTCAGTGGTTTGTGGGGATAGGACAAGGGGCAATGACTGCAAGTTAGAGCACAGGAAGTTCCGCGCTGACATGCGAAACAACTTCTTCACGGTGAGGGTGACGGAGCATTGGAACAGGCTGCCCAGGGAGGTTGTGGAGTCTCCTCTGGAGATATTTAAGGCCTGTCTGGACGCCTACCTGGGCAGCCTTCTCTGAGGAACATGCTTTGGCAGGGGGCTTGGACCCGATGATCTTTCAAGGTCCCTTCCAACCCCTACAGTTCTGTGATTCTGTGATTCTGTTCTGTAAAGTTATTCCACGTTTAATGCACACCATATCTTAATCTGAATGAACTTCTCTGTGTAGAGTGCTTTCGATTTATTTTATCCTCCAGTAAAGGGAATACTAGTCAAATGTTGCCAAAAGGAGTTAAAAGCACTGGTGGGATGGGGCCCTGTGCTCTGGGTGGGAGCAGAGCTGCAGGATATGCTGGTGCTGGTTTAGCCCTTGCTCCTGCCTTAGCTATGTGCACAGCTCTTCTCCCCGCAGATACCAGCCAGACAATTCCTGCACAGGTAATATATTATTAGACATATACAGCCTGACTTTGGCAATGTGAAATCCAGAGGCACAAGAGAATTTGCCCCAACTGAATCATTGGGATTAGAAATTAGAGAATGATTGATTAAGAATGATTAGGTGCTATATTTGCAATGTACTGCACCTGTGCTGCGCTTAGGCCTCCAGATAACAGGAGCCCCTGATGGTTCAGACTTTAACCAAGGGGTCAGAGATAAGGAGGACTGCTTACAAAGGGACAAGATAAGGAATGTCAAACATGCAAGGCCTCGAGATAACAGGAGCCCCTCAGACCCCAAGAACCAGATCAAACCAACCTTCTGGCCCAGATTGTGACCAAGGCCTCAGAGAACATGAGCAAAGAGATGAGGTGAAAAGTTCAGCCCTGATGAAGGCATCTTACCTCATCCCCACGACCCTCAGTGCCCACCACCACAAGGCACTGAGCAAGTGCAGACAATAGGAATTTATGGAAATGACTTCTTGTAGCTAATTTTAATACTAAGTGGAGACAGGTTATACATATGTATGGGTGTATTGGGAAACTTCATGCATATGTAACTCTTTACTGCATATAACCACAGCAAGTTGCTGCGTTAGGTGCGCATGACTTTGGTGGGACTACCCCCCATGCTGCCCAGCGCTGAATAAACATACCTACTATACAATCATACTGATTGTGGAGTCAGCTTTCCGCGAGTCACAAGCAATCATAGTTTTAATTGATTTACTACTGCATCATCAGGTTGAAAACACGCCTATAGCCCTGCAACACACGCGTGATGTCTGCCACTAAACATTTATTCACAAACATTTTTGGACTGCATCAAGAATTCCCCCTCCCCAAGAAAGGAAGTCACAACAAAATGAAATGCAAGTGTACCCATTAATAATAAAATCTAATCATAAGGCACAAAATAATACAAAACAAGAGTAATAAGTCTATCTGGGGAATTGCATCATTGTTAACATAACAATTAATCAACACACCATTGTTTGAAAGTGTTGCTTGTTGCATGACTGCTTAGATGAAAACTGAGTAACAGCATGTTGTGGTTTAACCCGGCTGGCAGCTAAACACCACACAGCCGTTCGGTCAGCCTCCCCCCTCCCTCTCTGGGATGGGGGAGAGAAACAGGAAAGTGATGATGATAATAATGACAATAGTACTAAGAATAATAATATGTACGAAACAAGTGATGCACAATGCAATTGCTCACCACACGCTGACCGATGCCCAGCCTAAACCCGAGCAGTCCGGCCCTCCTCCCCTGGCTAGCCACCCTTATATATCGTTTAGCATGACTTCAGATGGTATGGAATTCCCCCTTTGGCCAGTTTGGTTCAGCTGTCCTGCGTCTGTCCCCTCCCAGCTCTTGCTGAACCACCAGCCTGCCCGCTTGCAGGACAGAGCGAGAAGCTGAAAAGTCCTTGGCTTGGTATAAGCACTGCTCTGCAACAATTAAAACATCATCATGTAATGAGCACTCTTCTCATCCTAAGCCAAAACATAGCACCCTACCAGCTACTAGGAAGAAAATTAACTCTGTCCTAACTGAAACCAGGACACAGTGGCAGCCTGAAAAATTATGTGCCCTGTAAGCAGCTACTGTGTGAGAGCTGCTTGGGAATTACGAGGCCTGGGAGATGTTGGTCTTTTGCTGGTGGCTCCTCTAGAGATTTACTTTCCTAGAGAAGTCAACACCCTGCCCTCTCGAGCCCTTGTACTGGGTCTGGCTGGGATGTTAACTTTCCCTGCAGCAGCCCATACAGTGCTGAGCTCTGCACTTGTAGCTAGAACAGCAGTTTGTAAAAAAACGAACAATCTGTGTTCATTTTTTTTAATTCGCTGTGCTGCCAAACACTGGCCTTGAGTTTAATCTGGCATTCAGGCTGTGCGCTGTTATCATTTGGGTCTCATGGAAACTATCTTTTAGAGAATATTCAGAACTACACTGCCTTCCTTTTCTCATCTGGACACCAGTTTATGAATAATATCAGGAATGGTACCTCCTCCTTCTTTCACAGTGGGCTAATTACAGCAGTTTTTGAGTATTTTGAAGATCCATGTGTAACTCATATATTGCTATTTCTAATTCTGAATAATGGGTTTCCTCTTCTCTCTAAGATTAGTCGATTGTTTAGAAAACTTACTTGGGAATCTGTCCCGAAACAGTCTTGTGGTGAGTGGCAAGGTGTGTGGGATGATGTTGGCAGATACCTGTCACGAGTGTCTCCTCCAATAGTTTTGAACTTCACCCCAGAACAAGTGCTAAATCCTAAAAACCTGGTAGAATGTTTGAGAGTTGTATGTCCTGACCCTGTTAATGCCGGAGAACGACAGCTTGCAGCATTGTGCTGGGTCCTGACTTACTCCTATCAAACACTGTTTAACATCATCCAGCAACTTGAAGAGAGGGAGGAAGTCTCTGAATCTGATGACCAGATAACACATGCTGTGGCTGACCCAGAGGACCAACCAACTATGGTATCAGTCGCCCCCATCATCAAGTCAAAACAATGGAAACGGAGGTCAGCTCGTTTAGTAAGGGAAGAAGCCTCTCCTAAGAAGGAGGGAGAAGGGGAAATGGCAGGCACCTCTAAAGCAGAGCCATCACAAAAACAGCAGAAAGAAGAGATGGAAATCATAAAGGAATCAGAAACCACTGGATCCCTATCCCTGAGTGAGTTGTGAGAAATACAAAAGGATTATGGTCGACGCCCAGGTGAACACATCCTCACCTGGCTGCTCCGATGCTGGGATGCTGGGGCCAATAGCCAACAATTAGAAGGAAATGAAGTCAAGCAGTTGGGATCCCTCTCTAGAGAAAGGGTAATTGACAAAGTAATTGGGAAAGGGGCACAGGCCCTCAGCCTCTGGAGACGACTCCTGGCGGCTGTGAGAGAAAGATATCCCCATAAGGAAGATATTGTATATCAAATAGGCAAGTGGACCACTATAGATAAAGGTCTCCAGCATCTGCGGGAATTAGCTGTGCAGGAGATGATTTATAGTGATTTGGACAATGCCCAGACACCTCAAGACCCCGATGAAGTCCAGTGCACAACATCCATGTGGCATAAATTTGTGCGGAGTGCACCATCAGCACATGCCAGTACACTGGCAGTAATTCAGTGGGATGAGGGGATGGGACCAACAGTGTATAATCTGTCCTGCCAGCTTCAAATATATGAAGACAATCATCTCTCTGCTCCGCTACAGTCCTGTGTCTCAGCTGTGGAGAAACTGTCTGAAAGATTTGACCACCTCGTAGAACGAGCATATTCCCCCTCATCTAGACGGAGTGATATTTCAGCCACTAAGAATCAGCATTTTTCTGCTCAAGAGAGAGAGTACCCAAGATGCACACCACGTGGCACCTTGTGGTTTTATCTGCGTGACCACAGGGAAGATAGGAGGAAAAGGGATGGTGTACCTACTTCAACCCTAGCTGCTTGGGCACGTGAACTGAAAGGAAATACAGCAGCAAGAAGAGGGGCTCCTAAGAAAAATGATGCTCCAGTTTCTATTGGGCAGTACCCCAGAGGCAGTAGAAGAGCTGATGTTATTCTTGACCCTGATGAAGGGACCTCTGCCTCTCATTTGCAAGAATTAAGTGGCAGACGCTCCAGTCACGACTAGAGGGGCCCTGCCTCTGGCCAGGTAGAGGAGAGGGATAACCGGATTTATTGGACTGTGTGGATCCGATGGCCTGGCACATCAGAACCACAAGAATACAAAGCTTTAGTGGACACTGGCGCACAATGTACCTTAATGCCATCAGGCTACCAAGGGACAGAACTCACCTGTATCTCTGGAGTGACAGGGGGATCCCAACAAGTATCTGTACTGGAAGCTGAAGTGAGTCTAACTGGGAATGAGTGGCAAAAGCATCCCATTGTGACTGGCCCCAATGCTCCATGCATCCTTGGCAATGACTGTCTCAGGAGAGGATATTTCAAGGACCCAGAAGGGTTCCGCTGGGCTTTTGCAATAGCTGCTTTGAGCATTTTGAGCTTTTGATTCTATCCTGCCTGGCCTTTCAGAAGACCCTTCTGTTGTAGGATTGCTGAACGTTGAAGAACAGCAGGTACCAATCGCTACCACAACAGTGTACCTACAGCAATATCGCACCAACCGAGACTCCCTGATTCCCATCCATGAGTTGGTTCACCGTCTGGAGAGTCAAGGAGTGATCAGCAAGACTCGCTCACCCTTTAATAGTCTTATATGGCCAGTGCGAAAGTCTAATGGCGAGTGGAGGCTAACGGTGGACTATCGCGGCCTGAAGGAAGTCATGCCACTGCTGAGTGCTGCAGTGCCGGACATGCTAGAACTTCAGTACGAACTAGAGTCAAAGGTAGCTGAGTGGTACGCCACAATCGATATTGCAAATGCATTTTTCTCCATCCCTTTGGCAGCAGCATGCAGGCCGAAGTTTGATTTTACTTGGAGGGGCAATCAATACACCTGGAATAGACTGCCCCAAGGGTGGAAACACAGTCCTACCATTTGCCATGGACTGATCCAGTCTGCACCGGAACTAGGGGGAGCTCCTGAACACCTGCAGTACATAGATGACATCCTCGTGTGGGGCAACACAGCAGCAGAAGCTTTTGAGAAAGGGAAGAAAGTAATCCAAATTCTCCTGAAAGCTAGTTTTGCCATTAAACAGAGCAAGGTCAAGGGGCCTGCACAGGAAATCCAGTTCTTGGGGGTAAAATGGCAGGATGGACGTCGCCATATTCCAATGGATGTGATCAATAAAATAACAGCAATGTCTCCGCCAACTAGCAAAAAAGAAATGCAAGCTTTCCTAGGCCTCGTGGGATTCTGGAGAATGCATGTTTCAGGCTATAGTCAGCTTGTGAGTCCTCTATATCGAGTGACTCGAAAGAGAAACTACTTCAAGTGGGGCCTCGAGCAACAACAGGCCTTTGAACAAATCAAACAAGGAATAGCTTGTGCAGTAGCCCTTGGGCCTGTCCATACTGGACCAGCTGTGCAAAACATACTGTACACTGCAGCTGGGGAGCATGGCCTCACCTGGAGCCTCTGGCAGAAAACCCCAGAAGAAACTCGAGGTCAAACTCTGGGGTTCAGGAGCTGGGGCTATCGAGGATCAGAAGCCAATTACACCCCAACTGAAAAAGAAATACTCACAGCATATGAGGGTGTTCGAGCTGCTTCAGAAGTTGTGGGTACAGAGGCACAGCTCCTCTTGGGACCACGGCTACCTGTGTTACATTGGATGTTCAAAGAGAAAATTCCCACTACACACCATGCAACTGATGCTACGTGGAGTAAGTGGATAGCGTTAATTACACAGCGGGCTCGAATGGGAAAAACCTAATCACCCAGGAATCCTGGAAGAGATCACAGACTGTCCGGAAGGCAGAAATTTCGGAGTGCCAACAGAAGAGGTAACCCGTGCTGAAGAGGCACCACCATATAATGAGTTGCCAGAAGACAGAAAGCAGTATGTGTTGTTTACTGACGGATCCTGCCGTGTGATAGGGAGCCATCGGAAATGGAAAGCTGCTGTGTGGAGTCCCATACGACGAGTTGTGGAGGCCATGGAAGGGGAAGGCGAGTCGAGTCAGTATGCAGAAGTAAAAGCCATACAACTAGCCCTAGAGATTGCCGAAAGAGAAAAATGGCCAGCACTGTGTCTCTACACTGATTCATGGATGGTGGCAAATGTTCTGTGGGGGTGGCTGCAGCAATGGAAACAGAGCAACTGGCAGCGCAGAGGTAAACCTATCTGGGCTGCTACCCTGTGCAAGATATTGCTGCCTGGGTAGAAAACCTGGATGTTAAAGTACGTCATGTAGATGCCCACGTGCCCAAGAGTCGCACTACTGTAGAACATCAGAACAACAAAGAAGTAGATCGAGCTTCGAAAATTGAAGTGGCTCAGGTGGACCTAGACTGGGAACGTAAGGGTGAGCTGTTTGTAGCTCGATGGGCCCATGAAACATCAGGGCATCTGGGGAGGGATGCCACTTACAGATGGGCTCGTGATCAAGGGTTGGACCTGACCATTGAGGCCATCACACAGGTTACCCATGAGTGTGAGACCTGTGCTGCAATCAAGAAAGCCATGAAGGTAACATCTCCCTGGAACAGGGGGAGATGGCTAGGGTTTTAATATGGTGAGGCCTCGCAGATTGACTACATCGGACCACTCCCACAAACATGCCAAAGCAAACGGTTCATACACACCATGGTAGAAGCAACTACTGGGTGTCTGGAAACATACCCCGTAAACCGTGCCATGGCCCGAAACACTATCTTGGGTCTATAAAGGCAAGTGCTGTGGCGTCATTGTACACCAGAGAAAATTGGGCCAAGAGGCATGGTATTGAGTGGGTGTATCACATCCCTTATCACCCACAAGCCTCTGGGAAGGTTGAGAGGTACAATGGACTGTTAAAGACTATGTTAGGAGCATTGGGTGCTGGGACATGGAAACAATGGGACATAAATCTACAAGAAGCCACTTGGCTAGTTAACAATAGGGGGATCTGACAGCCGTGCTGGTCCTGTGGAAACAAAACCCCTACACACTGTGAAAGGAGCTAAAGTCCTCGTAGTGCATGTAGGAAAGTGGATGGGGAAGGCAGTGTGGGTTGCTCCTGCCTCGGGAAAAGGCAAACCCACTCGTGAGATTGTCTTCGCCCAAGGACCAGGGTATACCTGGTGGGTCATGCAAAAGAATGGTTATATCGAGTGCGTGCCTCAAGGAGATTTAACCTTGAGATAAAACTAATCTGTAATCTAAGTTATATGTTGTAGGAAGATGCTGTAGGATCAACGACAGGCAGCCTGTGCTGGTTGGCTGTATTTATTCACCAGAGATTGTTGCTGGGAGATGCCCACCCTGATCTACAGCTGGATCAGGCCACTGAGAAAGTGAATGCACATATGGGCTTTTGATGGGATCAAAACATCTCTCCCAGGATGGTCACAGACAGGGTGGAGGTATCTGAATTTGGTCCATATATTGTGGTGGTTTTATCGTGCTGGGCAGCTAAACCCCACAACCACTCTCTCACTCCCCCTCCTTTAGATGAGGAGGGGGAGAAGTAAAGCAAAGAACAACTCACGGGTTGAGATAAGGATAATTTAATTAAAGGGAAATAATAATAACAATTAAAGACAGACTACCATGAACTAAACAATTTAACTAAGGGGAAATAAAAAGGGAAAGGGGAAAAGGGAGGGGAAAAGGAAAAATAAAAAGAAGGGAGGAAAACAAACAAACAAAATAAATGAAAGCTATATGGAAGTGCAGAGGAAAAAAATTACTCTCTACTTCCCACAAATGAGCGATGATTGACCACGTCCTTGAAGCAAGGCCTCAACGCACGCAGCCGGTGTTGAGAGGAGGACCGACGTCTTCTCAATGAGAGCCCACCCCTCCCCTCTTCTTCCTGTTTCCACCTTTTATTGCTGAGTGTGACATCACATGGTATGGAATATCCCTTTGATTGGTTTAGGTCAGCTGCCCTAGTGATGTTTCTCTCCTCACTTTTTGCCCATCCCCTAGGAGGGTTAGAGAAAGGCCCAATGCTGTGCCACTGCTGCTCAGCAGTAGACACAACACTGGTGTGATAACACTGCTGTTTCAGCTACAAGTACAGAGTACGGCACTGTATGGGCTGCTGCTGGGAAAGTTAACATTCCAGCCAGACCCAGTACAAGTTGCAGACTGGATGTGGGAATATGTCAGGGAGTGAAACCAATGCTATGAAGCCCACCCACTCTGTAGTATCTACAAGGTCTCCTGCACCTTCAGGATGGAGGAACAAGATGTGGAAACAGTTAGTTCTGTGAGCATCTCTGCTACCTCTCCCTGCAAAACCTTTTCTGAGCTTGACACTTCAGTCCAGAAGTCCCCAGCTCTTCTAAAGAGCAAAGGAGAAGAGCCCCATGATTGTGCTCCTTACCCTATATGCATTTGGACTCCGTAAATATTCTGCACTTGGCCCCATATGAACAACAACTTCCCTCCAGAATCAGAGGGTCTGAATGACAGCATCAGCACTGAAGCACCAAGGGCTCACAGCACAGTCAGTGGTTTCTCAACACCTCTGGGGAAGCAACTCCCACACAAACTATGGCTGTTGCAGACCACAGCCACCTTTCGATTGTAGATCTAGGGACGCCTCTTCAGCTTGCCTTATCTGATGCAGACCTCAAGCACAGGCGCTAAGATAGACTTTCAAAACAAAACTAACAAAACCAAAGTGGTCTTGTACCTAATTTTGCCCCCTTGAGAAGAAAATGAGAAAAGGGGCTGCACTGGAGAGAAACTGGCCATATTGCTTAATGCATAATTGGAAGGCATTCTACTATGCTGGTGCTGAGAACAGGATGAAAACCTATCTGGAACAGAACAGCACTCAAGAGGTTATTTACAGCCACAGCATAAACAGTGAAAATTTACTGGAGTATATAGACCACCCAAGTGTGCAGCTAAATGAGCTTCATAGTAATGGAATTGCCATATCCCCCTGAATTATACCTCAGTAAGGCTACCCTGCTGTTTGAAAAGCAAATTCAGACTTGATAGTAGGAGCCTGGATGACTACAATATGAGCCATAGGGAGAAGATAAACTATCTAAGTTGATAAGGATAGCATGGACTACTCTGACAGAGTGAAAACAGTGTGAGCATTCACGGAGACAAACAGGTTGTGGAAATATGGCAATGCTATATCTAAGTCACCTGTAGCGACATCGTACTACCTGGAAAGCCAGTCTGTGCTTGCTGGAAACTGCAGCTCTTTGTCTGGTGTCAATCAGCACAGCTCCATTGATGTCAGCCTCTTTTCCTGCTAGTGTAATGTTCCTTTGCTAATATAATGCAATATAAATTCACACTTTTTAAATCTTCAGTGGTGTTACACAGACTTCCACCAAGTGAGGGTTTGGTCGACAGCCTTATTATGATACACATTCAGAAGAAGGAAGAGTTAAGATCACGGAGGCAACCTTAACCTCTTTCCTGATGTCTGAGTGCTTGACTGCAGAGCCACAGCGTTACTGCAGTAAGGTTTCCTCCCCAAACACAGCAGCCCAGCCTAACCGCTTCCATTTAATTACAGTCATCTCCCCCACATCTTGAAGAGCATTACAAATGCAGCTGTATGCAGCCTCCCTACCCAACCATCACAGCTGAGCTGCAGGTGGCAAAACAGATGCAGGGGGAGGTTGGCTGCTTCACTGAGGTCACACAGGCTGCTTCCTTCTCTTACTGATTTTTCACTTGCTCTCTGATTACTCTTTCACCAGCATGAAGCCACAGCTTATGGTTCCTAGGGGCAGTTCTAGTAGCTGGGGAGGGCCAAAAACCTGCAGACATCTTACTGCCTGACATGGGGGCTCGGACACTGGTGCTGTGCCCTGGTTATCCCTGTTTTGCTGCTAGCTGGTGCTAGCCCTGCCTAGGTAGTGCTCTCACGGGCAATACCTTGGGGGATGCCACAAGCCATTCAGAGATGTGTGGGCATGACTTGTGCTAGTCCACTGCCTGCAGAGTGTGATGGCCTGGGAGGGAGGGATGAAGTCCCCTGCAGAGTGCTTTGCAAGGGAATTGCTTCTGGCTGCTGGAAGATACTGCTTCAGAGGTGCTGACCCTGACTGAGGGCTGCTTTTGGTGTCCCTGAGGGCAGCTGGCAGCCCCTGGGTGCTGAGGGCAGGAGTGCAGGGCAGGGGATCTCCCGCGGGGCACGGGGCTCAGTCACCGCACAGCTCGGCATCCTTACTCAGCGAAACAGCAAGACGGGAGGGAGAGGAGGGAAGGCACAACAAAACCCTCCCAAACTGAACAAAAATGATTTCAGCTTGTTATAAATGAAGTCTCAACTCAATCTGAACTTTGTAACATTTATAAAACAAATATTTATAAAAGGTATAAAAGCTATAAAAGGTATAAAAGGCAAGTAAACAGCGCTGGGTATGGGGAGTCTATGCTCCACCAACACGCACACACGAACATCAAACATTCTAAACATATAGAACATCGCTTTTACATATTAAACCCGAGTATGCCTATACATACATACAATCAAGAAATGTGAAAAATAATCCTTTAAGTTCCATGACTTAACAGTCTCCATTTTCCATTCCTTTTCTTGATTACTGACAAGTCTCCATTTTCCATTCCTTTTGAACAATATGTCTCGTTTAAGTTGTCAAGCAACTCGGTCTTTGGGCCTTATGTATCCCATTCTTCCCAGATCAAAGAAAAGCATATCCATCTCCTTTTCAAGGCGAATGAGGCCTGGGTCAAAAGGCACGTCCAGGTCAGCAGGGGGCGTAACAGCAAAAGCCTTCGATGGCTGTAGCAGCAGAGGGGCCCATGGCATAGCAGTCGGATAAGTAAACGAGCCCACAGATCCCTCACTATCTGGCAAGCCACACGTTGGGACTGTGGTTCCACATGGCTCTTTAAGGCCTCAGAGACTGCTCACCAGGTGCCGAGCAATCCTACTGCAACCTTGCCATTTTTAGTTGCAGAGTCCCACACCTTGACCTCAATTTGGTCCCATATTTCAGGCTCATAAACTGTCCGATTGTTAATAAGCAGAATAAGCTGTAAGGTTACCAGGACAGTCTTTGTTCCTAAGGATGTATGATTCCCCATAATGCGCAACTGCTTACCCGCGAGGGGCAGTTGTGTGCACAGGTCTGCTTCTCTCAGCTCGAGCTTCTCTCCAGCTCCAGTGCGCCTGTTTCCATCAACTTTCTGTACGAGCTTCTCTAAGCAGTTTGCTGAGTCTGGCCGAACCTATCTTCATGAGGCATTCAATGTGCCTGTTCCCGTCCTGGTCTCCATTCTGCCAGCCTGTTCCTCTTCACTTCTTTTTCCTGCTTCTTTATTGATGATGTAACTTCATGCTGTTGCCTTTCTTTTCTTTTCTTTTCTTTTCTTTTCTTTTCTTTTCTTTTCTTTTCTTTTCTTTTCTTTTCTTTTCTTTTCTTTTCTTTTCTTTTCTTTTCTTTTCTTTTCTTTTATCTTGAGAGCAGGCTCCCCTCTTATACCCTTCTCCCCACAGCAGTCCTTTTCAAAACAACTTTTCATTGGTCAAACAACTTTGAATATAACAACAGCAGCAAACACCCAGAAATTTCCATGCCTTAACGGCTGGAGAACAAGCAACCCGAGACTACATGGAGTCTCCTGAATCACCCTTCTTTGTTCCCTTTAAACTCTTTTATATTCCTGATGGCCTCGTTGTTAAGAGTCTGATGTTATCATCAACCACGTGGCTTTCCAACCCCCATGGCCACACTCCCAAATCTCCCCCTTCTTTATTAATATCAACCATTTTCTTGACACGAATTACCACTCCATGCAGTCTCCAGTTTCTTGTTCTCCAGATGGTTCTCTTGTTCTCCAGCCGTTAAGGCATGGATGTCTCAGGGTGCTTGCTGTTGTTGTTACATTCAAAGTTGTTTGACCAATGAAAAGTTGTTTTGAAAAGAACTGCTGTGGAGAGAAGGGTATAAGAGGGGAACCTGCCCTCAAGATAAAAAAAGGCAACAGGATGAAGTTACATCATCAATAAAGAAGCAGGAAAAAGAAGTGAAGAGGAACAGGCTGGCAGAATGGAGACCAGGACGGGAACAGGCACATTGATTGCCTCATGAAGATAGGTTCGGCCAGACTCAGCAAACCGCTCAGAGAAGCTCGTACAGAAAGTCGATGGAAACAGGCGCACTGGAGCTGGAGAGAAGCTCGAGCTGAGAGAAGTGGACCCACGCACACAACTGCCTCTCACTGGTAAGCAGTTGTGCATTATGGGGAATCATACGTCCTTAGGAACAAAGACTGTCCTGGTAGCCTTACAGCTTATTCTCCTTATTAACAATTGGACAGTTTATGATCCTGAAACATGGGACCAAACTGAGGTCAAGGTGTGGGACTATGCAACTTAAAATGACAAGGTTTCAGTGGGATTGCTCGGCACCTGGTGAGCAGTCTCTGAGGCCTTAAAGAGCCCTGTGGCACCACAGTCAGAAGCATGTGGTTTGCCAGATAGTGAGGGAGCTGAGGACTCGTTTAGTGATCCGAGTGCTACGCCATCACCCCTGTGCTGCATCCTCAGCCATCGAAGGCTTTTGCTGTTATGCCTCCTGCTGACCTGGACGTGCCTTTTGACCCAGGCCTATTGGCCTTGAAAAGGAGATGGATATTCTTTTCTTCGATCCGGGAAGAACGGGATACATAAGGCCCGAAGGCTGAGTTGCTTAACAACTTAAAGCGAGACATATTATTCAAAAGGAATGGAAAATGGAGAGTTGTTTGTAATCAAGAAAAGGAATGGAAAATGGAGACTGTTAAGTCATGGAACTTAAAGGATTGTTTGTTACCTTTTCTTTATGTATAGACATACTCGGGTTTAGTATGTAAAAGCAATATTCTGTGTATTTAGAAGGTTCGATGTTTGTGTGTGCGTGTTGGTGGAGCATAGGCTCCCCGCACACCCAGTGCTGTTTACTTGCCTTTTATAAATCTTCCTTTTATAAATATTACTAAATTCAGATTGAGTTGAGATTTCATTTATAATATACCCAACAGTACTCTCCCAGATGGCTCAGTAACTAGGTCATTGCAAGGGCTTACCACACTTTCCAGTGAATTGGCAGAAAAATTATGCATATTTACATCCTTGATCGTAGTTGTAGGAATTTTGACAGCCATTGGTTGCTGCATTATCCCCTGTGTAAGTGGACTAGTACAGTGGTTTACTGAAACCACAGTATTGAAGCAAATGATGATGGAGCCACCACCTTACTTAGATAAGGTGATAATGAGGAGATGGAAAACAAAGAAAGTGAAGAAGAAGATATCTACCAAATTACACCTTAGAGAAAAGTTTTTCAAAAATCAAGTTTTTAAAGAAGAAAAGGGGGGAATTGTGGGAATAGAGATGTTGTTTTTGCAGTTACATTGTTTAGAGGGAAGGAATGTGGTATTGAGATATGCTTACAGTGATAAGAAAGCTTAGCAGGTGACCTTGTAAAATGCAGACAAACAGACTCCTTAGGACAATTAGGTGAAAATCACAGTGGTAAGTCAAGTCAGATAAGTGAAGAAACATTACCACTGCAAACAGTAAAAAAGTCAAGAAATTTGAAATTTAACAGGCTGGCAACTGAAGGCCATGCATTGTTTGTGAAGCATCAGATAGATTGTGAAGCTGGATTACCCACTCAGTGGGGAAACAGGGGAGGGTCCTGTCATCAAAAAGTATATAAACTGTGTTTTGGAACTAGTAGTCCCATGCTCCTGCTTGTGAGGTGCCCGCCATTGAAATCGCGAATAAATTACTACTTCACTGAGATCCTCACCTGAGCCTAAGTTATTGGCTACGGATTGTTTCTCACAGGCAGAACAAAAGTATATGGAACACCAACTTTTTTTGACTGTTCCCAAAAATGAATTTCTTATATTTATTAATTGTGGTGGTGCAGAAACTCTGATTTTGCTGGTATGGGTATAGCAGCAGTGCCAAGAACGTGACTGTTGAGGGATTTTTTGAAACAGCAAAAATCCCATGGCTTGCTGCAGCTGAGCAAACCAAGCTACCAGGGCAACTATGAGAAGTTCCCATGACAGTGTTCCACATCGCCCAATTGAGGAATTTAGAAAAATATTGTTGCCAGCAGCTGGCTTCAAGGACAAAGTCTACGTGACTGCTAATCACAAGGGGGTTGTTTTCTTGCAGGTGGGGTTGTTTTCTTGCAGTTGTTTGTCTGAGTGCTTCTGACCAATAATCTTGTGTGAGACACTATCCGCCCCTGTTAAGTTCACTATAAAAGTTAGGGTATTCGGGCAATAAGATGGAGCATGATCTGACTCTACTGGTGTCTGTCGTGCTTTTGGCCATGCTTCCTGCAACACGTGACCATTTAGCCAATTTACAATTTAGCACTGCATAACCAAAGCTGAATGAAAGAGGCTAGAAATGGAACCAGAAGAACATCTGGTAGATGTTTTTTGCTGCAACATTACAGTTAAGGAAGAGTCAGTGTAGCCAGTTGGATTTCTCTTTATGTGTAAGATTCTGTTGTTTTGGATCTGGATTGCAGTTTTATTTAATTTTTAAATTATTTTTTGTTAATTTTAGTGACTGAATATTGACATTCAGATTGATAGCTAGAATCCATTTTAGAGAGATTAATTTATGAATGATTTCTTAATAAAAAGAAGTTCATAATTCTCTTAACCCTTTGGAACCCAGAGAAGCCTTTCTGTAACAGCCTCCTGTAGGACTGGAGGAATAGAAATTTCTGGGATTTCTGTACTCTGAAATCTGGGCCACTTCAGCTTTGAATTTTTTAATGCTTATGCACTCCACAGTCCAATTGTGACTAGGATTCAGGGTATCCCCTTGTATTTGAATTTTTTTTAACCTCAATGTCCTCATCAATAGAACAAGGATAACAGTGCTTAGTTACTGCCAGGAATATTCAGGCATAATGTTTATAAATACCTCTGAAGGTTACAAGTTCTTTCCAAGTGCCTAGTATTTCTGCTGATTTCCTGTTGAATAGAGAACTGTGTATGTGGGGTTGGGTGGGGTTTCAATCATCAGATGTCAAGTTCTCTTTTATTTTTGTAATGATTTATGCAGTTGTTAATCAGCAGCTGACTCCTCTGAGGAAACTTCAGGGAGATCATGCATTTAGAAACAATCCTGCTTCTAGTATTTTCTCTCCACTGTATTTTTCTTCCTTTGTTCCTTTGTTCTCTATTATGAAGGACATTTGCATGTGTCCTGGTTTCAGTTAGAACAGAATTAATTTTCTTCCTAGTAGCTGGTGGAATGCTGTGTTTTGGCTTAGGATGAGAAGAGTGCTGATAACACCCCGATGTTTTAATTGTTGCAGAGCAGTGCTTATACCAAGCCAAGGACATCTCAGCCTTTTGCTCTGTCCTGCCAACGGGCAGGCTGGGGGTGCAGTAAGAGCTGGGAGGGGACAGACCCAGGACAGGTGACCCAAACTAGCCAAAGGGGTATTCCATACCATCTGACATCATGCTAAACAATATATAGGGGTGGCTAGCCGGGGGGAGGGGGCCAGACTGCTCGGGGTTAGGCTGGGCATTGGTCAGCGGGTGGTGAGCAATTGCATTGTGCATCACTTGTTTGTACATATTATTATTATTTTCCTATTATAACCATTGTATTATTATTATTGTTATTATTATTTTGTTATTATTATTTTCCTGTCTTATTAAACTGTCTTTATCTCAACTCACGGGCTTCACTTTCCATTTCTCTCCCCCATCCCAGAGAGGGAGGGGGGAGGGTGAGCGAACGGCTGCATGGTGTTTAGCTGCCGGCCGGGTTAAACCACGACAGCATGAAAACAAGGTTTTTGTTTCTTAAGGGTTCATCTGCTCCTGCTACTTATTCCCCACCTGGCCATAATCCTCTGTGACATCTCAATTGGTGACTGTGCAAACGATTATGATGTCAAAGACAAGATTATGACTTCAGGTGAGAAACAAACAGCAGGAACAGGTGAACTCAGGAAAAATACACATCTTGACTTTTCTCTAACCATTTTTATGCTAAAAGCACAAGAGAAATGCAGGTAATAGATTATGTATGCATATAGAAAATAACTGATGTGTAAGCGAATTGTACCATGTTAGTGAGTAACATGAGAAATCAATTCTTAAAATTCCTTTCAACTGTATTTATTCTGTAGTTTTGTTTACATAAAACTACAATGCTGTGAAAATATCCAATGACAGTGTGATTAGGACGTAATTTTTAAAAAAATTTATTTTTGTTTTTACAATGTTACAACTCTTATAAGAGATTCCCTCTGTATCCCTTTGTTGTAACACAACAACCTTAGTTGGATTAAAATGAGGTTTGATTAAAAATATAAAAAGAATGACCTAAACTGGACTAGAAACAAGTTAACCAGGATCTCTGAAGGGAGTGGGGCTTTGGAGCAGATCACTCTTTGTGAGATAACAAAGGGAGGTTTTTGGAATTGGCTGAGTTCTGCTTCAGTTTTTTTCATCTGTTTAATGTCACATTTTTTTTGGGTGCAGTTTGTGGAAAGAAATAGAAGAAATGGTGTTATCATATATTGATATAATACTGTTTTGTGTATAGAAGCCCAGGTGAAAATAGGAGGGAAGAAGGGAGTTAATAATCACAGAATTAAAGACATTGAAAGTCATCCAATCCACAACTTTGATATTTGAAGTACTCCCAGCTTCAGAGAAGCCATGGGGAGTGGTTGTGGGTTTTTTGTTGTTGTTGTTCGTTTATTTGTTTTTTTACAGAATTGAAGTAGTTATCTTTAGAAAACCAGTAATTAAAATTAGAAAGTTGGTAACATTTTTATTGCAGTCAATTCCCGTGGTGAGATTAACATTAGGTAATCTTATAAAATAACCAGGCACCCTATGATGATCTGACACATGAGAGGCTGTACAGAGCTCCCGGTCCTCCAAGGGCTGTGATTGTTTTATGGTTTTATCTCATGATAACTGTTATATATGGAGTGGTAATTCGTGTCAGAAAAATGGTTGATATTGTTATAAATGAACCATGGACATTTCCAGGGACAGAGGTGATACTGACTGGCCTGTAGTTTCCTGGATTCTCCTTCTTGCTCTTCTTGAAGACTGGAGTGACATTGGGTAAACTCCAGTCTTCAGGCACCTCTCCTGTTCTCCAGGACCTTTCAAAGATGATAGAGAGCAGTTCGACAATCACCTCTGCCAACTCCCTTAGCACACATGGATGCATCCCATCGGAGCCCATGGATTTGTGTGCACTGATCCCACTCAGATGCTCCCAAACCACTGCCTTATCAACCAGGGGGGAGCTCTTCATTTCCCAGACCCTTTCTCCTCCGTCCAGGGTCCAGGAGTCCTGGGCGGGGGGGGGGGGGGGGGGGGGGGGATGTCCTTGAAGCAAAGACTGAAGCAAAGAAAGCATTCAGTATCTCCGCCTTCTCAGCACCTCTCGTTACCAGGACACCCGCCTCATTCAGCAAGGCAGCCACATTATCCTTAGTCTTCCTTTTACTGTTGACATACTTAAAAAAAAACCCCTTCTTATTATCCTTTATCTCTTTTGCAAGCCTCATCTCTAGGTGGGCTTTTAGCCTTCCTCGTCATGTCCCTGCGGGCCCTGACAACACTTCTATACTCCTCCCAAGAGGACATGCCCTTTTTCAACATTTCATAGACCTTCCTCTTCCTTTTGATCTTGTTGATGAGCTCCTTGCTCATCCACGCAGGTTTCCTGCCCACCTTCCCCGATTTCCTGCTCTTAGGGATGCACTGATCCTGAGCTTGGAAGAATGTGCTGTTTAAATGTTTCCCAGCTCTCACAAGCATCCTTGACTGCTAGTAATCTAGTGATTTAAAGATCAAAGCCGAAATTTCTTTAAGTGGTATATTCTTTATTGCAGCGCTGGATGCACGGGGGATCCTTCCGCCTATCGTGCATGTTCGAAGTGACAAAATACCTCATATTTATACAGCGAAACAATTAATATTCAATTAGCATCCATACATATTCATTACCTAACCCCGCCTACCCTCGCTTCGTATGCTAATTAGCTTATCAGTCCTTGCGCTTGCGCAAAACCTTCCAAGAATTGTGGGCCGGGGTCTCCAGGATGTGGGCAGTGGTCTTTGGGAGGAAGGCCGTAGGTCTTCCTCGTAATGCACTTTTCACCTTTGCTTAATCAGTTGTTTTCCAAGCTGTAAAAATGCTGAGTTGGCTTTTAGTTTAACTGAGGGTCGGCAGATAACAGGAAGTCTCAGTTAACAAGACAAGACAATTGACTCAAGTTATCTCAAGTCTCAGCCTGACTAACGGTTAACAGATACTGGGATGTTTTCAAATAACAAGATGCTTAAACATAACAAAAGGTCTACAGATAACAAGATGTCGTTTACTTTGTCCTTGCTAACTTTTAACCACAAGTTTTATTCTATCCTAAAGTGAGTTTATACTATATCATTCCCCCCTTTTCTGGAAAATCTAGTAAATTCTTTTACTTAATACGGAAATTTTCTTCCCAGTCTTTATGATATGTACCCTTCAGTACCTGACCATGCACATTTGTCAAGGAGGTTAACATGGACATTCGTTGTAACAATTTCCAATTCCAAACAAGTAATATAAAAGACAATATTAAACTTACACCAACTAATATCAATAAAACAATAATTGGGTGACTCAATGTGTTCAAAATCCCAGTTACAGTTGGCAACCATCCAAAAAGTGTATCCCACCAGTTGTGACTTGTGTCTCGTTTTACTCTTTGCAAAACTCTGATCATGATGGACAGTAGTAACTTATGATACATTGTGTTGTTAGACTTGATCAGCTGGTGGGATACCGCTGGTGCCAAATATAGAATATCACACCCGACGATTCTAACAAAGTTACAAATACAGAAATTAGAATGATGTTTGCTATGGAGAGTTATGTTCTCCTTATCTACTTCTACAAAATCACAAGCAGTTCTTAAACACACACACCCTTGACCGACATATACAAGCACATTCTTTTGGCTAGTATTTGGATGAATTTCAAAGTGACAGATACCTTGCTCCGTGTCAAAACATACATCCTGAGCCTCAACTGTATTGCTTTCATAAATAAATCCTCATTGTTCCCTGGTTCTAGATTCATGATTCTAGATTTACAGACTGCCATTTCCCATTCTCCATCCGTATAGTAAGCACGAAGGCAGTAGCCATGTTAATAATGGGCGTAAGTACAATTTACCAGGGTCCACGAGGACTGGAACTTCTCAAAATCATTGGCATTGTCCCAGACTGCCTTTTGGACTTCAGCTGGAAAAATGCCTTTACTTCCTTCCCTAATGATCAAGGCAGCCGTTGCCTGCAACCATAACTGTGCTTGCATACAACTAAGAGCTCAGGATACATCTTGTGTCCACTCTTCTCCTAATTTTCACCATTCTGATGGTTTATATAAATAGTTACCATTTGTTCACCAGATGACCATAACTGATAACTTTCCATTAAAGTTCTTATCCTCTGTTGTTACGGCTTTAGTTCAAGGCCACCCACCATTCTCTATTATCACAGAGGCACCTTCTTGAATCACAATTACAACTATAAGCCATAAAAACAAAACAATTCTATGAACAAATTTTCTACCAACCATATTACCAAATACTCCCGACCATAATGTCCTCATCTTGATCGACTAAGCTTTAGTTTCAGTTCATTGTCACCTAGTGTTACTTTTCAGGGAGCTCCTGGAGCCTTCTTCACTCGGGAATAGTGGATCCAAGCGGCTTGTTCTCTAATCTTGATAGCAGTGTGAGTTGTCAGCAACACTTGATACAGTCCATTCCATTTTTCCTGTAGGGGTTGTCCTGAAAAAGTCTTTATACATATATTCCGCAGGCTTAAAGGGGTGGATTGGTTGATCCAACCCTCTAGCCCTAGTCCCTAACACAAATTTATGTACTTTATTTAATTGTTTTTGAAGTTCAGTTATATAAGTATATAAATATTCTGATCCCAGCTGCATTAGATGCTCTCCACTAAATATAAATTGATATGGCCTTCCATATAAAATTTCAAAGGGGCTCAAATTCTTCTTTACTCTAGGTTTAACTCTAATTCTAAGTAATGCTAAAGGGAGGGATTGAGGCCATGACAAATTAGCCTCTTGTCCGATTTTAACTATTTGTTGTTTAATTAAATGGTTCATTTTTCTACCTGTCCACTTGCCTGCAGTCTATAAAGAGTATGCAGTTGCCAATCTATCTTTAGAATCTTACTTATCTGTTGTACCACTTGCACACAAAAATCTGAACCTCTCTCAGAAGACATTGCTACTGGAATCCCAAAGCATGGTATTATTTCATTTAGCAAGACTTTAACCACTTCTCTTGCTTTGTTTGTTCAACAAGGAAAAGCTTCGGGCCATCCTGGAAACATGTCAGTCAGAACCAGTAAATAACAAAACCCCCCTTTTCTAGGGAGTTCTGAAAAAATCAATTTACCACTGTTGTCCCAGATAATTTCCTTTACCAATTATTCCAAATTTTGTCCTGGTATTGGGGTTATTACGTAAACAGATGCTACATTGTTAAGTTACTTGTTGTATTGTTGTGTATAAATTTCATCCCACTAATGTCTGACTCATGCTCTTATGCAATGTGTCAGCTCCCCGATGTGTTTTATTGTGTTCTGTAAAAACTATGGGCCATATCAAATTAGAGGGTATTATTACACAGTTATCTTTTAAATATACTCATCTATCTGGTTTCATTTTACCTTTCAAATCTTCAATTAATTTTAAGTCTTCTTTTGTATAATTTGGCTTTTTGGTTCATGTATATAGTTTGGATTTTACCGTCTGGTATTAAAGACAATGCCTTCACCTCAGTTATTTCAGCTGCCTGTTTAGCCTCCTGATCTGCCAATTGATTTACAATTTCAAAATCAGCGTTTCACTTTTGGAGTCCTTGACAATGCATGATAGCTACCTTTTCTGATTGTTTTACAGCCTCTAACAATTTTAAAATTTCTTCAGCATGTTTTTTTTTTCTTTTTTGTTTTCCCTGAGCAGTCAGCAATCCACGTTCTTTCCAAATCGTTCCATGAGCACGTATCATGCCGAATGCATATTTAGAATCTGTCCAAATATTTATTTTCCTTCCTGCTGCCAGTTCCAGTGCTCACGTAAGTGCAATTACCTGTGCTTTCTGGGTGGACGTCCCAGGGAGTAATGGTTTGGACTCGATTACCTGTTGAGCAGTTGTAACAGCATATCCTGCCTTACGTTGTCCTTGTTTTACAAAGCTGCTCCCATCAGTATACCAAGATTCATCAGCATCTTCTAAAGGTTCTTCTTTAAGATCGGGTCGATTAGAATACAGAGTCTCCATTGTTTCTATACAATCATGAGTTATAGGTTCATCCAGAGTTCCGCTAAGGAAAGAAGCTGTCATTCCTAGAAAGGTTCGTAGCTCCTTTACCGTTTGAGGTTCTGGAGTCTGGCAAATGACTTCCTTACGTTCAGTTCCTAGTTCTCGCTGACCTCCCGAAATTCCAAATCCCAAGTAGGTCACGTGTTGTTGAACCAGCTGGACTTTCTGTTGAGAGACTCGATATCCATTTAAACCCAGAAAATTAAGGAGACTTATAGTCCATTGAATACAACTCTCTTTTGTCTCGGTAGCTATTAAGAGATCATCCACGTATTGTAACAAAGCCCCTTCAGTGTCTGGAGGTATCCAAGTTTCAAGTTCCTTTGCTAATTGGTTTCCAAAAATAGTGGGGCTATTCTTGAATCCTTGTGGTAGCACTGTCCACGGTAACTGTGTCTTTCTGCCTGAGTCAGGGTTTTCCCATTCAAAGGCAAATAGGTTTTGGCTTTCAGTGGCTAAAGGCAGGCAGAAGAAGGCATCTTTTAAATCCAGTACGGTAAATCAGACTTGACTATTCCTTAATTTAGTAAGCAAAGTATAAGGGTTTGCCACTACTGGATGTATATCCTCAGTGATCTTATTTATGGCCCTCAGATCCTGAACTAGCCTATATCTTTTTCCATCTGCCTTTTTAATTGGCAATATGGGTGTATTGTATTCTGATTCACATTCAATCAATAATCCATACTGTATAAATCTATCAATTATCTCTTTAATTCCTTTCCTATCTTCTATCCTCAAAGGATATTGCTTAACCTTAATGGGTTTCTCTCCTGGCTTTAATTTAATAATTATTGGGGTCACATTTTTAGCTCTTCCAGAGACTTCAGTGGCCCAAACTCCTGGATATACTTGATTTATGATCTCTAAGGGTATTTCACTTTTAGGGTCGGTTTGTATTAGTGCCAGGCTTAACACATTTATTAGTTGTTCTTCTCCTATCCTTAATTCCACTTTCCTTTTTTCGAAGATAATTTCTGCTTCTAATTGTTCTAACAGATCTCAACCTAATAGAGATTTTGGAGATCTAGGTAGATATAAAAACCTATGTATCCCCATTTGTTTCCTGTTATAAATGAGGTCTGAATTTTGTAATACTTATAAAACAAATATTTCTAAAAGGTATATAAAAGGCAAGTAAACAGCGCTGGGTGTGCAGGGAGTCTACGCTCCACCAACACGCACACACAAACATCAAACGTTCTAAATACATGTATACAGAACATTGCTTTACATAATGACCCGAGTATGCCTATACATACGTACAATCAGGATAGGTAACAAACAATCCTTTGAGTTCCATAACTTAACAGTCCCCATTCTGCCAGCCTGTTCCTCTTCACTTCTTTTTCCTGCTTCTGTACTGATGTAACTTCATAGTGTTGCCTTTTTTTTTTTTTTTTTTTTTTTTTTTAAGAGCAGGCTCCCCTCTAATACCCTTCTCTCCACAGCAGTTCTTTTCAAAACAACTGTTTAATTAGTCAAACAACTTTGAATGTAACAACAACAGCAAACACCCAAAAACATCCATGCCTTAATAGCTGGAGAACAAGAAACCACCTGGAGAACAAGAAACCCCAGACTGCATGGAGTCTCCTGAATCACCCTTCTTTGTTAATATCAACCATTTTCTCGACACGAATTACCACTCCATATATAACATTTCCCCAACTTGTATTTCAAAGGTTCACAAAAATAAGCCTTTTCGGTTACATCCTTTTACCTTAACATAATCATTCCGTAAAGGCATTAATGCTTGATTTAGAACTGAATACGTTGCCCCATATCAGTAAGAAATTTCAATTCTGTTCCTCTCCTAACTTCATTATAATCAGTGGAGGATCTGCTAGGGTAGATTCCCCGGGTCCCCATTAGACTTGTTGAAATCAGGGGCCGATGATTACCCTAGAAAAAGGCTAGTCGATTTGTCCTCTGAAGCCAGGTCCAAACCGTTTTTTTTTGTTTTTTTTTTTCTTTTTTTTTTTTTTTTCTTCCCCATTACATTTCAGAGTTGGTCCAAAAATTCCACAGGGGTTTCTTTTAGACCTTGTTGGAAGCATATTCTCAATTCCCAATTCGTCCAGATTCTAGTATTTACTTAACCGTTCATAATTCTCAGGATGATTAGGGTCTTAGTGGGGGTCGGTCAGGAAAATGCAATTGTCCACAGTTCCCTGAGCGATCCCATCGGCAATCTGAGCTCACACATGAACTCAGGTTGTTTTCAGAGTTAACTGCTTTTCTGTTTCTGTGAAGACTCTCTGGGACCCATCATGATCCCTTTGCCCCAGAGGGCTAACACCCAAGATTTTAAGGTCTCAGCCCCAGGCCGAGGCAGAACTGTTAACATTCCTACATCCTCTTTCCCTGCTCATTCAACTTCAAACACCTTTAACACTTGCAATAACCCTTTTAACACTTCCTTTATCTTTCTCCAGCCTGTACTTTTCTAATGCCAGCATCAAAAGCACAGTCAGGGACCAACTTAATTCCATACCTTTTCCCTCCAAGATGCTGAAACAACATCAGTATACAACATTCCATCCTATTTTCCTTCTCAAAAACAACATTGACTTTAGCAAAGTATTATAGTTTAAAGCTCCATTAAAAGGCCACTTTTTTCAACATTCCAGCTTATAAAGCAGCCACCATTGATTACAATATTTTGTCAGAGTTTTCTTATTTTCACTTCCACCCGGAGCCCCCCCTATATCCTTCCAATAACTCAAAATACAGCCCAACGTACTTTTCTTAGGAATTTCACTGCTTACTCATCCCCCCATTTTCCAGTTCACACTTTCAGAATACATGTATCACTTACAAAACTGTGGGCACACAGGTATCTTTCAATAGCAATGTCACAAAACTACTATTATTACCAGGAGATATTGCCAAAATCACAATAACAATAATCAGAGTCAAATTCCACATGCGATAGGTCAGAAAACCAAAATATGTAACACTGTAACGATATCTTTTATCTTTAACGATAACAACGTCACGAAACTTATTATTATCACCAAGAAAATAGCCAAAATCGCAGTAACAATAACCAGAGTTAAATACCATACTCCATGAGTCAGAAAACCAAAATAGGCAACACAATTCCAGATGGACCTTAAAGCGAGCTCTTTCCTTAAGGTCCCCAAATATACTTATGGTGCTTACCACAAAGTATATACCAAACACTGCCTCGCAGAAGATCACCTTCCGACTTAACAGACAGTTCCAGATACAGATGGACCTCAAGGTCCCCAGATATACTTGTGGTACTAACCACAAAGTATATACCAAACACTGTCCTGCAGAAGTCACCTTCCGACTTACTGGACAGTCCCAGATGACCGGTCTACCAGAAAACCAAACCAGAATAAAGAATATACTCACTTACAATGATGGGGTCCTTGTCTGCCTCCGCAGTGATCCGGTGAGTCGAGGAGTCCCTCCGGGAAATCCCGGGGGTACCCTAGGGAGTCCTGTCCCCAGCGGGTCCTGCGGAACGGCAGAGAGGTTGTCCCATCTGGGGTGCCAAATTGATTTAAAGATCAAAGCCGAAATTTCTTTAAGTGGTATATTCTTTATTGCAGCGCTGGATGCACGGGGGATCCTTCCGCCTATCGTGCATGTTCGAAGTGACAAAATACCTCATATTTATACAGCGAAACAATTAATATTCAATTAGCATCCATACATATTCATTACCTAACCCCGCCTACCCTCGCTTCGTATGCTAATTAGCTTATCAGTCCTTGCGCTTGCGCAAAACCTTCCAAGAATTGTGGGCCGGGGTCTCCAGGATGTGGGCAGTGGTCTTTGGGAGGAAGGCCGTAGGTCTTCCTCGTAATGCACTTTTCACCTTTGCTTAATCAGTTGTTTTCCAAGCTGTAAAAATGCTGAGTTGGCTTTTAGTTTAACTGAGGGTCGGCAGATAACAGGAAGTCTCAGTTAACAAGACAAGACAATTGACTCAAGTTATCTCAAGTCTCAGCCTGACTAACGGTTAACAGATACTGGGATGTTTTCAAATAACAAGATGCTTAAACATAACAAAAGGTCTACAGATAACAAGATGTCGTTTACTTTGTCCTTGCTAACTTTTAACCACAAGTTTTATTCTATCCTAAAGTGAGTTTATACTATATCACTAGCCCATGAGATACCCCCAAGCAGGTCCCAGAAGAGGTCGAAGTTGGCTTTCCAAAATTCCAGGGTAGCAATCCTGCTTTTAGCCTTGCTTCTTCCACCAAGTTCCATCTTGAACTCCATCATCTCATGGTCACTGCATCCCAAGCTGCCCCCAACCTTCATATCCCTAACAAGGCCATCCCTGTTGGTAAGAACGAGGTCCAGGAGCACCCCCTGCCTCGTCAGCTCCTCCACCACCTGCATCAGAAAATTGTCTTCAATGCATTGTAGGAACCGTTTGGACTGCACGTGCCTGGCTGAGTTTCTTACCCAACAGATATCTGGATAATTGAAGTCCCCCATGAGAACCAGTGCCCAGGATCATGAGGCTACTACCAGCTGCTTGTAGAAGGCCTCATCGACCTCCTCCTCCTGATCTGATGACCTGTAGTATACCCCCACAACAGTGTCCCCCATACCAGCCCACCCCTTAATTCTCACCCACAAGCTCTCCACTTGTCCATCACCCTCCCCCAGGTGGAGCTGAGTACACTCTAATTGCTCCCTCATATAAAGGGCAACCCCACCCCCTTGCTTCCCCAGCCTGTCTTTCCTAAAAAGGACATAGCCCTCCATGACAGCATTCCAGTCATGTGAGCTGTCCCACCACGTCTCTGTGATCGTAATAAGATCGTGGCCCCGCAACCAAACACAAATCTCGAGCTCATCCTGTTTATTTCCCATGTTTCGCGCATTGGTATACAGGCACATTAGGGAAGCAGCAGGCACAGTTACCCCTGGAGGGATGAGAGAAGATTCTGGACAGGGTATCGGGATCATTACCTTCACTGAGGAGCCCTCGGACGATCCCATGGGACAACTCAGACGTTTTTTCCCTACTATCTTCAACAGTGACAGCAGTGACAACTTCCCCCAGCCCTTCTCTGTCACGTCTAACTCCCCTCCCTTCCCCCATCAAACCTAGTTTAAAGCCCTAGTAATCAGCCCAGAGAGCTTGCTCCCCAATACACTTCTGCCCCACTTGCTGAGATGGAGTCGGTCAGCAGCCCATACCCGGCTTCTCAAAGGGCTGCCCAAGGTTGAAATACCCAAATCCTTGGTCCAGACACCACACACTCAGCCAGGCATTCACCTGTCCCATTCTCTTCCTTCTTTCTGGGTCTCAGTCACCCAGCAGGAGGAGAACACTACCTGCACCCCTGATCCCTTCAACAACCTTCCCAGGGATGCAAAGTCCTTTTTAATATTACTCTTTTTTTTTTTTTGGCCACAGCTTCCCAGGACCCAGCCTGAATGACTATAAGAGGATAGTAGTCTTCCGGTTTAATGAGCTGTGGCAGAGCCTTCCTAATGTCTCTGACATGCGCTTCAGGAAGAAAACACACCTCTCTGGAGAGGTTATCCGGGTGACAAATGGGAGCCTCAGTATCCCCCAGCAAGGGGTCTCTGATCACTAAGACTCTCTGCCCTTTTTTTTGTGGCACTGGTTTTGATGCAGTGCCCCGTCCAGCCCCGCTCCCTATGCTCGGTACTTCCCCCAATCTTGTCATGCTTCTCGGGGTTGCTTCCCGGGTTCTGACTACTGTCCAGACCCTCATCCTTTTCCTTTTCCTGCCTGAAAGCCTCGAATCTATTACCCAGGGACACTGTGGGGGTTGGTGGCACTGTGGGTGTCAGGGGCTGACGCCTCTGTGCTTTGAGCTGAGACAAGGGTCCATCCCCTTTCCCCTTGTGGGCAGTCAAGCCCTCTGTCCTGCAGGTGAGCAATACAAGATTATATAAGATTAATAGTTTCATGCTGATTTTCCATTTCCTAGAGTGGTGTTGAATTACAAATTTATGGGGGGAGATCGGGGGGATGTGTACTATATGAAACTCAGAAAAGGGTAAAACCAAAGCATGGTTATTGTTATAAATGAAGTCTCAACTCTGAATTTAGTAACATAAAAGAATATTTATAAAAGGCAAGTAAACAGCGCTGGTTGCGTGGGGAGCCTATGCTCTACCAACACGCACACCCACCGTCAAACTTTCCAAATATATATAGGACATTGCTGTTACATATTTACAAGAAACCCGAGTACGCCTATACATATGGATATCCTATCCCGCTTCATATTATAATTCTCTTTGTGGTGGTCGTTGTGGGTGAAAGTCTCACGGTTTCCCCATCACCATTAGCAACCTTTTGTTCCAGACTGCAGGAGCAGCTTTGACTGTCTCCCTCTTCTTCTGCACATGCTCTGCCCACCACAAGGTTCCCAAAAGCAACAAAACGTGATTGCTTTTCCCGCGTTTCGTTAACCCTTGAAACCACACTAATAATATTATTATCATATAACATTAAACAATAAATGTTAACAGTTCTAACCAGCAACCCCCCCAGCAACTTCCATGCCTTAACAGAGGGGAAAACAAGCAACCCCAGATGGCAGGGTGTCGCCTCAATCACCCTTCTTTATTTCCTCTAAACTCTTTACATTCCTGATGACCTCATCGTTAAGAGTCTGATGTTATCACCAACCAGGAGGCTTTCCGACCCCCATTGCCACATTCCCAAATCTCCCCCTTCTTTATTAATATCAACCATTTTTCTGACACGAATTACCACTCCATATATAAAAATCCCTCCTCTTCTTTTGAATGTCATTAATTCGTGTCTTGGCTTCGAATTTGGCCAAGGCCAATTGAACTGTAAAAGAATGCTTTCACAATATTCTCTGTAAGTTTTATAAACAAGTTTTTAGCAATGGTTGGAATCCCATATTTAGCTCGTGTTTCATTTTCATGATTCCGCAAGGTGTATAATAATTGTACTTTTCCCAATTAACCCTCCTTCATTATTAACTCTTACCTCTATCCACCATTGATAGGGGACCTCTTTTGGCTCATAACTGGTTATCTTATTGCTTTCATTACATCGAGCATACTCTGGTTTCCATAGCATAGGTTTAATAGGCATAGTAGTGTTTGTTCCTGCCTTCTTCCCCTCCGGGTGTTAACAATACATTCACTACAATTCTGAGACCAATAGCATGTAATTAGGAGAGGTCCAGTAAAGGCCATGTTACCTGGCGGTTATTACCCTAAGGGGTTGCAGCCCTTGGTAAACCTTCTTGAGCCGCAATACCGGTCCCTTCTCCGGTCTTGCCCTCTCCCTGATGCTTCTTAGGAAATGGTCCAGACTTACACACCCGATGGTTCTTCTATTTGCGTTCAACTTTTCCACGAGTTAGTGGGGGCTTGCTTCAAAGCAGATAACCAATCATCTAGGTAAATTTTCCCACCTATTATTAAATTTTCAGGTAATTCAAGATGTTGCGGGTATCTCTACTGGAGGTGGCACTCCCCCTATGGGACTTTGGGGTCCCCAAATCCTTCTATTAGGGCCTTTATATGAGTTTCCAATGATTGCTAATATTCTAATCAATACAAGATTTAACATACATACAATTAGCATCCAAAGGGTAGGTATGCCCTGATATACTTCAAGTTCTTTTAAGCTTAACTTTCAGATCTCCAGGAGTAGACTCAACCTTCCAGGTTCCTGTTACGGGTCCCTTTACTCGTGATGCATGTGTCCACCTCTTTTCCACCGTTCTTATAGCCGTCTCTTTGGTAGTTCAGTAAAGTCCACCTGTTTTCTCTCAAATGGTCGATATGCAATTCTTCTTCCTCCAGCAGGTGCTTGACTAATCATCTTCTTATTTACTTTTTGACATGTTAAGCATCCTTGGACGGTTTGTTTGGCTATCTCATATATTCCTACACACCCATAAAATTTTAGAAATTGATCACTCTGCTTTTGTTCCCCAGTGGGTTTGTAGGTGTAGCCGTAAAAGTAGACGCCTAGTATGTTCCTTTGGCAGTATTTCTCTTCCATCAGGCAGAATCCATTTTCCTTCTTTCAGTTCTGCTCCTATGTTCTTTACAATTTTTATTTCTGCTTCTGTATACTTTTTCTCTTGTGTCCCTTTTCCAGGGGAAACCCTGGCTGCATGTACAGACTGGGCGATGAGACGCTGGAGAGCAGCCTAGAAGAGAGGGATCTGGGGGTCGTGGTAGACAGCAAGTTGAATATGAGCCAGCAGTGTGCCCTGGCAGCCAGGAGGGCCAACCGTGTCCTGGGGTGCATCAAGCACGGCATCGCTAGTAGGTCAAGGGAGGTGATTGTCCCGCTCTACTCTGCGCTGGTGCGGCCTCACCTCGAGTACTGTGTGCAGTTCTGGGCACCACAGTATAAAAAGGACATGAAACTGTTGGAGAGTGTCCAGAGGAGGGCTACGAAGATGGTGAAAGGCCTGGAGGGGAAGACGTACAAGGAACGGCTGAGGGCACTGGGCCTGTTCAGCCTGGAGAAGAGGAGGCTGAGGGGAGACCTCATCGCAGTCTACAACTTCCTCGTAAGGGGGTGTCGAGAGGCAGGAGACCTTTTCTCCATTAACACCAGTGACAGGACCCGCGGGAACGGGGTTAAGCTGAGGCAGGGGAAATTTAGGCTTGACATCAGGAGGGGGTTCTTCACAGAGAGAGAGTGGTTGCACACTGGAACAGGCTCCCCAGGGAAGTGGTCACTGCACCGAGCCTGTCTGAATTTAAGAAGAGATTGGACTGTGCACTTAGTCACATGGTCTGAACTTTTGGGTAGACCTGTGCGGTGTCAAGAGTTGGACTTGATGATCCTTAAGGGTCCCTTCCAACTCAGGATATTCTATGATTCTATGATTCTATGATTATCCATTTCTTGTAGGGGTAGGACTACATCATGCTTCTTAAGAGCTGCTTCCCTAGCTTCTCTATCTGTTAGGTTATTCCCTCTTATGTGGAAGCCAGTTCCCTTTTGATGTCCTCTGACGTACCACAGCAATCTCCCTAGGTCCTCTCAATGCCTGCGATATTTGAGTAACTAAAGTTTGGTGAATCAGCCCTTTTCCCTGGGTGCCTATGAGTTCCCTTTCTTCCCAAATTTTCCCAAATGTGTGGACTATTCCATAAGCATATTTAGAGTCTGTATAAATAGTGCCACTTTTTCCTTTCAATAGTTCTAGGGCTTGTAATAATGCATAAAGTTCACATGCTTGAGCAGACCAGGCAGTGCTGAGTGGTCCCGATTCTATTAGGACCATATCCCCATTTACGATGGCATATCCTGATCTTCTTTTTCCATCTACTACTTTGGATGATCCATCAATAAATAATTTTTCCCCTGTTTCTAATTCTGCCTCCTCGAGATCTGGTCGGATTTTGGTTTGCAATTCAATCACTTCCACGCAGTTATGTTGTAGTTCTGTTAGGGGTTCCCCATATAGAAATTGTGCAGGACTCTGTGCAGCAGTTACTTTTAGTTCTAAATCAGGGGAGTCGATCAGGATGGCCTCATACTTCAGCATCCTACTATCAGTTAACCATTTTTCAGCCTTTTGCTGGAGTACTTCCCTAACATTATGTGGAGTATATATCTTCAGAGGTGCCCTAAAAGTGACTTTTCTAGCTTCCTCAATCAGTAAGGCAGTAGCCACAATTGCCTGTAAGCACACTGGCCACCCCCTACTCACAGGGTCTAATAGTTTGGAACAATATCCCACAGGTTTCTTGATTCCTGCCCATTCTTGAGTTAGTACTCCATATGCAGTTTGGTTAGAAACATTTACAAATAAATAAAAGGGTCTTTCTAAATCTGGGAGGCTCAGCACTGGAGCTTCTATTAATGTTTTCTTGATCAACCTCAACTTTTCCTCATCTTCCTCATTCCACTTAATTTTTTCTCCAGTCAATTTTTCATATAAAAACTTTGCCTTTTCACTAAACCCTTCAATCCAGGGCCTACAATATCCCAAGAGGCCGAGCAGTTGCCTCACTTCCTTCTTCGTTTTGGGTGATGACAGGGCTAAAATCCCAGATACCCTGTCAGGATCCAATTTTTTTCTTTCCTTGGCTAAGCCAATGTCCTAAGTACCTTACTTCCTTTTCCACGAATTCTAATTTAGATTTTGAGACCTTCAACCCTTTTTTCCCTAAGAAACTAAGTGATTCAACAGTGGTTCTCCGTGTCTCTTTTTCAGTCTCCCCAGCTATTAATAGGTCATCCACATATTGCAACAATTTCACTTCCCCCTTTACCTCAAAAAGTTGTAATAATTTTTCTACGGTTTGGCCAAATAAATTTGGGAATTCAGTAAATCCCTGAGGCAGTACAGTGCATCTAAGCTGTTGTCGCCTTCCTGTTTCAGGGTCTTCCCATTCAAAGGCGAAGTAATTCCACGACCCTTCACTTAATGGGCAGGCCCAGAAAGCATCCTTCAAATCTATTACACTGTACCATTTATGCTGAGGTGTTAGGTAGTTTAATAAAGTATATGGGTTAGCCACCACTGGAAATTTGGTTATGGTTCGCTGATTCACAGCCCTAAGATCCTGAACCAACCTATATGATACATCAGCCTTTTTTATTGGCAAAATGGGGGTATTATGTGGGGACATACATGGTTCCAGCATCCCCTTTTGGAGCAACCTGTCTGTAACTGGTTTGAGTCCTCTTTTCCCCTCCAATGGGATAGGATATTGCCTAATCCTTATTGGCTGTTGTGGATCCACTATTTCTACTACCAAGGGTTCCATATCTAATTTTCCTGAATCTCCCTTTTGATACCATACTTGTGGGTCTATTTCTCCCTCATCTTCTTGGGATAGGGTATATAGCTGAATTTTTAATTCTCTCCCGGCTCTTGATTTCCAACCCTAATCTTATTATTAAGTCCCTTCCTAATAGATTGTGCTCAGCCTCAGGCACCAGCAATAGGTCATTGAGACATAGTTTCTTTTCTGATTCTATTTCTATATTTTCCAATATAGGAACCTTAAAGGGCTCCTCTTTTGCTCCTACTACCATGGTATTCCTCTTTCCTTCCTTAACCCCTTTTGGTAATTTTCTAATAGTTGATTTCTCTGCCCCAGTATCTACCAAAAAATACACCTCTTCCCTCTGGGGACCTATTAATAATTTTATTAAGGGCTCATTCGATGTTCGGGTCCCCAAAAGATATAGCCCCTGACACCCCTAGTCTTCCTTAAACATTTTTTCATCCTGTTTCTTTTTTCTACAGTTCCTCTGAAGATGCCCCTTTTTGCCACAATAGTAATAGATAGGGATTCTATCTTGTTGTCCTTTCCATTTATCCATGGGTTCTCTTTCACCCTGTTTTTTCCTGATCCTTTCCTGCTTTCCTGTCCACTTGGTTTTTGACTTTCCCTTATTGCTGCCATAAAAACATTTGCTTTTGCCTTCTGTTTTTCCCCATCTCTCCTCACAAAGACCTTTTGTGCTTCCCTCAATAATTCTTCTAATCCTTTTTCATGCCAATCATCAAGTTTCTCCAAGTTCTTTTGGATGTCTTCCCAGGATTTTTCTACAAACTGGGTTCTCAACAGTGCCCCTCCTGCAGGGGAATCAGGATCTATACCAGAGTACATCTGAAGGCTTTTTCTCAGCCTGTCTAACCATTCAGTTGGAGATTCGTCTCTGCACTGACACTCGTTAAAAGCTTTATTTATATTTTGTCCCCTTGGAACCGATTCCTTTATCCCTTGTATCATTATGGTCCTAAGATCCCTCATATTTTGCCTCCCCTGAGCAGCCTGATGATCCCAGTTAGGGTTGGTATTTGGCCATTTCACATCCCCTGGAGGACCTCCCTGATTTTGTCTTTCCCACAGTCTCATTCCTGCTTGCCTGATCATTCCTCTTTCTTCTATAGTGAAGAGGATTCCTAATATGGACTGTGATAAATTAGTAGGGGTTTGTTCATTGTCCTTGAGAATTTAAAGAATCTACTGAGGAGATAAGGTTTCACCACTCACGGCATTGTAACATGGGGACAAATGGGGAAGGGGGGTTGGGTAAACATCCTTGTTAAAACAAAGATTCTGTAAGATACCATCCACCCACCGCAAGATATCCTGTTTTGCCCCCACCTGAACACAAGCACAACACGTGATCACCGGAGGAAGAATAACGACCCCCAACAACAGACTGCGAAGCCTCAGAACAAGTCTCGACAAGTCAACAAGTCAACAGGTCTTGACAAGTCCAGACCTTGAATGCTATAAAACAGCGACACTGGAAAGGGGAAGTTGCGTGCCGTGGCGGAGCGGAGACTCCCCAGCCGCCCAGCGCTGTTTTGCTTGTGTCTGCTTACTTGACTAATAAAATAATTTCAATAGACCAGTAAATTGTGTGGTCTAACTTATAACAAGACCAAACTCGCAAGGAACAAGCTTGGAAAGTCTCAACAAGCAAATTAAATCTGCAAGGCGTGAGCATTAGTCACCTTTACTTTTCTCAACATCAGGTAGAAAAATGGCCTGTACTTTCCTTTTCCCCCAAATGCTTCTCTGAAAGAACAGCAAAACATACCTACTATTTATTAAAGAAATGCCCACATAACCATAACTACAAGTTTGTCAATAGAAAAATACATAATAAATGTCTTGTTATTTCAATTCTTTTGTGAGACAGTTAATTAGAAACTTCCTTTGTCTACATGGATTGCACTTATTCAGCTATATTCTAATAAAATGCACACTGCTTCCAGTAAAGGGAATGCATTTGCTATTGATGTGCTATAAACTACTATACAGAGAGGTGTTATTATATCCCTGTGTAATAACAAGCCAATTATAATGATCAGCAAAACCTTTGAAATAAATTGAATGCATGAGGAGTGATTATCATAATGCATTCTAACTGTTCAGTGCCATAAATGCTTTGCAATTAATTGTATTATAATTGTACTATAAATGTATTTTTAATTCTGTCTAAAAACACATTGACAAACAACCTTTACATTAGAAAAAGATACTAGGATTATAACGTGTCCCCGAGTTCACCTAGGAGCTTGAGCTGTATTTACAAAAGCGGTATTTTTTAATAGGATTACATTTTTTATTTCCTCCACTCTTCTCCACTCACTAATTCTTCCATTTTTGCTCAACAGAAAAAACTCCAAACATCACTGAGCAGTGTGAGGGGCCTATTATCCACCATACTGGATTTTTAGCCCTGTATGCATAATTTTGGGCACAGCTACAAGCTTGCACTGGTGTCTTAACCCTGTGACACTGACTGCCCTGCGTGCAGGAATGCCAAAGGCACTAACCACAAGAAACGAGCAAATCAAAGCAAATCATAACCTAAGCAGGCAATGCAGGAAGGGTGAGAAGAGAATCAAAGTTACATAATTGATCAAAAGTCATGTGGTAGCTCAGCTGCAGAGAAAAGAACTGATATCAAAACCTCAAGGCAATGAGCTCCCCAGCCTCTCTCCAGGCTCTGCTCTAGGCTCTGCTCCTTCTTGTCAGTAAACTATTAGGTTAAAGATGCTTTATGAAAAATGTGCAATATGGTTATTTTTTTCTCCCCCCTTTTATTCCCTTACTACTTGGTTTAAAAGGTTGTCCTTAGGATATGTGCTAGAACACAATGTCCTGTGGATCTTTTCCAGTTCCTGTTGATGGGCACCCTTCCATCGATTTCAATCATGATGGAAAAGGCAGACGTGAACAAAAATTTGATTTCCCTTATACTCTTTCAGCAGGTGAGCATGGAGTGGAGCACATCAGCAGTGTCATCAAATATAAAACACTACACATGAAGAGCCAGAGCCTTTTCTCTCCCCCAGAATGAAGTTTTACCAGACAGAAGGGAGCACAAACAGGGTCATCCTGGGCTACTTTGAATTAACTGATCCATTTGCATGCAGCACTGCTGGTACTTTCTGCCTGCTTGAAAACAGGGCCCTGTGAACACAACAGGGAATCAGCTCTCAGTAGGGTCATGCAGTCCTGAGTTTCCACAATATACTCGGAGATTTTTCATTTCTCGTTGCCTGCAATCAGTCCCATGACAATCCATAGGTAGAAAGAGAAGTCTTCCATGAGTAGTAAAATGCTGTTTCTAGATCAGGCTTATCAGACTCATAAGGTTTAAAGGAAAAACACCGCTGTTTTTAACAGACGTTCTGGCCTGGAGAACAAATTCCCTTTGCACCCAGTGGCTTTGGGAATTGCTGTAGAGGCTCCGTCACACACAGTGAGGCCTAAAGCCCAGCTCTGCCTCTCAAAGACTGTGGCTACACCTGGACTGCGAGGAAAGAAAAACGCCCAAATCTGGGTGAGTTTCTTGATTCTGGACTCAGTGAATTTCTGTTCACATTGGAAGGAAACCAGGAAATAAAGGCTAGAAGATGCCAGAGTGATGCTCAAAACTATGGGATATCCAAGGTAGCCCTTGCAGTCCTAGGCCCAGCTTCTTCCGCAGCCCTTGACCAGATGATCAGGGAGGCGAATGCTCTCGAAGGCACCGACATCTCTCCCTCCCAGTACTACAGCACCTCTGATGGCCATTCCTTAGGTGTTGAGGGATTTTTGAAACAGCAAAAATCCCATGGCTTGCTGCAGCTGAGCAAACCAAGCTACCAGGGCAACTATGAGAAGTTCCCGTGACAGTGTTCCCATATCGCCCAATTGAGGAATTCAGAAAAATATTGTTACCAGTAGCTGACTTCAAGGACAAGGTCTACGTGACTGCTAATCACAAGGGGGTTGTTCTCTTGCAGGTGGGGTTGTTTTCTTGTAGTTGTTTGTCTGAGTGCTTCTGACCAATAATCTTGTGTGAGACACTATCCGCCCCTGTTAAGTTCACTATAAAAGTTAGGCTATTCGGGCAATAAGATGGAGCATGATCTGACTCTACTGGTGTCTGTTGGGCTTTCAGCCGTGCTTCCTGCAACATATGGCGCCTGAACAGGCTGAGACCCGAACAGGCTGAGGCCTGCACAGACCGAAACCCGGACTTGCTGAGACCCGGACTCGCTGAGACCTGGACTTGCTGAGACCCGAACAGGCCGGGAGCCTGGAGAGGCACCGAGAGACCGGAGCAGTGCCGGGAGACCCGAGGCACACGAAGGGACTACTACCAGATGGAGAGAGCCCTGAGAGACGCTTCAGAGCCATGGACGACTCTGAGAGACACGGAGAGACCTGGCAGAAGCCGGAAAACCTGAGAGACATTGAGAAACTCCAAGCAGTGACCCGGACAAAGGACTCATGGTGAGACGCGGGGAAAAGAAACCGCGGGGAGACGCAGGAAACGGAGCCACGGGGGGACGGGGGAAACGGAGCCGCGGGATGACGCGGGAAAAGGGGAGCCGTGGGAACCGCGGAACATGTGGGAGCCGCGGAGGGACACGGGAAACAAAGTAATCGCGGTGCGACGCGGGACATCCGAGATCGAGTTGCTACGGGAGACCAGAGGCGTCAGTGGACAACGGCAGCCGACCCTCACCGTGTGGCGAGTCGGCACATAGCAGAGGGGCGGAGATCAGGACCCTGCAGCCTGTCTGACGTAACCATGGAGGCAGCGGCGGCTGTGCTGCTTCTCTCTAGCATTCTTTTTATAAGAGGTTTATCTTGCAATGCAAAAAAGACTATTCGTCCCCAGATCAGTGTTATAACTATGCTGTTACATAATTTGATAAATGTACAAATGTTCCTGGATAATATTCAGTGGGGTTGCCACGTTGTACAGATTACTAATGATGACTTAGCTCTATTACTACCTTTATTGCAGTGCAGAAGTGCAGAGCCACAGATTACACTGCCAAATGACCACCGGCAGGCTCTTTCACAAACCGCTTCTACGGTTGCAGCTGGCACTGCCTGCAGCCGTATAGCAGACGTTACACTCTCTTTCCTAACTAACAATCATGTGTCTCATCCATTTGTGGTGAATGGTCAGTGGCAAAAAGAAAAGGGGGAGAGTAAGGGGCGACAAAGACAGAAAATGTACCAGGAGGATGCCACTGACACTAACAGCATGGGTAATAGGAGTAGTATAAGTGACACAGGTTACAGTGTGGGGCGGCTTCAAGGACAAGGTCTACGTGACTGCTAATCACAAGGGGGTTGTTTTCTTGCAGGTGGGGTTGTTTTCTTGTAGTTGTTTGTCTGAGTGCTTTTGACCAATAATCTTGTGTGAGACACTATCCGCCCCTGTTAAGTTCACTATAAAAGTTAGGCTATTCGGGCAATAAGATGGAGCATGATCTGACTCTACTGGTGTCTGTTGTGCTTTCGGCCGTGCTTCCTGCAACACTCAGGTGCCCACCCTGTCAGTGATACTGTGCCAAGGCTTCTGGGGGTCCTGACACTTCCCCAGCCTCTAAGGCAAGAAGACTGCCTCCCAGAATGATATCAAGGTCTTCTGCATAGGCTCTAGCTTCTGCTTTTTCCTTTTGACTCATGAGCTCATCTCTCCTCTCAGTGGATTTTTGACATAGTATTAGATTATTTTTAAACAGTTGTTCCTTCTCTTTTTCCTTCATGTGGAGCTACTGCAACTCAGCACCACTGAGCTGTTTAATCTTGAATACATAACTAATAAAGAGAAGATATTTGGATTTGGGTGTGGGTTGCATTTTGTTGTTTTTTTATTTTATTTTATTTTTTTAAATTCCTCCTGCAAGAAAGGTGGAAAACAGTTGATTAACCATATTCTGAGCAAATCTCAGGAAGAGGAGATGTATGAGACTATGGGACTTAGAAGTATGCTGTGACATGGAGTTAAAAATCTCATTTCAAATTGCAAGGGAAGATAAAGAAGGAGATACATGCTTTTTAAACTGCTGTGGACACTGAGGGAAAAGAAGGAGAATATGGCAAGTGTGTAGTAAATGACTTGTCCGGAGGTCTTGAATCCAGGCCTCAGAAAATGTGAAGCCAAAGCTGCTACTGTCCAACCAGTAGTCTTATCCTGGGAAGTGCCATGGTCACAGCAAAGTCTGGTACGTGCAGTGATTGTGATCATCACAATTCTCTCTTTGTGCCACACCACTCTACTTGAGCTATAAATGGTGAGGGTGAGAGTACTACTGGGCTCATGATGATGTTGACAGAGTTAATGGGGGCCCCCGGAATGTGTTCAGGGAAAATCAGCTTGGATCTTTCTCTTCCCATTATCTCGCTTTTTTTTTTTTTTTGCCAGTGCCGTCTTCCCGCTCATGCTGAATGGGTGGGGGGACCATAAAAGAAAAAAATGAGTAGAAAAATCTGGGCATTTAATGTAAAAGGGGGTTGAATGGATCACCATTTGGAAACAAGACA
Source organism: Anas acuta (assembly GCF_963932015.1). Taxonomy (NCBI): domain Eukaryota; kingdom Metazoa; phylum Chordata; class Aves; order Anseriformes; family Anatidae; genus Anas; species Anas acuta. The sequence goes on along the minus strand of NC_089016.1, from coordinate 25,510,955 downwards.
TCCTTCTCTCCAGTATGTGGAATAGGAAGTTATTAAGGAAGGCCAGCAATGATACAAACTGGGAAACTGCTTTTAAAATGGCTTCCAAGGAGCTCAACGTGCCAGGAAAGACACATGGCTCAGGGATAAGAAAGAGATAAGATGTACAAAGGTACAACTCTGATCTATGCATAGTCTCAAACATCACAATTTCTCGCATGTTGGAATAGCCTAACCTCCAGCAGTGCACGAGGGGAGATGCTGAGCTCTGCCAAGAATGCCATATCCATACTTATCCTTAACTCTCTTCTTCATACCTTCCTGCTGGGCAGCCAGATCTATTCCTTGCAAAGCATTTCCAGAGAAGAAGAAAATCATTCCATGTGGCTTTGTTATAGCTGCATAAAGCCAAACTGAGCTGACGACATCCAGACTTGCCTATTTTCAGCACCTAAACAGGCCTGAATCTGGCTAGTACCTGGATAGGAAGCTTCATGAGAGGTCGTAGTCATCAAAACAAGCTGCAGAATTCTGAATATTTAAATGGAAAATAGATAAATGCCGAACAGTTAGTGGGACCTGGGGCTGTTTGTCACAGATAAGCCCTGCCAGCTGCAGCAGATATCTAGTGAGAGTTAGAAATGTCACAGATGAAATAAATAGATCCAGACTTTTGCCCCAGAAGGAAAATAGGCCTTAGAAACTGCAGACAAGCCATTCTGGTCCCATCATCATTGCTAAGCTGATGGAAGGGAATAAAAAGAAACAGACCATAGTGCATGAGCAAGGCACCACAGTTTTGCTGCTTATTGTAAGTGGACATTTTGCTTTGAAGCTGAAATAAACCATAACCAAGCAGATAATTTCAGAGCCTGCACCCTGAATAACAGCCAGAGAAATGATGCAAGTCAGTTGAAATATGACAGTCTAAACCTTCCAGCAGCTGCTATCATGTTCCCTAAACAGCAGACAAAAAAAAAAAAAAGACATAAAAAAGACACTGCACATGCCTTCCCTGAAACATACACAAACAAATTTGCTTGCAAGCACAGACAGACACAAAGGATTTTGTACGTTTGTGAAGTCTTGCATGCAGAAAACACTGCAATGTGATGAACTGTAGCCTCTCTTGTAAATCTCTCAGCTCCCTCTCTGCAGGACACTGCAGCCTTTCAACTCTAAACTACTTCGGACTTTGGCTTTTTTATTTTCTGTAGTCCGGGAACCTGCTGTATGTCTTTCATAAAATACAGAAGGACTCAGAAACAACTGTGAAGTGTTTCTGGGTAGAAAGGTTATCACTGAGCCTGGGTAGCACACTGTGTGCACCTTTGCATGCCTTCCTTTATGGACCTTCCCTTGTCCTTTGAGAGAAATGGGGAGGCAATGGCACATCTAAGCATCACTAATGGAGTGCAACTAGAGTAGCAGGAGAGTCCTTTCCTTTTTAAAAATGTTACTCCCAGAAAAAGCTAGTGGTACCTAGGGGCTGCGTTTATCATAGGTTAACCCTGCCAGTTGTCTAGTGAGAGCTAGAGATATTGCGGATAAAATAAGAAATGGCTTCAAACTTTTGCCTGAAACCAGAAAGCAGACTTGAGATCTTTCCCTAAGTTTGCAAAACTTTAAGTCACTGATAGCTACAGGCTATTTTTAGAGCTGAGCACAAGGCAAAGAAATAAGAAAAATAATCAACAGAAATGATGAAATGAAAATTCTATCAGGTTAATTGGGATTTGTCTGGATATATTGAGAATGTAATGTGGAATTATAACTTACACCCCTAAAAACATATGGGACAACCTAACCTATGGCAAAGTACTTTCTATGGAGTCAAACTAAAATTTGGGTAACACAAAGGCCAACAAAAGTTTTTAAGATATACTCAATAAAACTAGAGTTACACTCTGATTTTTTGTCTTTTTATCATGTTCTACGAATTCCATCATTGCTAAGGTCTTTATAAAATGTCAAAGGACTCTGACCTTCCAGTGAGATATCTGGAGCTTCATGAACCATTTGATAGAAGGAATACTCCTATATAACATTTTGCAGTTGATCATCTGCATACGCACAAACAGGCAGGAATGCAAGATTCAAAAATATCCCATTAATTTAGACTGTTTCCCAAGAGAAATGTACTGAAAATACATTCATTTCTAGTTCCTGTGAGATTAGGCAAATGTAAATAATGCCAGATTTATTGAAAAGGATTGCATTCTTTGTCTTGCTCCTAGTCCAATATGGGGATTAACAAACAGAATAATAAAAACAGCAAAACTAATAAGGGGCACTCAGTATTTCTGTTTAGTTGGTTTGAGTGAAATTTGTGCCAAGCAACAGTTTGAAGTCTTCCCCAAATCTAGATGGTCTGATACATTAAATTCATGCTCACACACACTAAATGCCAACAAACCAACTTTTGGTTCAACGAAGAATCAGGACGCAGAAGGGATTAAAGACCAGCGAAACCCAGACTGCAGAAAAAAAGGGGTAAAAAGGCTGAGCAGAATCTCTTTTTGTTGTCGTTGTTGTTGGAGTAAATTCCAGACTCCTATCAGGTTTGGGTTTTGGGAGAACTGACTGGGAAAGTCAAGGATTCACACTTCAGCAAAATGCAGGTATTTGCCCTTGTATAAAACACAACCTTACTTCCTCAAGAACACCACTCACCATTTCCAGTACAGCCTCCTGGCAAGCTGCAGGTTCAAACAGTACTGCATCCTCTCTTTAATACCTGGCACCAAAATTCCCCACAAGCCAAAAGACAGAGGCATATTCAGAGTAAGTGCTCTGAGCAGACTGCAGACCTGTGCTGTGCAGAAGAGATGCTTCATCTACCAAGCTCCCCACTTCCCTCATGTCCCATCCCTATACACGGACGGGGTATAATAAGCTACAACTTAAGTTTCTTTGTTGTTGAAGTTGACCTTTATCTTGCAGACCTAATGAAGTCTTTTGATGTGCTCCTAAGATTCACAGCCTCCTTTTTAGCATTCTATTTGCTGCACCTGCTTTAACCAGTGGTCTCATGAAGAACATAAGTTTTCATGCAATGCATCCCTTGGGTGCCAATTGTTCTTTTCCCCCATTAGTTGTCCTTGAGTCATGCCATTTCGAAACCTCACCAGCCCACAAGCAGCCTGTCAGTGGGGAATTAGGACAATGTGCCTTTCACACCAATGAAGAGCATACCCGCTTGGACCCTGCATTATGATCACCACCGACAGGAGCAATACAGGAACGGAGTGGGAAAGAAAATATAAAGTTTGTGTGTGTTGGTGTCGTGGTTTAACCCGGCCGGCAGCTAAACACCACACAGCCGTTCGCTCACCCTCCCCCCTCCCTCTCTGGGACGGGGGAGAGAAATGGAAAGTGAAGCCCGTGAGTTGAGATAAAGACAGTTTAATAAGACAGGAAAATAATAATAACAAAAATAATAATAACAATAATAATAATAATGATACAATGGTGATAATACGAAAGTAATAATAGTATGTACAAACAAGTGATGCACAATGCAATTGCTCACCACTCGCTGACTGATGCCCAGCCTAACCCCGACCAGTCCGGCCCCCTCCCCCCAGCTAGCCACCCCTATATATTGTTTAGCATGACGTCAGATGGTATGGAATACCCCTTTGGCTAGTTTGGGTCACCTGTCCTGGGTCTGTCCCCTCCCAGCTCTTACTGCACCCCCAGCCTGCCCGTTGGCAGGACAGAGCAAAAGGCTGAGATGTCCTTGGCTTAGTATAAGCACTGCTCTGCAACAATTAAAGCATCGGGGTGTTATCAGCACTCTTCTCATCCTAAGCCAAAACACAGCATTCCACCAGCTACTAGGAAGAAAATTAATTCTGTTCTAACTGAAACCAGGACAGTTGGGGAGATAATTAGCTAAAATACAATGGAGAGGGAACTACTGGTGTGACGGATAATGCGGAATCAAACCACCACCCAAGTCCTGTGAGGGTCAAACCACCCCTCCTTAAAGCAGCTGCTCTTAGTAAGTGTTTGAAAACCCTCCCCAGAAAGCCAGATGTGTTCTCTATCAGTGATTTGCATTTAAAAACAAACAAACAAACAAAAAGAGTGATTGGGAGCTACATACTGTGTAGGCGCACTAAGCAAGTTGGCCAGCTTAATTATTTTTTTTTGGTATGTCTAATTAAATAGACAAAAGGCCCTCCCTTCATTCTCGCTGTCAGCAGGAGCTCCACTGGAATGTGCATAATGTCCCCTCATTTGCCCAGGCAGATAAGCCTTACCAACACTTACCCAGACACAGAGCCATATCTTCAGAGGGGAAGGAAAAGGGGGCAAATTAATCCTGTTCTGTTAAAAAACACTGGATGATGCTGTGTTATGTGTCATGCCTTTGTTGCGGGTTAGAAGTGTGCTATGGCTAGCAGAACTTGCCATCACAGAGCCTGTCAAACATTTTCTGCACACTGCTGGCCGAATTCCCTTGAATTTACTTTATGGGGACTCCAAAAGCGCCATATTTATCCCTGGGTTTTCTGACATTTTTCCAGCATTCAGCTTTTGACCTGCTCTGCAATTACACGGCACCACAGACCTTCCTTACAGAGCCTCTGCCAACCTGCTGGTTTCACCACTCCGTGACACCAGCCCTTTAACTACGAGCTACGTACAAAGTCTTCCAATGACTTGAGTCACTGAAGAGTTTCAGCCCCACATTTACACAGTCAAATCCTCTGGAATCCAAAGCTTTCAACTGAAAAAGAGCACAATTTCAGGGACTGTTGTCTGCGAGGTGTTTTGCTCCTTTTAAGTAGTTGGTGCTGGTGATTTCCACTAATGCCAACACAAAGATAGTAGTCACATAAGTGAAGAAGAGTTTACGTCCATGGTGGAAATTAAAGAGTTTTCATACATTTCATACATTAATAAATGACAAAATCTACTCCCATGTTTATATGATACAGAAGCACTAGTGTTTTTACTACATATATGGACAAAAGCTTCTCCTTTTTTGTCACTCAAAGAGACAGGGATTGAGAAGTATCATGTCGTTATATGTATATATATGTATATATAGAAATGTACTGATACAAGAAAATAAACAGAATAACTTGTCCTGAATAACTGACCATTTTATGGGTGAAGTATCACAAAATCAGTTTTGTCAGAAAACCTTTCACAGAAAACACCTTCTCACTTGTGATCCATTGAGTGGTCTCTTAGCAAAGCCTTCCAAATCCACCATGCAGCATGGAAAAGCAAAGGACTAGATCCTGATTCCAGCTACACCTGTGAAAATCCTGAATAACTCCCTGGTACTAAGAGAAGTCTTCAGCTTCCACAACAGGTTTATCTACATAAGCTGATAAAGGTACAGAAAACTCCTCAGAATTTACTTTTCCAAAAACAGAGTTGCTTCAGTTCAAGCAGAAACAACATGATCAGATAAAACGTAAAATATCTGCTTTATCCTAATGAAATTACACACCTCTGCAGCTTGTCCTAACATAGGTTTGAAAAACCTATGTAGCCGTCACTGCTGTTAAACTTTGTTAAGTCAGTGCCTGATGCTTCACTTCTTAACAAGGCAGTTATTTGTTTCCCAGGCAATCGCTGGCACCTGCCTGCCTTTTAAAATCAGATAATAATTGAATATGAGGAAAGTGAGATGAAGTAAAGGAGATTTAATAAATAGAATCTTTTCTGCAGAGGGAATTTCTGTGGCAGTGATTACGTTACTAATTGATCAGCACATTGCCTGAGAGAAGCCAGAGGCGACAACTTAGCACTGTGGATGAAAGCAATGCAGTCAACTACCTCCTCGGCTTTCGCTGTCCGCTGGTTTCACCTGGATTGGTCTGTTCATCTGTAAAAGAAAGCAAAGAGAGACAGATATTTAGCAATGGAGTCAAACCTTGTTATACAGAGCCTTGCTTTGTATTTTACTGTGCATCAGTTAGCATCAAAATAGACTCCATGAGGAGGGAAAAAGGCAATTAGTAAGCAAAGAAGTGGCAACAGAGCACAGGCTGCTTGGGCAGCTTCTTGGTTTGAGGTGAATCAGTGTCACCCCACTTACCTAACAGGGGCTCTGCTGAATCACACCAGGTGAGGGATCTGACTCATTTCACACAGGTCATGAAATTTTAAATGTAACTTTTTAAATTTCTAATAGTTCCCTCTGGAAACACTGTGTCAGAACAGAAGTACTTTGTTAGAACATATGGTTCAGTGAAACTTTAATTGCAAAGGTTTCTTGAGATTGTCATGGTGAAAAGAAAATGGGAAAGTAAATTCCACCTCAACTATTGGCTTGGTAGGACAGTCAGTTGTATGAGTATCAGAGTCATACCAGGTGAATGAGACTTAGATCTGGCTTGTCCACATGCTATGGAAATGCTGGGTGTTGAGGATTTTTTTAAGAGGGTGAGTGTAATATGCAAGTCAAAACCTCTCCCTGTTATGATTTTTCAGATGCCTTTTTCCTTTCTCACATCAGAACACAAGTACATATAAAAACCTTGCCATTGTGCTGTGAATGTGATTTATGTTCTCTGGCTTATCCCTGTTGCTCTGTCTCTGTAAGAGAAGCACTAGGGACCATCACTGTCACCGGTGTTAGGCGAGGTGCAGAGCACAGCCACCTTCTCCGGTCATTTGGGCCCAGCCCAGCTCCTGCCCAGCTGCTGGGGCCCAGCCCGGTGCTGGGGACTAGGGTCTCTGCCCAGGCTGGGGGACATGTTTGCCGCTTTCCCTTTTGCAGGCCCAGCAGGTAGCAAAGCTGGGCACATACCCCAGAGACACATGGATGCACGCGGACAGACAGGACGCTGACACAGCCAGTCACACGGGCTGCCCAGCCAAGGGCTGCCTTCAGCAGCACTTCCACACCATGCTCACGTACTAGCAGACACAGCCAGCCAAGCACCCCTGCCTGGACCCAGGCCCCTTGCCCACTTCACAGGTCGCCTCCTCACTGGCTTGTTCAGCTTGAAGCTTGCTGGCAAATGCACATGCACACCCTGTGGACACCAGGCTGGGGAAGATGCAGATGCTTGGCCCTCAGCAGCCGGCCCCAGGCCCAGGGGCTTTGTCCCCCATGGCTGCAGAGCTCTGCTGTTTCTGTACCCTCCCAGTCTGGGCCCCCTGGTTCACATCTTATCAGCTAGTTGTCATTGTCTCTCCACTTAGAAGTGGGGCGGATAACCCTGCTGGAATCCTGCCTCCCTTTCTAATTATCCCTTGTTCCCTTGGAAAAGGTCCTTGACCAGACACCCTTAAAGGAGGTGTCTCCTTCTACATACCCTTATACCCAGAGCTGCTCGCTCCCAGGAGAAAGGGGCAGCAGATGTCCACAACCATCTTAACTGGTGGTGCCTAACATGACGTGGGTGTCTGATGCACAGGGTGAGGATATTCCCCTCCTGTTAATAGCTAGGGATGCAGATTGGATTGGAAACTGCTGAGATTTTCTTCTGAAAGCCTCTCCCCACCCTTCCTCCATGTCACTTAAAGCAATACAAACAGTATGGGGATGAACTACTCAAAATATTTTTTTTCTGTGTGACCACAACTGAGTGGACTGAAATTATCCTTAGGTTTGGCAGCTATGGAAAGGGTAAACTCAAACAGGCATCACAAGGAGCAGGAATTTAGATGGCAATGGAAATCTTCCTAACAAAGACCAAAAATTTGCTGATAAGTGTCACAGGATGCCTCCCTCACCTCAAAATTAAAACAAACAAACAAATAAGAAGCAGATGGGGGTTAAATTGAATATGCATATTTTACAGAGATTGATGTCCCCCACAGGGATCCCACAATAATTGTGGCAAGTCCAGTAAAGCTATTCTGGCTCTCAGGCAGAATGCAAAGGTTCTCAGAGCTGCCCTCCATGTCTTGCCTGCAAAAATCATTGACCATAACCACCCCTGTGCTCTCAGACACTGGCGCCAAAAGCCACAGCCCTGATGAAGCTTTGTGCTGGAGTCAGGGTTTAGCCTGCAGATGCAGGGATTATAAATTTTATTCCTGATTCTTCCCAATCCCAGACAGGTATAGATCTGAATCATCGTCTTTTCTCTAGAAAACATTGGAAAATTTAATCTTATATCTCTTGGCTTTGCAATGAATGACTTGCAAGCTTTTTAGTTGTCATGTCCTGTATCTAGTTAGTACTACTATTTAATATCTAAATATTTTACTACTCATTTTCTAGCATCTCTATGCTTCTCCTCCAGTGTTTCCATTACCTTGGAGAACAGTAGGGGTGAATCTGCCCTTCCCTTATTTGTGGCTAATTGCAGTTGGGCAGCAAAGCTGCAAAGCTGTTAGGTTTCTTTTTTCTTTTTTTTTCCTTTTTTTTTTTTTCTTTTGGAAGTAGTTCATAATCATTTAGATTTATTCTGATTGCTCTGCACAAATATTTAGTAATAAAAAGTTATCAAACTGGCTGACAAGTAGGTTAAGATGATGGTGAGCCTAGCAGATCCTGCTGCATTGTTGTCTCAAGAGGAAAATGTACTTAGACATAAACTGACTACAGTTAGATACACATTTGGATAAAGAAGGATCAATGGCTCCAGACACTACTGAGTAATTTCTGCTCTCCTGTATGCCTGTATCCTCTAAAAAGCTCCAGACATTTTAAGTGCTAAAACCAGCAAAGAATTTGGTACTGGATAAACCTTGTATCAGACCCTGCTTCTGTAATTATAAAGATATGTTGTTCACACGTGTATCATAAGATACTATCAGGGCCGGAGGCAACGTATTTGGCATCAGCAGGACAGACAGCCTGCCATAGCTCTCCTGTAACCACATGTGAGTAGCTAGCTGCTATAGACATTTAAAGATCTGTTAAACATAGGTCATGAGTGTGATTTATGTCATATAAGTAAAAATGTCTAAAACATGTGATTTTAAGCCACTCCTCAGACTGGTGTCTGAGATGAATTTGATGAATAGTTCTCTGCAGTGCCTGTTCCTCTCCACTGATCACAAAGGTAGTCAGTAGTCTATGCAGGAAGGTTAGAGTTAGGTGAGATGAACCACATCTTAGTCCCCATACACAGGATAATAAAGCTGAATACACCTCTGTCTCCCTGCTCTGATTTCCCCCATTGTAACTGGTTTGTGTTTACTGCAGGTTGGTGTTGACATCATCCACATACCAAGGTCCGACTCCAGAGCTGTTAACTGACAGCTGCACTCACTGTCTATATATGGGTTACTAATGTGGATACAACAGCTAATCTAACTTCTGTGGTGAGAGGAGGTCCCTGCTGCTTATGCCAAAATAGCCAGAACCTGCATCCCAGGCAATCAGAAAGAGAAATAGTCACATGAGCTAAGAATTTAGAAGAGGTGTGCTAATGGCTGCAAAAATCACTGCTGAACTCAAGTAACCTTTGGATCCAGCCTTTGGAAGAACTGGAAATAGCTCTTCCTACTTGTGAAGAGCTGGATGTGGTCAGTTTGCCATCAGGCAAAGACCATCAGGCCCTTTAGCAAAATGAGAGGAGATGATATTTGGTAACTTATTTTTTGAGATTGGGGCATGAGGGAGGAGAAGAAGAGAATCTCTGAGACAAGGAAAAATAGACGGAGGGAATGGGTATCCAACAGATGAAGAAAAAAATGAGGAAATAAGTAAAAGGCTAGTGTAATTTAATGTACACTATGATTTATACACTTGAAAATTTATTTATAGACCAAAGAGAAAGCACTGCATGCACAGAGCCCATAATACAAATTGAGATCATCTTGACATGAAAGACACCAATTATAGGGAGAAACACTGAGAGGAAAATAATTAAGTTTCTGCTCTCTATTTTTGGAACTTTTTTTCCCCCCTTTCCTTACACAGCCACTCTGGGAGCAAGCAGGTGGCATGGGGAGCAGAAAAAGGCTAAGTGGGGAAATAAAATGGCAGAAAGAGGTACCTTCCCCAGTCTGGGGAAGCACCTGCCTGGAGAGAAGGGATTTCAGAGGTTCAAGCTCTCTGCTTATTCTTCAGCTGAGAACTGTCATGGTTTTAATGCAAAGAAACCAATTTTTTTTTCTACTCCAAAGCACAGTCCCCTGAATAGTGTTTCGAGGAATAGTGGTATAGATATCTTTAATATCTGTCCTGCCTTGGTGGAGCCTTACAGTGTGATAGGAGAAAGAAGGAGTCCTACAGCACTCAACTGGGCTCACAACAGGAGGAAAACATGTTGGAGTAAATGAGGTTGTGTAATGCCATCTTTGCCTTGAACTGGAAAGGATGGTGACCCCAAATTACTGCTTTCAAATGCCTTCTGAGGGAAGAGCTCATGTCATTACACTGCAGATAGACAGTGCCACTTAGTGAGGATGCCTCTTGGTTTTGTGAGAACTCGAACCCAGAATTGGTAGTTACTTTTGAGAGAGCCAGCACATGCAGCCTTAAAAACACCATGTCTCAGTGTCTAAAGCACAGTTTCTCCAGACTTTGGGAAGGATCCATCATGTGCTTTACATTCACCCTACTACATGGAGCACAATTTAGGCTGGTATCCAAACACCTAGTACCTGCTGGATCTGGCTGTGTATATAAGGGATTTGTGTTACATTTTACTCCTGTCTCGGCAGATCCAAGGCAGACACCAATGAAACTTCTCTTCCACATCTTCAAATGCCTCCAGTGTCATGAAATGCATGTGCCAATAGCTGCCAGTACAGTCAAGAATGATGTCTCTCACACAAGCCTTTCTGTAGGAACTTGTAGTAGCAATCATAAGAGCCCTAGCTAGCCCAAGAAGACACCTCATATTTGAGGAAAACAGAAAAGTGTTGATACCAATGCCAATCAGCAAATCTGATTAATGCCATGGGCAGCCATAAGGGATCACAGGAACTATAGATATGGTTGTGAGCTTTTAGTGATTCCTATCATTAAAATCTTTAAAAGAGATTTGGCATCACAGGGAAAGAACTGGGTGGGCTGATCCAGCATTTAACTGACAGATGGACTGGATGAACACTGGAAGGCTCTCCTCTAGGAATAGCTGCACTTCTGTTTGTTGCAGTGGTCCTCCTTTCCTCTGCCCATGGATGCTCTTTGTTCTCTCCTTTGAAATAGGATCATGGTTCCTCACTCTAGATTATCCCTGCTGAGCTGTCACAGTGAAAGAAGCACAGCGTTTTATCAATCAGATAAACCAGAACGAGCTTATCTCCTCTTTAGCCTCTCTCTTACCCTTTATGGCCTGACTAAAAATGTTCATTCCCTACATCAACTGTGAACATCTATTTGGGGTGTTTATAAGATTCCCAACATTATGGTACCAGAATGCTTAATAGTCATAAAACCATTTTAAGTCTGGACAATTTGTTTTTTTTTATCCCTATTCATGATGCAGGGCCCAACTTGGCTACAGTAATTATTTGGAAGGGCCTTACTCAACATCACTGTGAAGACAGAGGTGTGCTGAGGGCCACTGAGGCACAAAGAGATTTAGGCAAGAGCCAGAAAATATAATTTGGGTTTCTGGTTCCATATGAGAGGCTTACTTTTCAAAGAAGTGACAAGCAACTGTGGAAAATCAGAGTTTTATTCACATCTGGTTACCAGTGTGGCCTCAGGCAACCTCTGTGCCTCAGATCCCCTGTCGGTGTTTTGGAACTAAGGGCACTGTGTAACAGTACAGGTGTGAATCTGCCCTACTGCAGGACAGGGTGCTGCAGGTCTTTTCTCCACAAATGCCATAGGTGGTTGGGTTGATGGAGGTGTAAGAACTCCAGGTGCATCACACTGCTCATTTTTTTTTCGTCCTTTGTGTCTTCACCTCTGCTGAAAACCACTTTTACTATTGCCTTTGCACACCTTGGTCAAAATCACTCTACTCATTACACTTCATTTTGGCTTTTCCCTCCTTTTGCCTAAAACCAACCCATTCAACTAATGCCAAATGCCAACCTCCCACATCAACTTACCACTTGCCCCACCTACCCCCACCCCAATCTCCTCTGCGAGTAGAAATGCAACATCATTTTTCATGTCCAATTACAGCCACCGTGGTGCCACTGTTAAAAGGCAGTGCAGGTACTCCTGTCAAAAAGGGTTTGAGTGACAAGAAGCGATGAATTACAGCAAGCCCTTTTTCAATTATCTGCAGAAATGAAATGTCAGAGCTTGCTGCTGTATTTTTCTCAGCACCATCAGCTACAGGCCACTGCAGGAATTAGACAAGGGACAGACACTTTTTTGTATCAGGATTTTTTTTTCCCTAAGGTTGTCATTTTCTCCCCCACCAACCTTTTTCTGCTCCCCTTGGCTTTGATATTAATTTAGCAGGTAGAAGGATCACCTGGGAAAGAAGAGTCAAAAACAGAGAGAGATTATTTCTCACTGTCTCCATCTTTCTTCCTCTCACCACTCCTACTATCTTTTCCTTTCTTGTCTCACTTTTACGTTACTAACTAACATATATGGGGTTTCCAGCCAGGACTAAGGCTCTACCAGGTTTGAGAATGGATAAGCATAGAGTTAAAAACAAGAAGAATAAAGGAAAATACTAAGGATGGAGACTTGCCTTGAACAGTTTCAAATGAGAACAGAGACAGGAAGGAAAAGTGAGGAGGGGGCTGCTGAAGATCACTGAAATGCCACTAATGGTTAGGAAGATGATGTCCAAGGCAGAAGCAAGCACTATTGGGGATAATCTGCTGGCTGTGCTGAAGGATTAAGTCACTTCAGAAGACAAAATAATAATAATAATATATAAAAAACAATTCTAGATTGTATGATGTATGAGACTGTGGAAAATGACTACATTGATCATTTATGTAATAATAGTCTTTCCTCCCCTCCTTACAGGGCTTAAGAAATTTGAATATTCCCTGACAAGAGATCAGTTGGGTATGATTAAGGCTTTGTATCAAAAACTGTGAGGAAAGGTATTCTGTTGTCCATGTTTACTGAAGTTACCAAAGAGTCAGGCTGGAACAGTCTAGACAGTAGAGGTGTTGACCTCTGTTAAGGCCTGCTTAGAGCTCTATATTGCCTTCTGGATTAATTTAGTCATATCATTGTATGTTTCTTTCTCAGATTTCTCTTCTGTAAAATGTATACAAAGACACCCTAATGTACCATGAAGGTGGTTGATGAAAAAATGGTTCTAAATGTTGGTGTTAAAGAAACAAACAAAAAGTGTTCCATAATGTCTATGCCTGAACCATGTGGGCAGACATAATGGCAAATAACAAACTCTTCTTGCCCAACCATGTTCTGTTCTGTTGGGTATTGTTCAGACATCAGCCCTCTAAATCAATGATCAAACACTGCTGTGACCTGATGGCAAAGGATGGGATGTAGATAGGAGCTAGCAGGTCTTAGCAAATGTGTATTAGGCATTACTGCATCTGTGTACCCAGATCCTAATCCCATCCTCAAACATTTGCTTCCTAAAGACATCACATATTTCTTGGTGATCTCATGATGTTAACTGGACACATGGATAGTTTAATAACTGATCTGAAATTTCCAGAAAATATGGCTACTCCTTTTCCTTTTTTTTTTTTCCTTTTACCACCTCTGCTGACCTTCTGGGGGCCTGCCATGTAAACAACAGTAATCCCACTTAGGTCAACACAACTACATATGTGAGTAAAAGTATTGGCATGAATGTGTTTCAAGAGTGGGTCATAATTTTTAAAGCACTGAGCAAAATCTACTGTGACTGAAGGCCCTAAGGAAATACAAAGTATATTAGTGTCAAAGTTGGAAAGGCCAAGAAAATCACTTACAATTGAATTGTGTGTGTGTAATTGCAAAGTTCAAGTAAATCACTCTGTACCTGATTCTGATTGACATAATTGAATTACAGTAATCTAAACTAGAAAGCACTGAGAGAGAATCGAAAGCAATCTCCTCTCTGAAGAAAAATAAATAAACTCAGGGCCCAGGTCCTCAGCTCAGGGAAATTTCCATAAACATTACAGAATCAGGAAAGCTGTTTCAACATGGGTTAGCTACATAGACAGCTTTTTGTATTTGTATACTGCAGCTATAAAACATAGAGCAAAAACCTACTCCTGTGGGACCAGAGGTAACTGTCGTGGTTCCGCTCGAGTGGGCAGCCGAGCTCCACCACAGCTGCTCTCTCACTCCCCCTCCTCAAAGAGGAATGGGGAGAAAATATGTAAAAAGGGCTCAAAGGTTGAGATAAGGACGAGAAAATCATGCAGTAATTATTGTAACGGGCAAAACAGACTCGGCAGAAGGAGATAGTAAGATTTATTGCTCATTACTAACAAGCTAGAGAAGTGAGAAACAAAGGAAAGAAACCAAAAGCACCTTCCCCCCCATCCACCCTCTTCCACCTCCTCCCCCCGAGCGGCGCAGGGGAACGGGGGAATGGGGGTTATGGTCAGTCTACAGCGCTTCTTCTCTGCCGCTCCTTCTCGGTCACTCTCGTCCCCTGTGCTGTGGGGTCCCACCCACGGGATACAGTCCTTGATGAACTGATCCGGTGTGGGCTTCCCACAGGCAGCAGCTCTTCCAGAACTGCTCCAGATATGGGTCTGTACCATGGGGTCCATCCCTCAGGAGAAAACTTCTCCAACCTGGGTCCCCCACGGGCAGCAGCTCCTGCCAGGTCACCTGCTCCTGCATGGTCTCCTCTCCACGGGCTACAGGTCCAGCCTGGAATCTGCTCCGGCAGGGGTCTTCCACAGGCGGCAGCTTCCGTCAGTGCAGGGCCACCTGCTCCACCGTGGTCTCCTCCACGGGCTGCAGCATGGAACCCTGCTCCACCGTGGTACTCCATGGGCTGCAGGGGGACAGCCTGCTTCACCATGGTCCTCACCACAGGCCGCAGGGGACTTCTGCTCCGGCGCCTGGAGCACCTCTCCCCCTCCTTCTTCACTGACCTTGGCACCTGCAAGGCCGTTCCTCACTCCTCTCAATCTCCCAGGTGCTGTGTGTCGCAGCATTTTTTTCCCCCTGTCTTAAATATGCTCTCACAGAGGCGCAAAACAACATCGCTTATTGGCTCATCTCTGGAAAACAGTGGGGCCCTTACCAAACATGGGGCAGATTCTAGATCCTTCTCACAGACACCACCCCTATGGCCCCCTGCTACCAAAACCTTGCCACGTAAACCCACTACAGTAAGTTGCATGAATTGCCATGTGATTACATGTTAAGCATACTTTTGTGTGGGCAGCACAAATTGATACAGCACTGGATTAATGAAAAAGCAGGAAGAAGATATGCTTTAGAAAATTTGATGAAAAAAATCACATTGGCCTGACATGTGGGAAGCACTCACTAGTAATGAATTGCATCTGAAATGACTCTATTCCAAACTTTATCTGTCTAGCAGACTTTTAATTCCTCCCTACCACCATCTTCCTGGCCTGACTAGATGTGTGTCATAGACATGTACACAAAGAGATGAGAAGACCAGAAATGGGAATGTATGAGTTATGAAAAAAATATCTTGAAGGGTCTGACCTTTACAAATCAGTCAATGCTCTGGTGCCTACCCCCGAGAATGATTGCTACTGGCCATCCCCACACTCCAAGTATTTTCTATATATCATATAAAACACATTAAGAATCATCCATCTAACTATCGATTCATCTTTCCACTTGTCTCGTGTACATAGATGAACCTAGAGGGCGCTTAAGTTCAGTTCATGTTCATGTGCAGAGCCTATGGCTTCTAATACAAAACTTCTTCCCTGCAAAACAGTTTGGGCTGGAGTTTGAAAAAACTGCTGATCCTGTTAGTAACAGAATAATGACTTGCCAATTTCACAGATCCTTTGATTTGTTCTTGGGGATGCTGAGCATGTGCGCTACACATCACAGTGTCTCTGTCTTTAAATGAAGTGGGGAGGGCCAGAGGGGTTGATGGATCTCTTTATCAGGGAGCAGAGTGATAGGACAAGGAGTAATTGCTTTAAACTATAAAGGGGTAGATTTAGATTAGAATATTAGGAAGAAATTCTTTACTATGAAGGTGGTGAGGGACTACAACAGGTTGCCCAGAGAAGCTGTGGATGCCCCAACCCTGAAAGTGCTCAAGGACAGGCTGGATGGGGCTTTGGGCAACCTGGGCTGGTGGGAGGTGTCCATGGCAGGGGGGTGAAATTAGATGGTCTTTAAGGTCCCTTCCAACCCAAGCCATTCTGTCATTCTGTGATTCTATGATCTCAGTGCTTTGTGGGAACACCCAGTGATCAACAGGCTTGAGGAGACTAAGAGGAAGAAAACACAGGGTGCTTGGTACAACAGAGCCTTATTTCCCAAAGCAAGAGAGACAGTACATCTTGTGTTTTTGAGTATTTATAAATACTGTTTCATATGCAAATCTGCACGTGGAAGACACAAGCAGGAGATCCCCTTAGAGTTCTGGGCAGTCACACAGTAAAAATGTCATTAGATAGGTCTACTTTCACATGCTAGGCTGTGTCACCACACACATGGTGTGCCCTAAGGTACTGCTGCGTGCACTTGACCTTTCCTTGCAAAGAAGAGGGCCTGGTAGATGTTGACTTCCAGTCATAGCCGCGTGCACAATGACATGTAGGAACTTGAATACGCTTTTAGCTTGGTGTCTGTAGTCCATGGCCACTTGCATATGTGAGAAGTCCCTGGGCATTCAGTGAGTAGTGAGCATACCCAGGCATGCAAAGTGTCCCAGGCTTGGTGCAGTGGTGATGCTAAGCTATATATAAGGGCCTGTTTGTTTGAGGATCCTGACAGCAGAGGTGTAAGTCTAGAAGGGACACTGCTCATTAAATCTACTTCCCCGCTGATACCAGAAACAATCACAATATGAAATTCTGTTCATAAATGCATCCCATTCTGATATAAAACCAAGTCTTTTGCTGTCCTTACCTCCCATCTTCCCTAATACCAATAGGAATAAGCTTTTCCGTATCGTCACCTCTCTTCTTCTAATTTCCCACTTGAGTTTATTTCAAGATAATTTGCATCCAATTTTAAAATGTGCCCAAACGATCTTTTTATCTAAAATGGTTCTTCTCTATCCCTGGCATTTTCTATTAGCCAACTCTGCATGCATTTAGCAGAGCAACCATGTCCTCTTTTAGCCTAGATATTGCGATCTCAACTCTTTCTTTCAGGGCAGAGCAGCAGCGTAATCCACACATATGAAAGCATTCCATACAGATACAGCCTTAAACTAGCCAGCATAGCTCACAAATAACAGCACATAGGTGGTCACGTAGAACTTAAATGAGTGATATCAGTAAGTGCTAAGGGTCCTAGATCTGCTTTGCAATGTGTGCTCAGCTCAGGTGTTTGCAGTTGTGTGGTTAGCAGCACCTGAACCACCTAGTTTAAAGCCTGCTCTCAGACCCTTTATGTGAACTGGCTCACAGATGCTCTCAGTGTCGATTGGCTCTGAGGCTCCCCAGAGTCTCCCTGCAGCTGGTGCTCATTCAGGCAGAGGCATAGCCTGGAGGGTGCTCAGGAGCTGCCTTGCTGAGGAAGCACAGATAAGGGGAAAGGATGGGGTGTTGTCTGCATACAGGGCATGTCACGATTTTCTGTATGTTGGGTGCTCTCCACAGAGGCCAGAGGCCTCTTTACTGTGGATTTCAGTGGGACAGGCAAGCAAGCCAGAGGGACGGATGTACTACTCAAGGCGTTATAGACTTAACCCCTGCCCCCTCGCTTAGAGATGAACATCTGTTCTCGTCTTTTCTTTATTCTGAGCCCATGACCTCTGGCTGTTGGCACTTTCCTGCTGTGCTCTTCATTCTCTAAGCTTTATGTCTTCTTCTGAAGCAAGACCCAAATGCTGCCTTTGCCACTAATGGTTGCTTGGCTTGCCTTTGCAGACTTTAGGCAAGGCCAAGCTCCCATTGACTTCAGTGCTTTGAGTTCAAAAAGAGCTTGGCCACCATCCTTCCAAGCAGATTAGACCTTCTGTGCTTGTGGCTTTGTATGCCTGGCCACAAAGATAAGAACCACAGCCAGCCCTTTTGCCCATGGAGAAATTCTTTCCACAGCAGTGCTACTTAACAAGCAACTGAGTAAGCAGCATAAATTATCTGCTTTCACCCACTGACAGGTTCATGAAATAAAGACTTTATGCCCAAACATTGCCTTTCTTTCTTTTTCTCTCTGAACAACCGCTTTTTTCTTTTCTTTTTTTTTTTTTTTTGCATCAACATGCACCAAAGCATTAAACAAGACATTCAATTAATTTCTTCATCATCATAACTTAAGTCTGGGACATACCCTTTAAATATTCATTCATCTATGAAAACTAGGCATTAAAATTTTAATAATGTCAAGCTCATTTGAACTGAGCTCCTTGGGGACTATTACGATACAATTAGAATAAATATGATAATTGATTTGGTGTAAAGGTTCACCTGTCCACATCTGTTAGTGGCTGGAATCAGCAAGCCACCTCTGGCATCACAGCCGATAGCTTCAGGTTATTTACTCCCTCCTTCCTCACCCCCATCGACTTTCCACTTGGTTTCCAGCTCAACCCCCCAATTTTCTGGCATTGCCTGTTCAGCTTGGGTAAGGTTGGAAGAGGAAAACCAGAGATGCCCCGCTGAGAAGAGAGACTGAGAAGAGACTGCACTTTCCTCCCTCCTCTCCCTCTTTGTGCTGTGTCATTTGATTAAAGATAGAGCGTTGATCACAGCCCCTAGAAGTTCAGCCATAAACTTTCCGGCGGTATTAGCCATTAACCTTTTTACAGTATGTCTGAACTCCCAAGGTCTGATTCTTCTGTGGGGGTCAGGAGCAAGCTTATGCAACGCTGACATGTCTGAACCAATGCAGAGGAGAGCAAGGCTTGCCGCTTTCTAGCACCGTTCTTCCAAAATCACAGTAGAGAAACAGTTTCACGTTGTGACACTGAGAGGATAAAAACACAATGAGGGAAATGGAGCAAGAAATCATGCTACTTAAGGAACCTTCTGTTTCAAACATAGAATCATAGAATTATAGAATATCCCGAGTTGGAAGGGACCCATAAGGATCATCAAGTCCAACTCCTGGCACCACACAGGTCTACCCAAAAGTTTAAACCATGTGACTAAGTGCACAGTCCAAACGTTTCTTAAACTCTGACAGGCTTGGTGCAGTGACTACTTGTCCTGGTTTCAGTTAGCACAGAGTTGATTTTCTTCCTAGTAGCTGGTGGAATGCTGTGTTTTGGCTTAGGATGAGAAGAGTGCTGATAACACCCCGATGCTTTAATTGTTGCAGAGCAGTGCTTATACTAAGCCAAGGACATCTCAGCCTTTTGCTCTGTCCTGCCAACGGGCAGGCTGGGGGTGCAGTAAGAGCTGGGAGGGGACAGACCCAGGACAGGTGACCCAAACTAGCCAAAGGGGTATTCCATACCATCTGACGTCATGCTAAACAATATATAGGGGTGGCTAGCTGGGGGGAGGGGGCCGGACTGCTCGGGGTTAGGCTGGGCATCGGTCAGCGAGTGGTGAGCAATTGCATTGTGCATCACTTGTTTGTACATACTATTATTACTTTCCTATTATCACCATTGTATTATTATTGTTATTATTTTATTATTATTTTGTTATTATTATTTTCCTGTCTTATTAAACTGTCTTTATCTCAACTCACGGGCCTCACTTTCCATTTCTCTCCCCCGCCCCAGAGAGGGAGGGGGGAGGGTGAGCGAACGGCTGCGTGGTGTTTAGCTGCCGGCCGGGTTAAACCACGACACTACTTCACTGGGGAGCCTGTTCCAGTGTGCAACCACCCTCTCGGTGAAGAACCTCTTCCTGATGTCTAGCCTAAACCTCCCCTGCCTCAGCTTGACACCATTCCCGCAGGTCCTATCACTGGTGATTAAGAATAGGTCAGCACAGGATGTTCTCAAATATACAGACAGATAATTAAAAGAGCTTGGTCCACTGGGTGCTGAGCATATTTGAAAATTTGGGCCAGATTTCACTTTCTCTCCCCTGCAGTGTGAATTAGGTGCTACATGGTATAAACACGAAATGAGAGAAATCAGAACCACAACCAGAAAGAATAAACAGTTTTGTTTGTTTTTGTTCTTAATATCATCTACTTTAAATAAACTACTCATCGATCCTTTGAATTAGGGTGTAATGCAAACCTCTCTGTATTTAAAAGTAACCCCAATCTAGCACCACATACAAGCACTGCCAGTATTTTTAGATTTACGCTTTACCATCAGTCTCCTGACATATGGTGCTTTCCTTAAATCCTCAGCTTCTGGACCCTCACAAGCTTTTAACACGATTTTTTCTTTTCCAGAAGAAAATAAGGTTCTTAATGCTCGAAATAGAGCTCAACAAAAAATTAAAAAGTGAATACATCAAAATAAAATCTCTTACACGACAATTAGTTTGCTGCTCCAGGTACTGTGTTCATTCCCCACAAGAACCTTACTGAGGCACCACTAGAAATGTGGCTTCGATTCCCGTAACTTCATGCCAGGGCAGAATGCCCCTCTTCCCCCTGTGACAAGCTCGATTGAGCCAGTGCTGGACAAAGGGAATTAAAGATTCAGGTCCTTCACGTGAGATGGTGTGTGCGTGTATGTGCGTTTTAACTAAATCATTTATGGTCAATAATACCAGGTTATTATAAGTCAATAACTTTCAATTATTCACTAGCCTTGCTGCGCTCCCACTGTCAGGCAGCACACCAGCATGTCGGCTCTCGAGAAGCAAAAAGCTCATGATGGGAGCTTTGGAAAAGCAAGCACGAACACAGCTTGAGCAGAGGAAAAGAAAACAGAGGAGGGGGAAACTGTGAGAAGTCCTGGTTGCTCACAAGAGTATCTTGGGGAACATGTGTGTAACATACTCTTCCTCATGCATGCACACACACTCAGCCCCAAAATTAATCATTCCTGGGCTCCCAGATGGTCAGATGTGAGCCATCCCAGATCCCAGCGCTGTGTGACCACGAACTGGTCCTGAGCTAACACTGCCTCTCATTAGGGCCTACAAGCCAAGTTTAATGCCATGGTAGCCCAGGGGTTGTGTAAGCTTTGTGCATGGACAGCTAATGGTCACAGTTGCCTGCTCTGTACTGGGTGCCCAAGAAGGGAAGAGCATGAGTTTTGTTCATGTCAATGCATAGATATTAATAAAGAAACAAAAACATAGACATAAAAAATTGCAGAACAATATGAAAATGAGCATGCTGCTCCCAACCAAATGTGTTGGGACAGCAAGATAGGGTACTGGAGCTGTGGGATGGACTCTTCTCTTGTGAAGGGCAGGCACTGGAAAATGAGCTTCTGTCTGGGAAGTGGAAGCAAGGCATCAGTCAAAGACTGAGAGGAAACACAAAGAAGAATAATTTTCTGTTTTTGTAGAAAACTGGGTAACTAAGCTATTCACCTAAAAGCATTTTGGCTTTTTGCTGAGCAGTGCATCGACCCTACTTCCATCTGCCTCCTCTATGAAATAGCCTGGAGCTGACAACACTTGTGCGTGGAGAGGGACTCAGCCGGGGGGACAAGTGTTACCTTTCCTGATGTCCAAGGCAGCAGCCACTGTTGGAGGTGACATCCCCAGTAGCCTTGGCTTTGTTGCCTCCCATGTTTGCACAGCTGCTATGGGCAACGAGGGGTTAATGGGAGCTCTGAAAGCCGGTCTGTTTTGAATGCGAATAATGGGAATACTCTCCTTCAATCGTATTCAGCACAGGGATGTACAGAGGTATAAAGTTAATCACTAGATAGGCCACCCCTATTTCCAGAAAAAGAACTTTAATACTTCCTTTATCCAGTGAAATACCATTGTTATACCTGCATATTATGAAGGGTTTATTAAACTGGTGATAATCTATTCAAGATAAAGTGATCTGTATGGCCAACTGAGCACAGGTCAGACAGAATGATGGGAGGTTATTGTTAAAATATGCAAATTCACATCCTATTGAAATGCAAACCCTCCAGATAAGATTTTTTAATAAATCTGGTCTTTTTTCACTGCATGAAGGTAACCTAATGTTTATTGACTTCAAGACCATATAATGGAATGTAATATCTATTAGTCAGATCCTTGCCTCTCTTTTGATTACTGGAGGTACATGTTCTGGCTCCAGAAGAATTTTTGTTTTATGGTTTGGTACAAAAGAAAAGAGATTAAAAACCCTGAAATTAATTAACTTCCCTCTACTCAACACCCCCCTTCCTCTTCAACTGCTGTCATTAGTTACCCAAGTAAAAGGGAGCAGTACCCGTCAGCTGAGAAACTGTCCACTGCTTTCAGTGTTAGGTAAAACAACCAAAAGGAGAAATGTGGCTAATGCAGAACATCCCTGTATGGCAAAAGATAAAAAATAAGACTTTTGGATACCTTCATTAGATTTACTATTGCTCTGACAGAGAAAGTTGTGTAAAGTTTTATTTTACTTTCCTTTAAAATGGTACTGTGAAGTAGCCTGACCTGACTTCTGGGTGTGCACGTTTCTGGGTGTAAGACTGGTTTAATGCATGTATTTGTCATGCTTTTATGATCTGTGGGGGAGAGGAGGCTATGGAACCAGACACAGCTCCAGATACTGAAGCAGCAGCTGAAATAAAGGCTTTTATTTTAGTGAAATGCCAGTGCTGTGATAGCAAAAGTTGAGAAACCATTTCCACTTACAGGTCTTTTCTTCTCAAACCCTGTAAAATCTACATGCTGATATAGATTGATCCGAGACTTGGCATGCCTTGTGGCAGGTTCGTTTCTCATCCCAAAGTGAAGGTCAGCAGAGTGAACGTAGCCTGAAACACAGCTTCCTAGCTCCTTGGAAAAGCCCTCCCAGCTGTTTTGCAGTCAAATCAGGACTGCAGTCACGTCTAGGGGTTCAATATGCAACCAAAGCCGAGCAAGGTGGGAGGTGGAAGTGGCTGCCGTATGCTTGGATACCTGCAGCATCCGTGCCTTCGCTGACCTGCGTGCGCTGTTCTGTGCAGACAGGGCTGTGCAACAGCCCCAGGGGCAGACTTCACATACGGCCAAAAACCTTTACAAATCTGTTCCCCTCTCTCACAGCAGACCTCTGGCTTCCACCATAGCTGAAGAATAACCCAAGCTAAGCCCTTCTAGATGGTCTGCCTGTTAGGCTGATGGGGATGTGCATAAAATGTGCTGGCTGCCTGCGTGCCTGCGGTGGGAACAGCGCTTCCCATCTCCAGCCCGCACTGCTGCCAAAACGTGGCCTCTCTGCCCAGGCATCCTTCTCATCAGTCACTTCACTGGGTATACCACCAGTTACAAATTAGCACTTAATCAAGACAAATCCCATAGGAAGGATATGAATAATATGCAATGCATTAAGCCTGAAAATTAAGATGGTCTGATTTAGCCCTGGCTTTAAAACTCCCCAGCTTGCATTAGGACTAATGATGAATGGATGTACATCCCTGGTTGGACAAGAGCTCTGTCGGGGCATGGCTGCCCAGCAGCGACAAAGCAAGTACTCCGCTCACTGCACATTAGGGCCTTCCATACTCTCCCTGCTTGGGAATGTGCTTTCCCTTGCTGTGGATGGTTGTAATAGTGACACTTCTCCAGGATCTATCAACTTAATGGTCCTGGAGTTCATTAATAAAACCTAAATGAAGGCACTGGCTGCTGGCATCATGTGCCCACTGATCAGAGTGGGGAAACTGAGGTACACAGGGACATATTATATTTGGAAAGCCTGACCTGCAGCATGCCCAGTGATTTCAGTTTGCTGGCTCTAAACAGGACCCTGAGCATCACCTTGCTGAAGCACCCTCAGTCATACCTGGGAGTCTCCTGTTCTTCTATTAAGCAGCTGCAGGGATATAAGTGACATTTCAGCTCTCTAAGCGTGGCCCAAGGTAGTTACAGGTCAGTGGTCTGAATTCTTAGAGCAGATTAGTGGAGGATCAGCGAGAGGAAACTCTCTCCCGCTCCATCTCCCAGCTGCAGTATGCATGACGTACCGGATGGTGCTCGGTGCTCCTTGTTCCAGGTGCAAATACAGCTATTCCTAATGAGCATCCTGCTCCACAGTGCAGCACGCTCCACAAACATGCAGAGATTGCTTCTGTCCCTGTGTGCCTGAGTGGTCACAGAGCTCTGCTTAGCCTTTCTTCCTCCCTCAGCTGCTGCAAGACCCCCAAAAAAGCTGTACATCTACTACATATAGTTCAGAAAGTAATCTTGGAGTGAGACCAGAGGGTAAGAAAACCCCTCAGCAGCCTGCTTACCCACCAAGGTCAGGACCCACATGGGCTGGAGCATGCCAAGATACAAATCCTACAAAATGCAGGGGAGCTGCTGTTCTGGGGGAGGCTCTCTGTGATGGGGGCTTCAGAAGAAATTAGTTTAAGACTCACAGCTGGGAAGCATCAGGAACTGGCTACAGCATGCCAAAGGTTAAGGGGCTTTGTTCTGGCTGTAGAAATAATCTACAGGAGGAAATTTCTTTAAAATAGCAAGCATGGCAACATCTGGGGTTTTAAATGTACTTTTCTTCAGATTTGCACTAGTGTGCAAGTTTGTCACAATAGGGTATCTTTCCTGGATGTCATACTGCTCTTATTGCTGGGAACGACTACTTTCTACAGCATGTCTCTATTTTATGGCTTTTTAAGATATGGATGCTGTCATCATATTCCCCATAGACGTGTTCTGATGACAGCATCATGGATGATTATGAGAGTTTGAACCTGTCACCTACAGCAACAAGAGCATTGGCCTTCCTCACTAGACCTCAGGGGATAATGCTGTTAGCTGAGGTTAGGGAGGGAAGGTGATGAGTTGCTGTTCAAATACAAAGCAAAGATGTCCTTTCATTCCAGATAATTAAACCAAAAACATAAGCAATCAAGGCCTGAAGTTCTGGAATCACCTGGCAAAGTCCCTGAAATCCCCTATGAAATGCTGCTAGACGTTCTAATCTCCACAGCATGGGGATATTCTGTTCCCTGGTGTCTGCTTAAAACATGCCAATGTAGACACAACCAGACTAATGGGAACACCCCAGCCACATCCCCAGGAGTCCCGGGGTACATTACAGGACACAGAATTCATCCAGAAATTCTGGAATGGCATGGCTGAAGTGCAGCCATTCTTGGGAGGCAACACAGGTGCTGTTTAACCGAGCACTGCTCAACTGTGTGAGACAGTAAAAGTGATGGGAGGAGGTAAATGTCCTGCTCAAAGGGCAGGAGCAAACTTTTCATTATTTTTCTTCACCTATTTTGTGCACTTCTGATGACCACTCAAACACGTTTTTTACAATGGCGAATACTCAAAAAAGGCAAAATTTCTAAGGCTGGTATACAAATATTAAAGGAAGCAGAGTGCTCCATTTCCATCCAGATTTGTGTCTGCTTATTCAGTCAGGAATGTGAAACAACACTGTATGATTTTGCTGATCAATCACAGCTCACCAACACATCCTGAAGAGTGAATATACATAGATAACAATCCAAATATGCAAAAAGGGAGAGAAAATGCAACTTATAGTTACAAATAATTACAAAGGGTGAATTAACAATTAGCCAGTCTTTAATGTAAAGTCTTTGGAATAAGGAATGACACCAACAAACCATGAATACATTTAGCCTAGAAATTAGGAAAAGGATTATCTACTGTCAACAGCATGAAGTCCTGGTCCATCTGGAAAGGTGGGGAGCCAGGTACAAGGCTCAGGGTAGAGCTTGACAAGTTCATGCAGTGGAAAGGGATCAACCTGGCCAATCCAGGGAAAATGTCCACTCTCATGGGTTTTCCCTTTTGATTTTATTTTTCCTTTTACCCCAGTTCAAGGGTGCTTCCTGCAATACTGCTGTCAGACAATGTATCAAGCTCTGAGGCTTGGCTTAGAAAATGTTCAGATTGTGATTTTTTTTCATTTTAAAATAAATGCTTTTCCACCTTTCCTACAAACGCTAGTAGATAGAAACTTAAGAAAGCAGTCTAGGAGGTTTCTGGGGAGAGTGGAAGATAGCTTTCTGACGCAGCTGATTAGTGAACCTACCAGGGGTGGTGCCCCGCTAGACCTTCTCTTCACAAACAGAGAAGGACTGGTGGAGGATGTGATTGTCGGGAGCTGTCTTGGGCAGAGTGACCACGAAATGGTGGAGTTCACTATTCTTGGCGAGGCCAGGAAGGGAACCAGTAAAACCACTGTATTGGACTTTCGGAGGGCTGACTTTGGGCTGCTCAGGACACTAGTTGGTGGAGTCCCTTGGGAGGTGGTTCTGAAGGGCAGAGGGGTCCAGGAAGGCTGGGCGCTCTTCAAGAGGGAAATCCTAATGGCACAGGAGCAGTCTGTCCCCATGTGCCCAAAGATGAGCCAGCGGGGAAGAAGACCAGCCTGGCTCAACAGAGAACTGTGACTTGAGCTTAGGAGAAAAAAGAGGGTTTATAATCTTTGGAAAAGTGGGCAGGCCACTAGGGAGGACTATAAGGATGTAGCGAGGCTGTGCAGGGACAAAATTAGAAAGGCCAAAGCTCATCTGGAGCTCAATCTGGCTACTGCCGTTAAAGACGACAAAAAAATGTTTTTATAAATACATCAACACAAAAAGGAGGACTAAGGAGAATCTCCATCCTTTACTGGATGCGGGGGGAAACTTAGTTACAAAAGATGAGGAAAAGGCGGAGGTGCTCAATGCCTTCTTTGCCTCAGTCTTTAGCGGCAATACTGGTTGTTCTCTGGATACCCAGTACCCTGAGCTGGTGGAAGGGGATGGGGAGCAGGATGTGGCCCTCACCATCCACGAAGAACTGGTTGGTGACCTGCTACGGCACTTGGATGTGCACAAGTCGATGGGGCCGGATGGGATCCACCCAAGGGTACTGAGAGAACTGGCAGAGGAGCTGGCCAAGCCACTATCCATCATTTATCAGCAGTCCTGGCTATCGGGGGAGGTCCCAGCTGACTGGCGGCTAGCAAATGTGACGCCCATCTACAAGAAGGGCCAGAGGGCAGACCCGGGAAACTACAGGCCTGTCAGTTTGACCTCAGTACCAGGGAAGCTCATGGAGCAGATCCTCTTGGGAGTCATCATGCGGCACTTGAAGGGCAAGCAGGCGATCAGGCCCAGTCAGCATGGGTTTATGAAAGGCAGATCCTGCTTGACGAACCTGATCTCCTTCTATGACAAAGTGACGCGCTGGGTGGACGAGGGAAAGGCTGTGGATGTGGTCTACCTTGACTTCAGCAAGGCTTTTGACACCGTCTCCCACAGCATTCTCCTCAAGAAACTGGCTGCTCTTGGCTTGGACTGGCGCACGCTTCGTTGGGTTAGAAACTGGCTGGATAGCCGGGCCCAAAGAGTCGTGGTAAATGGAGTCAAGTCCAGTTGGAGGCCAGTCACTAGTGGCGTCCCCCAGGGCTCGGTGCTGGGGCCGGTCCTCTTTAACATCTTCATCAATGATCTGGACGAGGGCATTGAGTGCACCCTCAGTAAGTTTGCAGATGACACCAAGCTATGCGCGTGTGTTGATCTGCTCGAGGGTAGGAAAGCTCTGCAGGAGGATCTGGATAGGCTGCACCGATGGGCTGAGGTCAACTGCATGAAGTTCAACAAGGCCAAGTGCCAGGTCCTGCACCTGGGGCGCAATAACCCCAAGCAGAGCTACAGGCTGGGAGATGAGTGGTTGGAGAGCTGCCAGGCAGAGAAGAACCTGGGAGTGATGGTTGATAGTCAGCTGAATGTGAGCCAGCAGTGTGCTCAGGTGGCCAAGAAGGCCAACAGCATCCTGGCTTGCATAAGAAACAGTGTGACCAACAGGGCTAGGGAGGTGATCGTCCCCCTGTACTCGGCTCTGGTGAGGCCGCACCTCGAGTACTGTGTTCAGTTTTGGGCCCCTCGCTACAAGAAGGACATCGAGGTGCTTGAGCGAGTCCAGAGAAGGGCAACCAAGCTGGTGAGGGGCCTGGAGAACAAGTCCTACGAGGAGCGGCTGAAGGAGCTGGGCTTGTTCAGCCTTGAGAAGAGGAGGCTCAGGGGCAACCTTATCGCTCTCTACAGATACCTTAAAGGAGGCTGTAGTGAGGTGGGGGTTGGCCTGTTCTCCCACGTGCCTGGTGACAGGATGAGGGGGAATGGGCTAAAGTTGCGCCAGGGGAGTTTTAGGTTAGATGTTAGGAAGAACTTCTTTACTGAAAGGATTGTTAGACACTGGAACAGGCTGCCCAGGGAGGTGGTGGAGTCACCATCCCTGGAGGTCTTTAAAAGACGTTTAGATGTAGAGCGTAGGGATATGGTTTAGTGGGGACTGTTAGTGTTAGGTTAGAGGTTGGACTCGATGATCTTGAGGTCTCTTCCAACCTAGAAATTCTGTGATTCTGTGATTAAATGCTATATAATTATTAAGGCCAAAGAGCACCAATTCACTTGACTCCAAAGGCAGGAACTTTAGGAAACAGATTAGTGAATGTTGTCGTTGTTGTTTTTTAGTGATAAAAATATTGTGAGAATTGGCAGCACTGCTCAGGAGTTTCAGTTTTCAAAATCAGTTTCCAAAAACCTGGACAAAGATGTTTTTATTATCTCTTCGTCTGTTCATGATACTTAGTTTTCTCATTTGAAAGTTAAATAAGCTGATGCCATTTGAAATAAGAGGCACTGCCTGACGCATGTGAATGTCAGTCAAGGATTTCTGTGCAGAGTGGTTCAGAAAACTGCCAGTTCGTGTCTGTGCAAAAGTAGTCACCACCCTCCTGACAAAGCCACCGAGTCTGAATCAGGGACCTGTGGAGCAGTGGGCTCAAGCTCTGCAGCTTGCCTCGAAAAGCTGGCAGATGCCAGCTGGAGGCTTTAGGACCTCAGATCTGCTCACAGCCAGAAAGGACGGGGCTCGTAACACTCAAGTCACTGACGCTTTTAATTTCTTGCACATATTTTGGGAAGAGACAGAACGGAGGCTGAGGAGGAGCAGAATTCACCAAAAACTAAAATGTGCAAATCATTTTCCCCCACACTTTCTGGCAAACATTTTGATTATTTTCCGTAAGGAATTATAACATTTGAAAAATGCAAACCCATTATTCATTTAGTTGAAAGCTGATTTTTCTTTCCTGAACTCCCCTTCCCTGGTATTTCATCAATACTCAGACAACTTCAACTTAAAAAAAAAACAGCAACCACAAAGGCATGCATTTCATAGTGCTTATTTTGGCTGAAAAGCCACCTTTCATATACACACATGCACAATTGAAGTGCTACTTCTGTGTTTACATCTCAGCCCCTGTATTGTTTTTTATACCTCAATTTCCCTACAGTGAACATCTTCACCACCACCACCCTTTGCAGCTATTCTGAGGGTTAGATTGATTAATCATTTTAAACTGCTTTAAAGATGAAGAACAGAAGAGCAATCTTGAACCCTGAATCATGATACCTTTTTAACTTTGAGGTCTGGGCATCAAGGTTAAAGTACAGGAATTACTTCAAAAGTTGTAAGCAACATTTAAAATCCAGATTTTTGGTGGAGGAGTAACCTTACGATCAATACAGTACAAAACATACAATTAGATTGAGAGGCAATTCTTAGTCTAAGGCTTAATAACACCTTCAATTAAAAAAAAAAAAAAAAAGAAAGAAAGAAAAGAAAAAAAGGAGGAGACATTAAAAGAGCTGAAGAAAAGAAATGTTGCAAGATGTGCAACAGAACTGCCTCCAAGCAGAAGGCTGCTCTCAGACTTCTCTGTAGGCACGATTATTCCTGTCTGGTAGAAAAGCCCTAATAAAAAGCATTCCTGCTCCCTCCCCTGGTTATGGGACACCATCCTGACGAGAAATTATTGACAAGCCTGCCTTTTTCTAAAAGGGTTAGCCAAACAATTTGTCTTTCTCGCCAGAGCTCCTCTCCTCGCTTCTGCCCTTTTGCCTTTCTCTTGTCTTGTTATAGTAAGAGTGAACATTAAAAACAGTAATTAAAAACGTTAATTAAAAACAGTAATAGCTGCAACAGAGAAAGAAGAGGAGGGGTAAGGTGGGGGAAGCTGAAGGGGGACAGTAACTGCAGCCTTAATTAATAGAATTACTCTCAGTTGAAAGCCAGCCTGATGAGGACTCTTGTCCTTGAATAAATACTCTGTGTGTCTACATATGTATGTATATGTGCCTCTCGCTATATATACATGTATACGTAAACATTGCTACTCTGTTGCTTAGCAGCCAGTAGTGCCCTTTCATGAGAAAACAAAATATATGTGACAAACCATCTCAAAAACGTGAAGTTCCATGGGCATATTTCTTTTCTTGTAGCTACTCAGACAAGGTAGAGAGTGGCCCTGAAATTAATGTCTCATCCAACGGACAAAGGCAGAACTAAGCTAATTGGTTTCCCATCTGTTCCAAACAAAGTCTCAACATCACACGATAACAATAAATAATATGTCTAACAATTAATCTTTTACTTTAAATTTTTTACTGGGTGCTGGATGGATCCTAATTTCACACAAGTATAGATTGCTGTCAGGACATATCCACTGGATGAAAACAACAACAAAAAAAAACATAGTCTGACCATGCACTATCCTTTCAGATCCTTGGGTGTATTTCAGGAGAGCAGGGCTGTCTAATCTAAATGCCTCCTACAGCGAAATACAAACTGGAACTTACCAGAGTCTAATTTTGATCTAAATCCAAAACAAACGTGAACCAAACTGACAAATGACTGTTCCAAGTGACACAAGTGCTTCTTGTTTAATTTTTTTCTGAGACAAGGCAGGGCTGAGCAAACCTTTTCCATTTCATCTGAAGAGAGGAGCAGCATGCCCATCCCTTGGGCTCACAGCACGTGCCTCACCACCTTGTTTTCTCCCCGTCACTTTTTCTTCCCTCCTCCCAGGTCAGTTATTTGACCTACAAACTGGTCAGCTCAGTGAACATCCCCTTGCTCTGTTCCAGCACAAGGACAGACGTGGTAGCCTCAACTTGGGACATTTACTACAATAGAGGTAGCAAGGGTAAGAAATTGGGCAAATCAGCCTTGTAACAAGCCAGCGAGAGACAACAGAGCTGACACCCTCAGACATCTAGTGGGATGCCACTGCCCAACCAAGAAGCCCTTCTGTTGGGTCCTCTCTGTGAACACTGCACTAGGACGACATCCACAGACATCCAAAACCCAGATGGGATGTAAGGGGACTACGTCTGTCAAAAGTGATTTCCTCAATTTCCAATTGCAAATCCCTGTCACAGAGCTGGGTGTGGAACCAAGATCATCTGAGTGCTAAGCTGAATGACCAACAACATGGACACCTGTCATATCATGGCCACTGAAGGCAGGATGGCACAGGAGTCTTGGTGTTATTCTCGTTGGGCAGTTTTAAGACCACAGGAGCAACCCTTGTAGGTCAGGATGAAAATGAGTGTAGCTTAGCATATTCTCTCTCACAGGGCCCATCAACGGACACCAAAAGAAAGATGAAAACAGGGCAAACATATGATGCTTTCTACAGATCCTCTCATCTTGAAATTACATTAGTTCAAGGAGTTTCCTTACACCGATGTGGTTTTTATCTACATGGAAACTCTGACTTGATTTCCATGAACTTGTGAGTCTCCCCACATAGACTCCTAACATCCACAGAAGTGGGCAGCAATGAGATAACCAACACCACCACTTGCTACATGACCATCACCTTCTTTTTCTAATCTGGCTCCTTAGCAGCTTCATTCAGTGCCCCCCTTAGCAGCTTTCATTCTTGATGAAGTTAGAGCTACAGGAAAGAAGCAGAGCTAAGTCATGAAGATGTTACTCCACACTGATGTGAGCTCTTAAACATCTGTTACCAAAATAGACACCCTTTAGTGGTGAGAGAAATGCTCTCTCTATGGCTATAGCTGTAAACAGATGGATAGATATAAGGTGATGTATGGAGTTGGAACAACCAGTTAGTAAAGTTTATAAAGTACTTTGGGGGTCCATCTGGACAGAAGGTACTACATAAATATAAGGCTGATATCAGTGTCTCCTAAGAGCACCTGACTATCATTCAGCACTTTCTTGGATGAACAGTTAAAGAAAACACAAAATATATTCCTCTCTAGATATTTCACCCAGACTCTTTTACTTGCAATAGCAGAGGTCTGGACTTTCATTTGTACAGACCATTCCCATTTCAAGTCACAGGGAAAAATCCGCAATAGCTCAACTCATGAAGCTGCAGGATTTGTTATGTTTGAACAATGAGGCTTCACAGCCCAGCCCTAGAAATAAATGAGTGGTTTGGAAATTGGCTAGTGGCAGGTATATTCCTGCAGTAGGGGATGGATAACTATAGGGATAGTGATGGGAGAGATAGTTGTTTTTGTTTTTTTTTTTTTCCCCTCAGGGGAACTGCCCATAATTAAATTAAAGCTAGTAATGATGGAAAAAATAGATCGTCTTTCTGGTAACAGGGGGATGCAACATGTGAATGCTGGACATCAGAAGCTGCACAAAATCCTTCTGGTCTCATTGACAGTTCTGGGAGTATGGCATGGGGAACTAGAGGAAGAAATCAATTTTTCAAGAAACGTGGATGTTGCAGAAAGAACGGCCGAAAACATGACAGACAATAGTATGGTAAGATCATGCTCTATTTTATTACCTGAATAGCATGACTTTTATAGTAAACTTAACAGGGGCGGATAGTGTCTCACACAAGATTATTGGTCAAAAGCACTCAGAAAAAAAAACAGGAAATGTGTAGAAAGGAAAGGTGTAGAAAGGAAACATGTGGAAAGATGTTGAAAGAAAAGATGTGGAAAGAAAAGATGTGGAAAGGAAAGGAAAGGAAAGGAAAGGAAAGGAAAGGAAAGGAAAGGAAAGGAAAGGAAAGGAAAGGAAAGGAAAGGAAAGGAAAGGGAAAGGAAAGGAAAGGAAAGGAAAGGTGTGGAAAGGTGTGGAAAGGTGTGGAAAGGTGTGGAAAGGTGTGGAAATGAAAGGTGTGGAAAAAAAAGGGAAGGTGTGGAAAGGTGTGGAAAGGTGTGGAAAGGTGTGAAAGGAAAGGAAAGGTGTGGAAAGGTGTGGAAAGGTGTGGAAAGGAAAGGTGTGGAAAGGAAGGTGTGGAAAGGAAAGGAAAGGAAAGGTGTGGAAAGGAAAGGAAAGGTGTGGAAAGGAAAGGTGTGGAAAGGAAAGGTGTGGAAAGGTGTGGAAAGGAAAGGTGTGGAAAGGAAAGGTGTGGAAAGGAAAGGTGTGGAAAGGAAAGGAAAGGAAAGGAAAGGAAAGGAAAGGAAAGGAAAGGAAAGGAAAGGAAAGGAAAGGAAAGGAAAGGTGTGGAAAGGTGTGGAAAGGAAAGGTGTGGAAAGGAAAGGTGTGGAAAGGTGTGGAAAGGTGTGGAAAGGTGTGGAAAGGTGTGGAAAGGTGTGGAAAGGAAAGGTGTGGAAAGGAAAGGAAAGGAAAGGTGTGGAAAGGAAAGGAAAGGAAAGGAAAGGAAAGGTGTGGAAAGGAAAGGAAAGGAAAGGAAAGGAAAGGAAAGGAAAGGTGTGGAAAGGAAAGGAAAGGAAAGAAGGAAAGGAAAGGAAAGGAAAGGAAAGGAAAGGAAAGGAAAGGAAAGGAAAGGAAAGGAAAGGAAAGGAAAGGAAAGG